>NC_039362.1:55548561-56230053 GCF_003573695.1 Papaver somniferum
TGTAAGTGAGGGTCCTGTGGCTTCAGAACACGAGATGGTGTTGATTGTTCGGTTTCCTTCCGGAAGTTGGACTGGTTTGGTTCGCTTGGATCTGTCCTCGGTAACATCCTTTTGTACGTAATGTTTGAGCTCTCCCGCATCAATTAATTTTTGGATCATTATTTTTAGGTTCTTGCACTTTTCGGTCTGGTGTCCGTTGAAACAGTGATATTCACAGTAGTCTTTAGACTTCTCGGATCTCGGGGGCTGCTTTCCCTTAGACCATGGCCACTCTAAGTTTTCCCTCCCTTTGATCTCTCGTAGGATACGAGCATAGCTAGTGTTGAGTTTCGTGTAAACTTGATCTTCGAATTTTCGGTCACCTGTTCTTCGTTCATCCCTTCGTTCCTTCCTATCTTCGTGAGGTCTCTCCCCTGAGCAACTCCTTTTGGCCCCATTGGTTTGTTCCGCTTAATTGGTGCGGTGAGACCTCTGCGGATATGCCCTCGGGTTTTCCCGTTGAATTTCTTCAAGTCGAGCGTGCTTTTCGATAATTATTCGAAGATCTCCCTTTGTCTTAGGCACGCTCCCATGAATTTCAACAAATAGGGGACTCATTCGGTCTAAGCCCCATTTGTAGCAATTGATGCTTACCACTGGGTCCACGCTCCCTATGGCTTGGCAGATCTTGTGCCATCTGTTAGTGTACTCCCTCGTGGTTTCCTTGTAGCCAATCGCTAGTGAAAAGAGCTTATCCATTCCGGTGTTTACAGTCTTGTTGTACATGTATGTTCTTAAGAATTTCTCTGCGAGTTGGTCGTATGAGTGGATGGATTTTGGTGGCAGATTATCGAACCATGATAACGCCGATCCCTTCATGCTTGACGGGAAGTATCTGCAGAGTACGACGTCGTTCTGACCCCATCTAGCTAAGACACGGTTGTAGTACCGAATATGTGCAGCAGGGTCGCTGGATCCATCATAGCATTCGAACGTTGGGATAGGGAATTTCAGTGGAATAGGGGTGTTGGCCAAGCGATGAGTTAAGGGCGTGGAGTTAGATTCTCTCATGACCTCTTCTAACCTCCCCCCGCCTTGTTTATTTTTTAATTGCCTGATCTCGGCCATCATCTCATCTCGTAGTTCCTCCATTGCGCGTTGGTGCCCTAAATTCTTCGGCTCGTTACCGTCTGACTCTCCATCGTCATAATCCGGGTCGGGTACGCTACTTCTCCTTGTCGCGTCATCATTAGCCGCTATGACGACTCTACAGTCCCGGTTTGGCTCTGGTGCTTTGGAGCTTGCTTCATCAAGTTGTTGGCTGGTCTTCGTGCTTAGAGCAATCCGCTCCTTTAAATCTTGATTTTCTCTGGCCAACAGGGCTACGGAATCTGCGTAAACCTGCTGGCTCTTCCTCAGTTCCTCAAGCTCAGCCATCAGTCGGTGTGATTTGTTGGACCCCTGATTGGGAGTCCCGGCGCGTGCTACTACAGCCATGGTGCCGCCCTCCTCCATGGTCTGCACTAAAGGTGGCAGGGGTTCAGCTTTGGTTGCCGGCATTTCCAAATTGGGGTGAGTGCCCCTCTGCGGTGCCACAGCCGCCGGTATGGTTTGATTTTGATCATTTGTTGGTGGCATTCCAAAAGTTAGAAGGTGCGCGGGTTGGAATGTTTTGGATTCATCCACCCTTTCTCTTGGTTGATTAAGTTGACTCAGGGCGCAAGTATTACTAGCCTCCGCAGCCTTCGGGACTACCGCAGCCGTACCGTACTTTGTCGCTGCTGTTCTGAGAGCCGCCGCTGCAACTGAATTAACGTTCATAGGTGAAGTGATTTCCGCAGTATCTTGCCTTCGATTGGTCATTTTAGCTTTATCTCCTTTCTGCTTGCTTCGGGTGATGACCGGGGTTGTCCTGGGTGTTTCTTTTGACAAAGCTTTGGATTTTCCTGCTTCCTGCGTCTTTTCCATCACGTGCCCTTTTGTTGACAATGAAATCTCGTCGAAACTCGCCTTCTTTACTCACAATACGTTCTTTCTGCATAAGGCATTTCAAACAACAAAAACGGGAATATCCGCGTGAAGCGGGTTAGTTAGCGAAATACATTCTTCCAGGGGAGAATTAATACACGCAAGTTACAATATACGAGTTAAAGTTTTATTAAAGGAGATCCTTAGTATAAAAACTACGAAAAAACTCCCCCGAGAGACGGGTTCGCACGAGATCTAAAGAAAATCGTAAATCCACGGATTAGAACAATAACTCTTATCGAAGATAAAAGGTGGGTTTTTCAATGTAATACAGTTAACAAATGATCTATACGGTCCGAGCTGATAAATCAGAGCAATCATATGCCAATTTAAAATGAAATCACAGGACAAGATAAATCTTTTACCGGGACGAAGTCCCTGTTTCTAGCGCCAAATTGTGAGCACACAAACCACGCAGGGGTCCAAATGTTCACAATCAATCGTTATCATCTAAAGAGATTGTGATGATGATATCCTGGTGTTGATTCATTGGCTCAAAAACCTTCGGGTTTATCATGGCCTCATCTAACAACTCCATGCGAGGCGTTTGCGCATGGGATATAAGTACGAGTGAGGAAAACAAAACGTATAAGTAAACATCCATAGAGCTAAATAAACGTAAAGTGCTGAAATGTAAATAAGACCAAGGTTACGTGGTTCAGCACTAAGGCCTACGTCCACGGGGTTTGTTGTTTTACTATGTTCTTCACGGTTACATGAATAGTCGAATGACTTTTGGGTTACATGTTTCTCTCTTCTAAATGATTTACTTACACTTGCAATCTCTCTCTCTCTCTCTCCTTCCCTTCCTGATTTTTCCGATCCCCTTTCCTCTTGGTGGAAACGGGGTATTTATAAGGTTAGAATGTGGGACCCATCTCTGAAGACCGTTGGAACCTTATCTTCTTGTGTCCTTGCGTCTATCACGCGGGGGTCTGTGTTTGCCCCTTAATCCCGCAGAGGCATCCTCGCTCGTTCCACAGGTTGATCGACATGTACACTGCTCAGAGTGTTTAATATGGGTAGTTGAGGGGTCTGTTCGTGTCAGACAAGTGTCTTCTGCCCCTGTCACGTCCGTGTCAGCTAACTTTCTCTCCACCGTTGATCTTAGCTTCTCTTTTTGGGGATGAGATAAAGTAACTCCTCGGGGTTTATTTGGTGTTTCGTGATGCATCATGTTTTGATGTTTTGTCCTGCATGCTTTCCACGTATCTTTTTATATACACGTGTCTGATAGTAAGATATATGTGTACACAATTATTGGGTTTATAAACCTATATTTTTTAGCTAACTCCTTACCTTATTGAGGAACCGAAGAATGGTTGGTCAGAAGGCGCATGCACTGAACGTTATCTTCTATGGGAAGTCAAAGCATTAGAAAACAGAGAAGTTGCTCGAGGTTCCCACACCAGTTGGTTTCAACAAAAAATTGGGCATGCTACTCCTGCTTATAAAATTCATATGATCTTATCCTTTTGTCGAGAATCTTCCCTACCCCACTGGTCGAGTCACTTCATCCCTACGGGTCTTTCTACAGAACTTCCCCTTTATCGGTTATGTGAGGTTTCGAATATGTTGAAGATGTAAGATAATATAGTGGAAGAAGTACAGAAGAATGACACGGTGTGGGACCACTTATCTTTCTTCTCTCGTTCCGACAACACTGACTGTTTAGCTGACTTTCAATGATAGTAAAAGTGGAACTCCAATTTCCATCACCCATACTTCGGAACTTCCTCAGTGCCTTAACCTTCTTTACCGCTGCCAAAGCTTCTGCAAGATCCCGGCTAAGAAACACCACTTTAAACAATAAACCCGAATAACTATTAAAATACAACAATACTAATAAAGTTCCCAAGAAAATAAATTGAGCTTATATACCTAGAACAAATAAAGAAAATTAAGGGACACTAATGCAAATCAGAAACCCATTTGAAATACTGATAACTAAGGATAAAAGAAACCAAAGTCCGAGAATTAGGTGAAGAAATGACCACCCAAAACTCATACCACAACATACACAATGGCTAACCTCTAACTCCCATATTCCAACCACTTCTGATCCATCCACTTATTTAGCACCCAATTCAGGCATGAAAGGAATTTGTCTCACATCTTGAAAAACCTACTCAACAGACTCCAAAGAAATGCCAAGGGGTGGATAACAAAATATTTGAATCCCGACAGGTAGGTTGGGACTTATCAAAACTTCTTTCACACCCTATTTCCAATCACATCGTGCAAACCCAAACTTTACCTTCTCATGTCCACCAAAAAATCGATGGATCACAAGAAATTTTTTCTGAGAACATGATACACTCCTTAGAAAAATACATCTAGCTGGTTAGGATAAAGTCAAAAAACCCGTTGCTCTGGACTCCAGAGATGCAAAAGCATAATCAAGCATTCCTCAAAAGTGTATGGCTATTACATCAAAACCCAAGCTCAATCTTGATCTCCATGTGCTATGATATCTTCATGCCAATAAAAAAATTTTCCCATCCATCTCAAAATCCCCCATCATCAGCCAGTAGCGATTGGAAAAGTCTTACTAACGACGCTAATTTTTCACGAATAATGTATTTCCAAAATTAGAGATGGCCAAAAACCCCACATCTAATCCCGGGATCCGGCCCCTACAACCTTCCATTTCAACACACACCTAAACCCCACCACCACAGTCGCATACATCATATATCCACTTACTAACGCTTGGAATGATGAGCTCATCTTCAACACCTTCCCCATATTGCTCATCATATCATAAGCATTTATTTTCGTACAACACCAAAATAAGAAAACTACACCTGACCTCACTAAAAAAGTGGGGAATACACGACCAAATAAGGCTATGTAAGACTCACCCATCAAAAACTACCAAACCGCACCCCAACCACAATCACAAACACCACTAATCCCACCGAAGCAACAATGGATTTCAAAAGTCTATGAAATATTTCCTTGTCCATAGAAAAACAAACTTTTCTTTTGGAAATTCAGTTTCGATGGGCTTCGAACCTTCGAAGCCCTTTAAAAAGGACACATCACCACCACTAAACTTTGCCAATACGAACATATACAATGGAATCCCTTCTTCACCTTCTGCTTAATTGTTCATATGTACAACTTGTCTGGCAAAAACTACACGACCACATCATTCGAAACCCCAATTTTTGGCAGCAACAATATCAATTATACCGGCAACAACTAAACAAATAATGCTTTGAAGTTTCTCTCACAACTTGATGAGATTGATTTCACTAAGAGTATTTATATGAATTACATGAGAACACAGATGGGAAAATGAAAACAGAACTAACTAAAGAATAGGTACATCATCAGTAGAAGCGGACTTTACAACCAGACTAAACCTAAACAGCTATATAACAGGACTTCAAAGCAAAAGAATAGGAGGACCAGGGAAGATAATAACAACTTGCACGTATCGGAAATATGTATGTACACGTGAGATTTAATACCCCCCTCAAGTTTTAGCGGCTTCGTAAAAACATCCGCAAGTTGATCAACAGATTGAAGATGCTTAGGAAAATCAATCCACTGAGTAGTTTTTCACGAACGAAATAACAATATATTTCAATATGCTTAGTTCATTCATGAAATACTGGATTTTGAGCAATATGAATTGCAGCTTGACTATCACAAGAAACAGTGATAGGAAAAGGACATGGAATACACATGTCATTGAAAAGATAATATAACCACTGTAATTCAGTTGTTATATTAGCCAAAGCACGATATTCGGCTTCAGCAGAAGAACGAGCCACAGTAGGCTGTTTCTTTGATTTCCATGAAACAGGTCTATCACCTATTTTTACCAGGTAACCTGTAGTAGAACGGAGAGTTATAGGACATCCTGCCCAATCGGAATCCGTGAATCCATGCAGAGAAAGGGAACTACTGGAAGATAAGAAAATCCCATGACCAATGGTACCCTTTAGATAACGTAAAATACGAGTAGCAATATCAAGATGAGTTGTACGAGGATGTTGCATGAATTGACTCAAATAATTCACTGAATAAGTGATGTCAGGACGAGTGACTGTGAGATATAAGAGACGAACAATAAGGCGTCGAAAGGAACTCGGATCAGATAAATCCTTACCATCAGTATGTGTTAACTTAAGATGAGTATCCATTAGAAAAGAGGAAACCTGAGCTCCTGTTAGACCGGAGTCTTTAAGAATATCAAGAACGTATTTTCGTTGACATAGGAAAATACCTTTAGAAGAACGAGAGACCTCAATGCCCAAAAAATATTGTAAGCGCCCAAGGTCTTTGATAGAGAAATGAGAAGCCAAGCGTAGCTTCAAGGAACTGATGAAGCTATCATATGTGCCAGTGATAATTATGTCATCGACATATACTAAAACAAAAATCGAAGTTGTGCCTCGATGATATGTGAAAAGAGAGTTATCCCATAGAGATTTTGTAAAACCCTCAGCTAATAAAACTGAACATAGTTTAGCAAACCATTGACGAGAGGCTTGTTTAAGTCCATAAAGAGATTTCTTAAGTTTGAATATCTTAGACCCACCTTTACGTGCCAGACCGGGTGGAATTCGCATATAGATTTCTTCATCAAGGTCACCTTGGAGGAACACATTGTTCACATCCAACTGATGCAATGACCAGCCATTGATTGCTGCAACAGATAGCAACACACGAACAGTTACTAGTTTAGCAACCGGAGCAAAGTATCATAGTAATCGATTCCTTCTTGCGGAGTATACCCTTTTGCAATGAGATGAGCTTTATAACGCTCTATAGAGCCATCAGAATTGAACTTAATTTTAAAAACTCATTTACATCCAATGGATGTTTTTCCAGGTGGTAAATCAACCATTATCCAGGTGTTGTTTGCGTCGAAAGCTAAAAGTTCTTTATCCATGGCAGCACGCCACTTGAGACACTTGGATACTTGTGAAAAAGATTTGGGTTCGTCCTGAAGAAGAACAACAAATAGAAAAGCCTTATGTGATGGCTTAAAAAGATCATAATGTAAATAATCCGTCAACGGATATGCTGTAGTGGATTGGCATCTTGCAGATGAGCAATGATAATCTTGCAAGTAAGCTGGTGGTTTATGAGTACGAACTGGACGTGATGATGCATCTGGAACATTAGACTCAACAGATGGTGCAGACTGTAAAATTGGCAAATTAGAGTTGGAAGCACTGTCTTGTGCTGATGTAAAAGTATTTTGTTGTGCTGATGAAGACGCACAGTTACGTGCTGATGAAGAAGACGTACCTGGAGAAGAAATAATATGAGATACTGAAAAAGCGGGGGTCTAACAACAACACCCAATATTTCGCTTAGCAATCTGTATGGACTAACTCCGAAATACTTTGCTAGAGAATCAACTAGACAGTCAGACACAATTTAGATAAAAAGTATCTCAAGGAGTTATTATCTCAATCTCTCGATTTGATTTCTACTCAAGCTAAAATCAATAGCGAGTCCTTATCAAAGAGAGATAACTTGGACGGTACCAAAGACCAATGTCCAAGAATCAATCAACTACAATCAACAACCAAAAGTTGGATTAGAGAAGTTGATGATCACGAACACACAACCTGTATTATTTCTATTATATAAAATATAATGCGGAAAAGAAATAACACAGACACCAGAAGTTTTGTTAACGAGGAAACCGCAAATGCAGAAAAACCCCGGGACCTAGTCCAGATTGAATACACATTGTATTAAGCCGCTACAGACACTAGCCTACTCCAAGCTAACTTCAGACTGATCTATAGTTGAACCCCTACCAATATCCCACTGATACAAGGTACAGTTGTACTCCTACGCCTATGATCCCAGCAGGATACTGCGCACTTGATTCCCTTTGCTGATCTCACCCAAAACAAAGAGTTGCTGCAACCCAAAATCACAGACTTGATAATAAACGAATCTGTCTCACACAGAAAAGTCTATCGAAAGGATAAATATGTCTCCCATAGATAAACCCTAGGTTTTGTTCCGTCTTTAGATATAAAATCAAGGTAACATGAACCAATTGATAATCCGGACTTATATTCTCGAAGAACAGCCTAGATTAATCAATCACCTCTCTACAATCCTTCCTGACTGCACAAGCGGATTGTCGAGGAATCACAAACAGTGAGACGAAGATGTTTGTGACTTCTTTATCTTGCTTATCGAAGAACTCTCACGATCTCAAGCCAATCAATCGATTGTACTAGTACGATAGAAGATGCAAGATCAGATCACACAACTACGATAAAAGTAGTATCGGTCTGGCTTCACAATCCCAATGAAGTCTTTAAGTCGTTAACTCGAGTTTAGAGAAGAAACTCAAGAGTTAATGGAGATCGACTCTAGCGAGCACACTAGTAGCACACAGACGTGTGGGGATTAGGTTTGCTCAATGCTAGATGTCTCCTTTATATAGCCTTCAAATCAGGGTTTTTCCTTAGGTACAAAGCAAACTTTAGATTCAAGCCAATATCTCTCAATCGTTAGATCGAAAGACATAGCTTGTCACACACACTTGGGTACACGTTTACTGGGTTTGAGAAAAACCATGCCCAAACGAGTACACTGTAGGATTCGAATATCGCACAACAGTATAGATAGAGCCTGCGAAATTATATAGAGAGTTTGCGAGAAGGTAGCGAAGCTTGCGAGAATGTAGTTTGGGCGCGAGATAATATGAGTTGTACTCCACTATATGTGAGTTGTCATCCACTAGGTAGCATTATATATAAAGACAAAGGTAGGAGAGAGATAAGAACTGGTATTATTATCTTCTTATTCTTCCCCAAAAACCAGAGAGAGAGAGCTCTAAATACTCATTAATGGAGTCTCAATGTAATTCATATGTAATTCAATGATCATAGTGAAACCTAACCCCGTGGATGTAGATCAAATTTATCGAACCACGTAAATCTTGTGTCTTATTTTCTATTTTCATTATCTTTATCTTTATTTTCATATCAAATAAGTTTAGATCTAGAAATCATAGTCATGATAATACAAGGGGTGTGTTGTAGGATTTCCTGCAACTACATAATGGCGCTAGAAACAGGGAACGAGTAAAGGATTTATCCTTCCTGTAACTTGTTGATTCAAGAAATTTTCATGAAGATTAGCTACTGTTCATATTTTTCTAGATCTACAAAATTTAGGTTCAAAAATGGAAATTTTATGGAAGAAATCACACTTTCAGGGAGTAAACATCATCAACAATTCAAAGACATGAAAAGAGTGAGAGAAAAAATTAGTTGTTGTGGTGAAATTTAAGGAGAAAATGGAAGTTTCAGTGGAATATTTTCATGTTCAGGAGAAGAAGGCAAATGTGAAAAAAGTTAAGGAAGGACGAAGAAAAGATAAGAGGTAGATGCTGCAATTTCTATCACAAACAGAAATTCGCACAGATGGTTTGAGCTAGAGCGAGTAAGCGATAGGTCATGGGTTCGAATTTCGCAAGACACATATTTTTCATTTTCTTCTCATTTGCATGGGAGAATAAAAGAATAAGAGAAAAACATTGTGCGTTTATTTCGAAAAGAGATTCTTGAACAGTTGGTCAAGAGAAAAATATGTACGTTCGTGGTCGCAAGTTCTAACTTCCCCGCGAGCATAGTTCTCTTATTTTTACAGATAGCATAATTTCGCAATATCGTTTCATTAGTTCGCAAACAAGAGGTAACACAGTTGGTCAAGCTTCGCTAGAGTGAGTTGTAAGACTCGAGTACGAATCCCTCATCAAGCTTAATTTTTCGCACATTTTTGAAATCCTAAAGGCGAAGAAATGGAATAAAGTACAACATAGTGTGTTTCTTTCGCAAGCAACAAGTAGCGCAGATAGTCAGAGAAGGAGTATGCAAACTAGAGGACATGGGTTCGATTCTCCCTGCGACCAAATAATTTTTGCTTCGCAAATATTCATTTCGCAGAGTTGATATTTGATTACTTCGCACAGTCTTTGATTATTTCGCAAGAGAGGGTTAGCACAGTTGGTCAGGAGGCATGAATGCAAGCAGCAGGTCGCGGGATCAATTCTTGCTTCTTGCATGTTTATTTTTATTATGCGAAATTTATGCAGAATTGCCTCTTACACAGTTGGAATTTGATTACTTCGCAAGACCTTTGATTATTTCGCAAGAGAGGCTTAGCACAGTTGGTATGGTGCGAGAAAATCAAATAAGAAGGTCAAGTGTTCAAGTCTCACTTCTCACACTTCTTTTTGCTGCGCGAAATTCATACATTTCAAGGCATTTATTCACTTCTTTGACAACAACAGCGACTCGCATGAAAGATAAGTACCACTTCCTTGAACATTTTACTTTATACTAAGAACAAATAAAAAGATTTTTGATTTGATTTACGAAAAAGAGATTCAATCGCACGATTACAAAGATTTCAAAGATTATAAAGATTACTAAGATTTCAAGATTACAAAGACTTAAAAATTACAAAGATTGCGAGATTTCAAAATTACAGAAAACTGAGAAAATTTAATTTATATATTTCTCTAGAATATTTGTTTTACAGAAAATAAAAAGATTTTTGATTTGATTTACAAAATGCGAAACAATAGAAAAATTACAAAGATTTCACAATTACAAAGATTTCAGAATTATAATGTATGAGAACTTCTCTTGAATATTTACTTTGCTTCAAATGATATGATATTATGAGAATGAAAGAATGAATGAAAGAATAAAAGAACAAAGAAACGCGAAAATTTCGCAAGAGACAATCTAAGATCCATAAAAATCTAAGATTAGAATGGGGCGAACCTTTATGGCGTACACCCTAGTTCGCGAATAAAATTTCGCAAGAGGAAAATGTAAGACCTAAAGTACGTCATAGAAGGGGGTACCTGTAGCATGACTCAGGGAAAAGGTTACACCGCCCCTGGAACCTGAGTCATGGATATTTGGGGTCAATAAAGCCCATCCGGGAGAGGCACCTTGGATTCTCAGCCTAAGCATATGACTTAGGTTGGGCGACTAAGGTAATAAGGACTCTCCCAAGGAGTGTAGAATCTGATCAAGGCACCGAGGTACACGGTTGAGTCAAGAGTGCCAGGGGCGTTTGAAGCGTCCTTGCCATTCTTGACAAGTCTTGGCTTATACTGCACTCGGCCCGAAGAAAACCCCACTTAGGGTGCAATCTCGTAACCATAATCCCTATAGGTAAAAGGGATAAGAGGCTGCGAAAACAACTGGTTGTTGTTAAGACCGGATGGGAGGAGCTAACCTTGTATGGTAGAAGTACGCCTCCTTGAAGGGGCAACCAGGGGGGAGATAAGGGCGGAACCCTCCATTAGGGAGTTGATAAGTGTCTTAAGACGCAAATGTCATGAGGCTTTTTACTCGCAAGGATATTAAGGCTTGTCATATTTGTGCAACAATCCTGAAGAGGCAATAATACTAGAGGAAAAGATAAGACGAGATCAATGGGTCATTACATGAAAGTGTGAAGACGTCCTGCGATTTCGTCGCAAGACGACAATGTCATGGGGATTTATTTTCACAAGAATATTTAGGCCTGTCATATTGTCGCAACAATCCTGAAGAGGCAATAATACAAAAGAAAAAGTTAAGGCAAGATCAATGGTTTTTTGCATGAAAGTGCAAAGACGTCCTGCGATTTTGTCGCAATGACAAGAGGTGGAAAAATAAGACCTTTAACTAGGAAGGCAAAATAAGACCACATAAGAAAATGAGTAAGCAAGTAATCTTGCGAGAATGATTATATGTAAGCAAACAAGCTCGCGAATATGTACATGGAAATGAAATTGAGGCAGTGAAAATGCCGCAGACTTGATATTATGATCATACTGTTATGAGATACTAATAGTGCATGAAAAAGGAAAGATGAAACACAAGTAAGAACTTGTGAGGAACAATAACTACACGAAGAAGAATGCATACACTAAAGAAAAAGCCAGAGAAATGGAGAATGGAGGTAATTTAAAGCTACATCAATTTTAGCGTGCAAAATGAGATAAGTAACACAAACATTAACTATACATTGCAATAGATAAGCATTCTCATCATACAAGCATCATACTCGCATCATAAAAGCATTGCACAAGCATTTCATGGCATAAACATCGCATACACATTTCATAACATAATCATCACAAAAGCATTAGATTCGCAGAATTGTTCAGAATTTCGCCGAATGTGTCAGAATTTCGCAGAATTATTCAGAATTTCGCATAATTTTTCAGAATTTCGCACGAGTATTCAGAATTTCGCAGAATGTGTCAGAATTTCGCGGGATTATTCAGAATTTCGCAGGATTATTTAGAATTTCGCAGGATTATTCATAGTTTCGTAGGATTATTCAGAATGTGTCAGAATTTTGCAGAATGTGATTATTTCGCAGAATGTGATTATTCCGAACGATATGATCATTTTGCTCAATTATTTCGCACAATTATAAGCAACTTGAAGAGATTATACTATCGCATGAGCACAAAACATGAGACAGAGGAAAGATGAGAATGAAGAAACAATTCGCACATTCAACATTTTCTCAAAGATTCTACCCTCATAGATAAAGAACAGAGGCGACTATGGATTACCAAGAAAACATTTTATGTTCTTTATCTTCTCGACAAGAATCACTAAAAATGGAGTAATAATTTCGAATGAATAGAGGCAATACTTATTATTCTCATTCAAGGACGGATACTTCTTACATTTCGAGAATTGAATATTTCTTATACTTCATCAAGGATACTTCATGCTTCTTATACTTCTTCAAGGATACTTCATACTTCACATACTTCAAAAGATGATACTTCTTATTTACTTCGCAACATTCCGGAAATTCACAAAAGAATAAAGGAAAGTACGTACTTTTCAAGTCCAATATTCTTTCGCTCGTTCCTCCAACGACTACAACAAGGTGGATTTTTCCTTAAAGATCGCTCTTCAAGCAATATTCAAGGAAAAAGAGGCAAGATGTAGGATCCGAATATCGCACAACAGTAAGAATTTGTGAAATTATAGATAGAGCCTGCGAAATTATAGAGAGAGTTTGCGAGAAGGTAGCGAAGCTTGCGAGAATGTAGTTTGGGCGCGAGATGATATGAGCTGTACTCCACTATATGTGAGATGTCATCCACTAGGTAGCATCCTATATAAAGAGAAAGGTAGGAGAGAGAAAAGAACTAGTATTATTATTATCTTCTTATTCTTTCCCAAAAACCAGAGAGAGAGCTCCAAATACTCATTAATGGAGTCTCAATGTAATTCATATGTAATTAAATGATCATAGTGAAACCTAACCCCGTGGATGTAGATCAAATTGATCGAACCACGTAAATCTTGTGTCTTATTTTCTATTTTCATTATTTTTATCTTTATTTTCATATCAAATAAGTTTAGATCTAGAAATCATAGTCATGATAATACAAGGGGTGTGTTGTAGGATTTCCTGCAACTACATACACGTATGTTGGTTCAACATGATAACCCAAAAGGTCAACCATATGAGCATCTCATATTAATCATGTTCTTCTTAACCATAACTAGTTCAATTGACTCAAATGAACTAGTTAAGAGTTGTTCAATTGCTATGAGATCTTATGTAACTACACAAGACACAATTGAAACAAAGATGATTCGATTAGAATCGGCTCATGAACATTATAGCCACGGTTTGCATAAAGAATTCCTTAATAATTAATGTTTCATGTTCAGAGCACATCTTTAGATCATAATCTCTTAAGATCACAAACAAGTTCGCGGACTTAAGCTAATCGGTTGAGTTTTCCAAACTCAGCAGAAATTCTCGGGTCGAGAACTTCTGCCAGTTCGCGGACTTAGCACACAAACGAGTTTTGGAAATCCCAGCAAAAATTCTCGGTCGAGAAATTCCGTCAGTTTGCGGACTGAGTCTGTGGACTGGGTTCGCAGACTTGGCAAGCCAATTCCACAATCCTACCGATTTCTCTTGATCAACAAAGTTCAAAAAACTTCGTTTCAAGGAATACATGGTTATGTAATCTAAACTCTCATTTCAATCATTGAAACATTCTCAGAGGGCGATATCAGTCGTGAAGAACAACAGACCTTTCTCGTCAGAGCAATTTCCAAAGTGATTGAAACTTTCATGACTTTCGTCACTAGGTGAAGATAGACCTGATCAAAGCGAAACGCTTTACCAACATATGATTTCGAGTAAAAGATAAGCAATGAATACTCATCTCGAAATATCAAGTGTATATGATCTAGTCTATATAGCATACGACTTTTGTCTCATAAGAAGTAGGAGAAGAATAGATAGACTTTCGAGTGATAGATAAGTTCAAGTCTTCACATACCTTTTTTTTGGTGAAGTTCCACGGTTCCTTGGTGTAGATCTTCGTCGTTGTCGTTGAATCACCATGAAGTCCTTGAGCTCAACTACACTTTTCCTATCCTAGTCCGAGACTTAGCTAATAGGCTAGAAATCAAGACTTTATAGTTTTGATCACTAACATTGATAAACATGCTTGATATAGCAACGCATGCGAGGTTGACCGAGCTATGCTCTAACAGATACGCCTGTATTTTGAGCAGGTGACAGAGATGGCGAACTCGAAGGAGGATTATTGCGTGTTGATGGAGGAAACTGACCTAAAAAAGAATCTACAGGAGGGACTACAGAATCACCTAAGATATTAGGGATGGACGCAGATATGGAATCTACAGGTGGGACTATGTAACCACCAGGGATATTAGGATGAGACGCAGAGATTGAAATACCTGGAGTTTCAGAGTACTTAGCAGCGGAATGACCTGCACGGCTTTCATGGAGATAATTGTCACAATCTAACTGAGAAGAAGATTCAGTTGACACAAGTGCAGGAGGAGACAATGGGAAAAATACTGAATCGTATAAATATGAATCCTGAGAATGAACTAGGGATCGTTCATGAAGATTGTGTGACACAGTATTGAAGGGAAATGAATTTTCATGAAACACCACATCCCTAGAGGTGTAAATGGATTTATTTTCTAGATCATATACTTTATAACCTTTCTGACCATGAGGATAGCCAACAAAAACTCTCGATTTTGCTCGTTGATCAAACTTGTGAGCAATACAGGTATTCCTCCCAAAGCAAAGACAACTAAATACGTGCAAATTAGAATAATATGGGAGTTGACAGAGCAGCAGTTCATGAGGAGATTTATGAGATAAAATAGGAGAGGGTAACTTGTTTATTAAGTATGTAGCAGCAAGCACACACTCGCCCCAAAACACATAGGTAAATTGGATTGAAAATGCAGTAATCTTGCAACATTGAGCAAGTGACGATGCTTGCGCTCGACAATGCCGTTTTATTGTGGGGTATAGACACAACTTGTTTGATGGAGAATACCCTTTTGATGAAAACAGGATTGGAGTTCTTTAGACTTGAACTTCATACCATTGTCAGACCGAAAAGTTTGTAAAGATGGTACAAGTAAAGTATTAATACCAGAAGATATATTGCTAAGTTTATGACCAAACTGAGTCATAACAAAATTAAAAAAATATTGAAGAAACTTTAAGGTTTCTGATTTTGTTTTCATTAGATAGACCCAAGTGCATCTAGAATAGTCATCGACTATTGTAAGAAAGTATTTCGCACCGGAAAGAGATGAAACTGAAAAGGGACCCCAAATATCAACATGTATAAATTGAAAAACACGAGAAGATTTAGAAACACTTTTATTAAATTTGAGACGAGTTTGCTTTGCTCGTGGAAAACATCACAGAGATGATTAGATTGAGAATGAATGTAAGAAAATTTACTATCTAAAAAATTAAAACAATCCTTGTTGGGATGGCCGAGACGACGATGCCATGTATCAACAGGTTTATTTGCACTAACAGATAAAGCAAATGGTTGAGAACTGAAGTGATAGAGACCAGCGATGCATTTACTCCATCCAATCTCCTTGTTCGTGAGATGGTCCTGAAATACACAAGACCCATTTGAGAATGATACACAGCAATTAGAAGTGTGAGTCAGTTGACTCACAGAAAGCAAGTTAAATTTAAAAGTTGGGATATAAAAGACGTTCAAGAGTGTGATATTGGTTGATAAATCAACACATCCAATATGAGTCACAAATGTATGAGATCCATCTGGCAACTGAACGTGGATTGGTTTAGAAACCACAGTGTGAAAAGTAAAAAGATAAAGAGATGAACATATATGGTGAGTAGCACCACTATCAACAATCCAATCATTCACAGTACAAGAAAGAGAAATACCTGCGAAGTCAACAAAATTGTTGTGGTTGCCATCCGCAGCTGGATCAAGCAAAGAAAGGAGATGCGCATATTGTGTTGTACTGATATTTGGTGCGGCTAGGTGAGCCGGTGCAGCAGGAGTAGTAACAACAGCAACAACATGAGAATCCAGGTCACGGGGTTCGGGTAAATCTTTGGGATATCCATTCAGTTTCCAACATGTAGCTCTATTGTGGCCATGTTTGTTACAATGGTCACAGAATGGTCTTTGGCGTTAGTTATTGCCCTGAATATTGATACCTCCAGTACCCGGATGTGCAAAGCTTCTTGGGTTTCTAGAATCACTACGTGAGACACTCAAAGTAGCGGATTCAATAGATGGAATAGAAGATGAGTTGATTACCTGCTGCTCCTGATTAGATATTTTTCGTGGTTGTAGTAGTGAAGGTTCAAACTCTCGGATTTGTGAAGGATACTCTTTTTTTAGACTTAATAAAAATAAATAAATAATTTTATATGCACAATATTAACAAAATATGGGAGAGAATTTTTACCGGAGATCAGGATTCCACCATTCACCAAAATTTATGTGATTCAATAACAATTCTTATCATGCAATTCTAGACAATATAACTCCAATCAAAGGAAATTGTGATTCTAATCATTGCCTAAATTAGATTTTGAAAACATCCACTGTTAATCGCGAGCATGAAGTATCAAAAGCAATTTACTAAGCATACTCCATCAAGAGAAAACACAATTGATTAATAAAAATCATTTACTCCATTTTTATTCGGTGCAATTAATCATAAAAGAGTTGCATAAATAAATTTAAATAAATTTTACCACATAACTTTTGGAAAAATGGCTTCCTCCGTCACCCCTGGGATTGGATTTAGCTACTCATGATGAAAAACCTCTCAAAATATTTTATTGATGCTCAAAAGTTGATTACAATGAAGAGAAATGTCAAAAAAATCAATATTCGACCGTACTTTGCAACACACAGGAAGCGTCAGGGAAGAACGATACAAATGAAGTGTTGTAAGCACTGTTTCTAAGTCGCGGGAAAGGAATTGGAAAGCAGTTAAGAGACACCTTTCAACGACTTTCCTGGAGCGTATTTTGTTCTTCGTCTTCAACTACACCAGCAGAACTCTTCTCTTCTCTGCGTGATTTTCTTTTGATTCTCTCGACTCCTAAACTTTCCCCAAAGACTCTCCAAACTTGCTAAACTCTTTAGCCTTGTATTTATAGTGTTTTAGAACAAAAATATCCGACCATAACACCGTATAATCTCCCATTAATCCCGTCATTTCTCGCTGCCCATATTTAACAATAATTTCCATTTTTGGCTTCTACACACGTTAGATTTGATCTTGCACGCTCTAGTTAGCCTTCTCCACGTCTCAGCACTCTTTCAACGCTAGTAGAACTCCTCCATGCACACAAGAACTTCAATTTTGCTCGTGTTGCAGTACACGTGCTCTGTTTTGGGTGTGTGAATCATCACGCGTTTTCCAGCCAATTCCGATCGAACCCACTGCCCAAAATGTGTTCCTTAACCTATATCACATCTCTATATCAAATTTCATCCATTGAATCGACCCGTAACCCCTTCATTTTTGTGATCAAACTTCTGCCAGTTGAGAATTTCATTTCCCACCAAAAAACAGTTTTCAAACGAAGAAGAAAGGGTGTCCCCCTATCCTAAACTGGGGTGCGAATAGCAGGTGTCCACTGAGGTTCCCCTTAACCGATAGTCAGAGTCCGAATAACAATTGTCCTTCAAGGGTTCCCCGGGCAACTTTCCGAGCCGAATTTTCCAAAAATGTTTATTTCCTAAAAATACATAAAAACACAATATTAGTACAAAAATAGAGTTCCAACAATACGGACATTGAGGACAAATTAGACACAAAAATGCGTCTATCAAATACCCCCAAACTTATTATTTGCTAGTCCTCGAGCAAATTTATTCTAGAAAGGAAAATCATTTGAACCCCTAGGTGGCCCTAGTGGCAGAGTGTTGTCTCCGGAGGGTTTACCAGAGGTGTACCCACAAAACCTTTACTCCAGACCCTAACTATCTACGCAAAATCTTGGAAAGCACTAAAGAACCTCCTTGGTTGGCATACAATTATTGACTCTAAGAGGAAGAACCCTGATGCGAAATTCCAATTGTTGTACACGAGTTTGCACTCAAGCATACTAAAATTCATATAAGTGACAGAGCTCTACTAAGATAGTTTCACGGTGGACATCATACTCGGAGTCAGACTAATCACATGAAAAGATTAAGAAGATGGAAAAAGAAAAATGTAGATGGTAGAAAAGCGAACGGTGTTTCCCATATATGTCTGAAGGCCTCTGCCAAGATGAACCTAACCTAAATGACTGAGATACCGGTCTGACTAATATTAACACACTGGCATATACAAGGGAACCAGTGGTTAATAATCCTAACTCTAGGTCAACACAAATGGCATATACAAGGGTACCAGTGGTCGACTTTATTAAACACACATTTATTTAAGAACTAACAACATGATTGGACCTTGTGGACCGAAGCGCATGTTTCTTGTCAGCAGATTACATGGTGATTCCCGTGGATCCTGCATTCCACGCTTTTTTAGGCGACGGAGACAGGGAGAACACACACATATTGTTATCCAAGTGTTAGTATTTATTCCGATTAGTCTACTGGTCTAGTCTAATTTTTTTTATTTTTTTTATTTTTGAAAAGGTAACTCAGTCACTCTATTTCACCCTAGCAAAGGTAACAACTTGAATCGTGTGCCCCACCAAATCAATTGAAATAAAAGAAAACTAAAAATAGAAAGTGAAAAGGACTCGACGAGATATGGCGAAACTATCATGTTAATTCTAACACCTGAGCTCTGTGCTTTTATGAATAGACTCTATAGATGTTTCCATCTAGTCAGATTGGTTCCTCAACTCCTAAAACAAAAATGTTTCCATCCACTTAGATTGGTTAGTGCTATCCTTAATAGGCATAAATTTCTAGGCTCTGGAGTTTATTTATTGCAACTAAAAAGTTTCTCCCATACCCCCAAACTTAAAATTAACATTGTCCTCAATTTTCTAAAGATGAAATTAAAAGCATGAACAAGGAGAGACAGTTACTATTTGAAGCAAAAGAGTGAAGGAAGGATATTACCGGGTTGCATGAGATTGGGTTACCTCCCAAGAAGTGCTAAGTTTATAGTCTTCAGCCAGACTAAGAAAGGTTTAATCACCTCGAATCATATAGCAATAGCCGAAATAATTGTGGGTTATCGAAACCAAATAGAGCTATCACAAGTAAAAGGAATCTGCAACAAGCCAAGAAAATGAACATGTATTGCATACCCTTATCTAGTTTCCTGATTAAGATACCTATGTCCCATTGTGGTTCAGGTTCAGGTTCTACGAAAGGATCTTGATAGAATATTTTCATTGGATGCACTTCCTCATAGCTAAGATCCAACAGTTCAGGTTTAAAAGTCTGGAAAAACTCAAATAAAAATAATAACAACCTGAATAACTGGGGATCCTTAAATTCAATCAGATTTGACTTACACAGCTGACCACAAAGAGAGTGGTGGTCTTCCTTAAACAGATGTGTCGACCCTAATCTCCTAAAGTAATTAGGTTTAATCTCAAAACTTAATAATTGACACATCTGAAATTTATATGTTCCCACAATTGGTAGAAAAGTTTTTGGTGGGAAAACAAAGTCAATCTTGGTATTATTGCCTGGGCTAACCTCATCAACTAGAGGATGGGTTTCTAACAGTTGAGACTCGTGTTGAATATTATTAAGTTCGGGAAAATGAGTACGAAGATAGTCTTGTAAGATGGTTGAGGCATTGATGTCAAGTCCCACGTGAGGGATTTTTGTAAGAGTTAAAGAACATGGAGAATGATAATCACCCCCAAACTTAGAGTTTTCGGCGTCTCTAGGTAGACTGGTCATAATCTCCCTAATTTCTAGGTCATCAGATTCCTGAAAGTGGGCGATTGATTTTTCTAAGTCAGGTTCATCCCCGCTAATCTCTACGAGTTCATCTAAGACTATTGTTTCTAAATCGTTGACTCGAAAACAGTACTCTCAAGATAAACTGGTTCCTCTAAACCATCATCGGTTTCGTAATCATCGTCTAAAACGGGGGTATTTCTAGTCAAATCCTCGTCCTTTTGAATAGGTAAATAATTATTAAAAATTTGGATTTGAACTAGAAATATCATTATAATCATCATCACCATCCTCCTCCTCATCATCATCACAATATAATTTTTGATATTCACGAATTCTCAAGCTTTGTTCCCAACTACATGGTCTATGTTTATAATATTTCTCATAGATCGTTAGAGGTGATTCCTCAATAAAAGTTGGAGTATCCATATATCGCTCCCACGCATATATTCACCAAGAGTCATTTCCGAAGACGTCTCTTGATAACGAGAATTTCTAGACATATATTCTCGTAACGTCATCTCAGGTGGCGTCTCCTGAAAAGGATTCATCACCGAGGAAACACAAACTACAGAGGAATTCTACACAATCACAAACAAGGCTGACTCGACCAAATCAAACCTATAAATTCTAGCAAACAAAAAGCATGATGGCTCCACTTAGATTGTTTCTAGACCAGCTTCTATCTTTCGAAAGGGAATTCGTTGCAATTTGAGCAAACCCCTCTGGAATCAATCCGAGTCAAAGTAAGTTGAATAGAGACGAGGGAAGCTTAGTAGAGATTTGATACCCCGGCCTCACCGCATTAGAAGGCGGCGCAGTCACGCATTCAACTCACAGAAACCATCATGAACTTTGAAGTGTGCTTAAAGAGCAACCAATATTTTTCGAACGAGTTTCCTATTAAGCTCGTTACCCTATAGGTCTCGTTCTAGTCAAAATTTTAGGCTTAGGATCGCGTTTGGTTTCGTTTTCCTAAGGCGGGCAAGAAGAGAACGGTGATGAAATCCGAACCCTTATCTTGTATTGGCCAGGCCTTGCCCTTTACTAGGAATTTAAAACAGCCGTATTCAAGTCCTCAGCATATATTCACCTTAAGGCAAACAGTAAACCCGCTTGCAGAGATTCGCGGGTGTTTAGAAGTTTACCTCCCGTACCAGACGGGCGAAGAACCGCTTAGTCGACTCGGGCCACTGACTCCGGTGTCAGTGTGCGAACCCGAGGGGCCGAGACGATATAGTAATCGTCGTCCTTCCCTGCAAACAGTTTGTATTTAATTTTTTTTTAATTTATAACCCTTCCGTAGGGTTTTAAAAATAATGTCCAATGTTCAATGTCCGGAAAAAAAATAATGTCCAAAAATAAAAGATTACAAAAATAAAAACTTTAATTACAGTTTCTAAAAAAAAATTATAATAAAAAAAAATATCTAAAAAATAATAAAAAAAAAGTCCTTCGTCTTCTTTCCGTTCTTTTTGCTTTAAGCTTTGCTCCTAGTCTTTATGAAATCGCCAAAAATCTTGACAACTTCTTCTTCTTTTTCTTTTCGATCCAAGCCTCAAAACCTGTATCACATAGACAAATACCCAAAACGTAAAAAGAACAAAAAATAAATCTAAAAAAAAAATTCTACCTAAACACAATTCCGCGTCGGCGGCGCCAAATGATTAAATATTTTTCGTGGTTGTAGTAGTGAAGGTTCAAACTCTCGGATTTGAAGGATACTTTTTTTTTAGACTTAATAAAAATAAATAAATAATTTTATATGCACAATATTAACAAAATATGGGAGAGAATTTTTACCGGGGATCAGGATTCCACCATTCACCAAAATTTATGTGATTCAATAACAATTCTTATCATGCAATTCTAGACAATATAACTCCAATCAAAGGAAATTGTGATTCTAATCATTGCCTAAGTTAGATTTTGAAAACATCCAATGTTAATCGCGAGCATGAAGTATCAAAAGCAATTTACTAAGCATACTCCATCAAGAGAAAACACAATTGATTAATAAAAATCATTTACTCCATTTTTATTCGGTGCAATTAATCATAAAAGAGTTGCATAAATAAATTTAAATAAATTTTACCACATAACTTTTGGAAGAATGGCTTCCTCCGTCACCCCTGGGATTGGGTTTAGCTACTCATGATGAAAAACCTCTCAAAATATTTCATTGATGCTCAAAAGTTGATTACAATGAAGAGAAATGTCAAAAAAATCAATATTCGACCGTACTTTGCAACACACAGGAAGCGTCAGGGAAGAACGATACAAATGAAGTGCTGTAAGCACTGTTTCTAAGTCGCGGGAAAGGAATTGGAAATTGTCGTAGTTAAGCGACACCTTCCAACGACTTTCCTGGAGCGTATTTTGTTCTTCGTCTTCAACTACACCAGCAGAACTCTTCTCTTCTCTGCGTGATTTTCTTTTGATTCTCTCGACTCCTAAACTTTCCCCAAAGACTCTCCAAACTTGCTAAACTCTTTAGCCTTGTATTTATAGTGTTTTAGAACAAAAATATCCGACCATAACACCGTATAATCTCCCATTAATCCCGTCATTGCTCGCTGCCCATATTTAACAATAATTTCCATTTTTGGCTTCTACACACGTTAGATTTGATCTTGCACGCTCTAGTTAGCCTTCTCCACATCTCAGAACTCTTTCAACGCTAGTAGAACTCCTCCATGCACACAAGAACTTCAATTTTGCTCGTGTTGCAGTACACGTGCTTTGTTTTGGGTGTGTGAATCATCACGCGTTTTCCATCCAATTCCGATCGAACCCACTGCCCAAAATGTGTTCCTTAACCTATATCACATCTCTATATCAAATTTCAGCCATTGAATCGACCCGTAACCCCTTCATTTTTATGATCAAACTTCTGCCAGTTGAGAATTTCATTTCCCGCCAAAAAACAGTTTTCAAACGAAGAAGAAAGGGTGTCCCCCTATCCTGAACTGGGGTTCGAATAGCAGGTGTCCACTGAGGTTCCCCTTAACCGATAGTGAGAGTCCGAATAACAATTGTCCTTCAAGGGTTCCCCGGGAAACTTTTCAAGCCGAATTTTCCAAAAATATTTATTTTCTAAAAATACATAAAAACACAATATTAGTACAAAAATAGAGTTCCAACAATACGGACATTGAGGACAAATTAGACACAAAAATGTGTCTATCAGCTCATCTTCCTGACGGACATGGTTGTATATCTTTGCAGATGAGGGCATCGGCTCCATGAGAAGAATCTGACTGCACAGAGAGGAGAATCGGTCATTTAACCCTTGTAAGAATTCCATGGCTCTATCCTGATTGTGATTGTCGATGTAGTTTTTGCCTGCTCCACAGATACAAGGTTCCACGGGACGAAAAACATCCAACTGATCCCAGAGAGACTTGAGTCTAGTGTAGTACATCGCCATGAGATTGTCTTGTTTCAGGTTCGAAATAGATTGCTTTAATGCATACAGTTTGGATGCATTATGATGGGAGAATCTCGATTTGATTTACAGCCACTGTTCTCTAGTAGAGGGAAAGTTCATTGTGTTGGATCTGATTTCAGGATCAACTGAGTTGGAGATCCAACTTCCAACAAGATCATAAGTACGCGTCCAATGTGAGAGATCTACTGGGTCTGTTGGATTCTTCACCGTGCCGTCAATGTAGCCGGTTTTACCTTTCGCGCTGAGTGCTTTTGTAATTCCTGTACCCCAGGTGCAGTAATTATCGCTGGTTAGAAGAGGAGTAATAAGGACTGGTAGGAGATAATCCAGTATCCTTATCAGAGTTGTTGGTGTTTTGATAATGCATTGAAGGATCTGATTGATTTTCATCAACAACCATGAAGACTAATTTTCAGAAAAAACAAATTAACCCTAGCTCTGATACCATAAACAAATATTGGTTTGAAGTTTCTCTCACAACTTGATGAGATTGATTTCATTAAGAGTATTTATATGAATTACATGAGAATACATATGGGAAAACGAAAACAGAACTAACTAAAGAATAGGTACATCAGTAGAAGCGGACTTTACAACCAGACTAAACCTAAACAACTATAGAACAGGACTTCGAAGCAAAAGAATAGGAGGACCAGGGAAGATTATAAAAACTTGCACGTATCTGAAATTTGTATGTACACGTGAGATTTAATAACAACCATATAATGCAACATCAACAATCACAAGCTTCCCATCACCAAATGCACACTCCCCACGACACCCACTTCTTCACCCACACCACTCTAGAATGGTATGTCAATCAACAGAGCTAAACTGCTAACTACCAACCTTCTCAAGAAACTAAAACACTGTTGAGTTTTGGACTATGGAGCATATCGTTATCCAGAATACCAAGGTCTACAAAAGACAACTCAGATCCCATAAAAATCTGCTAGATCAGCATCCTAATGTTTGAAGAATACAAGTGCGCCCAATAACATCTTACACCCTACCTGCAATCAGAACTACCTCAAGCACAACAACACCAAAGAACGTCCCCAAACCACAATCATGGTAAGATGGAAACCCCTTGGACAAAATTAGATAAATATTAACAGTGAAGGGGCAGCAGAAGAATAATTAGGAGCGACATGAGCGAGAATTATTACAGGAATAATTTAGGCGACATGATTCATGATATGACAATACATTTTAGAATCACTGCATCACTAATATAGGAGACATGAAGACTTGTACTAGCAGCAAAGACATCAATTCAATATCAGTGGACTGCCTTCTGCTTTGAAGAAGATTCTCAAACACTGGCGCAACTATTATAAAGACAACAAAATAACATATCGTGGTGCATAGAACAACAATTATAAAGAAAATACAACAGGAAATACATACACTACAACAACAAATGCTAACACCAAATTAGGACTACTTGGGATGCAAATCAGGCGGTTGATGTTATGGAAAATCAAGCAGTCACCAACTTTCTGGAAAATCCAACTATTGTTTCAAACAAATATGATACATATGTCCTCTTTTCCTCTATTCTATTGTAACAAATGAGAGGAATGCCACAATATTTCGGCGGAATGTAATGATAAATAGTAGATAATACATATCTTTCAAAAAACAACAACAACTTAGTTATCTATTATACACGAAAATATCATATTAAATATATAGTTGTTGGGGTTCAGAGCCATCTACGTGCTAATCTTGCGGAAACATATTAGCTAACAAGAAACATTTGATCTCTCGGATTGCTTCATGAACCTTACTATGATCTAGGATAAGAAGAAGAGAAATAGGACCACATAGATGCAAGACATAAACAAAGCAACAAGAAGTAAAGTACTCACGGATTTAACGTGGTTCAACAACATACACGATGTGTGTATTTGTCTACATCCACCAAACGGATACAACCTCTTTATTCATTATAGAATCACCACTGAGAATTACACAACTGATTGATTGTATCAACCCATCGACTCACCACAATGTGACCGAACACAAGAACTCTCACAAGCACCCTATAAGATCCAAAGTAGTGTCTTCACTCATGCGAGATAATGTTTACCACATTATCTACCACAATGAGATGATCTTCTCTGCACACCCTGATATAGATTATTATGGACGCCTTCAGCTCGACACCAATAATCTAATACAACACCACCAAGATGATCTTCTCCTTAACAAGATGTCTTACCAACATCTCCATACGAATACTCCATAATGACATATCTTCCAACATCGATAAGTATCCCATAAGCACCATAATGATGTATTCCTTCCACCATTAGGTCTCTCACATAACCACCTCAATAGGTGGGCTGAATCCCTCACATCTCTACGAGATTTACATTGAGGATTCCATGACTAAAACACTTAGCCTAGACCTCCTTATATAGGAGTCACAAACTTGGTTCCCAAGTATTAGCCTCCTTGGTTTAGGAAACCATCTCCAACTAGGAAACCATGGTTAATTTAGGTATCATATCTTAATATGGTAATTAACTCAAACTAAGAATTTAACCTAAACTAGGAAACCACCGTTTTCCTACAATTCTCCATCTCGGATCATGCATTCATGCATGAGACGATCAACTTGTTATCCCTCCATCTTCTGAACATCGATTGCACCATCACTGGTTGCCTACATATCCTCAATAGGAATCAAATCGAAAATTTATTTCACCCAAATTGTTCCATAGAACCTCCACCAGAAGAGAGCAAACCAAACTTGAACGTCACCAACTCAGACTTAACAATCCAACCTACTGGTGATTGTACAAATCTCCACAACCGTGAAAAAACTGACCATCTCAACAAATCAACATCATATGATCATCCGTTATGCAACATCTTGAGAAACACCTTACTCCTTTATGTTCATAACTCCACATTAATTGGCATCATTCTAGGTGTATGATCGTTGTCGTATGCGTCAAAAATAATATTACTTTCTCACTACTCAAAATATAAAATATAGCAAGGGAAAGAAAGGATCGTTCCCACGGAGAGGTCTTGGATTGTCAATATAATATGGTTTCCTATAGGTAACAATGAGGATTTTCTGATTTTTATAAAAGTATACTAAAATGAAAGCAAAGCAAAGAAATAAATAAGCAAATCAAGGATGTAAAGATATTGGTTAAGGATTTCGTTTTCATTCACAAACATGTTCTTGTCTTAATAATTATAATTGATATTTAATCTCTCATTATCAAAATCCCTAGAATACCTTGTCGAAAGGATATCCCGCTAATTCCCTCTTGTCATCAACAAACACATTAAAAGACGCGAATATGAGTTCTACCAAAAGAATAACCTAACGCCTTGTGCTAATCAAGTTCAATTCCCATGGAACATTAAGATTCATGAAATAAGGCTAATACATGCAATCTAAATACATTGCGCAAACAATTTAACAAAGGTCATGGTTCACATATGATTACAAGGATGTATCACTACAAGCTATAACCATATTTATGCTACTTATGTTCAAGGATTATCACTCGATGATTAACCCTAAACTAGCAATAGATGTGATTACAAGTTCTACCAATTTGCAACTTGACAAAACAAACAATCAATCATGTTGTAATACGTCAATCATACAACTATATATTGTATGATTGAATCATACAACTCAGAGAATCATGAACGATAAATATGAGAATAAACTAATATATTGAATCAAAGAACCATGTTATGTGAAATCCAACTTAATCATTAACCAATAGAAAATTAAGTACCCATGCTCATGGAGTTCATAACAAGAATAAAAACAAAAGCTTTCATCTTTCTAAACCCTAAAACAAAAGTAGAGGAAGAGATGATCCCAGAAAAGTATAGGTTTCTCCTTTTTCTATGAACGATTTTTTGGGGACCATGGTTTTTTGGGGGACCATGATTTTATTTTGGGTAAATACATTGGAAGTAAATCTAGGTCACCCCTTATCTAGATATTTATATTAATACCTAAATTACCCTCCTGATTAATTTTGGGTGATGATTAGTTAGTGTTAATAATAGTTAGTATAATGATTAGTGAGATGATTAAGTTAAAGATAATTAGTGAGATTAAAAAATCAGATGGTTTTTTTTTTAAAGAAGTAGAATTATTGATAGAGTAAAGTTAGAGAAGATGAAGAAGGAAAACATGAAAAACGATGGATTTTACCAACCACAACCGGAGGAAGGGTATTTGGGTACCCAGGTATGCTTCAAACTTAGATAATGTTGGTTGAATTGCTCCAAACTTTCAAAAAAAATGAAATTTTTTATGTAGATTTGGGTCAGTTCGGTTACCATATGTCAAGAACATGTAACCGAACACACCTGAAAGTGTAGTTTGGTTACGTTTTCCAAACACGCAGGTTACCGAACTCGCTCGTTAATGGAGGTTTTGGTCGTACAGTGTAATGTTCTGTTACCTGGGATAAAATGGTAGGTAACCAAACTTTGAACTTAACAATTTATTTGGGTACATCTTATGTGTTCGGTTAGTTCGCAAACTTCAACGCAACCAAGTTCCCAACCGAACTGCAGGTTAAAAGTAACCTAGTGTTAGAAGTTCGGTTGGTTCGCAAACTTCAACATATTTTGCGAATCAACCGAACTGGGCTTATATATGCATATATGCAAGGAAAATTTGCTATTTGGTCCTAAGCCCATATACTTAGTTATAATAGGGTCCTTCCAAAAATAAAAGATATCAAGAGGTCCATATTTATTTAATATTGGCCAATTACCATGTTACCCTTAGCCTTTGGTACGTGCGATAACAAAGAAACGAAAAACAAGTCATCTCTCCAGAAACAACACTCTCGGTCTTCTTCTTCTTAATTTTATTCGTTTTCTTCTCGTTCGTTCTTTGAACATTGTAAACATGGTGATGATTATAGTGCAGATCTAAGATTGAAAATTACTCTTTTCCAATAATAAATCTTCAAACACTACTGAAATCATCAAAACCTATTGGAAAATCATCAAGACCCTAAATTTTAGTGAGAGAGTTACAAAAAACTATTGAGTTGTAATCTAGATTTTCAATTTCAAGCAATAAACAAGAAATTCCACCTAAAAATGGTGACAACAAGAAGAAAAAACAAAAGAACGTTAAAGAAGACGTTACAGTAGACGATTTTAAAGAATCGCCAGCATGAAAAAATAATTTTACAGTTTGATCGAGTAGTACATATATGATGTAATGGAAAAATATTGGGTTAATTTGTTATATTTTTAGATTCGTCACGTATTTTGACATGGAATTGATTTTTACAGTGTGATCTAGCAGTTCATATACGGTGTACTGACTATTTTATCAAATTTTTTGATTTTCATAGATTATCATTTTTTTTTGACAATATAATTAATTTTTGCACTGTGATCTAGCATTACATATGTAAGGTACCGAAAAGAAACGGGTCAAACTTTGTGATTTTCATATATTTATCATTAATTTTGACATTTATGTACTGAAAAGATTGGTTTTCTGGTTTTCACAAATCCATCTTATTTTAACATTGTAGTAGATCTAGCAGTACATATATGATGTACCGAAAAAATGTCTAAATTTCTTATTTTCATAATAGATTCATCGCAAATACATATATGCTATACTAAAACTAAAAATTTATTATTTTTGTTTTTTTTTTCCGCATAAATTCATCCCTTAATGATCAAAAAAAAAAAAAACTATTGTCATTCAATAAAAAAACTAATGACAACAAAACTACTCATAAGAAATCGGGTCTGTATCAAATGAACACATGTAAACATAGACTTAGTACTGCAGTAAAAAAATTCTTGCATCAAAGGTGCACAGGGAATACTTACATTAAAAGGGAAAAAAAGAGTATAACATAGACCTAAATTTAGGTTCAGTTGATTTCATACATTATGGTTCCCTTTTATCACACATACATGAAATGCCAGTATACTGTATAACAAAAAAAATGAAAAAGATGGAGAAAATAATAAGATTTTTTTTTTTATATACAAGTCTTCTGAAATTCTAAACATATTTGACGATATTAATCTTCTAAGTTGCCATCATAGCACTCCATATTTAAGTACATGTACAACTCAGGTAGGTGTGAAAGCGATAAAAATATGATACAATTATGCAACATTTATGCACTCATTTTTACCGCAGTGCAGCATATATGTACTGAGATTTTTCTGGAGTTTTATGCACTGTGTTTTATAGATGCTTCAACTATGGTACTTCACTGCCTTATAGGGAAATACACCAACTTTAGTGACTTCCTTCTTATCAAGTAGACCATAAGAAATGGATATCTTACACTCGAACTAGCAATGACAATTACTATAGGTTCCAGGCAAAGGAATATATCACCCGATATCAGCATCTCCCTAGATTAGGCTCTACAGGAAGTATTGATAAGTGGTGCACTTGTTCTCAACTTAAGCTACTTGCTTCTTAAGCTTTGCAAGCTTCTAATGGACAACGCCACCTCTCGGCACATTCAAAATCACAGCCACTTCTCTCTGAAATCAGTTAGTGCTCATATTATTCCAAACGCATCAGTAGACACAAAAATCCTTCCAAAACAACCATAAAATTAAATGTCTGTAAACATGAAACAGTCCCATGAAGCTTACGAGTAAAATGATTACAAGAGTTGAGCACCCAAATGTGATAAAGGTGAAACATTCTCACTACGTTAGTTAAACTAAGTTACAAGAGGATACAGTGGAAGACTAATGTAGCTGCAAAAGATTTGTAAACAGACATAATATTGGGTTAGTAGCATCACTTTTCCAAATATATCTCTCGGTACATCGAATATACACTCACTCAATTTGAGTACATGTCCACTGCACTTTATAAAAAATCAGCATAAACCAAAACCCAAAGTGATCTACGATTTAATTTGAATTCCATTATCTATACATAGCTAAAAATTATCAAAATGTACTAATATTTTGGTGACAGTCAGAATTTATGCATTTACAATGTCACCTCTCTGCACATTCAAAATCATAGCCGCTACTCCCTGAAATCAGTTAGTGCTCATATTAGTCTAGATTCACCAGCAGACACGGTCTGTAAACATGCAATAGCCCCATGGAGCTCACGAGTACAATGATTATAGAAAAAACACCCAAATTTGATAAAAGTGAAATACTCTCTCTGTATTGGCTAACCTAAGTGACAAGAGCATACAATGGCAGACTAATGTAACTGCAAAAGATTTGCAAACATACAAAGATTGAGTTTTGCAACATCACATTTCCAAATGGATCTCTCGGTACGCCAAATATACACTCACTCAATTCGAGTACATATCTGTTGCACTCATTATAAATAAACATATACCAAAAACCAAAGTGAACTACAGTTTGAATTCCACTATCCACACAAAGTCAAGAATGATCAAAATGTACTAGTATTTTGGTGACAGTCACAGTTCAGGCATTTGTAGAAAGTTTAAATCATCTAAGGGAAGTATAAAATACCAAAGTTTAGATAATCTGTTAAAAATACGAATATAATTTCAACCTCTTAGTTCCAAATCAACCTGCCATCCTGCAAAGAAAGATATATAATTCGTTAACAAAATTTCATGTTTGTAACGCTTCCTCGACCCCAGTTAAGAAGTCTTACTCGGTTACCTTGCAGAACGATACATTACATTTAACCAAAGTCTAGCACTGTATAGCTAAATTATTTACAACTCCCATTAAGCTGCAGTGTGTCGTTTAAGAATACTATTATTTACGCAATAGGCAACATGTAGACAGGCATGTGAAATATGAATATGCACTCAATTAACATGGTAGAACTGAAATGTACTCAAGCAGATAGAAATGCATCTGCACTCACAAACTCTAACAGAAATTCATGAAAATATGCACTCAAAACAACAGTACGTCATATATGTACTATTGGATCATACATAGAAATAAACAAAAATACTACATGCATTTGTAGAAATAACTTAGATTTCTTTAGTACCACATATATGCACATTCAGATCATATTCTCAAAAATAAAGTAGGTTTTTGTGAGTACAGCATATATGTACTGAGATAACGTGGTATAAGACCTATGATTCCACATAAATAAAACCACTTCAATTAGGTTTTTGTGACGATAACATATGTACTAAGAAATAACAAATAAGAAGTCCGAGAATCTGAATAAATAAACAAATTAGATAAATTCCATAATAATTGAACTCTATGTATATATATAGTTGCTCCTGGTGCCTTAGCCATAGTGTGGGAACCCATGTACTCATGGGTCAAACTTTTCTAACATCAACACCGTAACATACCGAAGAAACTAAAATGAATCAAGTACTTTCTAGCCAAGTAAAACTAGTAACATCATGTACACATCACACTTCCCTAAGTTAACCAAAATAAAGCATATTATGCACTCAATATACTAGTTCATTCATTTATAGTACACCAAATATGATTTTTTCTGAGTACATCGTTTACGCGCTGCTTTTTTCACAGTGCACCATATATACATTGATTTATCTGGTGTGCAGCGTTTATGCACTAATATTTCTGGAAATATAACAAAATAAAAACAATATTTCCCAGTACGCCATATATGTACCGCTGGATCATATGAAATAAGTGACGAATCTATGAATAAAACAAAATCAACGCATATTTTTCGGTATGCCATATATGTATTGTTGGATTAAATAGTCTCAAACAACAAAAAAAAAAACAGTACTTTAAAAAAATTGTGTAGAAGTAGTAATCTCACTGAAAGAAAATCTATGAAATCATTGAGAGAACATTAGAATCAACGACAAGTCAAATAAAAAATGCATTACAACACATATATTATAAGATCATACAAATTAATCTCTAGTTTTAGTATGAAATCATCAAAAAAAAAAGGAATAACCTATATATACATAGTAAACATAGAGAAAAATACAATACATGACATATGTACTGATGCTTCATACACAAAACCAAAATGAAAACAAACCCAAAACTAATAAAATTAAATTAAAACAAATCATATTTAATATAGAAATGAACATCAAACATAATTATCAATCTGGATCTGAACTATTTTCATCAATATTGAAGTAAATAATTAACTAATCAAGCACGAAGATCGTAAACACAACAACGACAACAAAAATGTTGAATTCTTGTTTTAGAAACCCTAGAATCTGAAATTTGAATTTGTTACCATGAATTCAAGATATTTGGACCTCAGATCAAGATGGAATCATGAAGAAACATAAAATAAAGATTAATAAAGAATAAATTAACTTACGATATACAATCAATCAAGCTTGAGTTTGCAAATCACATGAGGTCAATAAAATCTTCATCGCCAGAGCTCCCACAAAACAGAAAATGTGAGAGAAAATGAAAAGAATGTTAGGGTCCCGGTTGTTCTAATTTTACATATCAAGGATATTTTTGGTATTCTGCTGAAAGTCACACGTGTGCTAGGATCTGCGGATAAAATCTTTGGTCCAACATCTTAACTTTCATGAAAAAGGGACCTCTGGTTACTGTTTTTTAATGGATGGACCTGCCATTACATAGGCCCATAATATTAGTACCTATTGGTAATTCCTACTATATGCAATTAGACAAACGTTTGGTTACTACGAAATTTATTTCTTGGAGAATTAGGTAGAGTTCGGTTACGAAGTTTCAAAGGTAGAATTCGATTATAAAGAAAACTTAACATTTTTGCGAACGAACTGAACTTGTGGACTTCTCATTATTTTCGTAAACTAAAGTTCGGTGATATCCTTATTTTGCGAAGGAACCGAACTTATGGACTTGTGTTGTTCTGATACAAGGAGTTCGGTTAAAAGTATTTTTTTGCGAATCAACCGAACTCTGAGTTCGGTTAAGAAAAAATTAATTCGTGATAACCGAACTTTTCTCTGAAAAAACCCTCCATTAAACCTCTCCGCAACTTCCATTTTCAACTCATTTTAATGATTACTTCTCATTTATTCAACCAAAAACGAATGACAAGTAATGGGTTTGTGAGAATATCTTTGTTAATGTTTTAAATTAAGCTATATATATAGTGGTGGTGGTGGTTGGCGGTGGTGGTAATCGGAGGTGGTGGTGGTAATCGGTGGTTGGTGGTGGTGATAATCGGAGGAGGTGGTGGTGGTAATCGGCAATGGTGGGAGGTGGTGGTGGTAATCGGTGGTTGTTGGTGGTGATAATCGGAGGTGGTGGTGGTAATCGGCGGTGGTGGGCGGTGGTGGTGGTGGTGGTAATCGGTGGTTGGTGGTGGTGATAATCGGAGGTGGTGGTGGTGGTAATCGCGATGGTGGGAGGTGGTGGTGGGAGGAGATGGTGGTTATATATATATAGGTGGTTATTGGGTTGGTTTTAAATTAAATTAGGTTAATGGTAGGTTAGTCATTTCAATGCTTTAGGACACCTCTTATAACTATAGAGAAGGTGGCCTAATAAAATCATGGTCCCCTCAGAAAAACCATGGTCCCTAAAAAATCGTTCTTTTTATATCCTCTGACTTGCCAAACTCGTGCAAGTATAATCTGCACGTCCAACACCTTCATGGGCTAACATGTGAACACTAGAGTCCAGCCTAAATCCACCTGAGTCAGTTACTGGATCGGTGAGTCAACTTACCTGACCCCGATTCAGCCATAGTTCTGTCTGTTTTGGCATGTTTCCGGCCATAATTTCGGGCCATTTTCACTCTTCCCCTGCACAGCTTCAGATCCTAGCATACATCTATTGAACATCAGACCATTCATTTGCCACTCTAACTTCTGAAATCTCTAGCCATCATCATCCATTTGAGCTCAATGCGCATCACTACATCCCTGCCAATCCATATCCACTAGCACTGCAGTCTCAGCTCTCCTTCTTGACCTAGAGCAAGCAACACATCTAGGCCAGAACATCATCAATCCGCATCAGTCTCCAACCTTGTAACTCAGTGCATCACTTACTCTACACAATTCAACCAATTTCAGCTGCAATTCTCCATTGCAATTCTGTTCATGGCTGCGCCAACAGCGAACTGCAGCATCTCCTTTCCTGGTACTGCTCTTCCCTGTACATTTAATCAAGCCATTATATCTCCAGTTCAACTGTAATACCACCATATAACCAATTCCATTATAGTCCATGCCCAAAACAGCAACACCACCAAAGCACAGCTGCAAACTCCATCTGTTTTAGCTTGAATTCCACCTGCAATTCCAAGTCAGCTTCATCATCTTTCACACCAACTGACGTGCATACAAACCACTGCCTTGTACGCACCCAACCATCCGCAAAGACCTCACTGGTGCGCTGTTCTCTTATGTGTGCAACTACAGTCTCAAACCAAAAACCAATACCACCTGGAGCTCAATTCTGTTTGCTTCTCAACTTCAAACACCATCAACTTCATGCCTGCAATACATACCACCAACTGACCAGTCCCACCACCGACAGAGTTTATCCTTATTCTCCTTCATCTCGAATCTGACAAGGACCCAGTTGTAACCCTTGCTGCCAATTCTTCTTTATCCCTGTAACCACGGCAGTAGCTCATTTCTCGGTCATTCCATACTCAGCTCTGGCCATCAGTTCCATCATTATATAACTTGCATATCTCAGGTTCAAGCTTGCACAACCATGAAAGCTGCATCTGCTTCCTTACTTAGCTCAATTCCAGCCTGCCTGCCACTTCTTCTTGCATTCAAAATTCAGAATCTAGCCAGACTCCAGCTTTTGTTCATTACTCTCTGCTTGTCTTCATTGCCAACAAACCTACATTCATCTATGCTTCACAAGCCCTCTTCCCTGAACTGCAGCTTCAACTCATTCTTTTAATCTTGCTCAATCACTTGCAATTGCATCTGCAGCTCATTCCACATACCAACTGACTCCTCCATTCTCTGCAATGGATTTAAATCCATACACAAACCCATATTGTTCATCACCAATTCCTCTATTTCAGCTCACTGAATCTCATCAATTTCAGTACCATATGCTTCAGCTTCTTCTTGCAAAACCTGCCCAAACCCATCAGCCTCCAACTGACAACAGCACTGTCAACCTATAATCAACATCAACTCAATCCAAAAACCCACAAATTAACAAACCCTAATTCCTGTAATTCACCAACAAACCGAAACCCCATTTCCGCTTTTCATCATCGCCATCAACGGAATCTTCATTTCCTTCTCCTTGAACTCAGATTAAACCCAATATTATATCAGCTTCATCCTCTTCATTAACTGAGAACATTAGTAATTTCTCCTCTGGGTTCTTCTAAATCTCTCAAACAGAATCGAATCCTCCTTCTCTCGATCTTTGCTTCAGTACCCTAACCAATTCCTGCCATTAATACACAATTTCAGCTGTTTGAGCTCGAATATCACCAGCAACAACTTCTTCTCTCGATATGAGTTCCCTCCATGGCTGCGCCTCTTTCTTCTCCAAGTTTCAGAAACAAAATAATTGTTTTACTCTAATTTTTAGGTCTTGTGTGGGAAAATGCAAGTTGATACAACCACCAAGATGAAATAGATAAGGGCCAACCAATAATTGTCTTTACTTTGCTTCTCTAGACTAAGCTGTGATGTTTATCCCCTTTCTTTGGCTTGGCTTGGTTCCCTCCCTGTGGCAGTTGCACATGGAATGATGCTTTTGCTCTTTGTGCTTTAAATAGATGTTTTCGCCTTCTTTCGAGTTCCTCCGTCAATAACAACCATCTTTTATTTCTCAAATTCACTTTTTCTCTTCAATGTCTCTTCATCACTAAAGTTGACATGCTTTTCAGACAGAATATTTGCATCACTAAAGCCGACATGCTTTTCAGACAGAGATGAAGAAATAAAAATAAATAATAAGAAATAATTTTGCCTCCAACAACAATTGCACATGAGATGAGACTTTTGCGTTGTTTCTTCTTCTTTTGTTCCAAATGACTCCAAAGTACCTAAATACTCAAAAACAAACATAAGATATATAATTTACAAGAAAACTTAGCAAAGAACGCATAAAAAATAGATAAATATTAAGGTGTTTTAGACACCTATCAGCGTATTGCATGCCAACTCAATCAGACCATATACCATTATTATCCATATGCTTCCATCGAACTTAGTTACAGTTATTATGCGTCCTTGAGCCTTCGCCACCTCCGAACTTGCTCCATAATACGAACACAGCTCCGTCTTGGCTTTCCTTGCTCCACCTGAGTCAATGTTCCGCTCTTCTAAGCCACTAACTCCAAGTTACGCACCACATCCGTTAGGGTTGACATCCATAACTACTCGATAAGCAAATGAAACTACCACAGTAGCCTCCATGCGTCTGCCTAAGTATTACCTTAGCAGAACCATAGTCTTCATCTCCGTCTCTAAACTCCATCCGGTTGCTTCTTCAAACAACCAATCACACACTTGCTCCTTTCCACGAGCATGTCCACGAAAGCGAGTTAACGAGATACTTCAGGTTAGTTTACAAAAAACCAGCCTCCATGTTAGCTTCCAAGAAACTAACCATCTTGTATGTACCAGAGAATATTGAGCATGACTCTAACTGCGCACCAAATACAACCAATATGTGGATCATTGCCACTGCATGCCAATCTCGAGCTCATCTCTATGAATCTTGCTTTACGAGCCTATCTCTGATTGGATCATGATTCTACAACCATATTTCCCCAATTGAGTTTCATTCCTTCAAAAAGCTCATCATATCTTCGACCAATGCATACATACCAAACACGTGTATAGCTTCACAGAGACTTCGACAGCTGACACACCAATCATCTTCACCACTTCAGCAACCTCAACGGGCTTTGACAACAATGTCCTTTTTACGGGCTTTAACATAATTGCCAAGATAGTCTTTTATCAATTTCTTAGCAAGCATGTAGTTTCGACTTCGCGACAGTCAAACCACAACATAGTAAGACTTGGATAGCACTGTGACTAACGTCGAAGAATTCATTGTTACCGTTGTAACAATACATAAAGTCACACATTCTGCCTTGTGAATATCCCTTTCCCAATCTTTCTCCAAACGTACAACAATGTTTCAAACTCTGATAATCCGTCCTTCAGACAAAGACCCAATCACACACATCCATAACCTGAAACCTTTGGTAACTTCCTCAAGCTCCAAGAAATTTAAGACGTTGTTGTGTTTATATTCTCAAACAATGTAGAGAAAATAACTTGACGGAAACTATATCGTTGCTGAACCAAATTTCTCAAAAGAAATCTTTACCTTCATCTCTACAGACTCTGTCACTATTGAAATCAACTTTAATAACTGTAGCAGACAAGAAAACCCCCAAATATTACCATTGCTATAATGTAGCTCTCTCCAATAGAAAGTCTCACACCGATCATCAGGAAATCAAATAGCCAATGGATAATAAAGGTTGACGGAAAAACACGCCGAAATTGTAGCCCTTCTCAAATTCATGCACCATGTTTTCTCCAAAGTAGTATGCGCTAACTCACGTAGCCATACCACCATACACATTGTAGTATTGTATCTTTATTCTTTAAACTCTTGAAGTGTCCAAGCTATACCTTTTTAATTCCTCACAACGGGTCTTCACCAAAGTAGGAACGCATCCGCAACACAAATAGACCAACCTGTTTCTCACAATGGTCTTGCACTTCAACTAGCCCCGGTCGACTTCAAATGGTGTATAACAAAAAAACTCTTCGACAGAACGTCATCGACAAGAATCAAAAGATCACAAACTATCTAGCTTCTACATTGGAAACAGTACGAGAGAAACTCCATAAAATATTGTTTTACCCGACACAATGCCATACTCAACACAGACAAACAAACCCTACAAACTGTGTCGAAAAACTAAATCTTATACAATAATAAGAAACCATAGCTCCACCACAACCAATATAACATCGCATCCAACGGTCCATGTCCTGTAACTTATTTGTATCCACATGTTACAAATACTAAGACTGAAAATCAAACTCTTCACTTCTGGAATATATCAAACCCTGGCCAACGATCAATACTTCCAAAACGAAACCTACTAAGAGATTTCCCAAATCCTTATTGTAACAAACAATTAAGGAAGAACGAGTATGAATTCATCTTCACATTCTTCAACTTAATGTTAAAGAAAATCAGCAACATGATTTAATTGATGACGATTGATAACTAAACTATTGTTTCCCTTGGTTTGGAACAATAATGAGACTTTGACATGCTAATATTCCATCTTTACTTCCACAAACATACAAACTAATATTTGTATCCCAATTACGATACTCTTGCCTTCTTGTGTCTTGCCAAGCAAACACCGATTAATTGAATACCAATCCATGCAGGTCTTTCAAACAGTTCACAAGAATATGGTACGAAGTATAGAGAATAAATAAACTTACTTGAATCCATGTATAGGGTTTATGCTCCAATAAGTATCAATGCCAAATCTCCAATGTAGAGCACCATAGACATCAAGACCATATATCTTGACCATATCGAATAAAAATCACCTGATATAATCCCATTCCTTCATAAGTACACTTTACTTTGCTTTGTCCCCAAAGCCGATGAAATCAAATCCTACACATACTTGATAACACCAAACTATGCATCTTCGGAATCTGTAACATCAAATCCTCACATACTTGATGAAACCAAATCCATGTTCTTCAAAATTTTCTACCACCATAAAACCCTAAACTTCTCTCTTCAAATCTTTTATCCAACCTAGAGCTCTGATACCAATTGTTGGGACAATTGGATCGCTTTGATACCAATTGTTGGGGTTCAGAGCCATCTACGCGCTAATCTTGCAGAAACATCATATTAGCTAACAAGAAACACTTGATCTCTCGGATTGCTCCATGAACCTTACTATGATCTAGGATAAGAAAGAGAAAGAGAACCACATAGATGCAAGCCATAAACAAAGCAACAAGAAGTAAAGTACTCACGGATTTAACGTGGTTCAACAACATACACAATGTGTGTATTTGTATACATCCACCAAACGGCTACGACCTCTTTATTCATTATAGAATCACCACTGAGAATTACACAACTGATTGATTGTATCAACCCGTCGACTCACCACAATGTGACCGAACACAAGAACTCTCACAAGCACCCTATAAGATCCAAAGTAGTGTCTTCACCCATGCGAGATAACGTTTACCACATTATCTACCACAATGAGATGATCTTCTCTGCACACCCTAATATAGATTATTATGGAATCCTTCATCTCAACACCAATAATCTAATCCAGCACCACCAAGACGATCTTCTCCTTAGCAAGATGTCTTACCAACATCTCCATACGAATACTCCATAACGACATATCTTCCAACATCGATAAGTATCCCATAAGCACCATAATGTCTCTCACATAACCACCTCAATAAGTGGGATGAATCCCTCACATCTCTACGAGATTTACATTGAGGATTCCATGACTAAAACACTTAGCCTAGACCTCCTTATATAGGAGTCACAAACTTGGTTCCCAAGTATTAGCCTCCTTGATTTAGGAAACCATCTCCAACTAGAAAACCATGATCAAATTAGGTATCCTATCTTAATATGGTAATTAACTCAAACTAAGAATTTAACCTAACCTAGGAAAACATCGTTTCCCTACAATAATATACAAAAGTTTAATATTATGGAGGACGACAATACCTTAGATATACAAAAATTTCCACTCTCGGCAAAATCAGTCAACATTAGTAGCATTGTTGCTGGATACCGACGGATATCGTATTTGTATCAGTGAGGACTCATAAAATACTGTTATTGTATATGGGGAACAATGAGATTTATTGAGACTTACTTTGGGTAACGATTGTAAATTGCATACTACTGATATGGGATATTAGAAATCGAATGCGTTTTCAACATGAAATCATGCCGGTATAGACTGCAGCCTCTAAGCTTAAGCATTTGATTAGTGAATCCGGTAGGTTGAATAAGGGTTATATGAGAAATTCGATGAAGGAGCTGTATATATTCATATTTTTCAAGATAACATGTAGAGCTTATAGAGCGCCCAAAATCATTGAGGTTTGTTGGCAGCAACCACTTTATAGCTGGTTCAAAATATATGTTGATGGTTCTCTTTAGGGAACCCAGATCCAACGGGGTGCGGTGTTGTATTTCGAAATCATAACTCCTTGGTAATTGGAAGTTTAGCATAGTCCATTGGTGTGGACAACTTAGTTTCAGTGGAGTTCTCGGGAGCCAACCATTTATGCGTTCAAAATTGCTCGGTTGAAGGTTATGTCACGCATATGGTTTAAATGCGCGACTCGATACATGTTATCAAAGCATTGTATGATTGTTCTTTGGTGCCATCGAGACTAGCAGTGCATGGTGATAACCGTATGAAATTCTTATATAGAGAGGGAAATGCAATAGAGGGTCTCTTGGTTAAATGGGAAGCTTCTACAGGGCCTGAGCCGCCAAATTTTATTCGTTCTACTGTAGGAATTGATAGATCAGTCGTGGCAGTTTATCACTTTTGATAGTTTCCATCATGTTTTTTAGCCTTTTCGCTTTCATTTGCTTTCTCTCTTTCTTGTCTGTTGAGGTCCTAGCCTAGTCCTCCTTATTATTTTTTCTTGCCTTTCTCAATAAATTGCTCTCGTAAAAATAAAATAAATAAATAAACTATTAGTTTATAGTGAAACTGTTAATTACATATGAGTTTCTATGAAAGCCATTGATTATGAAAATGGCATGATGGACATGTATTGCTTATAATTCTTGGCATTCTTGCATGAACTGATAAGTGACATGCACTATTTCCATACACCACCACTACCTGTGGGAAATTTGGTGTTCCCTACAATGCATCCAAATGGCAAACCTCTTCTAAAGTCGGCAAGTGAGGTTTAATGAATTTTCACGTTAATCATAAAAATCTACATTTACAACACTGGTAGAGCTGTTTAGCCGTTTGACTAATTGCCTTGTCTTCCTATCCAGCCGTCAGAAGGCACAAAGCAATTTTCTGGTGCTTCACCGTTAACGGCTGCAAGAATGAAATCAACCAAACGAACACTTCACTAAAAGAGCTTACATAACTAACACAATATACTCAGCATAGTATTTAACGTTACAGAATTCGGACAAATCATGAATGCCATGAGCCAGAGCCTGTACTTGATTGAGGGGGTTGTTAACCTTGCTCAACTGTGCTTTGAGATTGATTATTTATTTTTTTAATTGTGTGAGAAACTAAGCTAGAAGATAATATTGTAGAGGGTAGAGACGATGGTCCCGTTCGTACTGGTTACAAGGAAACCTAATAAATCTGTTTCTAAACTAGGAATGACCATTGAGGTTGGAAGGTCGACTCATATATGCAGGTTTGCTACTATAGACAAAGAAGTTGACCCCATTTTCAGAAGTTGACCACAGAGAAAGCACCATAAGTATGCCCCGTGGTTACAGTTTTTCAACTGCTCAAATGCATCTTGACGAAAGCGACGCGGTTTAATTCAACCGGGAATCCATCTGGCAGCTGCCACACAAGCCAACATTATTTTACTTCTTACATAACTCACCAAGATGTTCTTGCTTGCCCTCATTCTCGATTCTCCTTATTTGAAATGGTAAAAGAAACTACGACGCACATCTTGTGTAGTTATTTTATGGAGATGCTGCTCACTATCACCATTCACCTGCAAAATACAAAAGCAAAGAGCTATCATCATAAGACTTGACATAACAGGTAAGAATGAGCCCCTAAAAAAGATGGAGCCAATAGTTATAACCTTCAAACTCTTAAACTTTCTGTGATCCCTTTTCCTTTTCTTATCCTTCATTTTCTCCTGGTTATGTTTAGAATCGCCACCTTTGTGAATTCCCCTTTTAGGTTCAAGTTCCAATTCAGCTAAAAGTGCTTCTCTTACAGCATCAGATTTCTCTTTAGCATCTCTGGCAACTAGTTCCTCTTAAGTGTGCCTGGAAAAGAGAACAACCACGAAAACAAGTAAGTTACATCTAAAAATAATTGCTGATGATTATAACATAAACGACTGAACAAGAGGCAGGATAATCTCCCGAAAACTGTAGGAAGATAAAGGGACAATCTTCAGCTCTAATTTTTGTATGTCCAAGGCAGTTTGATTCATGATATCAATTTTAAAGATCTGCTGAACACAACACATAAGATGCAAGTTACACACCCACCTATGCAGATAGCTGAACCTTCGGTGTGTGGATTGATACTATAATGCAATTATCTGCTTGATGGAGAACATCACACATTCTCCACTTGTCTTCATTCCGCGTGTCTGCAAAAACTGATGAGATAAAAACAACCATGTAATGCATCCTCACCTCGTTTTCTTGTTGCACATCTGCGTGGTGGTGTTACAAGTTTCTGAAGTGTCATCGGTATCCTAATGCTAATGAACCGAATGCGACCGGGATACCGCTGAACCCGTCATATTTCCAGTTCGGTTTGACCAACCGACCTTGTGATTTTATCAAAAAAACCCAAGTTTTTGTTTGGGCATAAGGTGTGCGTGCTGCGTGGTGATGCAAATTTCCAATCGGTTTCCTAATTCTAATGGTGCAGGGGGTAAGGGTGTAATAAAATTAGGAAAGTGTAATGGTTATGTTTTTTATTAATAAATAAAGGATGTCCGACCTATTTGAGATGACATGCACAACGAAGAAGAAGCATTAGAAGATAGCTCCTCCTCGACATGAGATCTCTATGTTGTTGCTGTGCAGGCGATTCAATCACGTAAGTAGGAATAATGCAAATACAAAATAATTTATCATTGTTTTTCTTTTGATAGACCGAGAATGTGTGTCAACGATCCATTGTAATTTGTTTATACATGAGTCATCTGGATTTGACTCGTCCAGATATGAGTTAAATCACCTGACTCATCTGGATTTAGTTCGTCTAGATCCGAGTGAAATCATCTGATCATCTGGATCTCATTCAATATCTTGGCTTTGTCCCATCCCATGAATCAGGCAATGTAATTTATATCGATCGGTATCCGCAATACGAAACCACTATATTGGTGATACAAAATATGCCTCTGATAATATCGACCTATACGAGTCAACTTAAATCTCCGATATGAGGATTATTTAGGTATATTAGGTGAAGAATGAGGGTAGTGTAGGTCTTTCAAAGGAAGGGAATGGATAAATACGAGAAGAATTTTATCACGTGTTTAGTTGGATGGAAATGAATCAGTTACTTAGGAATACAATTTCATTCCCATGTTTGATAAATAGGATTAGAAAGCAGTTAGGAATAGGAATCCCAAAAAGTAAGAGAATCCAAAATCCACGAAGTATGGATTTAGGATTCCCCTTTTTTGCGAATAGGATTCCTGAAAATAGAATTCCTTTCCCATTAACCAAACACGCCATTACTTCTTCACCCGAAAAAACTCATCTCAGCTGAAGGAAAGTGAAAGGAATTTTAAAATCAACAAATTAAGTTTTTAATCTCAATCTTATCCACGAGAATCAATGGGGTTATTCTTGTCGATCTCATTTATATATATATATATATGAAAGGAAGGAATTTTAGCTTTGATTATTAATCTTTTTCTGGATTTTAGATATTCTACGATTATTAGCTAACAAAAGGTTAAGGTTATGATAATTACTCTCTTCTTTTGCTTTGATTTTGATTTTTTCGTATGCTAAATGGCGGCTCTTTGTGTTTTTCTATGAACATTTGTTTATTTTCTAAAGTAAACGGGTCCAACTCAGGCTCAAACTGGTTTTACTCTCTTTGTATTTATTTTTTTGTGATAATTACATTTTGTTATTTGACTCAAACTGGTCCAAATCAGACACCAGGTAATGTCTAGGTGGTTGAATACGGAATTCTATGTATGAGTAGTTTTTGAATAATAAGGATACCAATCCATTCATTGGCATTGGCCATTGGACGCCTCCAGGCAAGTTGATACTCCCTGTTAGCAGTCATGCTTAAAACCCCCAGAAACCATCCTAAATTCATTTCATTTCATTTACAAGCTCTTAGCTTCTCCCTCTTCACTTCTACTCTATGTTGCACGGACACTTCAAGAAAGATGTCATAACTGTGTCGGACACACGAACGGACACGACACGGTTATGACACTTTCCGACACTCGATGGACACGCCACATCACGTGTCGCGTAAAAATTGATATTGGATATATTGCAGAACCATTGGACACTTTCGGACACATCATAAATGATTTATTTTGGTTTACACAGTCAAAATAAACTAAATGTGACACTAATTTATTCTTGTTTTAGTCAAATCAAGCATATTTCATGAAAAACTTTACTATTATTACATTATTATTAATTTTATATAATTAGTAATCAAATATTTTAAAAATAAGAGTAATTATTTTGTTGTGTAGATTGTAGTAATATTTCATTTTAATGATGTGAGTAATATATATATAACGTGTCCCCGCAACTCGTTTTTTTTGAGATTTGACGTGTCTTCGTAATTGTGTCGTAACTATGTCCCGTATCCGTGTCCGTGCAACATAGCTTCTACTTTATTATTTATTTTACCTTGAGCAGCTTTTCTTCTAGATCTGTCTTCTCTGGTAACTCCAGATCTCCGATCCCCCCTTTCGCTTATCCCCACGAAGGTTTGCTTTTAAATCCCGTCTTCTTTGAGTTCACTACTACAAGTTTTCGATGTCTTTACCTGTTAAAAATGGGATCTTTAGATCTATTTTCTGCTGATAATTAGCTTTTCTTCTTCTGTCAAATAGATTAGTAGTTGTAAATAGACTTCTTATTGTCGATCCTGTATCATTATTTTAACAAAAGTTTGGAAATTTTTTATTTTTGTTTCCAACCAAGATAGACTTACTGTTTATTTTCATCATTATTTATCTTCTTTCTTTCAGCTAGAGAGATATTCTTTAAATGTTAGAATTATGAATAGTTGTAAACCCCTCAGAACCCATCTTCTTAAAAGTTTCCAGTAATGGTGATCAGATGTTTAGTCTCTTAAATCTTTTGTATCTATTTATCTTTGTTCTAAAGATAGTAACATAGTATATATTTTCCCTTTTTATTCTTTTCAGTGACTCTGATATGGAGGGTCGTGCTCATAAAAAAAAGGGTAAGGTTCATGGATCGAGCAGGTAATGTCTACTTACTTCGTTTTAAGTAATGATGATCGGATGCTTAGTCTCTTAAATCCTCTATTTATCTTGAATCAATTATCTTTAGACATTTCACAGTTTAATTTGTTCTTTGCAGAGTGGATCATGGGATTGCTGGTATTGATAAAAAAAAATTCGGCAAACAAAATACTAGCCCCCCTCAAACGTATTTATCTTCTTTCTTTCAGCTAGAGAGATATTCTTAAATATATTAGAGTTATAAATAGTTGTAAACCCCTCAGAACCCATCTTCTTACAAGTTTTAAGTAATGATGATCGGATGTTTAGTCTCTTACATCTTTTATATCTATTCATATTTGTTCCTCAGATAGTAATATCTATATATTCTGCTTTTTTATTCTTTTCAACAGTCGTGCTGATAAACAAAAAGGAAAGTCTCATGAATTAGGCACCAAAGTAAGAAGTATCGGTTTTGATTATTCTTATGAGTTTGATCATGATGCATATAGGTAATATTTACTTACTTCGTTTTAAGTAATGTTGATCGGATGCTTAGTCTGTTAAGTCCATTATTTATCTTGAATAAATTATCTTTAGGTATTTCACAGTTTGTGATATATTGCGTTTAATTTGTTTTATTCAGAATGGATGAGAGTGGTAATATTGTTCCTCGTCAAACGTTTGAAGAGAATTGGACGATTGGTAAATACGTTACAGATATGCATGGGTATGAAATTCCGGATGATCATTTTATGAGTGAAGATGAGGTATCTGATGATGGTGATGTAGCATGTATGACTAATCAGCTGTCCCGTGCTAAGATTGGAAAATCACATGTCACAGAATGCATTTCCCTACCTCCTCATGACCCTGAAGATGTGTTCCTGCTAACTTTTGATGGACATCGTAAAAAGGAAGTCAATGGTGGTTATGGGGCACTCTTGCGTTGTGCTAATGGTCAGCCTGTTGTCGCTGTTGCTGGAGGTTCCAGACGAAGTATTTCAGCTTTTTATCATACTTTAGAGGGGTTCCTAGCTGGTTTGGAACTTGCTGTCCTTGCAAACGTTCCGGCAGTCTTCTGCGCTTGTAATTCTCATAGGGTTTTCAACACTCTTTCGGAGTGTTTTATCTTCAACAGCGAAGGTGGATGTCGCCGTCATCCTGAAGATTCATTTGATTTGGTTTGCCAACCTTGTCTGAATAGGAATCTGACCATTGAGGAACGAGTTGATGAAGGTCTTTTTTATGAAATCGTGCAGAAGATAGTGGAGACGGGACAACAATACTATCGCGACTGTGGTATACTGAAGGCATATATGAAAGAATTGAATAGACCTGCCGACTTTCTTGCCAAGCTGGTGCCTACCCCTGGGGAGGAATGGAAGCTTAAACCAGAACAATTCCCTGCTGCTTTGATGGCTCTTGTTAATCAGCATGGAGGGGGAACCCTTTTGGTTACGACAATTAGTTATTTAGCCAAGTTGGTGAGCTGTGGAGGAAATGACCCTAATGACTTGGAGGGGCTCTTGTTTATCAACTTTTTATTATTATTAATCTTAGTCTGACTTCTTAATTTATCTGTGCCTGAACTCCTAATTAGTATTAAATTTAGTATTAATTATGTATGTGGGTTAAAAAGAATATTTGTTAGTTGATGAACAATGATGAATTTAGTCAATTAGTATTAAATTTAGTCTTTGTAAATTAGATTTCAGTTTATTATTGAATTTTGGTAATGCGTTTACCAAATGATACCATCAGACGAGGCAAATTAAGCAACCTTGGTCCTTGAGTAATCCTTGTAACTATTTAATGAGATTCCGAAACGTTGGGCACTCAAAAAAAAAAAAAAAAAGTTATGTTTTAATACGAGATGCTCAGTGTTTGAAAGTCTAGAAACTCTTCAATCTTCATATTCTATAGGTATTAAGGACACGAAAAATCAGCTGGTGAAACCCTATCAACTGGTAAAATGTCTACATAACCGTTGTGTACACCTCATCTATACCTTTAATCCTCGCAGTCTCGCTGGAGAATATTTTTTTTTAAAAAACTAAATAAATCATATGTGGGCAAATAAATAGAAAATTGAGAATGTTCCATCAGAAATGCTCTAATAGGCGGCATAATATATATAGAGAAAAAAAAGATTATATTAAAGTTGTGTAGAAAACTTTGAATAAGTCTTCGAAGATTAGGACTATCTAGTTTGCACTTATTTTTCTGAATAGTTGTTTTACTTTTTCTTATGAGGTTTGTTAGGGTAACAATATGTTTCCTATATATGTTCTCTCTGATTAAACTTCTAAAAATAAGAAAGTGTTTTGTTTTCTGATACATTTCATGGTATCAGAGCATACACCGATCCTAGAAAAGAAAACCCAAATAAAAAACAATGCCTAAACAAGCTCCTAAAGCCACAACTTCAGAATCCTCAACCATAACAAGCAGTGTTGACACTGCTGTTGTTCATTCTTCTTATCACATAAATGTTCATCGACTGGATGGTACGACTTATCTAGAGTGGGCACAATCTGTCAAACTAGTTGTAGATGGTCGTGGGAAGCTTGGATATCTTACTGGTGATGAGATAAAACCAGTTGAATCTGATCCAAAGTTTAAAACTTGGAGATCTGAAAATTCCTTGGTTACTGGATGGCTTCTCCAATCCATGGAAAGTTCCATCTCAAAACCACATATGTTCATGAGTACTGCTAAAGAGATTTGGGACTCTGTTCATGCAACGTATTCAGATCTAGAAAACTCGTCACAAATATTTGAACTGAAATCAAAGTTATGGAGTACCAAGCAAGGTGAGAGAGACATCACCACATATTTCAATGAGATGGTGGCTTGGTGGCAGGAGTTAGACCAATGTTATGATGATAAATGGGAAAGTCCAAATGATTGTACTCGTTTTTTGAATCGTGAAGAAAATGGTCGTGTTTATCTGTTTTTGGCTGGAGTGAACCCAAGTTTAGATGAAGTGAAGGGTAGAATTTTGGGGAAGAAGCCATTTCCTAAGGTAAGAGAAGTATTTTCAGAGTTGAGACAAGAGCAAGCTAGAAAGCGAGTTATGCTACACACTCCGATTCAATATGAAAGTTCTGCTTTGGTTTCCCATGGACCAGATGGAGATGGAGAAAGGACAAAGAAACCATGGTGTGATCATTGCAAGAAGCCGTGGCATACTCGTGAGAAGTGCTGGAGATTACACCCACACTTGAAGCCTGCAAATCCTAAAAGAAACGTTGGTAGAGCATTGCAAACAACCACATCAGAATCACTAGAGTATCAAGAGAATTCTAGAGCGTCTTCCTTTACAAAGGAACAAGTTGATCAACTTTCTCAACGTCTCCCTACAATTGTTCCAATCTCCTGGTGGTCATACATATGCTAATCCTTCTTGTTCTTTAGCTCATAAAGGTAACATAAGCTGTCATATCTCCTTTAATGTCATCTCTAGTTCCTCTATAAGTTCCAATTATACCTGGATTCTAGATTCTGGAGCAACTGATCACATGAAAAATTGTGCTCAATTGTTTCAATCTTATAGACCATGTGCTGGTAATCAAAAAATCAGAGTTGCAGATGGTTCATTTTCGGCTATAGTCGGTGTTGGATCTGTCCAACTTTCTCCTCAGTTAACTCTTGATAATGTCCTTCATGTTCCTAAATTATCCTGTAATTTACTTTCTATCAGTAAATTCACTCATGAACTCAACTGTTGTGTTCGTTTTTATTCATCTCATTGTGAATTCCAGGATCTGGTCTTGGGGAAGATGATTGGCAATGCTAAAGAGGTTGATGGACTTTATAGATATGTGGATGGTTCGAAACCTGTGTTCCCTGCTCATAGTTCTTGTTTTGAGTCTGTTTCAGTTTCCTTTGATCATGAAACTTTCGACTAGGTCACCCTAGCTTTCATTATCTTAAACGATTGTTTCCAAGTTTGTTCATCAATAAAAAAATTCCAATGTGAATTTTGTACTTTGGCTAAACATCATCGATCTTTTTACCCAATCCAACCATATAAACCTACCACGCCTTTCACTCTAATCCACAGTGATGTTTGGGGACCTTCACAAACTCCAAATATTTCAGGAAAAAGATGGTTTGTTACATTTTTTGATGATCATACTAGACTAGGTTGGGTATTCTTGATGAAAGAAAAATCTGAAGTAACAACAATATTTCAAAACTTCTACAACATGATTCAAACCCAATTCAACACAAACATTAAAATCTTTCGGAGTGACAATGGAAGAGAATTCTTCAATAGTGTTTTAGAGAAATATTTCTTAGAGAAAGGCATTGTTCATCAAAGTTCATGCATCGATACACCTAAACAAAATGGAGTTGTTGAACGAAATAATAAACACCTCTTAGAAGTGTATCGAGCTATTAGGTTCACCAACAATGTTCCAAAATACCCGTGGGGGGATTCTATACTGACAGTTATATATTTGATCAATCGTATGCCATCTAAAGTCCTCAATTTTGAAACACCATTAGCTGTTTTTCATCGTCACTTTCCAAATGATCGATTTTCCAGTGTTTTACCTGTTAAGATTTTTGGTTGTACAGTGTATGTATTTGATAAAGCCAGCAACAAACTTGATCCTAGAGCCAAAAAATGTGTTTTCATAGGATATTCAGCTACTCAAAAGGGTTACAAGTGCTATGACCCTATCTCTAAAAAAACTTATGTATCCTTTGATGTCAAATTCTTTGAATCTCATCCATATTTTAAATCTCATCTTCAGGGAGAGAATATAGGAGAAGATTCGACTTTAGAGGGAACAAAAAATATGAATTCACCAGTAGAATTAACTGAGGGTTTTGAAGATAAGTATGATAATGTAGGTCAATGTTCAAACCTAGATCTCAATTCTGTTGTAAACAGTCATCCAAGTCAGAAAGATCTTCCTAATAGTTCAGAAAATCGTGCAACGGATTCTTCACCTTATCCTGAAATTAATCAGTCAAACACTTCACCAACGCTTGAAAATAGGAGTTTAAGCTTATCCCCTAGTCTGCAAGATCCTATAAATTCTATTATTGAACCAGAACCTTCAACAAAACACTTCAGGAAAATATATTCAAGAAGAAATCCTTACAAACAGAAAGAAGACACTATGAACCTCATACATTGCCATGAATCTGAACCAAGGCAAGCTCCAACCACTGTAAGTACTTCTCCATCTCTCTCGAATCAATTATCTCAAGACAATACTCCATCATCTGATTTGAATGTCCCTATTGGCAATAGAAAGGGTACTCGATCTTGTACAAGTCGTCCCTTATATCCTTTATCAAAGTTCGTTTCTTTCGAATGTCTTTCATATTCCTTTTCTTCCTTCACCTCTCATGTGTCATCTGTGGAGATTCCAAAAAATGTGCAGGATGCTCTACTAGTTCCAGAATAGAAAGACGCAACACATGAAGATATGAATGCTCTTGAGAAGAATGGAACATGGGAAAAGGTTGATCTACCAAAGAGAAAATCACTTGTTGGGTGTAAGTGGGTATTCACAATAAAGTACAAGTCTGATGGGAGTCTAGAAAGGTACAAGGAAAGGTTGGTTTCGAAGGGCTTTACACAGACTTACGGCATCGACTACACTGAAACATTCGCTCCTATTGCGAAACTGAATACTGTTCGGGTCCTCTTATCGATTGCTGTCAATCTTGATTGGCCGTTATACCAGCTTGATATCAAGAACGCCTTCTTGAATGGTGATCTTGAAGAAGAAGTCTACATGAAACCACCACCAGGGTTTGAGGAGAAGTTTGGCTCGAAAGTTTGCAAGCTGAAGAAAGCTCTCTACGGACTGAAACAATCTCCTAGGGCTTGGTTCGAAAGGTTTACCCAGGCAGTTAAGAAACAAGGGTATATTCAATCTCAGGGAGATCACACAATGTTTACAAGACACTCGAATGAAGGGAAGGTAGTTGTGTTGATTGTGTATGTTGACGATATCATAGTAACTGGTGATGATGTAAGTGAAATGCAAAGGCTGAAGGAAGGATTATCCAAGGAATTTGAAACCAAGGATTTGGGACCCTTAAAATATTTCCTAGGTATGGAAGTTGCAAGATCAAGTAATGGCATAACAATAACACAACGCAAATATGTGGAGGATCTTCTTCACGAGACTGGTTTGAGTGGCTATAAACCAGTTGACACACCCATTGATGTTAATAACAAACTTGGAGCTCATAGAGAAAGTCAACCTGTGGACACAACTAGGTATCAAAGGTTGGTTGGGAAACTAATTTATTTGTCACATACTCGTCCTGATATTGCTTTCGCTGTTAGTCGAGTAAGCCAATTCATGCACTCTCCACGGAAAGAGCACTTGGATGCAGTTTACCGAATTGTGAGATACTTTAAAGGCTCTCCTGGACGAGGCTTGTTGTTTAAGAAGAATGATCAAAGAAGAATTGAAGCTTTTACTGATGCAGATTGGGCTGGTTCTATTGAAGATAGAAGGTCAACTTCTGGTTATTGCACATATGTGTGGGGGAATTTGGTTACTTGGAGCAGTAAAAAACAAAGTGTGGTTACAAGAAGCGGTGCAGAGGCTGAGTTTAGAGCCATGTCTAATGGAATATGTGAACTAATATGGTTGAAGCGAATTCTTGAAGAATTATCGATGCCTATGAGTAGACCAATGAAGTTGTATTGCGACAACAAGGCAGCTATAAGCATTGCACAGAATCCAGTGCAACATGATAGAACAAAGCACATAGAAATTGACAGACATTTCATAAAGGAAAAAATCGAGAATGGAGTGATCTGTTTACCGTTTATGTCGACTTCTCAACAAACAACAGATATTCTCACAAAGGGATTATTCAAGCCTGTTTTTGAGTATTTAGTGAGCAAGTTGGGCGTGACTGATATCTATGCACCAACTTGAGGGGGAGTGTAGAAAACTTTGAATAAGTCTTCTTAGAAGATTAGGATTATCTAGTTTGCACTTATTTTTCTGAATAGTTGTTTTACTTTTTCTTAGGAAGTCTGTTAGGGTAACAATATGTTGCCTATATATGTTCTCTGTGATTAAACTTCTAAGAATAAGAAAGTGTTTTGTTTTCTGATACCTTTCAAGTTGCATACACGATTTTAACCGAGTACATTTTCTCTATTTCACGTAATTTACAGTTGTACTGACGCGTCTGCTCAGTGATAAGTAGAGTGGTGAAACGGAATGGCACTTTTGTTAGATTGATGCTAAATATACCGCCCATTCGAACAATGTTAAAACCGCTTACTCATAGATAAGTAGGTCTCACCCCTCATGGATTTGCAAGGGTGGCTTTTGGATCCCATTTGTGCAGAGACAGAGGGAGGTGGGTGCAAGTAGGATCTGACGACTTGCACCCACCTCCCTCAAGAAAACAGTTTTATTTTGGACGAGCAAATAAGATGTTTTCTTGCTTATCGAAATTATACATGTGTACATCTGGATGGTTGCGACAAAAGGCAGACAGACTAATAAAACTGAAAAAGAAAAGGGATACAAAAAATTTATTTTACTTAAAAAGACAATTCAAAAAGTAATATGCTATCTCTGTTTTTAGAAAAAGAGATATTATCACTGTTTTATTTTAGCCTAAAATTGGGCCAAATTGAAAAGCGATAATATTATTTGTTTTTTAAAAACAGAGGAAATATATGTTAAATTTAAAGTTTTTCGTAAACCCACTGGAGGGAATATATGTTAAATTTAAAGTTCGCCTTAAACCCACCATTCGCGTACCCGTAAGAAAACTCAAAAATTGATGAAAAAAACATACAAATATCTTTGTATACAAGTTAACAACACTCCCAGGGGAATGATATGCAACTAAACCAACCTGTGTATTTAGATGTGCCTCAACTCAAAGTATTCACAGAACACAGTCAAGCATAGCAATCAGACTTGCAAATGAGAATGGTTTTCAAACAGGTTCAGCAGGGATACGGTGCGACACAACAGACGACCATAGCAGTAACAGTGGGATTTATAGCAGCAATTGTCTTGGCACAGCAACGAAGAATCAGAGATATTACCGTGGAAATAGAAGACAAGCTAGTTCAAAAGCAGGTGAAGAAGAAACTGCAGAAGATGGAACCAATGTCTGAAAATTTACTTTTAAATTCTGTAATAGACTCTCTAAGTTATTTCAAACAGTTAAAATTGTAGTCTCTTAAAGGCATCCTACAATTATAAAACTTCTAGAAATGGCCAAAAAAATCCCTAAACACTTCTGCTGTGGAAGATGAGTGGGAAAGTTTCTTGCCAGAAAACTCTATGTAAATGCCATGTGGAAGTCCTCTTTCACTGGCTAGTTTGTTTTAGTAGTCTTTCCAAAAAAAAAAAAAAAGAATATTCGCGACGGCGGTAAATCACGGCACAGTAACTAGTAAAAACATATAAAAGAAACGGGCAAAATTATGAGCTAAACTCTAGTTGGTTTCTGTTACATGATATTTTAAGAAAAATTTATAATACAGTGATCGAAATAAAAATGGAAGAAGGAAATGAAGTATCACACACGTTACACGTATGACATTATAAGCTAGTGGTGGTACAACATTACAATGGCTATAAATGTACGGAAGTTACCGGTGGTTTGAGCCCTCAATTTCTGCAGGATCAAAGATGATACCATGAACAAGTTGCGTCCTGCCTAAGAAACTCCTTTGCCTAGTCAAGACTGGTGTGGTAGCTGCAGCAATTGGTTGAGCATTTCTGGGTACAGTAGATTCAGGCGAATGGCCTGAAATGCATAATGCACCAGTTTCGTCTTGCTCCCAGTATACTTCAACCATAAGACCTCTTGGGTTTTCTGTAGATTCTGTTCCAGGAATACCAACGTACCTTGCTCCTCTTGGTATCTAAATAAAAAGTCAGATATTCAGAAAACCGACAGATTTCAGTTACCGCTGAAGCCACATATATAATAGACCGAGGTAATAAAAAAGATGGAGAGGAGAAAGAAGTGTGCCTTTGGTGTTTGGGGGATAATTCTATAATCATTCACAATTTTTAACGTTTGAAAATCTAAAGTTAGTCTGAACTTAGAAACCAACCAAAATTTATTTTATCCTAGTTTCGCAGAATTTATTGATGATAAAGTAAACAGAATTTACCTCTAGTAGTAACCCAGATGTTAAACTCAGAGTCACTAAAGTCCCCTCTGCCACTGCACTTTCTAGCTCTGCTCGTTTTGCTATATTTAAAAACACCTCTTCAAGGGTTGTAAGTCCGAGTTGGATGTCTGATATGCCAAACTCTCTTTCCCTATCTTGAAGCTCCTCAAAAAATTTCTGCAAGAAGAATAGGAGTATGTTCAAGAAAGAAGAAACAGAACAAAGATAAACTGTAGTATGCACTAATTATTATGTTCCATATTTACACATTACAAACACAAAAATGTATCTGTTCACTTCAAGGTATTCGGAGATAATTATGAAATGGCAAAAAAATAAAGAATGAGTAGTTGGTACATACTGTTAGTTGTCCTTCTTTTTCATGAGGAATAACAAATGTTAAGAAAGATTTGTTCTCCTCTTTGGGTAGTACATCCAAATGCTGCAAAGTAGATCACTGAAGTTAGTCAACAAAACCTTGCTATGCTACAATACGTTAACCACTTTCTAACAAGACATACTTGTTTAAAGAACTGCTTCACAGCCACGTGATGAGGTTCAGTTGCACCATTTGCCTCCCCATTTCTAAGAGTTTGTCCATTCAGAGGAGTTTGTCCTGGAGTGCTCTCAAGGAAGCTCACATTAGCAATAAAACCAGTCCCAAACCGTGATTTCAATCTGATTGATGTTCCAATGCATCGGAGCTTCCCCTTAGCCATAATTGCTATGCGATCCCCTAAAATATCAGCTTCTTCCATTGAGTGAGTTGTAAGAACAATTGCACGCCCTTCCTTAGCATTCTCTATGATGTCCCACACATGCCTCCGGGTGATTGGGTCCATTCCAGTAGTCTGCATATCAAAGGAAATGTCAATGGAATGCATTGAATAAACTTCATGTTTCACAAAAGAAACCTGGGACAAGAGGATCGCGCCATGTGATTAAGGAACTGTTGAGGACCCTCATCAACATGGTGGAAAACTTGCCCCATGTTATACTTAGGTTGGCACAATAAAACCTCTGAAATTTGTTAAAAAGTAAGACATTCAAAAAAAATTGCATACCGGCTCATCCAAGATAACCAGTTTTGGATCTCCAATAAGAGCTATTGCAACACTGAGCCGACGCTTCATCCCTCCACTACAGCTTCCCGCCCTAACTTTTGCTGCATTAGCAAGCTTCACCTCGGCTAGGGATTTATCAACAACCTGTTGTTGCCACTATATCATTTTCCATATACGAGACTCTATTGGGAATATCGATACTTAAATAGTGATGCCACCTTTGAGTAATTCCAGCCATGCATAACTAAAACGGAGCAATTCCAGCCACACATAACTAAAACGGCACATAGCCAGATATAAGAGGTAGAGAAATATCTTTTTTGAGCTATAACGTACCGATTTGATTGTAGCAGGGGGGAGACCTTTAATACTAGCAAAGAGATGAAGGTGTTCTTGTCCGGATAATTCCTCCCAAAGGATATCAAACTAATGAAAAACAACAAACGAGGTCAGTTCAAGTTTCATTTATTTTGAGCATAAGCTACATTTTTAAAATTTTCCTTTTGCAAAGCAAACAATTGGATATGAAAAAGCATACCTGTGGACAAACTCCTATCAACCTTCGAATATTTGACATTCCAACAGAGCTTCGTACAGAATAACCATAAATCAATGCTGTTCAAGAAAAATAGAGAATTCATTTAAGTGACCAAGCCCATCAAAATGTATAACATATAAAAATTAAAAGTACTCATGAAAATTATGATCTTAGTAACTATTACCATCTCCTCCTGTGACGGGTGTATTTCCAGTCAAACAATTAATCGCTGTCGTTTTCCCAGCTCCATTGGGTCCTAGAAGACAAAATAGCTGATCCTTTGCAAAGTTCACCCACAACCCCTAAAGATGGTAAATCGGAAAATGAGAAGAATGATTCCAGTTTTTTATGGGTTGGATATTCTGGCCCTTCATGAATAAGAAAGAAGTTAAAGGCAGGATTGAGATCATGCATTTTTGGTTCAGGCATCTGAGAACCATGGAGGAGGAACAACTAGCATGCCTGCTCTTCATGATTCGACACACTTTGTATCAAGATAAAATTGAATTTACCTTGACAGAATGGTAAGGAGATGTTCTCTTGCATTTACAGCAACCCATATCTAGTGTCCCAGGGTAAGTCTTTGCAAGACCACGTATCTGAACTGCGATACTTGGATCATTACTTCCTTCAGCCATTTGCTGTTTTACGATACTTTCCTCTTCGCGGACATCTTCATCATCTGGATTAGTATCTTCCAATGGTGGAATTGCACCCGTGCAACTACAAATGCCACCCTCTGATAAAAGTGAAGAAAACAATTACTCTCATACACCAAAAACTAAGAACTAGGACAACTTGGAGGAGAAAAATATTTGGAAGTTAAGTAGGTACCTGATACCTTGCCTCCACCTCGTCCAGTCCAGTACCCTGGGTTCAAGAAGTAAAAGCATGATTTTCTGACGCCTGATGCATTTGGGATTATGTTGTCGAAGTACAGAGCCAAAAGAAACCAAAGAAAGAAGGTCGCCACGAACCATGTATATATGTCAGCCTGTTGAGACATGTTTAATTGGGTAAGTGTAATCAATGCAGAAATTTTCCTCTTTTTGTAAGTACATGTCTGAGATATCAAAGTGTGGACATACAATTGTTATCACACAATCAGTCTCAGTCACTGGACACTGTGACCGACCGCTCCAGCTAATCCCACTATCTTCGGAAGTAGCTGTCGCGTCTCCAAGTGTTTTAAGAGCTTTAGCAAGAAGATTAGGAGAGAAGAGAGACCAAACAATCCGATAAATCATAGAGGTGCTATCAGTGTAAGGAAATCCAAATGTTGTAACAAGCTGTTTAGACGAAAGAACAAAGAAACTATTACTGTAGAATATTTTAGTTGAAAACAGTACTGGGAGTTGCTGTATGAATTGAGGGAGTTCATCTTACCTGGGTCAAAAAGCCGACAATAAATATGGAGAAACCAACCGTCGTTGCCGATGATGCCTTACTAATGAAAGTGGAAATCAGGAACGCTAAGCCAACCTAGCATCACGAGTCAGTAAATAAAAAATTATATTAACAGATTAACTACAAAAAAGCTCATAAACCTTATAGCTTGCTGAAGGATAAAGAAGTGATGAAGACTGCATATAACGTACCATATTTATCTGGAAAAGGAAGAAAACAAAGAAAAGAACTCCAAAACTATTATTTAGGAAAAAGTCGAACTGAAACATCATCCCAAACAGAACAATGAAAAGCGAGGAGATAAAAGTGGTAACAGTCTCCCATGTGAGCCATGACAACCAATAGGCAGTTTCGTAAAGACCCATCGTAGACATAGCCTGCAAGTCCAAACATAAATAATAATGAATACACATTAAATTGATTGGAACAAAGGGATTCTCTATGCAAAAAACTTAAAATATGCAAGGACAATTAAAAGAAGAGAATCATGTCAATACCTGACGCAGCTTAAGTTCTTTCTCTGCGACCAAAGCACCAATTTCAAACACAAACGCAAACATGGCAATCGCAAGGAAGAAGGTTGGTCCAACAATTCCAACCGCTGAGAAAGTTCTAACAGCAGGATGTGCAAACTCCTTAAGCCCAACAGTCCAACTAAAATCTGGAACTGCACACACATCAAGTTCACTACTAATAAGTATGTGGTAGAAGATTCTTCACATAATTCATATAAGGACGATACAAAGAAAGTTTGAATTTCCCACCAATGAAACAACAAGGAAAAAAAGTAAAAAGGCAAAAGAGAATGGAGAACCTTGAAGAAGGGATCTCGCAATCTCACGCTCCGCAGCAATTTGAAGTGGAACTTGAAATTTAAAAGTAGGGTCTTCGCTATTTCCCCGTTTCCTAACAGCAGTTGAGTTTGTTTGAATTCCATAGCTTATTACAGTAGCACTTCTATCCCTGAAATGCAAAGCTCCAGGTACTTGCATAGGATTCTTGAAAAGCCAATTGTCAACCTCCTTACGTGTAATGAATGCTCGAACCTGTACAATTCATAAATGAAACTATATTTAGTCCACCTTTTTAAGGCCAAGTAAAAAGCATTTTATTTCAGCAAAACAACTTCTCAGGTTTAACATACGAAATCTAAATCTTTGTATCACTTATTAAGTAAAGTTGCATTAGTTTTCTAATGACCGAGCCGTCCAACAGAAGCACATATTTGCAGTTTGTTAATTACGGACGTAGACCAAGTAAAATGAAACCTAACTAGATGACCCTTGACCCAAACTCCAATTAGACTTTCGAAATATGAAGAACAGATGGTCTGACATCTGACTCAAAGCCAAAATTCAAGCATTGATCTTTTTTTGCTAATTCTCCAGAATTTGACTTGTTCATATATTCACATCTTGACAACTCACAAGATTTCATCACGTCGAACAAGTCAGATAGAACTAAAAGGTTGATCAAATTCCTTTTTTGTTTTTTATCTTAAGGTTGATCACATTCCCCTTGCTTGAATTAGACATGTCAAATATTCAAACACAAACAGCTGACTCAGAACCCATAAATGTACTGGTGGTGATATTGTTTCCTGCTGACTCGCCTGAATATGAACTAACTCATTATCACTTACCTAGACTGCTAGACAATATATTCATCGAGTCAGACACATGCTGCCCTACAAGGCTACAATTATAAAGCTGACTCAACAACCCTTTATGAGTCAGACATGCAGAAAATTAACCACAAATATCTGACACATATCCAAGTCAGATTCAGACCTTCAGTCAACAAAAAATCCCAAAGAATATTTTATTACTTCACCTTTACATCACAAAAAATCAAAAACCGATGCACAAAATTCCCTGAAATTCTTCAATTGAAACTCAACAAAAAAAACTTGAAAATCCAAAATGAAAGTAAATGAAATTTACCTTATCAGTTTGAATTGGTCTACCAGGATTATTACTCATGATGTTACTAACAATATCTTCAATTCTGGGATTTCCTTTCCCACTCCATATAAAATCGTAACAAGGTTGCTTAACATAAAACTTATCTTCACAGGGTGGTATTGACGGAGAAACCAAAGCTTCTGGATCAAAAACATTTTCGTAGGTAGATGTACCTGAGAATCTAGAACTGATTGCTTTTTCAATAGCAAAGATTAGAAATATGAAGAATAAGGATGAGAATAATTGCATAAACGTTGATCTTTTGTTTCTCCATGAAAGTAGTAAGTTTTTTTTCAGCAATGCTTTGTATTGTTGGTATAATAGAGGTACTCCTCTTAATACTTCTACCATTTTCTTCTCTCTTGAAGGAGAGGAAGAGGGAGAAATGAAATGAAATAAGTCCCTTTTAAATTATTAAGGTATTAATAGATTTCATTGTACTACAAGGAAAAACGGCGCGATTTCTTGTGTGGAAGCGTCAAAGAGAGAAATTGAATTTTTTTTTTTTTCTCTTTATTTTAAACAGTTTTGACTCTTAGAAAGAATGAGTTGAATAATCAACGAAGTTTACTTCTAATGTGACGTTACTTATTACAGTTTACGCCCCTGTCCTAGAAAGTGGACGCACATGGTATTAATCAAAAAAGAAATTCTAATCTGACGTTACTTATTACAGTTTACTTCTTTTCAACATGTCTTGTTGAAAAGAAATTCATGTTTCGAAAAAAGAAAAAAACGAAATTCAAACTCTCGTCACTTGTAGACCACCTAGTAACTTTATCACTGTATTATAATGATATCGGCGATAAAATATAATATAGTTTTGATTTGATGCGAGCAATAGTTGGTGGAAATAAACATGATTTACCTATGCAACGTCATTTAATAAACGGAAATGCTATTAAGCTCCCTATTCTCCACCTCCATATTCACCTCCTTACAATCTAAGCCCCACACATCTATATCGAGATCCGCATTCAGGTTTAGATGGGGTTCACCATATCCCAAATATGGGATTTAGATTGTAGGGAGGAGAATAGAGAGGTGGACAATAGGGAGCTGAATAGCGCTGCCGTTTAATAAAGTGCTAGATAATACTTGCGATGAATAAATATCGGGATCACAAAAAATAGTCACGCGGACTTGCATAATGTTCATGTTGTTATAAATAATTTCAAAATGAGCAAACTTTTATTATGACTAGAGTTAAGTCACCACCCACAGTTAAATAGATCAGTTAAATTACCTAATTATCCATGCATATGTATGTTATTTTTTTTCTTCTATTAGTGGTGTTCTTGGATGATGGTACTTGGTGGCGGTGATGCTGCCGCTTACATGTTGTAAAAGTGTTTCATCTCAGTTCAGGATCCTTACATGACATTCATCCAAAGGGTTCATCATTTTCCCATTGATGTTTACCTGAATCCTAGTCCAGTTTAGGATCGACCCTTACATGTCTTTTTCTTTTTTGAGAAGTCAAAAATTATATCAAAGTGAAAAATCTACAAAGTTTACATGATAGAAAACAAGAAAATAGGATCACAGCAACCCGCAAAACACCTTAGCCTACCTATTTAAAGCGATAAGAACTACCCGGCCATTGAACAACATGAATGAGTCCGGTCTACCAAAATGATAATCAATAACACCTTCAGCGAGAGAACTGCCTATCTAAGCCAAGTTATCTACCGAGAAGTTAGCTTCTCTATAATTATGCTCCTAAACAATACCTTTGAAGTTTTCGTAGGTCAACAAACAATGTTGTTTAATTATCCAAGGAACACTGCCAGTGACAAAATCCTGAACCGCACTCACGGAATCCAACCCAATCAGAATTCTATTAAAACCTCATTGACTGGACCATTCAATCTCGTGCATTAGCTCGTAAATTCAGCCATGTAGTTGGATTAAATGCCAAGACCAACACTAATAGCACCTAAAACTTCGTTGTTGTTATTCCTTTCCATAACTTTGGCACCCGCATTTCCAGGATTGTCCCTAGCTGCGCCATCACAATAAATAAGAAGAACATTGCTAACCTGCATCGATTGTTACATGTCATTGATCTGAAGGTTTTACCGCTTTTCCTTTGGGGTTTGCCGGAACTCTAGCCGAATTCAGGTTCGTTACATGGAATTCACTCAAAGGGTTTACTGTTTTCCTCCCGTGGTTTACCTTGAGCTTCCACCACTACCACTACCACTTCATTACCACCACCTCAACTTTTTCGGTTAAATGAAAAGGGTATTTTTGGATAAGATAACACCGTTTATTTTCAAAAGTGTTAATCAGATGTGTAAAGCAAATTAAAAGTATGAACAATTTGTAAACACAAATTAAAAAGTATGACTATTTTGTAATTGGGCCATAAATATCTACTCAAATTTCGTTGTTTGATTTAACAAATTTATGGAAAACATTATTTAGTTATTGACTGACTCAAATACCACATGTCCTATAGTAGTTGGTTTCACATGCCTAAGTGAACAACGATCGACATGAAAATTTTATCTTAAAGAAAAGAGTTGAATGTAGCTAATATTCGGTCATATGATCTTGATGTTACTACTAATTTCATTGCTAAAATAACCAATACTATTTTGAAAAGGTGGGGGTCTAACAACCACATCCAATATTTCGTTCGGCAATCTGTATGGACTAACTCCAGTATAATTCTGTGAGAATCATTAGACAATCAGATTGTATTAAGGAAATATATCCAAGAGATGTATCTCTATTTCTCAATACAATCTGCAATCGAACAGAAAGAAATCTGTGAGCCAGATTGATATGAGAAATAACTTGAACGGTATCAAAAACCAATGTTCAAGTGTCAATAAATTACTACCCAACAAACAAGGTAGGGTTTCCCAATTTATTGAACTACGCACAACCTGTGATATTCCAATTATATAAAATATAATGCGGAAAAGAAATAACACAGACACCAGAAATTTTGTTAACGAGGAAACCGCAAATGCAGAAAAACCCCGGGACCTAGTCCAGTTTTGAACACCATACTGTATTAAGCCGATACATATACTAGCCTACTACAAATTAACTTCGGACTGGAATGTAGTTGAGCCCTAATCAATCTCACACTGATCAAGGTACAGTCGCGTTCCTTACGCCTCTGAATCTCAACAGGACTCTACGCACTTGATTCCCCTAACTGATCACCCACAACTAAGAGTTGATACCACCCAAAATCGAAGACTTATAAACAAATCTGTCTCCCACAGAAATGTATATTCTGATAGATAAATCTGTCTCCCACAGAAATACCTATGAAGTTTTGTTCCGTCTTATGATAAATCAAGGTGCACAGGAACCAATTGGTTATCCGGTCTTACATTCCCGAAGAAAAGCCTAGAAATATCAATCAACTCACAATAACTTAACTATATGGTAGTAGAACAAGTTATTGTGGAATCACAAAGAATGAGACTAAGAGCTTTATTATTACTTTTTATATCTTACCAATCGGAGATAAATCTCGAGAAAATTTAGAGAAGATAGTACTCAACACGATAGAACAAGTAAGGTCAGAATACACAACTACAGAGAAAATAGTTGGATCTGGCTTCAGAATCCCAATGAAGTCCTCAAGTCGTTAACCTATAATGGTTTTAGGAAAAACCTAGGTTAAAGGAGAATCGACTCTAGTCGCAACTAGTATTACACAGGAGGTATGGGGATTAGGTTTCCCAGTTTCTAGAGTTCTCCTTTATATAGCCTTTCAAATCAGGGTTTGCTAAGTTAGCTTAGAACCAAAGCATTCCATATTCACCGTTAGATGAAAATCTGATATAAGATACAAGCTAAGTCTGCTTGAGACTAACGCAATATCTCTCCACCGTTAGATGGTCTTAACTTGTCACACACAAATGAAATATACTTTCATTTAGATGTGGGTAACCGTACCTAAACGTGTATATTGAGTTGGCTCAATAATAGTTAACCAAAGTTAGCCATATGAACACTTTTATCTTAACCACATTCATCTAACACATCTAGATCAACTATGTTGATCAATCAATCATGAAAGATAATCAAATGAATTTAATTGTGTTTCATAGAGTTGTTCAATTATTGACAATCACATAGAAGTATATATGATCCAATTAAAGTAAAATCGAAATGATTCGTAATGTACAAAGTACAAGAATCAGTTCATGAACATTAAGCCACAGTTTGCAAAGATTGCATTCCTTATTTCATAAATGTATTTGTTCATGAGTATGTAAACATACTAACCCGATTTTAGAACTTTGACCACTAAGTTTGCAAACGGGTACGCAAACTTTAGTTCCGGACTTTGGTTTTGTCCAACAGTTTGCAAACAGGTACGTAAACTGTCGTCCCGGATCTAACTCGGGTAGAACCGTTCGCATACTGGTATGCAAACTTGGTTCCCGTACTTTAACAGTTAAAGCCGCTCGCATACTGGTATGCAAACTTGGTTTCCGGACTTTACAGTTAAACCACAGTTTGCACACTAAGTACGCATACTGTGATGTTTTCCAGACATGGGTTTTAGTTCTAAAATCCCATTTCAATCATTGAAACATTCTTAGAAGACGACAATGGCTTACTCATACAAACCATTAACTTATAAGCAATTTTCAAGTGATCGAATGATCAATACGAAACTTTCCAAGTCGAAATCACATGATTTTCTCACACAAATCATGTAAGATGTTTCAAGGAAATTTCCACATGATCATCTTTTGACTTATTATTTAGTTTCCAACAAATAAATTGTTTCCAACTAAACTCGTCAAGAATAATTATGAATGTAGCTAAAGCAAAAAGCTACCAACACATATTTCGAGAAATAGATAAGCGAGTTATACTCAGCTCGAAATAATAAATGTGTATGATATGGAAGTCTATATCGCTATACGACTTTTATCTCAATAAGAGATAGAATAAAATAAAATATACTTTTGAGTGATAGATAAGTTTTAAATCTCCATATGACTTTTGTTGATGAAGTTCCTTCGAGTTCTTCAATAGATCTTCATCTTCAGTTGTAAGTGTCGTGAAGTCTAAAGCTCAACTACACAATCTATCCTAGTCTGAAACTCCTATAAGTAGACTAGAAATCAAGACTATATATTTGATCAACTAAACTTGACAAACAAGCTTGAGATAGCAACGCTTGCGAGTTCGACCGAGCAGTGCTCCAACATATTATTGCTTTAAAATAAGTGGCTGACCACCACGAATAAAAAGTCATTATTAGTTTTGATTCTACAACTAACATAATTGTTTTCATGAATCATAAGTTACCTTGGACGATGTGGAAAAAATGAAGGCATATTTGTAGTTAGTTATAAGCTATTCATTCAAGACTTGTTTATCGAGAGGTAAACTTATTAGTTGACTTCTTTGAAAAAAGGGGTTCACCTGTCCAGAGGTCAGGTCTTGACCTTTAATTCAAACCAAGCAACATGTATAGACTTAAAGTTCATGATTCTTCTTATTCCCGTTTTTTCCTAAAGTGAGTTTGTGGTTGTTGTCTTTGCTAGTCTTTTCTTCTTGTATTTAGATTCAGTTTTGTTATTGTTGATGGTGGTTTTAATTCAGGATTAAAACCGTAAAACCCTATATTTATGTTCCTTTGTTCTGCAAAGAAATAGAGCCATTTAAAGCTGATGAGTGCCTACGCCTATTTGCGTACGTATGTACTGAGAAATTCAGTATAATTATATGCAAAATTTAATTAGAATAATGTTGGTTGCAAAAATCCCAAAGTATTCCCTAAATTTTGTTGAGCTCATACTCGCATTATTCACTAATACAGGGCCTGCTGAGTATCTATCCTATGTTGTGTTCCCAGCTGAACGCTTAATATTGACATGATATGACAATCAATGTTCACTCTTAGCTGAGTAGCATAAATTTCCCGAAGTGGCAGAATTAAGATGTGCATGAAGGTACTCAATCAGAGGCGCCCAAGTTGCGCCAGTGAGATCAAAGCTATGGTGCTCTCCAAGATAAAAATTAGTGATTTTTGTATAACATGTAAAATTCACCAAACTGATTACTTTTATGTCAATTCACAAAATTAAATTTTTGACCTAATTTTAACAATTTACAAAAGTTAGGTTTTTTACCCTAAAACGGAGCCTGCATGATATTTCGATCCCTATTGGTGTAAACTAAGCCTAGGCAAGCTAGAAAACCGGTCCATCATGAAGCTAGTAGGAGTGAAATCCTACCAAAAGTTGGAAAATAAGGAAAAGGGAAAACCGTGACTATGATGGGCAGTGGTAAAAGGGGGTTGCGACCGGTCGGTTTTCCCTAGCTGGCGTCTTCCATCACCGGTCTGCCCCATACTTTTGTCCATCGGCCCCTCTTTTCCGTCGACCAATCAAATTGCTTTAAAGCTGCAAGCTCCGCTTTTAATTAAAGATGAAAGTAGGCTGGTCGACGTGTTTAATTTCTTAAGAAAATAGATCTTGGTCGCCCAAGTTAGTCACAAACTAATCACGACCACACGACTTGGCAAGCTCCACTAGCTCTTCCAAACTCGGTAAATAAGGTACCGTGTGACAACCGGCCGTCCACCTACTACCTTGACCAATCGTATCGCTTCTAGCCTACCTGCTTCTCCTCCAAATTGTTAGATAAAATAGGCTAGTCGAGATGCTTCTTATATATAAGAAAATTGATCTAAACTGCCCAAGTCAGTCGCGAAACGATCATGACCACACGACTTGGTTGGTCGATTTAATGAGCTTGCACCTCTCCTAATAAGACCAAGCAATCTCCATGATGGTCACCTGTGGGCTCTCTATTATTTGAGCCAATCAGATTTCTCCTAGCCTACATGTTTTGTTTACAATCACCAGCCAAAGTAGGCTAGTCGAACGGTTTAAAAAGGGTCTTAGTTAGGTTAAGACTGTCCATGGAAGTCTTAAAATAATCACGGCCATCCAACTTAGCTGACCAAATTGGTCGGCTTAGATCCAATTTTGGGCGATCAATGGGGTGCCATAGTTGCTGTCAGCTACTCTTCTCCCATGGACCAATCACGTTGTCTCTAGTCGACTGGTTTGGCTGCCAAACGACTATCCAAGAAGAGCAGGTCATGCCCTTTTAAGACCGTGAAATCCGCGACTTACTCGAGCGGGATCTATACAATAATGGTTTGCATGCATCGATTATTTTTGAGCTTCTTACTTCAAAGCGATGCTTTACATGCATCGATTACAACTGTTATTTTATGAACATCGATTTCACAAAAAAAATTAATTATTTAACCTAAAAGCACCATATGTTATTTTTTGAGCGCTGACTCACAGCAAGTCTCATTCATACGACTTGACTTGTCACGTACGATCACCTACCACCTAACTTGCGCGTGATTGGTCGAAATAATCAGGTTTTGCAAGCAAGACCCACTCAACAACTACCATGTAGGACTTGTTACATTGTTCATGTAACTTTCTCCATATTTTCTACAAAAATACTCGAGACATCAAACATGTCACCAACTGGGGGATGTTCATCAGGGTATTGGTCTGGCGGTTTACAACGTGCAACACGCTCATTGTGAGAAAGTGTCAGGAAAGGCGGACAGTTGATGGAAGTAGAGAAGTAGTGGATGTAAAGTTTTCCCTTCACAATTGAGACATGGTTCTCACCATTTTTACACGATCCCCACTTCTCCATCACTCAACTACTTCCACTTCCTACGAGATCACGATGTTTATTATGACTTACTATAAATAGATTTTATCTATTGAACACCAAAAATTCATCATTAGTGCAAGTATCCAGAGAATACAGAGAATTTGCAGCTTACCATCTTTCACAACAAGTTCTATTTTCTGAGATAAGTCATAAACAACCACACCTTACAGAATCTATTTCTGTGATCTCAATTCCTTCTCTGCTTCCCTCCCTAAAATCAACTCTTGTCCTTCATTTTGTGACCGAAGTAAGACTAGAACAACCATTTCTTGGTTTAGGCCAGAATTTTACAGATTGATCTCTCGAATCTAAAGTACTCATGTGCAATACATTTGTTTAGGGTTTAGATTCGTTTCTCGTCGACACACCCAATTTACTATTTTCAGCAGAATCAGTTTTCACCCTACTACAAATTGGCAACCACAGTGGAAGATTAGTCTCTCGGTTGCAAAATAAAATGAAACCTAACTAGATGACCCTTGAGCCGAACTCCAATAAGACTTTGGAAATGTGAAGAACAAATGGTCTAACACAAAACCACAATTCAAGCATTGATCTTTCTTTTTTTTTTTGCTAATTCTCTAGAATTTAACTTGTTCGCATATCTCACATTTTGTCAACTCACAAGATTTCATCAAGTCGAACGAGTCGGATACAACTATAAGGCTGATCAAATTCCCCTTGAATTAGATATGTCAAATGTTCAGACACAAACAGCTGACTCAGAACCCATAAATGTACTGGTGGTATTGTTTCATGCTGACTCGCCTGAATAAGAATCTAACTACTCATCATCACTAACGTACCTTGATAATATGTCATTTAGTCGGACACATGCCGCCCTACAAGGCTACAATTATAAAGATGACTCGACAACCCTTAATGAGTTAGACATGCAAAAAATTAACCATAAATATCTGACTCAAATCGAAGTCAGATTTAGACCTTCAGTTACAGAAAAATCCCAAATAATATTATATTACTTCATCTTTACATCACAAAAAGTCAAAAACCAGATGAAAAAAATTTACTGAAATTCTTCAATTGAAACAAAAAAAAATGAAAATTCAAACCGATAGTAAATGAAATTTACCTTATCAGTTTTAATTGGTCTACCAGGATTATTACTCATAATATTCTTGACAATATCTTCAATTCTGGGATTCCCTTTCCCACTCCATATAAAATCATAACAAGGTTGCTTAACATAAAACTTATCTTCGCAAGTTGGTACTGGTGGAGAAACCAAAGCTTTTGGATCAAAAACATTTTCGTAGTTAGATGTACCTGAGAATCTAGAATTGATTGCTTTCTCAATAGCAAAGATTAGAAATATGAAGAATAATGATGAGAATAATTGCATAAACGTTGATCTTTTGTTTCTCCATGAAAGTAATAAGTTTTTTTTTTCCAGTAAAGCTTTGTATTGTTGGGATAATAGAGGTACTCCTCTCAATACTTCTACCATTTTCTCTCTTGAAGGAGAGGAAGAGGGAGAAATGAAATGAAATTAGCCCCTTTTAAATTATTAAGATATTAATAGGTTTCATTGTATTACAGGAAAAAACGACGCGATTTCTTGGTGTGGAAGAGTCGAAGAGAAAAGAGAGAAATATGATACTTTTTTCTTTATTTTAAACAGTTTTGACCCTAAGAAAGAATGAGTTGAATAATCAACGAAGTTTACTTCTAATTTGACGTTACTTATTACAGTTTACGCCCCTGTCCTAGAAATTGGAAGCACATGGTAGGCACGTGAATCAAATTTTTCTTTTTCTTTTTTACCATCGGGGAAAGATGAAATATGTGTTGTTGTCGAGTTTCAAACTCCGGTGACTCGTATGATCACCTACAAACCGCAAATGAGTTTCTTTCTTCTTTCAAATCCGTTCCTCTTTGTTTATATATATGTGGGTTTGATGAACAGATTTTTATGTTTATGTGGGTTTGATATGATAGAACTGGTTCAGAGTTCCTTTTTTTCACAAATGAGTTTCTCTATTCTTTTTAATATGTCCTCTTTGTATATATATGTGGGTTTGATGAACTGATCTCTGAACTTATGTGGGTTTGATATGATAGAACTGGTTTTTGAGATTATTTCCTTTTCTCTTTTTTGCAAATGAGTTTTTCTCTTCTTTTTAATTCGTTCCTCTTTGTTTATATATGTGGGTTTGATGAATTGATTTTTGAGTTCATGTGGGTTCGATTTGATATGATGTGGTTTTTGAGTTTCTCTTTCTTTTTTTAAGAAAAAAAATATGTTTCTTCTTTTTATACATGTATCTATTTGTGTGGGTTTTGACGATGAAAATAAAAAATATGGGTTTGTTATACCCGTAGTAGTTTTTTTTAATACTTGGAGTGGTATTTCGTGTGATATCTTTAATTAAAATTTAAAAAATTTCTAAGAAGGGTTTTGTTACGAAGGATGAAGGCTTCTTTGACCTCAAAAATCAATGGTAGGAGAGTCATTGTTCTTTCAAACTCAACAGAACAAGAAGGGTAAGTGTCAGTTTGATTTTTATTTTTTTATGATCAACAATTTTGTGGGTTTGTTTATTGTTACGGGTGATTATGAAAATGGGTTTTTGTGGTTTATATATATTTGAATTTTTCCAGCTATTTATTTCGTGTGATTTTTAGGTGTCTAAGAATTTTTATTTATTATCCAGGTACTGGGTTTTAGAATCATCTCTTGTTGGTGTCCTACGAGTCAAAGAAGATGTTGAACTATGTGGTTTTGTGATCCAGGTAAATTTCAAGTGTATCTGGATTTTTTTCCATATGGGTTTTGTTTGCATAAGGATCTTGAATTGATCGGTATGGATTTGGATTTCCTTTATTCTTTCTGTTTTTTTTTTTATGTTTGATTTTTTTTTCATTCCATCGATTGATTTTCTGTTATTTTGGTGTCTCTATCGATGAAGAAATTTTTTTTTTTTGTATGTATTTTAGATCATAATATTAGTATATGATATGCATTGTCTTAAAATAAACATTGATACTTTTGACGATGTGTTTGTCTTGTTTTCTGCACATTATTCGTGCTTCGTAAGACTTTCAGAACTTAAGATAATGTGTAGCAACCTGATTTGATGGGCTTTTGAGCTTTGAATGTAAATAATTTACATTAAACTCTCCATTAGTTATTAATGTCCATCTCAATTTATCTTCTTTTTTTTATCTTTTTTTTTTTTTTTACTTCTTTTGATCATCAAACCACAAGTATTTCATTCCGCAAGATACGTTTACATGATAGTTTTAAAGAGAAAAAACTACATCATAATATGAAACAAATACAAAGAAAGATGCAGAACGTAAACAAAGAGCGATTTACCATCATAGCACCCAAATATTGTACTTTGAGATTGGAGAAGAAATGGTACTCGGAATCATAATTCAACCGTTTTGATAGATTTTCTTCTTAGAAAAGAGATGCTCTTATGACAGAGGAGTGATTTGCCCTTCATATGCAGCGACTAACCCCAAATTCTTCATGTGAAGTAAAACTTGATCTTCTCCCGTGTCGAATCGCCGATGTACTTTTATCAAGAAAACCAAACACGAACCAATCATTAGAAAGAAACACTATAAAAATATAGATAAAAACTCTCAAATATCGGAGATAAAAATTGCTCTAAAAGCGAAGAGGTTATTGAAAACAACAAAAATAATTACTTAAAGCAAAAAAAATCTTTGCTCAGATCTAGCCCCTAAAGGACTAGATCTGAGCAAAGGAAGAAGAAGAAGTTGATGAGTTTTTCCCTCCATCTCATTTTATTATTCTTCAAATTTTCGTTTTTAGTGTTGTAGAGTTTGATGTTCATGATTTCTGTTAAAACTCTTGAGACATCCTTTGCATTTCTAAAAGGCGAGCTTCTCAAATATTTGGATCTCACAATTGCAACTGCAAATGATTTGGTTTAGTTGGCAATTTCTATATTAATTTATAATCATAGGTTTGTGAAGTTCTTGAAGAGGTTTCCTGCCAATACTTTTTACTATGTTTTTTTTTCTTTTCTCAAGTTGCTTATAGTATAAAATCAAATATTTTTACATCTGCAGCATTACCCCACATATAAATTTTCATGTGCTACGATGTTTGCTAAATGGGACTTAGGAATTCAAAACATTGTTACTTAATTAAGGGGTATAAATCTGAAACAAACTTCATAACCACAATTCTTGCAACTTGAGTTAGAAATCTTTTGATGCATCTTGCCAGTTTTAGGTCGAACTTTTCTACCAAGAAATCATAAGAAACTTGTTCCACAAATGGTTTGAGTAATTCATAATTTATCTTCTTTACTCATAGATCATATATTATAATGTTATTTGAAGATACATATCCTTTTGATTAGCATTTTAAGGATACCAGGAATGCGATTTGAACTTTAATTGTTTGGTAATCTTTTTGTCCATATCTGAAGAAAGGAATCAGATGGTTTCACAAAAAAGGCTTTAACTATGGATGATGTTACTAGAGAAACAATGCACTATATTCTCATGGGTCAAGATTCACTGCTTTAATTTAAGTTGCAATTTTGATTCTTAGCTCAGTTGTAAGGATCCTCCATGATGTATTATAATGTTTTATGAAAGAGAAATGCATGTCCTCTTATTTCAGACCTCTGTAACCTATGTGCATTACTTTTTAATGTACTCAAATCTTCAAGAAACAATATAAAAAAATTGTTGAATTATTATGCATATTGGCTTATTTACCAAATGATCACCTAGTATATGTACTTATAACTCGTCTAAGAGATGGCATATTAGAGATTTTGATCATCTAAAATTTTCTACAAAAAATTGGTCATTTATAAACATTAAATATGGAACACCATATTTCATTTACATAAAACTCTTGATCATACCAGAAAACAATACAAAGATGACAATATAATTGAACAGTTAATTAGGGTGTACCGGAAATAATTGGGGGATATTTTACAGTTCATGTCGGCATGGTTTCTCAATGCCGGCAATAATAATCGGCATGATTTTTCCATGCCGACATGAACAGTAAAATATCCCCCAATTATTTTCCGTATACCATAATTAATATCCTTCGTATAATTATACCGTTATAAAAAGAATTATCATTTTATTATATTTTCAAATATTAGTTTGGTGGTAACTACGATGTAATCGCGATATTATTGTCTTAATCAGTTAAAAAGATAAATAAAACATTTGGCGGATTCTAAATTTTATCCGTGGTATCATCATCAAAGAATTTTTCCTATTACGTTGGAAAGATACTTCTACTTAAATATGTTTTTTATATAATTATTTTTTTCTAGAAAATATATACTTCAATCTTTTAATGTGGTCTGAAAATCTTCTCTTTGAGCTATTCCTCTCGCAAATTCTTGTGCAATGTAGAGGCAGCTAAAACTTATACATTATTATTAGTTGCACAGTAACATATTGAAGTTAGTGATACCGATAATCAACTCATGTTATTATATGATAATTGAAAGACTTAAAATGAGTACTAATGTAGGAAATATGAATGAGATTAAATGATTTCGTCATCAAATTTAATACTTGAGAACCATCTAGTGGTCTGATGATTTTCAGGCTTCCTCCTATATAAAAGGTTAGGGAATCGAATTCCTGTAAGAACATAAATATTGGACTAATGTACTTAGGTATAGTTCTTGGGACCATTGTTCTATCTGAAAAAGCGGGGGTCTAACAACCACACCTAATATTTCGATTAACAATCTGTATAGACTAACTCCAATATACTTTTAAGAGAATCAACTAGACAGTTAGACTCAATCTTAATGAAAGTATATCAAAGAGTTATATCTCTCTTTCTCGATTCAATACTTACTCAAGCAAATGGAATGCGAGTCTAATTGACTACGAGAGAAATCACTTAAACGGTACCAAAGACCAATGTTCAAGTATCAATCAATTTTAATCAACAACCAAAGGTTGGATTGCCCAATTGATTGATTCAAACGCACAACCTGTGATATTTCAATTATATAACAAAATATAATGCGGAAAAAAAATAACACAGACACCAGAAGTTTTGTTAACAAGGAAACCACAAATGCAGAAAACCCCCGGGACCTAGTCCAGATTGAACACACATTGTATTAAGCCGCTACAGACACTAGCATACTACAAACTAACTTCAGTCTGGACTGTAGTTGAACCCCAATCAATCTCACACTGATCCAAGGTACATTTGCGCTCCTACGTCTCTGATCCCAGCAGGATACTATGCACTTGATTCCCTTAGCTGATCTCACCCACAACTAAGAGTTGCTACGACCCAAAGTCGAAGACTTTAATAAACAAATCTGTATCACACAGAAAAGTCTACGGTAATAGATAAATCTGTCTCCCACAGAAATACCTACGAGTTTTTGTTCCGTCTTTTGATAAATCAAGGTGAATATGAACCAATTGATTAACCAGACTTATATTCCCGAAGAACAGCTTAGTATTATCAATCACCTCACAATAATCTAAATCATATGATGGCGAAACTAGATATTGTGGAATCACAAACGATGAGACGAAGATGTTTGTGACTACTTTTATATCTTGCCTATCGGAGATATCAATCTCAAGTCAATCCTTACGATTGTACTTAGTACGATAGAAACAGAAAGATCAGATCACACAACTACGAGAAAGTAGTATCGTCCTGGATTCACAATCCCAATGAAGTCTTCAAGTCGTTAACCTACAGGGTCCCGGTAGAAACTTAAGGTTAAAAGAGAATCGACTCTATCTAATACAACTAGTATCACACAGGAGGTGTGGGGATTAGTTTTCCCAGTTGCTAAAGTTCTCCCTTATATAGTCTTTCAAATCAGGGTTTGCAATCAATGTTAGCTTAGTAACAAAGCATTCAATATTCACCGTTAGATGAAAACTTGATTAGATTCAAGCTAATATCTTTCAACCGTTAAATCGAAACTTAGCTTGTTACACACAAATGAAATGCACATCTATCTAGGTTTGTATAACCGTACCCAAACATGTACATCTAGTTGGTTCAACAGTAGTTAACCAAATGGTTAACCATATGAGCACTTTCATATCAACCATATTCTTCTTTACCACAACTAGTTCAAATGACTCAAATGAACTAATTAGAGAGTTGTTCAATTGCTTAGATCTTTATAATAGACACAATTGAAACAAAAACGATTTGATTCACTCGAATCGGTTCATGAACTTTATAGCCACGGTTTGCAAACTTGCACTCCTTAGTTTATATAAGTTTAAGTTCACGAATAATCTTTTTTAGAAAATAACAAACTTAAGTACGCGGACTGGTACGCGGACTTAAGTACCCGGAATAAGTTTTTAAATCGTTCCCAAACTCCATCAGATTTTCTCGGGAAGAGAACCTCCGACAGTACGCGGAATGGCTTCACGGACTCTGTTCTGGTTTTCCTGATCAACAAAGTATGCATACTTTGGTTCAAGGAATAAGGACTTATACATGTATGAGTTATCACACAATGCTTATATCCAACAATGTTATATAATCTAAACTTTCATTTCAATCATTGAAACATTCTTTGAGGACGTTATATAGTTGTTGTTCACAAACCATTTTTCGTCAAAGCCATTTTCAAGTGATTGAAACTTAACATCACTTTTGTCACTAGTAAAGATGAACGAAATCTTACCAACACATATTTCGAGAAATAGATAAACGAGATAAACTCGGCTCGAAATAGCAAATGTGTATAGTCAAAGTCTATATAGCAAAACGACTTTTGTCTCAATATAGGAGATAGAATAGATAGACTTTTGAGTGATAGATAAGTTCAAGTCTCCACATACCTTTTAGTCGATGAAGTTCCACCAGTTCCTTGAGTAGTTCTTCGTCTTTGTATGATGATCCCATGGAGTCTTGAGCTCAACTACACTTTTTATCCTAGTCTGAGACTTAGCTAATAGTAGACTAGAAATCAAGACTTCTAGTTTTGATCATTAACATTGGGAAACATGCTTGAGATAGCAACGCATGCGAGTTCGACCGAGCAGTGCTCTAACACTATCTTATCAAAAAAAAAAGAAATTGAAGTTAACACCAATATTATTTTGGATAAGTAACTTTTTTTTTTTGATACGAAAACATCTTTTCATTAACTGAGATTAATTTACATAACTTAAAGTGACAGATTGTTGTTTTGTCCAGATAACGTTCCTGAGTTCTTCTGGAACATTACAAGTGTAGTCAAAAGAGGTTCTGTCACTAGCAGCAGTTTTAGCTATACTATGAGCTACATTATTGACCGATCTTTTTACATGATTTACAACAAAACAAGGAGTATTTGACAGCAACAACTTAATTTCATCTATGATCCCTTAGTTCATCCAATGCACTGAAGAAGTTGTCTGCATGATAGAGTTGATTACATTCAAGTTATCACTTTCCAAAATAACATTGTTGAGACTGTGCTCCCTAGCCCACAAGATCGCTTCTTTCATGGCTAGACATTCTGCTTGCTCAGAGTATATTCCTCCATGGAAGTATCTTACCCTGATGGCGTAACTTTGTCATGTGTAATCATGAATTATTAGACCGATAGCAAATTCAGAAGTATCGTGATTAAATGACGCATCCATATTGAGTTTAAAATGGTCTGGAGGGGGAGGAGACCAAGTTTGAACTAGTTGCTTCTTCTTCCCTATTACTTCTGACACAGATTGTTGCAACATAATATTAATGGAATGAACTGTGAAATAAAGAAGACCTTAGAACATCTATTCTTACAAATAAACCATGTAGTCACCATAAGTATAGAAGTCCAATTATTGTAATCTTCTAGAGAGGAATTCGCATTATCATGGAACCAACTTGTAATCCAGTCTACCACATCAATATCTTGATTAAGTACATCATACAGATTTATGTTCGTAGCTAACCACACAACCCTAGAGTGATCACACTGAAGTAACAAATGAGTTAAAGATTCATCTGCTTGAAAACATCTTGGACATAGAGTCTCAATAGTTTGATTATAGTTGTGTAACTTAAGATTTGTTGGGACGATTCTCCTAAGACACTTCCAAATAAACAACTTCACTCTATGGGGTACTCTGTACTTCCACAAATTCCTCCAATTCACATTAGTGGTAGCAGCACAATTCTGATGAGAGACAGTTGCAAGCTTAGTTAAGGCCTTATAAGTAGATTTCACAGAAAATACGCCTGACCTACTTGGTTCCCAAATAAGTTTTTCATGACCACGCTGAACAAGATACATTCTGAGTATAAGATGAGATGTGTCAGGGTCAAAAGGATCATTGACTAATTGTACATTCCATCTTCTTGGGTCTCTAACATTAATTCAGAGACAAACACAATGGAGGCTGGTTCTCTAAAGGTGTCATTTTGGATAGGGGGAGAGTCTAACCCTATTACCTATTTATCACCCCAGACAGATATGCTTCTTCCATCTCTGACTTTCCATCTGCTAAACTGTCTAACATAACAAAGACCTAATTCTACATCATTCCATATCCATGAAGAGTTAGAGGGAGAATCCTGTAGCTGAAGGAAGGTTGTATATGAAGAGTATTTTTCCTTCATAATTTGAGTACAGAGTGTATTATTTTCAGTACATAACCTCCAAGCAAGTTTAATCAGTAAAGCTTTATTAAACCTTTCAAGATTCCTGAAAGACAAACCACCTTCATCTAAAGGGTAACACATGGAACTCCAGGAGACCATATTCAGATCATGATTAGAATTGTGACCCCACCAGAATTTTCTTTGGGCCGAATCTAACTTAGATAGAATATTTTTAGGAAGTCTGAAGTTGCTCATGTAATGAGTATGCATAGAATTAAGAACTGCCTTAACTAGTGTCGATCGTGCTTCCTGATTAAGAGTCTTAGAGCACCATCCTTGAAAAAGATGTTCATAAGCATCTTGTATAGCTCCAAAAGAACTCAATTTAGATTTACCTAGCAGCATAGGCATACCTAAGTACTTATCTGAGGAGGAAAGTTGTTTAACACCAAGATTATTCCTAATGTTAGCCTTAATCTCTTCAGATATATCACCAGTAACAAAAGCTGATGACTTCGAAAAGTTGATCATTTGGCCAGATATATTGCAGAAATTTTGTAAACAGGATTTAACCTGAGTGATGCTAGTGTGATCTGCCTGAAAAAACAGCAAACAATCATCCGCAAATAGGAGATGATTGATAGACATAGAGTTCTTTGCTACTTGAATATCAATGAGTAACTTATTTGCCTCCGCCAGCGTAAAGATCTAGAAAGGTACTCCATTGAGATAATGAATAAATAGGGAGAAAGTGGATCCCCTTGACAAAGACCCCTAGAAGGGATATAGGATTGAGATAGACTGCATTTAGCCGAATAGAGACAGTAGTTGTTGAAATGCACTGAGAAATCATAGTGCGCCATTCTTCATGGAATCTAAGAGAAAACAACATTCTATCTATGAAAGCCCATTCTACTCTGTCGAACGCCTTCGACATATCTAATTTAAGGGCTACTAAACCCTTCTTCTTTTTAGATTTCTTCATAGTGTGAACTAACTCATGAGCCATCACTATATTGTCATTAATGAACCTTTTGGGAACGTAAGAAGCTTGAGTTGGAGAAATGATTTTCTCCATCAATGGCTTCATTCTAGTGACTACGAGCTTCGAAATAATTTTGTAAGTTATATTACAAAGACCAATTGGCCTGTAGTCATAAGGGGTAGAGGGGTTTTTATTTTTAGGAATAAGACAAGTAACTGTATTATTGATATTCTGGGGCATCTTTTTTGTTATGAAGAATTGTCGAACTAAGTGAACCACATCACTACCAACAGTACTCCATTGAGTTAAGAAAAAACCAGCTGGAAATCTGTCCGGCCCTGGAGAATTCCAACTTGGCATACTCTGGAGAACATTAAAAATATCTTCTTCTGAAGGAATAGAGACTAATACAACATTTTCCTCAGGAGATACGATCTGAGAGATAATATCAAATGAATTATCCTCAAATTTTGGGTTTGAAGATTGAGCTATATTAGAAAAGTGTTTGGTAAGAAGAAGCTCCGTATCTTTATGAGAATGATACCACTGGCCGTGATCATCTCTCAGGGCAGATATGTGGTTTCTAGACCTCCTTCTATTAGCAAAGGAGTGAAAGAAAGCTGTGTTGTTATCCCAATCTTTAAACAAATTGACTCCTGACTTTTGATGCCAAAAATCCCCTTCCATTTTCTTCCAATACTGCAACCTTTGACTAGTTATATGTATCTTATAAGAGATAACATCACTATACGGTTGATTCTGAAGAAAAGACAACTGATCTTTGAGATATTTAAAATGAAACCCTATTTTACCAAAATAATCTCTATTCCAACTAGAAAGTTTATTCCTAGCCTTGCATAATTTATGATGAAGATTCATATCCTTATTAGAAGGATCCCACGAATTAGCAATGACATCAGAGCAGTTAGGGTCTCTAAGCCAGCATCTATAAAACTTCCACACATTTCTTGGTTTGATAGATTCAGATTCAGTAATAAGCAGAATGGGTCTATGATCTGACCCCAAGAAAGGCAAGTGAAGAAGTTTAGTGTCAGGATAATCTCTAATCCAGTTAGAGTTATGAAAACCATATCAATGCGAGCTCTTTTAAAACCTTTTCCATTAACTCTATTGGTCCAAGTATCAGAGGAGCTAGCATATCCTAAATCCATTAGACCAGCGTCATTTAACAGATTACCCATCCAATTATCAAAAGAGTTAACACTACTTGAAACATTATTAACTGAAACATGAATATTGAGGTCACCTAAAAGAATCCATGGTTGGAAGACATTTTCACTAATTTCCCGAATAAACTCCCACTGATGTTTCTTCAACCCATTGTGAGTAGAACCATACATGCATGAAAGTAGTTATTCATGTTTAGAAGGGTTGTCAGTAATCAATAAATGAACCATGTTATCTTTAGAACATACTATGTCGCATGGGAAGCCGTTTTTCCACAATAAAACTATTCCACCAGACAACCCAATAGAGCTAATAAAATGAGAATTAGGATAGTTAAACCTCTGCGTCAATAATCTGGCTTTATCTATTCCAACCTTAGTTTCAACGAAAAATATTAAGTCGGGACTATGAGTTTTAATAATGTCATCCAAATGGTCTCTAGTATCTTTACCACTCAGTCCTTGGAAATTCCAAGACATGATTTTCATATTAGCAAATTCAGATGAAAGCAGGTGAAAATCTTCAAATAAGACTAAATAACTAGAAGAGTAAAACACATAAAAGAACTTGTATGCAGTATGAAAATAAAAGTGATAATTTAGAAGGAAATAGGTAATTACCTGGCCATTAGTGCTTGAAGAAGTTGCTTTGAGTCTTTTGTGAAGGTTTTGCTCTGAAACAGTCCCATGAAATGAAGTGAGTGAGTTAGGCGATGGAGAATTGACATCCAAGCTTACACGTTCATTTGCTGAGGACTCTACATTTAAACCAGTGGAGTTATGGTCTTCCAAATTTTCCTCAAAATGAGCTATGAGAGCTTGAAGGGATTGCGAATAAGCTTTAGAAGCATTTGGACCAGCTGGATCAATATTATCTGCATTGTAATTATCAAAAGAAAAGTCCAGTTCTCCTAATGCAATATAAGATCTTAAAAGCTTCATATGTGAACCAAGCCCAGAACTCTGGCCCATAAATGATTCATAATTCTGCATTTGGTTCTCCACATGCTCATCACTCACTTTTCCTAAAGAATCATTAACTACCTTCCTTGGACTATTAGATGGAGGCTCTTCAATTCTGATTCTCTTACCATATTTTTGTATACCTTTCTCTTTCTCAATAGGACAAGCAAAGTCAACATGCATCTTACCTCGAGCAAAACGACTCGCTGCATTCACTGGAGAAGAGGATGACAAAGGAATGTTTGTTATTGTATTGTCTGCAGACTTCTCTTGTAAAGTGACCTTATATTTTGAGACTCCCACCATATATTATATAGGTTGAACAGCTGAAGTCTCATCATGCATGCATGTAGGTTGATTAACCATCTCAGACACATTAGGTTGCTGCTGAGCAGAAAGACATATCAGCAAGATTTTGATCTTGTGCTTATCTACCAATTGATTGTCTGAGTCCTGTTGAATTTGAACTGTTGCAGAGCTGCTATCCTTAACTCCTCTCATATCTGGATTGGTCCGTGAAGGAGGATTGTAGATGGAGGTAGCGGAAAGATGTCCTCGTTGATGTTGAAGTAGAAAACTGCGATAGTCCCACACTCAGCTTCCTTGTGATCTATAGTATAACAAAACCTTGAAAGGTTGCTTTTCATAGTATAGTCTGATCCATACTTCTTCTCCAGCTGCATTCTTAATCCAAAAACCTCTACGAAGAGGATCACGAACATCTATGAGCACCAAAGCCTTTTGTAGCTTTCCTTTAGGCACTATACAGTCAGGAGGGTCAAGCTCTTTAACTTCTCCCATTGCAGATACTATACCTTCCATTATATCCTTATTAGCAAATCCAGGTTGCATGTTATACAGACGAAGCCAAAATAGCTGCTTTGTGATATCAACTTGTGATTTTGGTATCTTGGGATTCCAGGGTTCAGGCACTAACAAATCACTATCTAGAAACCAAGGCCTAAATTTTAGAATAACTTCATACTCTTCTGATGTTTGAAACTTTATGAGAAAAGTTTCATTTTCTTCCTTTTCAATAAAAATGTCTTTGCTTTTTGACCAGAGCTGCTTTAGCTGTTTATCAAGTTCACCAACAGTAAAAGTTTTGGCTGAATAGGGTTTTCCTAAAAAACTAAATTTAAACTGTTCAGCACCCAAGATGAGATCTTCTGTAGAAATTTGAGGAACCTTCAAAGCTCTGAGTTGGTCAGTTAAAGATATAAACTCCATGCTTGTCTGAACAGGAACTATCTCTGTATCTATTTTGGAAAGGCTGAGACAATAAGTGAAGAGAAAGGAGAAAAGAACGAGGTGAAGGAGAAATATAAAGAAATTAAGACCGAACATCTGATGAGTGAATGTAAAACACCTGGTAACAACCTTCTTACAAACCATTAAAATAATATTGAAAGCATTAAATAGGCGGATGTCTTGAAAAATACCATAAGAAAGAGAATCAATCAAAGAGATTTTCCAACCAAGTAGTAAATGAATCAACGCGTGCAGAGATGGTATCAAAAGTAGAGCCATAATAAAGTCTTGAAAAGAGATTACCGGGACCATCAGGCAAAACCACTCAAATGACCCAACAACCTTCAAACACCATAGCCAGACCCTAGAAAAAAGAAAATTGAGACATTATGAGAATCAATTTATGATGGATTAAAGCATCTGAACTAATTGATCGTAGACAAAAAGCAAGAAATTAAGAAATCAATGTGAAAAACGAGATTAGGGATTGGAAATTTTTCTGAGTAAATATGATTCTGTCGCCGGGTTGATCGCCCGATTCATCCAGAGAGTTCTTTTTCCAACTTTCCAATACTATTGATTTAGCCCGTTCATAAACGGATTTCCTAAGATAATTAATAAGGTTTAATTCTAGCCATTTGACTTTTCTATATTGTTACCAAATCCAAGAGATTTGATGCTAATAATAAATTCCGAACTAATTGTTTTGAAGTAATTTAGATTTGTACTTTTATGAGTTTTCTCAATAAACGTCATCTATGATCTCATATGCACTTTCAAGTTTGCATTTAGCATTTAGGAAATTGAATTATTGATCGCTAATCTAATATTATTATTATACTCCACCAAAATAGTGCATGTACATTTCGCAATTTTAGAAACGGATTCTAATGGTGTAGTATATTCTCTCTTCTCCTTTCCACTTTTTTCAAAGAAATATATATGAAAAAAACTAGCCTTTATTAATTTCTTGCTCAGATTTGGTCCAAGATTTATTTTCTTTTGAAGTTTTAATTGAATTTAGTTTTATTTTGTTTTTGATGTCTTTTATCATATTTTTTTCGCCATTTGGAGCGATTTTTCTTCGAAGTTTGGGGTGAGATTCTCTTCGCTTTGAGGTTAAACCTTGATCGCTAGTTCGTGACTTTCTATTCTCGATTCAAGAACATCGATTATTCAACACGATATTTCTTTGAATACATATTCAATTCAATCCAAGGGATTTAGGGCATCTGATTTCGTTCGGATCTACAAGATTAGGAGCATCTCTTATTGAGAAAGACAAAAATAATATTAAATGGTCGGAGTCGATTCCAGTTTACACCATCGTCCTTCCCTACTACGTATACGAAATTAAATGGATATCTTTGCGGTTTATGGCTCTTTCTCTTCGAAATTTACTTGTTATTGATATCTTCAATTATATTAGGTGTTTGATTATCTTGTATTTTGATGTTTTTGTTATTCTTATAAGCGATCATGTAATCACTATTTTGATTTGAATAAATAGAAGATTTGAATAAATAGAAATATGTTGATTGACAAAAAAAAAAGGAAAGCTGCCATATATCTTTACCAAATATTCACAATATAATATAGAGTCAACTAAATGGTACTCCCCGACCCCAGTTTAGTTAAAGGGAAATTATGGTTTGGTCTTATTTCAAATCGTCCCAAGACAGTTTGGCCTATCCATATTTAGGGGATTTTTGTTTAGTCATTTCATTTATGATTCGAAACTATCCTTTCTCTTTTTCATTGCGTTATATTTTTTCTTATTTTATCTCTCTTCTTTGTATTATTCATGTCACTTTTTTTTCTTCTTTTCTTTTCATTTCTCTCTCTATTTAAAATAAAGAACATAATAATAAAAAAATCTCAAACTATAAGTCGAAAATTAAAAATTTTGTATATTTGGAAAGCCCTCGATGAGATTTTTACAATGAGTACTCACTATATTATGTTTCGAAGCTTTAATCTTCGCGGGTATTGATAATGATAGTTCATATTAAAAAATGAACACCGTTTATATAGTAGTTCATTATAGCGGTATGATATTTCATTTTATAGAACTCGTGTAGTTTATTTCTAACTGTTCATTTTGTAGAATGAAACATATAATAGTTTATCTTTAGCAGTTCGTTTTGTAAATGAACCCATATGTAGTTCATTTTGTCGAATGAACTCGTGTAGTATTTCATTATATAGTAGGCATTTTATAGAATGAACTCATATGGTACTTCATTTCATATAGCTCATTTTGTGGAAATAAACTCGTACGATAGTTCATTTGTATAATGAACCAATATGTAGTTCATTCTAGTAGCTCATTTGTATAATGAACTCGTGTGGTAATTCATTCTAGTAGTTCAATTTGTAGAATAAACTCCATAATAATGCATTTTGTAGTTGAATATTAGCTTAAAAATAACATAAAAAATTAATTTTTTGAAATAAAATGAAAATGGTACTCGTTTTAAAGATCTCGTCGACAGATTTCAGAATATTAAAATTTATATTTGATTTATATTTCAAAATCTATTTAAGTTCTAAGTTTTTATTTTTATTTTTGTAATTAGCGAGAAAATGAGAGACAAAAGAGAGATAATTATATTTTTTATACTATTTAAAAGAGGATGACATCATCCCACGTGGGGACCGGGCCAAACAACAATTTTGGGCCATGCTAAAATTATATTTTAAGAAAAAAACCTTATAGCAGCTAAACCAAGTCAACTGGACCAAACTAACACACTATATTTTGTAACTGGATTCGTTGATAGTTTTTGCTTTAGTTAAAGATTAGGGGTCTATTTTTAGTCCCAAAATAGATGAAAGTTTTCATGTTTTCTCACTTTTTTTCCTGATTGGTCCCTGCATTAAAATCAACCACCAGAAACAAGGAACAAAAAACTAGAAGATTTTTTGAAAAATTAAAAATTAATCGCTCTTCGTTTTCTTAATCTACGGGAGAACACCTAAACCTTCCGGTAAACTAGGACGAAGGAATATAACTTTTATCTAACTTCTCTCTTCGAATTGTACAAAAATACTTTTTTAAATATAACATTTTTTGTGATCTTTAGTTCAACTCTGCCTTTAGTCACTAATACTTTCGTGTTACTACTTAACACTCCTCTTAAGAGAGCAATGTACATTTGACTATGGATGAATACATGTTCATGAAAATAAGGACCTGCGTGTTCGATTGTTTGCATTTGCGCCTAGTTGAGTGTAAAAGAGAAACACAAACATATAGGAAATTATCTGCGCACAAACTTACATGGTAGCTTCGGATTCTCTGATGGTTCCAGTATAATGTTGTCAATGAAGACTCGTTTACCTATGAAATTCTCACTAATAACTACAACATCTATACAATTCGGAAAGAAAAACTCATTGATTATTACCCGGTAATGTTATATACTATATTACTCAAAAACATAATAGGTACACCGATTTTTGCTTTCAAATGTGTAATAGTAAACTCCCTAGAGCAATATTATTCAAGTATTTTTGCTAGTAAAGATTGTGAGTATCGTCGTTAACATAATCAGATGAGTAGAATATAACCACTTCCCAAGAAAACATGACAGTACCTGATCTTTAAACTTCCCGATATTCGTTCAATGGTGTGATCCTTTCGTTGTTGACTATGTAGTCGTTATCTTTGATATTCTCCACCAAGTTAGGAAATATTACATTTATAAGATGAGAAACCGAATCATCACTATTAACCCATTGTATGACCATCTCATACAAAGCCTTTATCATATTCATTTAGCAACGCAAATGATCATCCTCATCACCAATACGAATTAAAAACTCAGAATATGATGCATCCCTAGTTGCACACATATTTTCTTCATATGGAAAATATGTATTTTCTCCCACAAAAGTGATTAATTAAGTTTTGTTAGTTGTTTAATAGAAGTCAATTATCATAGTTTAAGAAATATTACTTCTTAACATGCACATACTCTTTGTCCCCTTGTACTTCGTGGAACCACTTGTAGCACCTGGCGGAAATCACCTCCTATGTCAATAATTTTGCCACCAAATGGTTCATCAATCTTTGTTATGTCTTTCATTGTACGACCAAATGCCTCCAAAGAATGATGCATCATTGCAGCTTTATCCCACATAATGACAGTAACATGCCTCAAAAGTTTAGCTTCACCAGATTGTATACTAATACGACACATTGATCTTGCTGCCAGTATCGTTGGAAGATTAAACCTTGATGTGCAGTCCTCTCACTAGGTAATATAATAACAATTATTCTCAACATGGCCGTTGCAATGATAATTCCACTGTTTTTTCAGATATGTTCCAAATTAACACGATACATAAACATCTTCCCAGTACCTCCTGGACCATCTATGAAGAAGACATTGCTTTTCTTCCGCTCAATTGCTCCCGTGACTGTATCGTACGCCTTCAAGTGGTCTTCGTTCAACTTATGGACAATTGATAATTTTTCTTCAGATATGGGAATCAATAACTCTTCTCGAATCATACTTAAGATCTCAAAGTCCTCAACCGACGTTCCTAGAGCGATGGAAGGTCATACATGGATGTATCTTTGACGCGCTGCTTAAGCATCAAATTCAGTGCTTGAAGAAGACGATTTGATAAGAATGTCAAGCTTGTATTACTTAAACTCGAATAATTTCGACCATGTTGTTAAAAAGTTCATCCCATAATTTTCTCATGCCAAACGGACTACAAAATACAAAGACAGAGGAAAACTGTCTTCTCAAAGCAGTCGATATCTTAACGGTTATTGCTTCAGCCAAAGATGCTCTCACAGTCTGATCATTCTCTAAGTATCCTAGTTTTCGGAAACTCTTTTAAATATCCGACATCTCTCCATCAACTAACAATAAATCATCAAAATACGTCCGACCTTTAGTGTGGTTTGGAATGTACATTAAGAGCCACCACGCCTCTTCTCATGCCGAGGGTGCTATATAAACCATTCCTACAGTCTTTTTTTGTACTTTGCATTATTTTCCACACATTCTTTTATTCAACAATAACACTCTGGAAATTCACGGTATACCAACTCACTCGTTCTAGAATCGTGAGCATTAGCCACAAAGAACTTCGTCCATCAGAAGAAAAAAAAAACATCGATCGTTTGGTGATCATAATACGTGACTCTCTGTTGGTTGGGAAGATGGATCTATAATCTCTATATCGATGGATAAACCTTATAAAGAGCAAAGCTAAAGATCCTCCACATTGTCTCTGGAGCATAAACCCATCTTGCATTAACAAACTTCTTTGTCTTGTCACTATCCAGTTCCGATTGCGTTTGAAAATAAACATAATTCGGGCATTTATACACATTCATAAAGGTATTTTGCATTCTCTACGCTACTACTAATTTCTACCTGATGCAACAATCATATTTCTGAAGAGGCCAAGAATTGTAAGGCACAACAAATTTGTTATTCACCGAAAAGTTTATACCTATTTAGGTATTTTATCATTCCGCCTCTTGCAGATAGCAAAAGCATCTTTGCTTTGTACACTACATTGGAAACTATCTAAAAAATCCTATCGTACACGTGTTTTTTTCCCCTCGTGTACTTGTTGACCATGATCATCAATTTCTTAAGAAAACAAAGACAAAATTGATATATTCATTATCTACAAATAAAAATAAAATTTCATTTATGCGAAGGTTCCATTAATGCTAGGGGAGATTATTTCATGAAATTATTAAAAAATAGTTTGTCTGGTTTTAATGTTTGGAAACTTTCTCATACCAAAAGAGAGGATAATAATTTGGCAAATATCATCTCTAGAAAAGTTAGGATGGATGAACTTATTGTAAAAAAGTATGAGGATTACTCCCCTTGGAGTGAGTCTTTGTTGTCAAGGCCGCTCTATGTGCTTGAGCCTCATTAATTTTCAATAATAATTTCTATTTATCCTCTCTATGTCCCTGAACCTCATTATTGGAATAAAAAGGACAATCCTCATCGCATCTATTTACCGAGTCGGCATCCAAACCTTTAAAAATTAAGCTATTTTTCTTTGTATGCCTCAGACTCCGTGAAGCTATAGTTTGGCAGATTTAGCTCTTATCATTTTGAATCCAATATATCGTATACGACCAATCTCAATTTCAAATCAATAGTCAATGTTTGAACTTTTTAATAGCCACCGAGGTACGAAACGACGAATGCACCTTCCTAGAACCTTAACTATACTTGTGTTTGAAGTCTAAATGAAGCATAACCAAGTAATTGACTCTTATTTTCTTTGATTATTCGTTAATTCAGTAATATGTTAAAACAAATCTATTTATACATTATTTTTCTGGTTAAGACTTTTACATGGATTGCCGTGAGCCTGTCCAAATCTCGAAGAAAAACCGTTCCAATTCAAATTCAAAGTTTTAGAGGTGATTGGCTGAATAGTTTACTCATTGATTTTTTTTCTTCTCATTTCTTTTGCAAATATTTCCAATTCAAATATACAGAATGCATACATTGCAACGATGTTTACTACTCAGTCAAGAGCCTAGTTAGCAATTCGGGGTACGAGAGTAGTTCGGGACGTACGTGTATTATTCGTTTTAACGGGAAGTAAATTCGGTCCACTATTCGGTCAACCATTCGTAGTTCGGGAATAATTCGGAACGGCATACGTACGTGTTTAATTCATTCTACTTATTTGGATACGGCGCAGAAAATTCCCTCTATATAAGAATAATTTAACATATATTAGTAACCATAAAAGATTAATTTTCTCATGGGATACCAAAGAGTTCTATGCTTTAACTACTTATATACAAGTATATGCAATATTAGTCAGCATCCATCGCGTGGAAGGATGGTTAGACTGTTGGTGTGTGAGTTAGAGGTTTCGTGTTCAAATCCCGTTGCATTGACTTTCATTTTTGGTACGAACAGATATCTCATAAAATACACGTATTAGGTTCGTAGTTGGAGTAAAGTTTGGAAAACGTATCGATTCGGAACAATACGCGAATTATTCGGCGAATTGCTAACTAGACTCAAGAGACATAAACCAGATTTTTTTAACCAACCATTACAACAAGAAGGTTCAGATTCTTCAGAATACAAAATTAATGAAGAAGCCGAAACCACTTCTCGTCACTTAATTCGTAATTTAAATTATGCAGAATATCAATTTTCTTGAGATATTATTCGTAGTTTTAGATATAGGATGCGGATTTTTTTTTCAAAACGTGTTGATAATTTTAGGGAAGAACTAAACACAAAATTGGTTAAAAAGACCAAAATTAACAATTTCCGGGTGAAAAGGACATTTAGATTTTGATACTGTTTAAATGGAAAAAAATGTAAAAATAGGAAGGATGTAAACAGTTTCATCCTACCCATTTTCAAATATTTTTTTTTATTTTTAATTTACATCAGGATGCATCCAGTTTCATCCTTGCTATTTTTTAAGTTTAAGTCAGGATGAATCCAGTTTCATCCTTTCTATTTTTTTGGTGTCCATTTCACCCATACTAATTTTTACTCGTCCATTTGAACCATGTTTTAAAAATATTTTGGACAAATGACCCATTTTTCGAGAACTAAAATACGACAAGTTAGTGCATCTCCAATGGGACATTGTTCTGGTAGTCTTGGGAAGACATTCTCGTACGATGTGGCAACAAGATTTCCTTAAGAATATGAGGTTTTAGAATTTCATCTCCAATGGGGTCTTTTCAAAACAATCTAGTTGTTTTGCTGTATAAATATGATTGGTTGGCAAAAATTAATTATCCAAAACATTAGGAAAAAGTTGATGACACATAATCTTCACATCGTCGAAGTGAACCTCTAAGAGCTTCTCCAATGACTTGTATATGAAGGAGAAAGTCTTTATCCACGTAGGATACACATCAAATTTTCTTAAAGACTATCTCCAACCCTAACCTCCTAAATTAATAGGTAGATGACATGGCATAGATTTGGCTAGACATCCTTTTGATGAACCTCTTGTTCTAGAGGTTCACATAGAGGATGTCTATCTATCCTAGTCAGATTTTTTTCTTAATAAGAATGATTTTAATTTATTTAAAAACATTTTTTAATTGCAAATCAATATTTTACAATTAATATTTCTTACTGAAACCTATATTTTTACACAGAACCATTGGTTCAATCATATACGTGCATATACCCATTTTATCAAAAAAAAAGAAAAGAAAAGAAGATCATATAAGATCGATGCATCTTTTGCCGATCTTGTACCTTTAGTTATTCCGACTATGAAGATGAAACTTTTCATAATTAAGATTTTTTTTTTCTTTTTGAAGATAGGATTAATGTAAACAATATTAGCATCTTACTGTTTCTGCTATGATCATCATCGATGATTAAATCAAGTTTTTATTTAGGGTTCATAATATATCTAAGGTGTTAGAAAAACAATCAAGGGATTTGATTAATTTTTTATACAATAGAAATATATGAAATCATCACATAAATGATTTGATATGTTTACATTTGATGTGGCTTTCGGTTAATTTTTTTACTCATCTTCTGGTGTTATACAATGGGATTGGCGTTTGAATCATAGAATTCCCTGTAACACTGTATTACAATATCAACAATGATATGACTGCCAAGAAAACAAAATCGCATGAAAAGAACAATTGTAAACGAAAATGATTTGTGACTCCCAAAATCGCTACTCCCATTACTTCCAACCTTAGGTGGTTGTACACGTAGGATGCTATTTCAACTGCTAAATTTCACCCAAAAAAAAACCGGGGGTTAGTTAAATCATTTAGTCGTCGATTAAACTAGACGGCTAAGATACAAGAAATTAGTATGGAAACAAAAATGATACTCCTATAATAATATTAGAAATTCCTTGTTCATATATAGAATAGAATTAAGTTACTGCTTGTATGTTCTCCGTACCAAGCAACATTTTTTCTAAGAGTCCACCATGAGCAATTTCAGAGAAAAACTGAATATATTCAGTACCCAGCATGCTTCCTATTGAAGGATAAACCACTGTTCCCCAATGCGGTTTTCGAAGTATCCCTACTACTGTTTGGATGTTCATCCATCTATCTGTTTATGTGGTGCCTTTGTTTCTGTTAAAAAGGGTGGCATCCTTGTTCCTTCTTTTAACAAGCATTCGTGTTTTTGTACATATCATAAGATTGATGGAGTTTTGAACCAACATGCCAAAACACCAAAAATTTCTAGTGAAGGATCAACTGAAAAACTACTTTTTTACAAGCAGAGAAGGCTACAGGATAGGTGAAGTTAAATCAAACAGGTAAACAATGATGAACAAAATATTAAGTGATCAATGAGAATTATTCGATATCTCTGTAGCCTTTGAGCAGAATCATTACTATTGTTCTTGTTTGATTACAAGTACTATTAGTCTGTCATACCCAATTACCCGCACTTATTTATCTCTCATATTATTGACTAATGAAAACAATAAGCTCTGTTACTGCAAAAGACTTGCTTATATATGCAATTAATAGAGTAGGATGGAAATTAAATACTAAGTTAAGATGGACCAAGAAAATTATTAAAACCCAGGATGATTTTCCGCTTGGACTCGTTCTGATACAGCTAACATGTTTAACTGCGGAAACCGTTTCTTATGTATTGCAGCCAAGCTAATGTTGTGATTCTGAACGTAAGAGCTTCCTTGAAGAAGGATCGGCATCAAAATGGATCCCATTGTCTATGCATCCATCATCACCACCAATATCCTCGTCATCTTCAGCTTCTTCATCGTCGGTTAATTCAAAATTCTCGTCGCCACCATCCTCATTCTCAGTAATATAGTAGAGGTTTTTACCAGCTGCGTCCATCTACAAAGGTATCTACTGTGATTTGTGAGAAAGAAAACGAAGAGGGTAATTCTCAAAGAAGAAACCTTCTGTTCTCTATCAAATATTCCGAACTATATTTTCTAAGATATGAGAGAATCCATAACTTGTATCTTAGCCGTTAAGGTTAATCGACAGCTAAAAGAATAAAGTAACCTCCGGGTTTGTTGGGTGAGATTTAGCAGTTGAAATAGTATCTACGTGTACCGCCACTTAATGTTGGGAGTAACGGGAGTAGAGATTCTGGGAGTCACAAATCATTTTTGAATTGTAAAGATGACAAATGATAGAGAAAAACAAAGATGGGATTAATATTTTTGGTAACTTGAAATCACAAAAATAAAGAAGACACCTCGCCAAAAAAAAGGAAACACAATATTGGTGGGTTGGAGAAGAAAATTTTATATTCCGTAATTTAAGGAAAATTATAGAAGATGTCTTCCCACAATTCCACACGTGAAACTGACCACATGATCATTGAAAAAGCTCTAAATTTAGAGAATGAGTTAAAGGATGTTGTTTCAACCGTCTGTCCAACTCATCTTCACATCCCAGCCCACGCTTCCGTTGGAGAATGATTTTGATGAAAATCAGAATATATCCTATGTGGCCGTGAAAATAGGAATTTTAAAGAGTCTCGTTGGGATGTTCTTAGTCAAAATTAATTTGTTGTTGAATTTCACAAACAGAAGTGAATAAAATACCGAGAAAAAAAAGTGGTTACTCAGGTTACACAAACCAACAATGTTTAGTGCTCAGGGATATGGTTTGTGTCTTGGCGTTGTGTGCCCTTGGTGAACTTGGTGATGATATGACGGGTTTTCTGAAGAGATAGAGATGTTGCATAGCCAGTCATGATTTCAATGTTAACGATTTTGTTTTTCATAAAATAGGGATTGTCATTCAGAAAGGTGCTCGGCTTGTAGTTAGACTACGATACCGTTAATCTTGACATAAGTAACGGACACGGAAGCAAGGATCTAATATCTATCGAAGCCGATGTGGAATGGCTATTATCCGTTTCATATACTTCAATGCCAGTCGAGTTATTGCTGTTTTCCAAACCATCTAAAATATCCCGAATTCGGAGAATGATCAACTCCCAACCTGAACTAGTTTAACTAGTGAGACCTAGTGTTTAAGTTGGTCGCCAGGTAGTAAGATCTACGCGCGTTTGGTATACAACTGACAACTTAACTTTTATTTACAAAACGAATAACAAACATTTTAAAAACGTTCGGGCAAAATTTTTAGGAAACCAAATGGGTTTGCTGGCTTGCGTTGTTCTGATGGATTGGCTCAAGTTGGATGAACTCATGATTTACACTTTTCAGGCTTGCATAATTATCTTCTACAGTTACGTGAGGGTCCTGAACAAGACTATTATGAGTATGTAGGAGTAGGATAGCATTGGCCTCAGGCCTAAACAATTGAATAGTTAGAACGAAAGAAACGAAAGAATCCTTACTTTGAGGCATACAAAATTTTTGGAGTACAGATCGAAGAATTTTGGTTTATCCAGACTCCAGATTATATTTAAAGATTTAGCTAATATTTATCTTTGTTGTCTATCTAAAATACGTATTTATCTTTATCCAAAATCTTCTTCTCTGAGTATTACTCTCTATATATATCCACCCATCACATAATCAACAGCCATAATATTCTTATTTGTTTCGATCAAAACCATGGTTAAGTTTTCTCTTGTATTTTGTTTTCTTTTTATCTCTGCATCATTCATAGATTTCGCAGTAGCAACAAAGAAAACTGTGGGGTATTATGAGATTAAAAAAGGTGATATCTCTGTTACAGTCACTAACTATGGTGCTACTATTCTATCTATCAAGGTCCCTGATAATAAAGGTATCTACATTTCTTGATTAGATTTTTCATTTTAATTTTTTTCCCTTTCAGAATTTGATTTTGGTGTGGGGTGAACTACTTTTTGCTGTTTTGCAGGAAACATAGCTGACATTGCTCTTGGCTTTTGATCCATCGGACAGTACACTGTAAGACTAGATTTCGACTTTGGGTTGTTTCTGACAGCAGGAAAATCTATTATCTAGACCTTTAAGAACCAACCCCCGACTAACTGTCTGCAAATTTAATTTTGAATTATCACAGAATGATACAACTTACTTTGGTGCCTTAGTTGGTAGAGTTGCAAATAGGATTAGTAGAGCTCGTTTCAATATCAATCGAAAAACTTACAAAGTTTTCCCTAATGAAGGCAACAATACACTCCATGGTACATGAGCACAATTACAGTTTTATTTTACGTACATGAACATGAAAAAAATTATGTATTTTTTCAGTTATTAACTAATATATGTTCTTAACAATTTCAGGTGGGCACAGAGGATTTGGTGATGTCTTTTGGACTGTCAAAAATCACCAAAAAGATGGTCAAAACCCCCACATCACATTGACCTATGATAGCTTTGATGGTGAACAAGGTAGTTTACAAATGTCTACATGTACCCAAACAAATAATGTTATGAGAGTCTAACATTTGGAATATGCTTGCTTGTAATGTTTGTAGGATTTCCCGGTGATCTATCTGTTTCTGTAACATACAAGTTGATGAAATATAACAAATTGGCTGTAATCATGAAAGCCAAACCACTAAACAAAGCCACGCCGGTTAATTTGGCTCAACACACTTACTGGAATCTCGGGGGACATAACAGCGGCAACATCTTGCAAAACAAAATCCAAATATTTGGATCTCAAATTACGCCAGTAGACGAAGAGTTACTGCCAACCGGTGAAATCACATCCGTGAAAAACACACCATACGATTTTTTGAAACCTCAACTAATTGGAAGCAGGATTGATCAACTTTCATCTGGATACGACATAAATTACGTTCTCAATGGTCCAATTAATTCGATTATACGAAAAGCAGCCAAGGTACTTAGATACATGATCCTAAATCTGGCAGGGTTTTGGAGTTATGGACTAATATGCAAGGACTACAGTTCTATACTGGGAACAAGTTGGACAATGTTAAAGGCAAAAATGGTGTTGTTTATAAAGCTCATGCTGGTTTTTGTCTAGAAACTCAAGGTATTCCTGACGCAGTTAATCACCCTAATTTTCCTTCACAAATTGTGAATCCTGGAGAAACTTATAGACATTTTATGTTGTATAAGTTTTCTGCCTCGTAGGAGTAGGCACAATTGGAAGGGTAGATATTTTAGTTCTCAACAGTGGGGTGGTATATATTTTAGCTTCCAAAAAAACTCCTACTTTATGTCTTGTTAAGCAGGGACGTAGCCAGGATTTATTGTTTCCCTAATTTTTTCCTGGTGTTTAATTTTGTTGCTTTTCTTTCAAATGATACCTGATAAGCTGTAGTACGTCTAAATTAATGGTTGAACTTCATAATTTTTTATTTTTTTCAATTTTTTCCTATGTAGTTTTGATAAGTGGTGTGGGGAAATCTACCGATGTATATTAACAATCACTTTTGTTGTGCTCATAAATGGATTCTCTGACAAATTCTTTAAATCTTCTAGGGGGTTAAGATAAGATGATACTTTCTCCCCTTGTCATTTCCTTTTTTGTATGGAAACCCTCTCAAGAACTCTTACCCAAGCTGAAGATGTGGGCTTCATATCTGGTACCAAAATATACAAGAATGCTCCTTCCATTCAACAAATCTGGAGTCATTTTCAGCAACAATACTGATCCTAGCCCTAGCATAACTATTAGCAACAACATGGGAGTTCAAGTCAGCTGAATGATAAGTATCTTGGATCTCACACTTATAGAAGCAAAATTACCTCCTTCAAACTTGGAGTTGATAAACTTAAGCTCAGATTAGTTAGTTGGAAGAATATCCCCCTCAACCCAGCTGGTAGGTATGTCCTCATTAACTTTGTTACCTCCACTACTAGATATACCAGATGAATTGCTTCGAACTCCCAAAACAAACCTATCAATACCTGAACAAGCTTCAAAGAGATTTTTCCGGGGTAAAAGCTTAGACAACCCAAAAGGATACTATTGAAAAAATGGGGGTACAACAGCCACACTCAATATTTCACTTAGCAATTTGTACGGACAAACTCCAATATACTTTCTAGAGAATCAACTAGACAGTCAGACTCAATCTAGATAAAAAGTATATCAAAGAGTTTATATCTCAATCTCTCGATTTGATATATACTCAAGCAAATAGAAATCTACGAGTCTTTATCAAATACTAGAGAGATAACTTGGATGGTACCAAAGACCAATATCCAAGTGTCAATCAATTTAAATCAACAACCAAAAGGTCGAATATTCTAATTGATTGAACAACGCACAACCTGTGATATTTCAATTATATAACAAAACATAATGAGGAAAAGAAATAACACAGACACCAGAATTTTGTTAACGAGGAAACCGCAAATGCAGAAAACCCCCGGGACCTAGTCTAGATTGAACACACACTGTATTAAGCCGCTACAGACACTAGCCTACTCCAAATTAACTTCGGTATGGACTGTAGTTGAACCCTAATCAATCTCACACTGATCCAAGGTACAGTTATGTTCCTACGTCTTTGATCCCAGCAGGATACTACGTACTTGATTCCCTTAACTGATCTCACCCACAACTAAGAGTTGCTACGACCCAAAGTCGAAGACTTTAATAAAGAAATCTGTATCACACAGAAAAGTCTACGGTAATAGATAAATCCGTCTCCCACGAATATACCTACGAGTTTTGTTCCTTCTTTTGATAAATCAAGGTGAACATGAACCAATTGATAAACCGGACTTATATTCCCGAAGAACATCCTAGTATTATCAATCACCTCACAATAATCCTAATCGACGCAGCGAAAAAAGATATTGTTGAATCACAAACAATGAGACGAAGTGTTTGTGATTTATTTTATATCTTGCCTATCGGAGATATCAATCTCAAGCCAATTATTACAATTGTACTCGTACGATAGAAACAACAAGATCAGATCACACAACTACGAGAAAGTAGTATCGGTCTGGCTTCACAATCCCAATGAAGTCTTTAAGTCGTTAACCTGGTTTAGAAGAAGAAATCAAAGGTTAAAGGAGAATCGACTCTAGCTTAGCACAACTAGTATCACACAGAAGGTGTGGGGATTAGGTTTTCCAGTTGCTAGAGTTCTCCCTTATATAGTCTTTCAAATCAGGGTTTGCAATCAATGTTAGCTTGATAACAAAGCATTCAATATTCACCGTTAGATGAAAACCTGATTTAGATTCAAGCTAATATCTTTCAACCGTTAGATCGAAAACTAGCTTGTTACATACAAATGAAATGCATGTTTCTAGGCTTGTGTAACCGTACCCAAACTTGTACATTTGTTGGTTCAACAATAGTCAACCAAATGGTTAGCCATATGATCACTTTCATATAAACCATATTCTTCTTCACCATAACTAGTTCAAGTGACTCAAATGAACTAGTTATAGAGTTTTTCAATTGCAAGGAAATCTTATGTAACTACACAAGACACAATCGAGGTAAAAACGATTTGATTCACTCGAATCGGTTCATGATGAATATAGTCATGGTTTGCAATTTTCATTCCTTAGTTTATATAAGAATAAGTTCACAAACATCGTTTTTAGATATAACCTACTCAAGTTCGCGGACTGGGTTCGCGGACTTAAGTTCCCGGACGGAGTTCACAAACTCCAGTAGAAATTCTTGGGACAAGAACTTCCGCCAGTTTGTGGACTGAGTTCACGGACTTGGCTCACGCCACCATGCCGGTTCTCTTGATCAACAAAGTTCGCAAACATCGGTTCAAGGAATAAGGACTTATACATATATGTGTTTCCACAACAATGCTTATATCCTCCAATGGTTATATAATCTAAACTCTCATTTCAATCATTGGAACATTCTTAGAGGACGTTGATATTCTATAGTTGTTATTCACAAACTATTTTTCGTCAAAGTAAGCAATTTCCAAAGTGATTGAAACTTGTCATGACTTTCTTCACTAGGTAAAGATGAACTTGGTTAAAGCGAAAGCTTACCAACACATATTTCGAGAAATAGATAGGAGAGATAAACTCGGCTCCAAATAGCAAATTTGTATAATCTAAGTCTATATAGCAAAACGACTTTTGTCTCAATATAGGAGATAAATAGACTTTTGAGTGATAGATAAGTTCAAGTCTCCACATACCTTTTAGTCTATGAAGATCCACCGGTTCCTTGAGTAGTCCTTCGTCTTGTATGATGATTGCCATGGAGTTATTGAGCTCAACTACACTTTCTATCCTAGTCCGAGACCTTTGCTATAGTAGACTAGAAATCAAGACTTATAGTTTTGATCACTAACATTGACAAACATGCTTGAGATAGCAACGCGTGCGAGTTCGACCGAGCAATGCTCTAACAACTACGCAAAAGCTTAGCCTGTTGTGTGTAAACCAAAGAATCTAGGAGGTTTGGTTTCATGTACATGAAACATTTCAATAGTGCTATGATCACCAAAATTGGCTGGATATTAGAAAAAGACAGAGATTTCCTCTGGTACCAACTCATGGATGCAACATACTTAACTGGTAGAAATGTTCTCAGTATGGATACCAAGCCCAAAGAGGAAGACTCATGGATATGGAAAACGATCCTGGAAGGCATCAATAACATTCAAGAAAATAGCTCCTGGAGAATTGGCAACGACAAGAACATAAAAATTTGGGATGATATTTGGATGCTTACCATCACAACTCAACTCCCTAAACCTGCTAACTTCCCTTCTGATATTCTCATGGTTAAACACATCTTACACAATGGTGATCGTAATACAATTCTGATTAACGATTCGTCCACTCTTATTACTAGCAAGGCTAACCTGGACACTGCCACTCATCCATTTGAAGAGAATCAAATAACGTGGAACCTTACTGAATCTGGGGACTTCACAATGAAAGCCCTCCAAAGATCTAAGATGGATACTTTGTACATAAATGATATTCAGACCAACAACTGGCGAGCTCTATGGAGTACGGAATTTTCTCGAGCGATCCTTTTTTTCTTCGGAAATGTGCTCATTGAATTATGTCTGTAAACTAAAACTGCTAGCATTCTCAATTATATTGACCCGATTTGGAAGCTTTGCAAAATTGGGGAGGAAACTATGACTCACATGTTCCTAAATTGCTCTGCTACAACTTCGGTTTGGCATTTGCTACTTGGAAAATCCCATGGAAAGTTTGATTCCACCACAAACTAGCTGTATTGGTTAAACTCTTAGGTTGATTCTATAACTAACCACTCCAGTAGCAACATTTATGCAACTGCTTGGGGTATATCGGGAAATCTATATGTGCTTACATCTTTAACCGCACTCAGCTGAATGCTAGGCGCACCACTCTCAGTATCCAACAACATCTAAGTAATTATCATATAATTCATCACATTCAGGACCATATTCTTAATTTTGTTCTTCAGGATGAGGATTATGAAGACGAGGTTAATCATGTTGATACTGCTCTTTATTATCCAAGTAGTACTGTGCAAAGAGGGGCATTTGGGATAATCATTAAAATATGCACTTTGCAGGACCCAAAATCCCTAGTTTTTCACTCCAATTACAACTCTGGATTTTGTAGGACACACTATTGGGACTAGATGATATTCATGACACACTGGAGAATGGGGAGCAACAGGGGGAGCAGACTTAATCTTCGATTGGGTCAAGGGATTCCATCACACAAATGTCAAAATTCATGACGAATCCATGGAAGTTCTAGTCTGTTTCACAATGCTATATCACAATGCACTCCAAGGAAGATTCCACCTCAGTTACCATGAAAGAATTAGAAGAGGAGACAATGAAGATAATGAGAGTAGATTGAATGTTATTTATTTTGTTTTAATAGGTCCTTAAGTTATCCATAGACTTCAAAACATGGAAACTTTTAATATGGCTCTGACTTGTAAGAACACTAATCATAGGAGTAGTGGTAATCCACTTACTAATAGTTCTAGTTTATACTCCTCTTAAGCTTTACAGGCCTAAGTGTTTCTTTAAAAATAAAATATTTAAGACGAGTTTTATACGATAAATACTTATTATCAGAAGATTTTAAAGCAAATCGTGGAATTTACATAAGAATTCCTATACGCATCAAGGCTCTTTAAGTAATATATAAAGATAAGAGGGGACAAATCTATATATACTTAATTTTTAAAGATTTATGTAATAATTAGGAAATTCTAGGGGGAAATTGTCCCATATAGATCTAGTGCAGCTCCATCTATGTCGTTCAAAGTAATGACAAGTTTTAATTTTACTTGTTGCAATTAATTTCCAGTAGTATAGGCGTGGTTCCTATGAAGTTTTCACCCCCATATTTGACTAAGTAGAAAATTTTCCACTTTGCTCATTGAGGTAGAGGGTTAAGTGGATAATTTGCCACTTTTCCCATTGAGGTAGAGTCTAGACCACTTGGTACATGGCGACATAGTTTTGGTCGCCCTGTCATATCTACATCGCTTAGTGTTTCCTCATCCAATAGATGTTAAAAAAATTCTTTATAATTATTCGATTTCTCATATAATTCAATTCCTACCTTATCTATAACTCTCATCCGAAATGTCTTGCGATTGACTCACTCGAAAGGAAGATGTTGGCTTGATTCAAGTTTGGATATTAATTGTAAGTGATAGAGGTATGGATCTTACCAATTTTAATTTATGGGACAGTCTATTTCAACAATTTGTGGTGTTAGCCGGTAGTGAAATTCAAGAACCATAATGCTTGAAAGTTGAAGTTAATTTTCCACATAATTCTAGAACACGTTACACGATGGTCCATAAAGTTTGGGGTTTTTTTTTTAGCACCTCCTTCGGCTTTGTAAATTACAAAGAGTTAGAGAATTTGTACACCTTCAATACTTTTTATATCATGGCAAAGACATGAAAACAAGAAAAATCCTTGTCGTTTGGTCGATAGTCAAATGGATCATGAAGACAATTATTTCTCCGATCTTATGAATTGTGTGGCTTGTGACTTACAACTCATAAGTGTATGTGATGACGTAGCTTTGGTGTGCCAATATTTTTAAGGGTTTGGCGATCGGTATAAAAGATGATTGAATGTATATATTGGTTACTTGATATAATTGGGACTTACAGTTAGTTATTAGGTCATAATAAAGCTTATGAAAAGCCGAAGATAACCATTTGAAGATTCCAGTATTTTTAATAATCTTAATATATAAATATTGATTTCTTACATTGTTTCAGGAAAAAAAAGTTACTCTAATTTACAGTAGATGGTAGATGATGAATTCCTGTAACAAAATGTTAGGGTTTTATATATTTTTAGGTTCTTCTTCTTATATTCATATGAGCAAAAAGAGCAATGAATAATAAAAATGGGAGAAAACTTAGAAGTAAAAATCTAGCTACGGTTTCTACATGACGGTGCGCGGGGAAATCATAGAGAGAAGGAGACAAAATTCTAAATTTTGCGTGCCAAAAAAATTATCACCACCCCGTCTTGTTTAACTACTCACCCCATAAAAATATTACCCGAATTTGTCAGGTTGTGGGATCTAAAAAGTTCCATGACATGGATTCTATAAAATGAATATACTTTAAGAAAATAAATTATATAAGAATAGCAAAGATTCTTCGTGCATAAAGTAACTAATGATCAAAAAAATTAGATTTAGTTGTTTCTCACAGATATAATTTTCTCGATATATATAGAAATTAGAGCAATGAGCGAAGCATATCAAACTTGTATCGGTGAGGAGCGATAGACCTAGATAAAAGATTATATCGGATATTATCAGGGATACACAACGTTGAAATGTTATAATCTACAGTTAGTTATATTTGGTTACCAATCATACTATATGGAGTTTTCAATAAAAATAATACACCGCTTAAGCTATATATAAATGTATTTTAAATGGTTGTATCTCTTATTGTTTGAAGGAAACAAATAGACTTTACATTTCAAAATAAAACAAGAAATTTGACTTCAAAGTGAACAGTATAAACATGTGAGAACTAGTCTAAGTCAACTAACTTCATAACTTAACAGTCCTAAATATGGGGTTCATATGAGTTTTTTTTTTTAAAAGCGCAATTTTTCTATTATTAGTATTAGAATTTAAAAAATTAATGACATATTCACAATTAAAAAAATTAAAAACATATTTTTCTTTTATAAGAAGTTAGCGTATGGTCACTACACTGCAGCAATAAGAGTGATTAGTTCAGATGGGCAGGCACCACCTACGCCTGACACTCTAACTGAGCTACGCAGCAAACATCCAGATGCTGCATCGCCCATCATTCCTGAACAGCAATCGAAACTCCAGCCTTGTCAGTTACCAATTCCGCAGTTCTCAATGGAGTTAAGAGTTTCCCTAAAGGTACAGCCTGCGGGAGAGACCGCTTGCGAGCACAACACCTTCTAGATGCATTCAGTGGACCTGATGCTGCGGTCGCAGATGAATTATTATCCTCCATCACGAGTGTTATCATTCTATTTCTCGCTGGAGCTTGCCCAATTTCACTAGGTGAGTTCGTTGCGAGTGCACCCCTCACTCCCCTACTTAAACCGGGTGGTGGTGTTCGGCTAATAGCCGTTGGTACCATTTGGAGGAGGCTCGTCTCTAAACTAGATGTTGCGACTGTTTGTAAAGAGATGGTCGATTTTTTGGGTGATTTTCAGTTAGGAGTGGGCATTTCCTGCGGAGGTGAGAATATTATACATTCAGTTAATCGTCTGCTTGAATGTAAAGGACATCATAGCAACGCCTTTAGTGGACATGTCCATGGTTTTAGTGGACATCAGTAACGCCTTTAATTTGGTGAGTAGAACGGCTATGATTTCAGAGGCTAGGAAACAGTGTCCTGCCATTTCTAAGTGGATCGAATTCTGCTATGCTAAACCGGCGCGCCTATATTACAGAGACAATAGTCTTTCTTCTGCCCAGGGTGTTCAACAAGGGGACCCTCTTGGGCCATTGTTTTTTGCGTTAAATCTTCACCCCCTTGTGCAGAAAATCAACAACACCTATATCCTTGACATGAAAGCATGGTATCTAGACGATGGTACACTTATTGGTGACACCGACGAAGTTGCTAAGGCACTCAAAATCATTCAGTCAGAAGGTCCTTCTCGTGGGTTGTATCTCAACACCTCTAAAATCGAGTTATTTTGGCCTACAGGTGACCCACACAGTAACTCTATCGGTTTATTTACATCCAACATTAGAAGACATGATAATGGTGTCAAGTTGCTCGGCGCCCCGCTTAGCCTTGATACTCAGTTTTGTAGTCGGTTAGTGTTGGAACGTATACAAAAGACCATTCATTTGATGTCATCAGTTCGTAAATTACGAGACCCCCAGTGTGAATTGTTTCTCCTTCGCAGTTGCATCGGGGCTTCTCGACTGTATTTTTCCATGCGTACAACCAGACCACCCGCTGTTCAGCAAGTACAATCGATATTTGATGCTCACCTGTTCCAATATTTGCAGCAACTAATTACTGTTGACGGTCGTGGATTTGGACCTTTGCAGCAGCGGTTAGCTTCACTTCCCTTGAGAGACGGTGGACTTGGTATCTATAGTATGTCTGACACCAGCAACTACAACTTTATAGCCTCATGGGCCCAAACTAAACCCTTGCAAGACACAACTCTTCGTTAAGCCAACATCACGGATAACTGTTGTGATTTTCAACTTGCTTTGGAACAATACAGACATGTATGTGTTTTACCCTCTTCTTTCAGCATCGACGACACTGCCCTCCATCTTATGAGTACTCTGGCAGTCAAATACTTCGAAGTTGTTAAGAGAGATTTGCCTACTAACTACCGTATGTCTGAACGTGACTTCGTTCTTTGGCAATGCAACAAAATTAAGCATGCACAAGACTACCTTTTGGCACATCCAATTAGCGGGCTTAATCAAAATATTGGACCACGCCAATTTAGTTCGGTCTTATGCTATCGTCTGGGAATTCCACTTTTTGAAGCTGGCAGCCTATGTTCTAGTTGCAATAGGGAAATGGATATTTTTGGTGATCATGCCTTGCACTGTGATAATGATGTAGGTCTCAAATTCCGTCATGATTTTATACGAGATACTTTGATGGACGTGTGTTTTAGAGCTGGTGTCCCTGCTAGGAAAGAAGTTTCCTTGGGTTTCTCTTCTGACAATGGTACTGCTTTGAGACCAGCAGATATCCTTATTTGCAATTGGGAGGGTGGTAAAGATACTTGTTTTGATGTCACGGGTGTCTCCCCTTTCACCGGTGGTGGTGTCCATGCCTTCATGCCTGGCCAAGCAGTCTCCAAAGCAGTTCGTCGTAAACGCAACAAATGTTTGGATCAATGCACAACCCATGGATACAATTTCAACGTCCTAGCTTTCTCTACTCTTGGTGAGCTTAGTGATGACTTGGTGTCCTTTTTGAAGAGATTAAAGAATTGTGTTGTTGGTCATGATGTTAATGTTAAAATAGACAGTTATTTGTTTCATAGAATAGGGCTTGTAATTCAAAAGGGGGTTGGCGCCCAGCTTGTCGCTAGGCTGCCAGCTAACTCTTTGTACTCCAGTTTCGATTCAATAATATAAATAATAACATTAAAAAAAATTCATCAATATTATACTAATATCCTTACCGATTTTATTGGACGATACGATGACCGAAATATCAGTCTGAAACGGCCGATATGGTCAATATAATTAAAATAATCATATATCACAGATATTTTACGTATCACCTCAGCCAAGGGCCAATGCACGACATATCGGCCCACACAACTGAAACTAATTAGATAAGCAGTAAGAACGAGCGCAAAAAGAAGAACAATGCATAGATTATCTAACTTTAAGCTTGTTTTCCAAGTTTTCTTATTATTTTCTTGGAAGGAAAATATTAAATCAAAATTAGGTAAGATGAGGCTTTCCTTTTCATAATAAGAAATGGGTTTCATTCTCTTTTATTTGCATTTTTCGTATTTTTTTTGTATGTAAGAAAATAGGTTTATGTTTGAACTAATTTATATGTTATATTAGACTAGGTATACATAGGATTGGTGATGAAAATGAAAAATAATAAACTGGTTTACGAGATCATTTAGTTACTTCTCGTTCTCTTTTTAGAAAATGGGTTTCTATCTTCCTTTCGTATTCGTTCCTCTTTATTTTGTTTAAGCAAGTCTAATGATGATGCATTGTTTATGAAATTATTTAGTTATTTGGAGTGGTATTTCGTGTTATTAGGGTATTTCTTAATCTAAAAATAGATTTTTAAGAAGGGATTTTTTTTTTCTATAAAGGATGGGGGGTCTATGTACGAAAAAAAATTAACAGGAGAAAGAAGTTCATAAATGTTTCAATGGTATAAGAGTCAACAAAACAGGGAGAGTAAAAAAAAGCAGGGAGAGTCAAAGTAAGTGTCTGCTTTCTTTTTGTAAAATTTATTTGTTCCTTTTTGTTTTGTTCGCGTGAGTTTGATATATTTTATCTTTCTCAGCAATTATGTAAGTTTTTCTTTTATTGGCATTGAGCAGGCATCAGCCCCCATATATGGTCTTACAAATTTGCGGAGACCCGTGCTTTTGGTAAACAGTCGCCCGAGCCTCGGCACTGTGACCCTCGTGGGTTTGATTATGAACATGAAAGTGGATTTTTAGTGGGTTAGATTATGCATGGAAATGGGTTTACGTGAGTTTGATTATGAAAAAGTTTTTGGTTCCGTTTTCATGTGCGTTGTATGTTGATTGGAAAAATGATGGAACTAATTTTTGAATTTGTTTAGTTATTTGGAGTGATGTTTCGTGTGTTTTGGGTGTTCATTGTATTAATCCGAAAAAAATGGGTTTTAAGATGAATTCTTTTTGTCAACAGTGAGTTTCTGAATCAGTTTTAGTTGGTGTTCGAGGAGTATTCAAGAAAGTTGTTGAACTTGGTGGTTTGCATTGGCATGTAAACTTCAAATGATTTGTTATGGGATTTTAGTTAATTATTATGAGTTTTGATTTTGAATTAGTTCGTATTTGAATTTTTTTTGTTCTTGACTTCTTTCTGTTATTTTGCTGTTTGACTTTTTTTAATTTCGTTGATAAACTGTTTTTTTAATGGAGTTTATGGAGGATTTTATTTACTTTTAATATAAAGGATTAAGAAATTGGTTTTTTTTTTATTTGTATTTATGCTTTCCTTTTTGTTGTATTTTGGGTTTGAATATTTTGTTTCTTTGTACGAGCTATAGAAGCATATGTTTTTATCCAACTTAGATCTTGATCTCAGGTAGCCACTACACCAGGGTCTTCTAAAGGCATTCTCTTTAGCTGGTAAACCAATTAAGAACGGATCTACCTTGAAGAGGACCTCCTCCCAACAACACATGAATGCCAAACCTTGGGATGTTACTTATCCACAACGGGTGCACTGACTTCATTGGAGGCGGTCGAGAAGGAAGGAAACCTAGTACACGGTCGTGGAAATGTCGTTATTAAAGGCGTATAATGGAGCGCGATGATGAGACAGATTGTCACATAAGTTCTCACGAGGGTATTTTTTAACTAAGCCCAATACAATGGTTGTCGGAGGACTTGGACTTCCCCTACCATTATTTTGCGATAGAGTGCAACAAGTGTGTAGGGATGTCACTGGATGATATTTGGATCGTTTTGAAGAAGCTTTGGAGTTAATGGGACATTAACTTCTTTTGATATTCTGAATATCAGAGAGTCATATTGTGATGAGACGTTAGCGCCTTTTGATATTTTGAAGATCACTTATCTTCAACTGTTTTCTTATATTTTAAAGACCACTTTCTTAATGTTAAATCAAAACTAGTCATAAAAACACAAGGTGACCAAATTCGTGGTACAAAAATCCCACTCAAATGTTAGAATCCATTAAAACTTCATTGTAAACAAAATTGATATAAAAACCCCAAATTTTAAAAATTGATACAAAAATCCCAAATTTAAATGTTGGTTTAATTAAATTTTATTTTGGTTTCATCAAATTTAAATGTTGGTTTTTGTGTTAATTTTGTTTTGATGGGATTTTTGTGTTACTTTTATTTTGATGGGTTTTTTGTGGAAGGATGGTGACACCTCTGGGGTTATAACTCGCGGACCGATGTTAAATAGACAAGTTTTTGGTATTTAGAGATAAATTTACTCTAATTTTATATTTTGGTATTTGAAGATCATTTTACTTCCGGGATTTTAAGTTTTTTTTGGTATTTACAGGTCATTTTACTCTAATTATTTTGATATTTGAAGATCATCTTTTTGTTGAAATTCTTTTGGTATTTGGATATAATTTTTTGAAGTTGAAAACATTCAATGATAAGACACGGTTTTTGGAGATTTGTTCATAAATGTTCTTTTTTAGAGAATGAATCCTAATTGTTGAAGGAAAAAGTGGAATTTCAGGATTCTTGAAGCAACGGTGAACCTCCGTTTATATATTTTAGAGCGTCGTTCGGTCGAACTCACAAATTTTGCTATCTCAAGATTGTTGTCAATGTTAGATGTACAAAACTATCTATATCTTAATTTCTAGTCTGCTAAAATAACATCTCAGACTAGGATTAGAGCATGGTAGTTGAGTATCAGATATCACCGAATGACCTAGAAAATTGAAAACTGAAGAACAAATAGAGACATTTGCGGAAACTTCATCAATAAGAGGTATGTGAAGACTGACTTATCCTTTGCTAAAAAAAAATCCCGAGATCAAAGATGATGTGGAAAAAAGTCAAGCCACATAGATTAACTCAAAAGGTGAAGTGGATGCTTAGCTCCTTTACTTATTTATTCCTTTCATTTATTAGTTAACTCCTTGTAGGAATGTATTCTTACGGTTGAAAATAGAAACATATATTTTGGAGTAATCTATTTATGTTTTTTACATTATCTATTTCAAATACTATCATTTTGCAATGATTAAAGTTTATTTATTTAAATGCAATACCTTATCTTTATCGATTATTATGTGTATTGCTTATTTTTTTGATATTTTTTCTTCTGGTGATTAGAAAGGATATCTCATATGTTCTCATAGGTTAATCTATTAAATCTTTGTGTTCGTTACTGGATAAAATAGGAGTAAACTATTTTGAGCATTGAAATATTGATCTTCCTACAATTACACTTTGTGAATATATTGCAGGGACTCCGTAAGATGGTCTTAGTTTTCACCTTTCCTACCCGAAACCGTAAATGGAAGGGAATAAGATCGAGAACTTTAATATCTACGTCCGTACATGACTAGAGAACGTAGAATTATTATGTGGAGTCATATTGCTGAAATTATGCTTTTTGTTCGTAACTGGACAAGATAACAGTTTTTTTCGATGTTATTTTTCTCACGACAGTAATGTTTCTTAGTGCCTCTAACATCAAGATAATCGGTTTTAACTTCTTTGTTCTAACTGGCGAGAAGAGAGAAAAATATTTAGGATACAAATTCATTTGTAAATTTGTTAATAACCAAGAAAAATCTTCTCTTATAGTTAGAGAAAGGTCGCTCATGTTGTTCTCTTGGGAATGACATAAAATGGGGGAGAGTTCAATTTGAACTTTGCTTAATTGATATATCTTTATGGAGAGTGTGGATGTGGAGTTGTAGAAAATGCATGTACCTTTATTTCGCATTGATGAAGATTTTAAGTTTACTTAGTGGAATCGTCTAAAAAAATATTTGGTATGTTATTTTTAGTCTCGGTATCTCATTTGTGTAGTTCATTATGATCCCTTGATTTTCTCCTTTTCCAATTTTGTTGACAAAAAAGTGGAGAATTATTTAATAGTATTCTACTATAACATATGTCTTTTCAGAGCATTATGTAAGTGGGAGTGGATTACAAGCTGTAGGTTTCACCTATTATGCAAAAGAGGTGAGTAAAGACCAAGGGTGAGAATATATCACCCTAGTACTGCAAATTTTTGGTAAAATCATACTTTGAGGTAGGTAGAAATACTACGTATTGATGTAACTACCATTGAGTAGATTGACTTCTTCATTCTATAAAAGCTTTAAACGAGTATTCATAAGTTTTTATCGCGACGGATCTTCAACAACAATGGTGCTGAAACGATCGTATGGAGAACCATAGAAGAACTTGAAGAACTAAGAATTCAAGACGATGTTGAAGATTCAAGGAAATCAAGCATGATGTATTTTGAGCGGAAAGGTTTATTTTATTGAATCCATATGTATTTTTGTCATTAAAACTGACAAAGGGGGAGATTGTTTGAGTACTGCTCGGTTGAACTCGCAATTTTTTATTTTATCTCAAGCTTGTTGTCAATGTTAGATGCACAAAACTATATCTAGATTTATGTCTACTAAAGTCAAGTCTTGAACTAGGATTAGAGTATGGTAGTTGAGTATCACGTCACTAAATAACTCTTGAAGATTGAAGACTGGAAAACAAACGATGATATTAGGAGTATGTCATCGACAAAGAGGTATGTGAAGACTGGACCATCCTATTTACTCAAGTAAATCATTATATCTTATGACACTATGTCGTATGGTTTTATTAGATTTAATTTTACAAACAAGAAATTTCGAGTCAAGCTTTCTTTTGAAAAATCTCTCGAAATATGATTCAAGCAATAAATGTTCATAGATCCTTAACAATCTTGGTTAAGAACAATTTATTGTTCATGGACTAATTTTGTTTCAAGTTGGTCAATTGAAAATTGTCCAAGCAATAATATTTATTATCTATGGAAATTGGGTATGTTTCGAATTGCTTAAAGAGATTTTTCACAATATACCGAATTCTGGACACAAGGTAGGTACACATATCCAGTACGTGTACCCTAGTAGTCTGAATTCTGAAAGTGGGAAAGGTATGCATACCCAGTATGTGTACCCCATGATTAATATGAGTTCGTGAATGGGAGGAGGTACGCACACCCATTACACATACTTGTGGGATCCAAGTTAGTGAATGGATAAGGGTACACATACCCTGTAAGCATACCCCAACAACTTGAGTTCACAGACTGGCCCATAGGTGTGTGTACCCTTATGCACACCTACTCAGTACAGAACTAAGCAAATGCTCATAAACTATTTTCACAAATATGTTTGTCGTTGCTCCAACTCCCACAAACACTTCTACGAAAACTTTGCTCGTTAAATCACCTCGTGTTTGTGAATCACGGTTTAAGGCTTGAGTGAACACGACTTATGCTTGAATGTTCAAAAGGAATATTTACCAATATGAATTATCATTGTACACGGTTCTAGAACCTTGGACCATAGTGTATATTATTCTGTGTAATTTTACGGCGGATTTCTCACATGCTTACATGAATTCCTAATAACAATTTCATCTAAACTGAGAAAGTGTTTGCTTGGATCCCAAGTTATCTTATCTTAAATTCAAATCTACCTAGGGCCTTGAAAATCTATAAGTGCAACATGATTTCTTAATCCCTGGTATTTCTCTGTCCAAGTTGCTTGCTAGTGTCGTCCTCTAAAACCTAGATTTCATCTGAGAAACGTAATTAAATAACGACTTAAATACTTCACTTAGGGATTCGATATAACTATCTTTTTACCTGATAATTCGTGTATCTGGATCTTGTTCTTATTGATCTTCGAGGTTCTTGTTATCTTAGACCAGGAATGAGATAGACAGAAATCACAAATTTCTCTTCGTCTCAGACTTTGTGATTTCTCAAGATAAATATCCAAATTATTGTTCGATCTGTTTGGGTTGTTCTTGAGAGGTGGTTACTAGTCCGGGCTTATCTACTAAATGAGTGTAATTTTTCCGGATTCGTGAGGTTTGCTGGAATTTGTCTATTGCAAACAGATTTCTTAACCTATATTGAAAGATCGAAAGGGAAATCAAATAGGCTTGTATGTAGAGGTAGATTAGCATCAAAAGTCTTCACTTAGGTTGAATGAACTCTTAGGCTATAAAAGACGAAAGCTAAAATAATCAATTATGTAGAGCCTTACGAGGTTCAAGAGGCTTAAGGAGCACGACTGGAGCTGAATTTAATTCCGTCTCAACTAAATTCCAGTCCGAGGTCTGGTGGTAGAATAGTGTCTGTAGCGTCTTCATATAGTTTGGTATTCAAAGCTGGACGAGGTCCCGTTTTTTTCTGCAGGTGCAATTTTTCTCGTTAACAGAACTTCTAACGTCTTGTGTTTTTCGTTTTCCGCATTATATTGTTTTAGCTTTATAATAGGAATAGAACAGGTAGTATGTAATCAATCCATATAGTTTAAATCATTATAAATTGAGATCAAAAACAAGATTCACTTTTGTTGAATTAATATGTTGAAAGATAGGTCACAAGTTTCATACTTATTATAATTCTGATCCTCTTGATTTGGATATGACTAGATTGATCTTGGATATTGATTTATGAGATCGTCTAAGAACTCTTTGACACAATCAGGTTCACGGACTCTGTATGTAAACATATTGATTGTGGAAAAGAAAGAGAAAAACATTGTATACATATTGTTCAAGGATCTTTAATTTAGATCTACTTACAATTGTATTAGGTTTTCCTAGGACTGTCAATGGGTCCGTGTCCTCCCGGATATCACTAGACCCGGACCCTACTTATTAAGGTCGGGTCCGGTTCCTAAATTTCTGGACCCAGAATCGGACCCGTTTAAAGTCTCGGGTACCCGTCGGTTCCGCGTACCCGTTGGGTATTAAAAAAGCTATAAAGAAAATCTTTAAAACTTAATTTCTTTCTCTGTTTAGCTTGAATCTAAATTATTTTTATAAAAATTTATTATTATTTTTTATTAATGTACTAAATAAATATTAAATGTAAGAAAAAAAAAGAAAAATGAAAAAAAATTCAAAGCCGAAACTAGGAAAATACCTATAATTTTGCTAAAAAGATGAATAAAAGGATAAATAACCGGGTACCCGGCGGATATTACCCGTTTGGACCCGTTAACATTTGGGTCCAATCGGGTAATTACCCATCGGGTCTTAAGTTGCTAATGGGTCCAACTTTAGGACCCAGAACCGGACCCGAATCTAGCGAGTCCGGTTCCGGGTAATGGGTACCCATTGACAGCCCTAGTTTTTTCCATATAGTTGCCGAACAAAAAAGTTTATGGTGTACTTGGTACCTTCTCCTATTCAGAAGGGAAAACATTTGACCAAATTTGGAGGTTTGTTTTGCTTAATAATTATTTGCATTCCTCTCCCTTTACCATATGAATTCTTTCATATTGTTCGTATAATCTTATCCATTAAATGGAACAATCCCATAGGGATTTCTAGTGGGATAAAAATTCTAGATGTGGTTTTTATCCTAAAAGATGGGATAAAGTTTGCACTCGTAAAATGAGAAGGGGATTAGGTTTTAAGAGTCTTAAGTTTATTAATGAAGCTTCCAAAACTGCCTGGTTGCTTATTCATTCATCTGATGAGTTTTGGATTAAAATTTTGAAATGTAAATATTTCAAAACTATCGTCCGTTACATTACAAGGAAATTAAGGACTCTTCTTTGATATGAAAGAGTATTAGCCATGGTCTTAACATTATTAGGCAGTATTCTATCTGGGAAGTCAAAAATGAAGTGAATATTCATGCTTTTCTTGGTAATTGGGTTGCAATCATGTCTTCCCCTTTATGCATTTCTTATTTGAATCCTAATATGTGTGTGAATGAATTTATTGATGTAGACTCCATAATTTGGATTCCTAGTCTAGTGCAAGCATACTTCACACAAAACAATGGCGAAAAGATAATGAATATTATGATTCTCATGATAGGTCATGATAGGTTGAATTGGCCATTTAATAGAGATGAAAACTTTTCATTTAAGTCTGAATGTAAGCTTTTGTCTGGTGATCTACATTCTGCTAGTACTAGTCATCTGGTTAATCCAATTGAAAAGAATCTTTGGAAGGCTGCGCTTTTTCCTAAAATCCAACTTTTCCCGTGGAAATATATTGAAGGCATTATAGCCACTAGGTTTTTATTGTCGGCTTTTGAACCTAACTAAGATAATACTTGTAGCATGTTGCAGTTCTAATTCTCCAGAAACTATTGGCATTGTATGTTTGCTAAATCTATTTGGGCTTCAGTGCATCTTGGTAATTTTGTTTTTCAAGATTTAATGTCTGATATGACTGGATTAACAAATATCTTTCTTCCACCATTGACTTTTGTCGTTTAATATTAACTATTGTACACCATTGACTTTTGTTGATCGATTTTATATAGTGGTAAGAAGGTTGTCGTTCACTCGGACTTAGTGAGATTGATTTTAGATTTAATAGACGAAAATACTATAAATAAAGAAAATATATACAAAATATGTCACGGGGTGAAGATTTTACTGGGACTCAAGATTTCACTGACTTTCATATTCAAGTGGTTCAGAAATTAATCCTAGACAATTATAGCTCAAAATAAAAGAAACACTAACTCTATTCTTTGTCATAGTAGATTTCGTAAAACATTAGTTGTATACTGTAAGCATGAAGCATCAAAATTACCTAGAACTAAACATGCGTCATCAAACAAAGTCACAAATAATTAATAGAAATCATAATTCATTAAAAATCAGTGCAAATAGTAATTAAAGAATTAATTAAATTTACCACATGATGAAATTCAGCTTCGTACGTCGTCCCAGTGATGGGTTCTAGCTCCTCATGGTGAAAACACGCTCAAAGGAATTTTTCATTGCTCAAAAAGGTGTTCGCAAGGAGAAAAGTTACAGAACAGTGTGTTTATAACAGTTATAACTGTTACAGAACCCACTGTTACAGAGAAACACTTAAAAGACTGTTGCGAATTCGAAATAGTTGTTACAAAAACTGTTACAAAGATATTGAATTTGAAACTATAGGTAACGGTTTCTGCGACTGCTTTTAACTGCTGTTCTGTGTTCTTCTTCTTCTTCAATGGCAGCAACAGAGACAAGCTCTGCAACTCCCGATTCTCTGCTCTATTCTAACCCCTAACACTCCATCACCTTCTCTGTTCACCTTCTCAACTTATATAGTCTCCCAGCACCGAGAATACTCCCCCATAACTGCGAATAATCCTCCAATAAATTCATTATTCTCTTCTGCCAGTCACAGAAAACAATTCCTTTTTATAGATCCTTCACGCGTCTGCATAGTGCTGACGCACTCCAACACTTTTAATATTCTCAGACTAAGTCAGACCTCAACAGAAAGATATCTTCCCTGTTTTATCGATGAACTTTCCATCTCCTAACCCGAGAAAATAATCTTCCATGTTTTATCTCCTCCACGCTTCTATCAGCTGTTAACTCTTTTTCAAACTCTTCCAGGGATAGAACGAAATCTCAGAGAAGATATGCTTCCCTTATTTGCACGTGACTTCCCTAACTAATCCACCAGAAAACCCGTAATACAATCTTCCCTGATTTATCGAGAATCAACGATTTTCTTCCTTTTTATTCGATTCTACCAACCATACCTTCCCTATTTAGGTAGAACAGGGTCAACCCAATCAAATTCCACGAATTAATCTCCCTGAAACACTCCGCAAAATTATGCAGAAAAGAGAAAATATTTTCCCGCCAATTTCTGGATATTCCGTGAAGAAGAAGGGTGTCCCCATATCCAGGTGTGGAGTGCGAATAACAGCTAAGGTTCCCCTTAGTAATTAAGGTACCCCTTATCCAAAGTGAGGGTCCGAATAGCAGGTGTCCTCCGGAGGTACCTTTAGCAACTTTTCGAGCTGATTTCTCCAAAAACGTTTATTGCCCAAAAATACATACACACACATAAAACACCAAAATTAGTACAAAATCGAGCGCTAACAATACAGAAAATTGAGGACAACTTAGACACAAAAATGTGTCTATCATCTGTAGAGGGATAAAAGTTTTCATATCTTTCAACAAAAGCCTATTAACGCGTTGAGTAAGGCTAGACTTGTTGTTAGACTAATTAGTGATATTAACGAAGTTTTAGTTTCTAGCCAGAACAACAGCCAAACTTCTGTTATATATGAGCAAGTTCCTTATTCCAATAAAAAATTTCCACAAGATTGTTATATTATTAATTATGATGTATCTTTCGACAAGAATACTAATAACTTTGGTGTTGGTGTTGGTATTGTAATATACAATATAGCAGGAGAATGCAAAGGGTTCAAGACTGCCGCAGGTCGTGCCATGAATCCAAAAGAAGCTAAATGTTTATCCTTACTTGAAGCTGCGAAGTGGACTAAGGCAAGAAATCCAAGCAAATTGTGTCTTAGAAGTGATGCCAAAAATGTTATTTTCTTTCTTAATAATAATGTTGACCTGATTAGCTGGTTCAATCATTCTATTTTAGATAATTGTCTTTATTTCTTTAAGGATTCTAGTTGTTTCAAAGTTGAGTATGTTAGTGAAAACATTAATGACTGGGCTGATAAAGCGGCCAAATATACTATAAGGTTTAATGCCTCGAGAGAATGGTTGGACAATAGTACTCCATTCGACCTAAATCTCATGTAATCTTTTATTCTATCAATAAATCTCTCTTTTCCTAACAAAAAAAGAAAAAAAAAATAGGCTTGAAGTCACATTAGAAAGCAAACGATTGGTTGTAGAACGAAAAATCTGGAGGGTGGATTTACAGTGAAAAATCCCGAAATTAACTGGATTGGAGTGGGAAACCGAAATTTTCTCCCGAAAAAAATTCAATATTGCACTGTATAATTATACCTTCAGAATTATTCTCTAGGAAGAAAAAGCCTTAAATTTGATCACTGAAACAATAAATAATGGACATGAAAACAGTTTTAAAAAATGGTCGTTATCCACTATTTGACGCTGCTATTTAGAGGAGGAGAACAACGAATTCAGAGCGGCTACGATGTGGTCGAGCCACGTTGTTTTAGGATGTGCCCCATCTTATTTGTTTGACACATCTTTTTTTTTAATAAGAAAATGTCTTCAAAAAGGCTAATGGTCTTCCTCAACAAAATGCCTAAGCCAAACATGAGGGACGGACCGGTACATAGACGACTTGTTATTTTTTTCCCATTTAGCTAGTTCATGAGCAACATAATTAGAAGTTCTTGGTCGAAAAGAGAAAATACAATCAATAAGAGAAGAAGCAAAAAGTTGAATGTCTTTATTGATTGCATTAGTTCTAGGAGTTCCATCAAATCTTCCAGCAGAGAATTGGGAAACCAGTTCTTGTGCATCACTTTCCACAATGATATGCGTAAGCTTTAATTCCACAGCTTTCTTCAAAACAACCCAGATAGCTCTAGCTTCAGCCTCTTCAGCAGATTCCACATCGAAGATAATAAAAGCACAAAAAGAGGCCTTACTGGAGAAGTCTCTCATCACATAGCCTGCACCATTATCCTTAGTAATGTCATCATAGCCTCCATCAGTATTACATTTAATCCATCCAAAAGTAGGGGGCATCCAGTGGTCACTAAAGGAAATGGTATGGCAAGGGGGGTTTTGGACTCTAGTTTTCACAGTGAGAAGTGAAAAGGAGGGGGTCTAACAACCACACCCAATATTTCACTTAGCAATATTTATGGACAAACTCCAATATACTTTCAAGAGAATCAACAAGACAGTCAGACTCAATCTAAAGAAAAGTATATCCAAGAGTTATATCTCTATTTCTCAATTTAATCCGCAATCAAACAAATATGAATTTGCGAGCCCGATTGAATAAGAGAAATAACTTGGACGGTATCATAAACCAATATCCAAGTGTCAATCAATTCAATCAACAACCCAAAGGTCGGATTCAAGAACTGATTGAACTTAACGCACTACCTATGATATTTCTATTATATAACAAAATATAATGCGGAAAAAAAATAACATAGACACCAGAAGTCTATGGACACCACACTGTAGTACCGCAAATCCAGATTTGAACACCACACTGTATTAAGACGCTACATACACTAGCATACTCCACATTAACTTTGGTCTGGAATGTAGTTGATCCCTAATCAATCTCACACTGATCAAGGTATAGTCGCGTTCCTTACGCCTCTAGAACCACGTCGTATTCTGTGCACTTGATTCCCTTAGCTGATCTCACCTAAAACTAAGAGTTTAATATGAAACTCTTCAAAAGTGTCGTTGTCATCCATTCGAAGGTTTTCCCAATCGAAAGTGAGAGTTTGAAGTCTAACTTCTTTTTCTGATGAATTTTCTTCGAATACAATTTGAAAATTATCCCAAGCTTCTTTCGAAGTTTGACATGTTGACACATGATGTTGTAAATCACGACTTACAGCATGAATAATAGCATTCAAACTATCTGAATTCTGCTTTGCAAGTAACTTTTCTTCGTTCGAAAAATCTACTAAGCGTTTAAACTCAGTTTCCGAATTTTCTATCTTTGGACGAATATAACCATAGACGACTAATAGCCAAGTATTAAAGTCTCGTGATTGAAGGAAAGATCTCATAGAAGATTTCCACCATAGATAGTTTGTTCCATCAAATCTTGGCGGTAAGTTAATTGAAGTCGATTCATGAGAACTCGAGTTCATTCTTATAGGTTGGATAGCACCGAACACAGATTGTTAGATATTTTCGTGTTTTCCTGCTCTGGTACCAATTAAAAAGGCGAGGGTACCCAAATATACCTCAAGCTAAAACTTTTCCTACCTATAAGTCCTTTCTCCGAAAGTGATTGTCTATGGACTGAGTCGAGACAATACAACTAATCGGTTCACACTTCGTGTGATCGTCTATGGATACGAGATCGAGACAATACATCAACGAAGTATGTTACTTGATAAAAAGGTTCGGACTTAACCAAACACAATAGTATTCACTTATCAAGTAAATAGGAATTAACGTTTTTATAATTTACTTTAATTATAGTAAAATAATTATAATGCGGAAATATAAAGTAAATGACACAACAAGATTTTGTTAACGAGGAAACCGCAAATGCAGAAAAACCCCGGGACCTTGTCCAGAATTGAATACTCTCAAGATTAAGCGTCTACACAAAATTACACCTAACTTCGTATGGTTGAGACCAAGCGACTAACTCTATAGTTCACCTAGTTCCGTATGTATTCCCACGCCTCCGACCTTTGTCACGTACTTGGAACAATTCCTTTGGTTCGTATTCCAAACTGTAAAGGAACAACAAATCTGTTTGGTATCAACTCTATTCAACCAAGTGATATGAGTTGGACAAAGGCTCTTCTGTTTATCTTAACATAAACTCCTTCGCCAGGTCCTTAGATCTATCTTATGTTCAATTACCGAAGTAAACGTTTAAGATTAAGCCAATAACACTATTAATACAAAGAATTGTGTTGATGCCGATCTACTCAATTAATCAATCAAATTTATCATAAGGATAAACCGATTATTAATTGGATCCTCTTTTACCGAAACAAGTATTGTGCACACCAAAGATTATGAACCCACAAATCAGAAATCTTCAATATCTTCTTCGTCTTCAAATCTTCTTAGATCTTCAATAATAACCTGGACACAATCACTTGAATCTCTTGTGACCAATCACGCATAGAATGGAGTCTGTTAACAATGGAATATCACAAGATCGTCTTTAGAACTAACAACAGTCTAAAGATCCCTGTCGAAACTATGAACTAGTTTGAGTGAATCTTATATCATAAAATAAGATTCTCAAGCATAAACAAACTAGGTGCAATCAAAGTTCAACCACCGTTAGTCAATCAAATCAATGGAAACAAAAGATAAACCGCAATTATCTAGTTTCCCACCAACGGTACACGCTAGAGCTTCTCAATCCCAAAGAAGACTTTAAACTGAGCGGTCGTAAGAGATTTCGCCTAATTAGGTTACTTTCCTCTCCGAATAGGCGGCTACACCAGTAACAACACAACAAAGAGGAAGTTTGTTGTTACGAATGATTAGTTTGCTAGAAAAGCAAACTTCAAGTATTTATAGACAAGGAAGTTTGGACACCAAGGAATTTCCAAAACCGAAAATATTCTTAAGATATTCATTAAAGCACAAATTCAGTTTTCATAATTCCTGGATATGCTCTGTCCAAAAATAATGATCGAAATCTCTCGTAAAATCTCTAATTAGTAAATGCACATTATTAATTTTTATTTCCCTACAAAATGAAGTTAAATACCTTAATTAAAAAATTCTTAACTTATTTATGTTTCGATCCTGGGATTCTCTTCCCTTAGCTATTAAGGAATAACTTTGAACAATTAAAGAAATAAACATTCATAGCACGTGTTCAAAGTATGTCGACATCCTTACTTTGTAAGTTCTCTTTCACACTTACAACCTTGAAACTGATTTGCCACACTTCCAAACAAGTTTAGAATTGGTTCATCTGACTTTCAATAACTATGCGATTGATCAAATAACATTCAATCACAATCATGGGTTTAACGGTTCTACCAAAACAAGTTTCGGTTCTACCTTCCATGTGAGTATTGTGCATAGTCACACTAGCTTTCCAAAATTTGGTTGACTAGGTACTAGGATCGGTTCCCCACATATATATGGTATCTAAATTATATGTGTTGCACATGTCCATAGGATCGGTTCCTCTTTGCCTAAAAACGTGTTGCACATGTTCATAGGATCGGTTCCCCTTTCTGCTATAAACCTTGCTGCACCTCATACAAGGACCGGTTCCCCTTTGTGATGTACTTCACCTCTTACTAGGATCGGTTCCCCTCTCCCATATTTGGTCAGACATAAAATCACAAACCCGATCATACCATCTCAGGTGATTACTTAAGATCGTTTTCACTAATAAAAGTCATACCAATACATAAGTGAGGCCTTTGTGAATAGTGCTACCAAGAACACAACAAGTCGTGAACGGTTATACTCAATCACACATATTGGTTGTTCATAAGATATGCAATGAATAACAAAACCAATAATGCCTGGCAATTTCCTTTTCGGTTCACAGACAAGTTTATGAACTTACTTCCTTAGAACACATGTAAAACATTGTTCCCTAGGATGAATCCTCACCTCATACCCATACATAATCAGAATATCATTCAAATGATTATGACGATGTCTTATCTACAAAGTTTAATGGTTAAGCAATAAACCTTGTAATGTATTCCTTAATACTATGTCTATATAGAGTCCAAATATGCTTCGCAGTTTTTTTTTCAATATGCATGACTTGAAAGATACGTTAGGGAATGAAACAGTTCAAGTCAAATATTACTAACCTCAAGTGGAAGGATGATTGTTGTCGTTGTAGATCCTTGCTTCTTCACATCTTCAAGACTTCGCAATACTTGTAATGTCTCATATCCTAATACTTTCAAGCTAACATATACGAAGTTGACTCTAGTACATAATCAAGCGACTCTTAACATGAGTTTTGATTCACTAAAATATGACAACCAAACTTGACATACCAACGCTTGGTGGGTTCAACCGAGTAATGCTCTAAAAATCTCCCCTTTTGTCAATTTTAATGACAAAAATCTTACATCATATGGATAAACAAATTACAAAAATTCATTACACGTACGCTTGATTCCCGATTCAACAACACAGTAAACTGCTTACATTCAATCCTTGAAAATGTCGATGTTGACATTATAATAACAAAAAAATACTCCCCCTAAGGAAGATAGGTAGATATTCAATCCGCACATCTTTGTTATACCACTTCATATGACATGTTACTCCCCCTTAGTTTGTGCTTTCACTCTTTCGTTTAGATAAAACGTTTAAGCACCAATGTTCTTTCCCTTAGCGATACCAATCAATATAAAATCAATGCCAGTATCACTTGTTTACTCCATATATTTCTCCCCCTTTTTGTCACAAAATGACAAAGAAACGAAAAATAAAGGACAACACGAAAAAAATCTTACAAATCTCAAATATACTTGCAACCTCTAGAGTTAGGCACAAGGGTTCCACACATCATGTTCTGATAACCAATATCAAAATCGAAACTACAAGTAGTTTTATTTTGATATGTTACCAAGGAAACAATTGTCTGAAACAATTTTTTCAATTTAGTTTAGAAAAACAAAAATCAACTAAGTTCCTTAGTCCTTTGCTAAACCGATTGTTCAAAAACAACCGTTTAATTCGATAAGACCAAAATAAAGATAACTTTATTTTTCTCATCAGGTTCTAATTATCCATAAACTTAGACCTTTCAATTTTAAACAAGACAAGTACTAGGTTAGTTAACTAGCATTTCTTGTTAAGGCATTCAATTAGACTTGAATAACCGAAACTTCACTTCGATAAGTCTAACTAAGATCAGAATTAACTTAGTTTCTCTTATCCGGAATCGAATTGGACTAAACAACTTATCCCGTAATCCTTTTATTTCGTTAAGCCATAAATAATTCATACAAACCAAATAAATCAACTTGCATAATTATTCACCTCAACCGGAAGCAATTGTAACAACATAAGCATTAAAACACCGCAATTGCGCCAAAATTTTGTAAGCCTAAACAATTGATACCACATAATAAAGCAAGATAACAATAGTTTTTCTTAACCGGAACCGATTGAATAACACACATTATGGAATAAACATCAATTGAACCGAAATTTTGTTAAGCAAAATCAATAAATATATATGATATAAACTCAGGCTTTTCTTAAACGGGAAAAAATTAACTAACAAGATTGTTACCTCAAATCGCATCCACTTCTCCAATATGATTGCATATTCTTCCAGGGAGAATTGATATCGAAATATCATCATGTTGTCATCCTTATGCAAAGACAAAAGAATAACAACAACCAACCAGAGAAAGGTTGAAAATCGGTTTTAACAATTGCAAGCAAAAGTTGAAAATCGTCGAAACACATATGCTTTTATGCTAAACCAAAACCGATTCAACATATTGTGACTTTTTCACATATTGTTTCTACCAAAACCCCTCATGATCCTTCGATAAAGCCTACCAACATGGGATAGAACTTAATCCTGCTAAATCAAAAAGTCACCCGAACCACAAGGGTTCATAATATATGAGATCGAATATTAAGGTAGTAAAACCGAAATCAAACATCCCGTAAACATACATAGCAATAAGATAAAAGCATTCAAGCACAGTTTATGTAAACCTAAAACTATCACAAGAAAAATTATAAATCAAATAAAATTATTCATAATAGTTTTATTCGTAATAGACCAATACAATCATTGAAAGAAATCAAAAAATGATGTCTATTTTTATCTTGCAATCTAGTCCTTCATATCAGAGATGAATGAAGGTGGATTACTACTCTTCATCTTTTGAATTTTTTCAAGTAGAAAACCTTGTTGCCTGACCAGAATCTCTTGCAGATGAGAAATTTTCGTGAAGGATTCTGCAAGAACATGTAATTCTATCTTTGATTGAACATAAAAGTGTGTCAATACCTCAATACACTGATCTTTCTTCAGAGTATTCTCTCTTTCCTTCTTGTTAAGCCAATCTCTCTTTCTGATTTTACTCTTAATATCGAGAGATGATCCAGACTTAGTTTTAAGATGATCTTTCTGATCTAGCATCTTCTCCAGAGAAACCATTTGATCCAGACCCATAGTTCGGACAGGGAATGACCAAATTAGAAGAATGATCTTTTTATAATTTTCATACTACCGAAAATATAATATTCCTAAAAATATGAATATATCAAATATCTTCAAATACTGGATATTATTTCCATAATCTACACAAAAGTTCCTTGATTTTTCTTCTTCCTCACTCAAAGAATTGGCACACTTGGTGAGGAAAGAATTCTAATACCGATCAAGTGGCATTAGTATGAGTTTTTCTCTCATTATGAAATCTTGAACAATCAGAGTGTTCTTGATCTAGTATAGTATGAAAAGATCTCCTTTTGTTACCCCGAACTAACGAAGTATCTTGAGATTGACTAGAATTGCATATGCAACTCTTAGCAATTCTGTTTTTAAGACAGTTTTTGCATCTTGTCTTATTTTTCCCTTTACCATTAGGTGATTTAATAATATCGGAAGATATGTTCATTCTTAAAATGGGTAAATCACTAATGGAGGGGGAAGGAATAAGATTGACAACTAATACAATATTAGTTGTTTCCTCTTCTTCAGAATCGTATGAATCAGAGGTCTGATCTAGAGTTACAACCAATGCCTTGCTTCCAGTTTATTTCTTAAGATTGGGACAGTCTTTAGCAATATGACCAAACCCTTTACACTTGAAGCACTACGGCTGATATTCATCATCTTCTTCATGATCCTTTTTGACAGGAACTCGATCACGTGGGCGAGAAGATCGATAAGTATCCTTAACGAATCTCTTGTTTCTTTTGTTTAAGAGATCTCGAAACTGTATAGTAATTAATGACAATGATTGTTCAATTTCATCATCAGAATTTTCTGTAATCTGTTCATCTGAATCATTCATCTGTCTATTCCTTTCCATTGGAGCTTTCGGAATTCTTGCAGCTTTAAAATCGATTCCTTTACCTTGAATAGACTGTGATTCATGATCAAAGATCTTTAACTTACCAACGAGTGTGCTTCGTGAGAGAGTAGAAAAATCGTTTGCTTCTATGATTGCATGCTTCTTAGAATCGTATCTAGATGGCAACGATCTGAGAATCTTGCATACTATAACTTTTTCAGAAATAGTCTTTCCTAATGAGAAAAAATATTAATTATCTCAGAGAGTTTAATATGTGTAGATGGGGAAAAACGATTTACTGGTTTTTAAGGAATTGAGGAGACGACCGTACGGAGGAGACTCCTCAAACCGAGCGAAATGTTAAACCTCACACAGATGCACCGCTGCAAAGGGGGTGCTTTAGATTCGAGAGATAAATCTATAGTACTCCGGCCTAAATCAAGACAACGACCGTTCCAGAGTAAATTCGGTCACAAGAGAGGATGGGTTGATATGTATGAGGGAAGCTAGGAAATGTGTGGAATCGATGGTAATCAAAGATTGTGGGTGTGTGAATTCCGAATACGATAAGCTCTGAGTGATTGAAATTGCTCAATTGAGAGTAGTTGCTCAATTGATGAGTTGATGATCTCGTGTCGTCGATGAGACGTGAGATTGATGATACCTATGATGATTCAATCATGATTCAGAGACTTATTTATATTGCTGGAATTGTAGACACCATGATTCCATGAAGTGTGACAGTTGATGAAATCAAGGAGTGGGGAAGTGGAGATCGTGTTTGAAACCAGTTGCTCAACGTGTGGAGACTTGGTCGATCTTCCACCCACTACCTCGTAAGTTCCTTCAACTGATTGCACGACTTGCTTACATTCCATCGTGTGTTTGAACACACGTGTTGTAGACCGCCAGACCAAAACCCTAAGTGATATCCCCCAAAGTGTCCGTGCTCCCAGCACCCTGGTCAATATTTTTAATTATTTATTATTTTCTTCTCTATTTTGCATAGGTTCATCGTTTCGTTGTATTTTTGAAATACTCGTTCGTGCGGTGACTGTTAGTGTATCATCGTTGAATACACCTTCACTATTTGAATCGGGGCTTACTTAGAGGTAGCTCAGACGCACGGTTGTTGATTATTTATTACTAATTGTGGAATTCAGTGGAGAATAATTCACAAAACTGAGTAATAAGATGTTTATTATTAATTCATAAGATCAGCTGAGGATTCGACTACGAATTCAGAATAATAAAGTGAGCATTACCATTCCATGGGATCGTAGATTCGACCATAGAATCGGAGTAATTAAGGTTTATCTATTACCATTTATGAGACCAGTTGTGGATTTGATCATGAAATCGGAGTAATGAGATAATATAGTTATTGTTATTCTATGAGATCAAGCTGTGGATTCGATCATAGAATCAGAACAATTGTTATTGTCATTCCATGGGACCAGTCGTGGATTCGACCATGGAATGGGAGCGATTGTAATTAGGAATAATTAACTTTGTGGCTCTATACTAGCAGAGCAAGCTGTCTAGGAGCATTAATCATCCCGATATGAGCTTGTCGGTAAGTCATATCCTTTATATAGTCAGGGTAAACTCATTGTTTGTTCCTGAAGACATTATCGCTCTATACTAGCAGAGCAAGCTGTCTAGGAGCCGTCCATCATGTGATGCTATATAGAAATAATCACTGAAAGTATTCAGTATTCCTGAGATATGCCGTTGTCCGGTCGTGAGATTACATATCCACATGTACTCTGAGAGAAAGTACTCTCCGTTGAGAATTCGATGAGAGAGCTTTGTCTCAACACTCACGTCTGATTGGTGAATCAGAGCTTCGTATAATTATGAGTTTACAATTTTAGCCTTTGTCGAAAATCCACCATCTACATTAAGTCCCCTGCTTACTGAGGAAAGTTGTGTTCCTCAGTCAGCATTAAATGGTGATTTTCCAGCCATAAATAATAATACCAGTGATTGAACTTAGTCATAAGTTGAGACGTTACCGGATTTAAAGAGCATGAGAAAACTACGACTTGATAAAAGCTTCAATGTCATGATTGGATCATCGTTTGATGAGCATAAATTGGTGTTGAACCGTTGGTTTGGACGACGAGTCCGTGGTCGGTTGGGATTCGCGGGTCGGGCCCAATAAGGAAATCCTTAGAAAATTAGGTTTTGGAAATAAAATTGATATAAAAGGGGTTAATCCTTTTTTTTTAATTTTTTTCCACGACTAGTTCTCCACCGCCTCAGCACCTTCACGCCAGCAGCAGGAGAAGACCGTCGGGATCAGCGCCGCCGCCGCCGGCCAAATTCCGGCCGGCGCTCCCAGGTACATTTTTTTTTGCTGATGTTTATGATCCTCATGAGTTGTTAATGTTTTGATCATGATGAACTTATATACATGTGTGTATATTAGTGTGAGTTTTATGAAAAAACCCTCGTTTTTGAAAACGTATGTTCGTTCGATCGTTAGTTTTGAAAACTAACTATAATCCCTGATTTAGGAGAGATTTTTTTTTTTTAATATGAACCTAGGTCCAATGATAAAACTTAGTGTATGAGATTTCATGTGTGCCGCGGTTTTATCATAAAAGAAGTGAATTTTCATGAAATCGGAATAATCCTTCGTTTTAAAGACAAATAATGATGACACGAAGGAAAATATGTATGATGAACTTGTGTCCAGTGATAAAATTTTGCTTATGAGCTTTCATGTAAATACAAAACTTTATTATATGTATGAGATGTGAGCTTTCACAATATTTTTTGAAATAAACCTTCGTTTTAAAGACAAATAACGACGATTCGAAGGAAAAATAATTTTATATATATATATGTAGCCGTGACATATATTGTGTAAAATATGATGGTATATTTTATTTGCATGAATTTGTTTTCATTATATAAAATTCTTTGAGAATTTATATATGCAAGTTGCATTAATTGATGTTTTTTCGAAAAATCAGAAACGTGGGTTTTGAGGAACCTTCGAAGATAGACAATATATTTATGATGAAATATTTTATTGTTGTAAACTTCGTAGGTCAGTTGTGTGAATGTTCACATTATGGAAATTGTGTCCGTGATTTCATGAAAAATCAGTTTCGGAAATTAAATAAAGTTTCGTTCGTTTTTGCAGTTTTCGAAGAGACGAACGATTTTGGGGTGTTAACTCTAGCATTACTATCACTATTGTTAGTGGAAGTATAAAAGGTAAGAGTTAAGAGTTACCATTTTTGCTCGTATTTCCTTGATTTATATCTGGACGGCATACTGAAGTATAATGTAGTTTGAACCTTTTCAGCTACTTAGCAAAGATGTCCAATTCCCAAGCTGACGACGCCTCGAGGGAAGAGATGTGCGTTGATGATGACATCTCCAGAGATGAGACATGCATGGATGAAACTTCCGTTGGGTAAGACGAAGACGAAATCCCTGGGATTAAGAATGTCCCGAACATAGATGATGCATTCTTTGAAAAAGATATCCCAGGAGCTGAGCAACATTTGAAATCCCCAGTGTATCGTCTTTTGATAAATCCCAGAATTGTTACTCAGAAGAAATTGGTGACTCCTAAGACAGTGATTCGATTTTGTCTTGAACGAGGGGTCTTCGCCTCATCAATCATAAAATTTAATCTTTCTCGACGACCTTTGGAGAAATTTGCCGGCTGGGCGAGGCGTATGTTGGGTTTTCCTCATGTGAGGACTATGCTCGACCAGGCGCAGGTGACGAGAGCTATTCAAGCTTCTGGAGAGTTGTTCATTTATCATGACGCAAGTGGTATTGTGGATCTGTTTGCTCGCTGGTGCATTCCTACTCACACTTTCATATGTATATGTGGAGAGTTTACCATTACCTTGGAAGACGTGGCGGCTCTGATGCATCTCCCGATCACGGGCAATCTTCCTGGGTACCTTTCAGATGAGGAGACCGCCGTTTCTCATGTCTTGACAGCTGCAATGGAGAAAGCGAATAAGGCTGGTAGTAAAGGATGATATGCTTCCTGGTTGACACACTGGTGGCCCAAAGACGAGGTTTCTGATAAACCCATCGACGGTATGTTACCCATTGCTGCTTTCTTATGTTTATGGTTGTCCAGAGACGTTTTTGAAGACAGTGGAAACTTGTTGAAGCCTTTTGTGATTCCCTTTGATATTAAGATGGCTCAAGGTAAGCAAAACTTCCGATAGGTAGTTTATTCTTAGGATCCTTGTATTACAACCTGGACTCCTTGATTATAGACTCCAGTGTGTCGAACGGCTCTATGAAGATTGAGTGTTATGCCAACACGATGTTTCTTCAAGCTTTGATGTGGGAGCATTTTAAGAATTATGCACCTACTCCACGTAATGTTCTGCAAGGACTGAATACTGATGCGCGCCATACTTTCCCTGAGAAAGATAATGCTAGGATCATGCGTTGGTCCACCAAGCAGCCTCGTTCTAAAATACGTTTTATTGATGTGTTAGATGAAGAATCTGAGTTCAATTTTCGCCCGTGGGTGTCAGTCCCTGATTATGTTTCTCAGTCGATGACTTTCAATACTGGAGAAGGCACGAGTTTGACGTCTGGTGCGCATCTGAGTGATGGCGAAAGATCTTTCATGTTGAGTTGCACTCCTGGTCATTTGCTATCAGTCACGTTTGGAGAGATTTCAGTGGAGGAGTACAATATTGATAGAGAAGCTCGACAAATTGGTATGGATCAGTGTGTTCCAACCATACGGAGAAGGAAGCCATCAGTTGAGCAACTCAGGACTCATTTGGATCATACTCACATGGAAGGGAGTAGCTACTGGTTTCCTGGTTCTGATAGATTCGCCTATGTAACCCCAGGTTATGTAGAATTCTGGGACCAGCAACTTGGGCGTTTGCGTGGCTTTGTAAGATTTCCCAGACCTCCATTCAAGGATCTTCCTTCGGCTGAGATGATTTCCAGTCGACCCAGATTGAAGTATCTTTCTGGTGATAAACGAAAGTCGTCTCCAGGATGCTCTCAGGTATGTTTCTTCATATAATCTTCACGAAATTATAAGAACTGTATTCTGATTACATTACTGGATTCCACCACATGACGATCGTAATATACGACCTCGAATCGGTGTAGATTTCTCAGATACTGAGGCGGTTATTCATGGCGGGGAAGGAAGGCATAAAGGTTATAAGTTGTTACCCAATACCGTAAAGTCCCCAGTTGGTGTTTTGGTGAGTTCCCAATATTTCCCACAATGACTTTCATTGCTATTAACATTAGAATCATGAAGCCAATGTTGTTAATTTTGTTGCAGAATTTTACTCCATCGAGTCTTGAAGGTCTTCAATTTTCTGCTACTGAACAAGCAATCGATGATTTGAGTGACGAAGAAACTGTAAGTATTTCTTCATATGTTCAAATGTGGAGCTTCATGGATGAAAATATTGATTGTAAAGGACGTGTACAGGAGGATGTCATCATGGAGATGGAGAATTCTGGAACTCAATCATCCTCTGGGAAGGGAAATGGAGGTAATTCCCAAGATTCGGAGCCGGATGGAAGTGATGTTCCTCTTGTCGTTGATGTGGAAAATTCCAACCCCTTGGACACTTCGGTGACTCTTCAAGTAAGTATATATCCTGTATATTCTTCATAGAAGTACAAAAGTGTTGACTTGTGAATAAATGAATGAGAACCCATGTGAATATATGAAAACTTAGTCGAATCGCGTCGTCAGAAAATTCAGAACCCATCTTTTTAGTAAAAACGCTGTAGAATCCTCGTCCAGAGTCGGATTTTGATGATATGCATGTGAAAATTCAAGCCCGGAAAATTTCCAAGCTTTTAAGAAGAAGCTTTTTAAGTTTTGAGTACGTTCAGATCCTGAAAAAGGCGAAATAGTAAACTTCCAGGAGACTTCCAGAACTTTTTCAGATTGCGCATCACTTGATATTTTGGCCACATCTACTCGCTCGTTCATCGGATTTTCATGAAAATGTGACATGTCATAGAGGACATCCATACAAAGAGAATGGCAAATGACCCATCCTCAGGTTCCTTGTAGATTGCTCCCAGTTCGTCTCCTAGTACAGGGCAGAGTTCAGTTTCCTCAGACGGACTCATCGTAAAATATGTTTTCATGACTTTCATGTCATTTGCTCGTGCTTTGAATGAAGTATGATGAACCTTGATGATGTTTCCTTGATGGTATTCTGTGTTTCATAATCTCCTTTGGATTCGTGATTCTAACCTCATGTAATCTTCGTATTAGGTGCTAAATACCGAAGTTGAGGATATTGGAGCCCATGATGACAACTCTAACCTTTCCGAAGTTATTGATGAAGAGACAACCATCCATGCACTTAGAGGCCATGAGATGGTCGCTGCTGATGTTATGGAAAACCAGATGGTTGTTGCTTCAGTGATAGAAGAAACCGAGATAGCAGCGGAGAATACCGAAGGAACTGTTGCTTTGGGCGTGGAAGCCGCTCCAGTGACTGAGAACCGTATAATAGTGTATGAATATCCAACTGCAGGGGTTGCTTTCGATCCTCCCTTTAACACTTCACTCCCGTATCATGAACTGGTCGGTGGATTCAGCGTTCCCATTGGATATGCACGCTTGTACGAGACGATATGGAAGAAGTTTGGCCACATGATCGTTGATAGGAACCCTGGGCGTGCTTATGCTTTAACCATGCAAGTAGGCGTTATCTTGCGTGTCGTGAGTGATATGCATACGAGACCCAGGAATACCGTGACTCAAGATATACTCTTTGATTGGGAGTTTAACTTGGAGAATTCAGAAAGACTTGGCCTTAACGTGAAATGGCTTCGTAAGCAAACAAACGTTATCAAGGATTCATGTGAAAAGAACATACCCTTTCCCAATGATGCTGTGGAGGAGAAGGAGGACAAGATTGCCAAGCTTACCGGGGAGTTGAACAAGGAGAGGGAGGCTTTGCAAGCCTTGAAGTATGCTGATGAGCGAAAGCCTTTTCTTGCTGATATTTTGAACTTCTGAGAGATGTGAGGTTTATACTTGGGTTTTGATATTTAGAAGGTTTTGGATCGACTGATGGTTAAGGATTTTCTTATAGATTTGATAGAGATTTTCATTTACGAAATATGAACTGAATTTTGATAAATTGCTGAATTCAAACACTGATTGCAAGTATTGCAAGTGTTTTGTGGCTCGTATGGACACTCGCGCAGAAGAGAGTATCCAGCATAGTGTTGATCATGCTTAGCCAAGTCTTCAGGAATAAACCTCTCGATGGAGTGACCTATTTGAAGAAGTTATGAACCCAACCATTGAGTGTAATATTGCTGAGGTGAAGTTACCCACTCGTAGCTTTTGATGACTGATAAATTATTCATGGGGAGAAGCCCCTGGACCATAGTAGCGTATTTGAACATTGGTAATATTGGATCAAGAGGAGGAATAAGACTTTCCTGAGCTCGAAACCTTCTGACAAAGGTGTGTGGATTATCCCCAAGTTCCTGCGTAAGTCCCATCAGAGTTTTTACTTCTTCCAGATGCTCAAACGGTGATGCGTCCTCTGTTTCGTCTTCCAAATCGGAATCCTTGTCGATGATAGGATGTGTTTAAGGCATCGTTGTCCTTTCAACATGAATCTAAGTTCTCCCAAGGACCATGTCATATCCAGGGTCTTCCCGGATTATGAAAAACTTGGCCTCAGTGCAGATCGATCTTTCCGTAACTTTGAGAGTGATGAAGCTGTATGCGTTTCTGGAGATTCCTTCGTGGTCCCTGATTGCTATGGGAGCGTGGGTGTCTTCCCATCGAGTAATACCGACAGCTCTAGGAGTTTTCAAAGGGATGATGTTGACGGCGGTACCAACATCTATGAACGCCCTCTTGAACTCATTTTCTTTAATGTGCACTGTGGTGAGCAGTCCACAGTCATACATTTCTGTGTCGGTGGCTGAAGGTCCGGTGGTGGTCTCTTGGATCAGCGGACGTCTTCCGGACACGATGTGGTTCAGTGCAGCAAACATGCCTTTCCTTTGAGCTTTCGAAAGATACAACATCTCGCAGACATGTTCGATCAGAGATTGGACCGTTTCCTTGATAGTAGGTTCGGAGATGGTAAAAGTTCTGACTGGGAGGGGTTTTTTGTGCACCCCCTCAGTCCCCAGGTTGAGCTCTCCGGATTCGACCTTTTCTTTGAATATGCGCTTCAAAATTTTGCAATCACTCGTGGGATGGCTGACGTATCTATGGAAGCGACAATACCGAGGATTTTCCATGGCCTCTTCAGTTGGTTCCTTCTTGACATAAGGAAATTTAATTGCATCGTCTTGAATCCATGCATTGAGTAGTTCATTAACTTCTTACATTGAACAGGGAAAATCAGGTGCTTCTGGATCTTCCGTATGCTGAGGAAGGATTTTCGAATTCTCCTTCTTGTGTGTCTTTGAAGGGGTGGAGGAAGTATGCTTGTGTTGTGGTTCTGCTTTTCGCTTACTCCCTTCCGCGACAACATTTGTTGAAGGTTGCAGGTTATACTTCTTGTTGATCAGACGCCTGCTTCCTCGAGTGTCTTTTGAATCTTCAGTCTTTGTTGACTTTGCTCTTTCCAAAAGAGCAGGTGCAGTGGTTGCCGACCTCTTCGCAGCTTCGTGAACCTCTGAGAAAGTCTGGAATCGAAGGTTTTCTAGCAAGGCCTTGTAGACCGGGAGCATGCCATTGATGCACAATTCCACCAGTTGTTGCTCCGTGACGTTTGGTTCATGACAATACAGGGATTGGACTCTGATCCTTTTCACATAATCATTGGGATTTTCACCGACCCTATGAAACATTCTTCCAAGGTCGGAGAGGGTGACTTGTTCTGACACGAAGAAGTATTTCCTGTAAAATGCGTTAACCATTTCTCCCCAATTGTTGATGGTCCCTGGTGTGATGCTATTATACCAGATGTATGCCCTGCCTTTCAGAGATTTTGAGAATTTCTTGAGACAGACGACATGATTATGTTCATGTTCTCCCAAGGCTTGGAGAAAACGAGAAACATGTTCCCGAGCATTGCCAGTTCCATCATACAAGGTGAAAGTTGGAGAAACGTAACCTTTGGGGAGTGGAATCCTCTGCGTAGCGGCAGGATAAGGAGGTTGATGACGATGGTCATGCGATGTCTTGCCTTTTCCATGGTTCTCTAAGAGGTGCTCCAGATCCTCGCGAGTGATGAAACTCGGTGATCCTTTCGCTGATGAGTTATCGTCAACAGTTTTGTGGACTTCGTCGTCTTCTACTATATGGATTGGAATTACTTCAGGACCGTCGTCCGAGGATTTATCCTTCTCCTTTCCCTTCTCTTGAGTCTTCTCTGACATCTTGTCAGTAAGAGTTTTGAGATAATTACACAGCTCCTTCTGTGTAGCAGCCATGTCAGTCTGGTTCTTTGCAAGAGTCTCCTGTGCTTTGATAAGATCAGCAATAGTAGGCGGTGGATCTCCTTTGACTTCTTCAGGGTGTCGTCCGGACCGTGGATGACCTTCGGCGTGAGGAGGAGTAGTGTCACCACCATCAGTGTTTGAAGTCGGAATTGTCTCCGGGATATTCTGATTGTTGTTGTTGCTAGTGCTAGCACGGTTTGTGTTAGGATTTTTAACTGAACCTGACCTGAGATCAACCATCTTGTGAAATTGTGGGATTGCAACCGAGAGAATGACCTCCCACTGTGGTCACCAATCTGTAGATGGGGAAAAACGATTTTCTGGTTTTTAAGGAATTGAGGAGACGACCGTACAGAGGAGACTCCTCAAACCGAGCGAAATGTTAAACCTCACACAGATGCACCGCTGCAAAGCGGGTGCTTTAGATTTGAGAGATCAATCTGTAGTACTCCGGCCTAAATCAAGACAACGACCATTCCAGAGTAAATTCGGTCACAAGAGAGGATGGGTTGATATGTAGGAGGGAAGCTAGGAAATGTGTGGAATCGATGGTAATCAAAGATTGTGGGTGTGTGAATTCCGAATACGATAAGCTCTGAGTGATTGAAATTGCTCAATTGAGAGTAGTTGCTCAATTGATGAGTTGATGATCTCGTGTTGTCGATGAGACGTGATATTGATGATACCGATGATGATTCAATCATGATTCAGAGACTTATTTATATTGCCGGAATTGTAGACACCATGATTCCATGAAGTGTGATAGTTGATGGAATCAAGGAGTGGGGAAGTGGAGATCGTGTTTGAAACCAGTTGCTCAACGTGTGGAGACTTGGTCGATCTTCCACCCACTACCTCGTAAGTTCCTTCAACTGATTGCACGACTTGCTCACATTCCATCGTGTGTTTGAACACACGTGCTGTAGAACGCCAGACCAAAACCCTAAGTGATACGATTGACGTCTCGTGGTTTGTTAGTCAATTGATGACTTCGTGGTTTGATGGGACGATGAGTCCATGTAGTCGTTGAGTTGAACATGATGTTCTGAAACTCGTGAATTGAACATGTCATGAGACAGAGGTATAGTTCTTACGATGAAGTGAGCAAGTATTGCTCATTCGATGGATCGTTGAATATTGATTGTTGAATCAATATTCCTTGGTTTGAACAAATATTTATCATCTGAGCAAGTGTTGCTCATGTGATGAATTGTTGAATATTTGGTCGTCTGAGCATGTGTTGCTCGTCTGGTTGATTATTGGAAACGTACCAAAAATATTAATTAGAATACTGGTCGTTGAACCGAGTATAATTAATAAAATTAATGACCATGAGGTCGTCATAAAATTATTAAGGTTAGAATCTGGAATGATGATCCTTGGATTCAGAAACCCTAATTTGGTCAATTGGTGATCAATTCATCGTTCGTCAGAATTTCAACCATGGGACGAAGGAGGGAGCGATTACATTGGACCGTGGATCAACCATGTAGTGTCCATATGCTCACGTGAGAAAATACGAAGAACTCCTGAAGAGTGACGATTTGTTGATGAAAGAATGATTAAATGCTGGCTTAATCATTTATTCGAAAATACTCGTCTGAGCCTTAGGTGAGAAAACCTAATTAATTATGACGAGGCGAGGGACCGACCATAGAGTCATGAAACCGGCCCTGGATTGTCTCGTGACCGCCTGACGATCACTTCATGAAAATCCAAAGTGTTTGGGAGAGTTTTGGACCTAATACGAGCAATTGTGCAAATTAGGTCAAAACTGTGAAAATTGATGGGACCGGCTTCCGTGAGCCAAAGAGTCAATCTTGGTCGGCCAAGATAGCGTGCTCGTGTCCCCAAGGCTTCCGCGTCTCAGTCCTGAGAATTTTGATATTTTCTGGCGTGCAATTGAGCATCCATTCGAGAAAATATGCCAAAATTAGGGTTTCGACGAAACTGAGGAAAACACCATGAGATGATGAAAAATAATTATAAAATAAGAAATGAGTAGGCGTGGAACCGCCGTAGTCAAGGCATGGTCGGCCGGTCGTGACCACGGTCCCGTGGTGCCTTTTCCTTAATTTTATAATATTTTGATGATTTTATGAAAAATTCATGAATTTTGAGAAATTTGATGAATTTTAGGAGTTTCCATGAATTGAAGGAGTTTTCATGAGTTCAAGGAAGAAAAAAATATTAATAATAAAACAAGGGTGTGTGGGACCGTGGAAGGCATGACCGCCCGGCTAGGTCCCGGTCCCACGAGTTTCCCTAATTTTATAATGATTTTTTGAAAAATTCATGAATTTTGAGAAATTTGATGAATTTAGGGAGTTTCCATGAATTGAAGGAGTTTTCATGAGTTCAAGGAAGCAAAAAATATCAAAATAATAAAACAAGGGCGTGTGGGACCGTGGAAGGCATGTCCGTCCGGCTAGGGCCCGGTCCCACGAGTTTTCCTAATTTTTTAATATTTTTAGGTATTTTGATGATTTGAGGGAATTTTTCCTAATTTGAGAGAAATACCATGAAATCAAGGAATTTGATGAATTCAATGAAAACTAATAATAAAATAATAAAACAAAGGGGCGTGTGGGACCGGTTAGGGCATGACCGTCCGGCCGGCCAAGGCCCGGTCCCACAAGTTTTCATAATTTATTTTATTTTATTATTATTTGATGATTTGTGCAAAAATACCATGAAATCAAGGAGTTTATTTCATGAAATTGGAGAAATAATAGTAATAATAATAAAATAATAATAAGAAACCGTGGGTGTGGGGCCGGTTGGGACCAAGGCATGGCCAGTTGGCCAATGGTCACGCCTCACACTCCTTTCCTTAATTTTATATTATTTTTTACTGATTTATGGAAGTACCATGAAACCGAGGAGTTTCCTCAAGACGAATGAGATTTGATAAAATGAGAGAATTTTCATCAAATCATGGAAAATAATAAAAATGCATTAAAAATATAAAACTGGCGTGGGATTGACCACGACATGGTCGGTCGGTCGTGTGTCCGTGCTCCCAGCACCCTGGTCAATATTTTTAATTATTTATTATTTTCTTATCTATTTTGCATAGGTTCATCGTTTCGTTGTATTTTTGAAATACTCGTTCGTGTGGTGACTGTTAGTGTATCATCGTTGAATACACCTTCACCATTTGAATAGGGGCTTACTTAGAGGTAGTTCTGACACCCGGTTGTTGATTATTTATTACTAATTGTGGAATTCAGTGGAGAATAATTCACAAAACTGAGTAATAAGATGTTTATTATTAATTCATAGGATCAGCTGAGGATTCGACTACGAATTCAGAATAATAAAGTGAGCATTACCATTCCATGGGATCGTAGATTCGACCATAGAATCGGAGTAATTAAGGTTTATCTATTACCATTTATGAGACCAGTTGTGGATTCGATCATGAAATCGTAGTAATGAGATAATATAGTTATTGCTATTCTATGAGATCAAGCTGTGGATTCGATCATAGAATCAGAACAATTGTTATTGTCATTCCATGGGACCAGTCGTGGATTCGACCATGGAATGGGAGCGATTGTAATTAGGAATAATTAACTTTGTGGCTCTATACTAGCAGAGCAAGCTGTCTAGGAGCATTAATCATCCCGATATGAGCTTGTCGGTAAGTCATATCCTTTATATAGTCAGGGTAAACTCGTTGTTTGTTCCTGAAGACGTTATCGCTCTATATTAGCAGAGCAAGTTGTCTAGGAGTCGTCCATCATGTGATGCTATATAGAAATAATCATTGAAAGTATTCAGTATTCCTGAGATATGTTGTTGTCCGGTCGTGAGACTACATATCCACATGTACTCTGAGAGAAAGTACTCTCCGTTGAGAATTCGATGAGAGAGCCGTGTCTCAACACTCACGTCTGATTGGTGAATCAGAGCTTCGTATAATTATGAGTATACAATTTTATCCTTTGTCGAAAATCCACCATCTACAATATGAAACTCTTCAAAAGTTTCGTTGTCATCCATTCGAAGGTTTTCCCAATCGAAAGTGAGATTTTGAAGTCTAGCTTCTTTCACTGATGAATTTCCTTCGAATATGATCTGAAGATTATCCCAAGCTTCTTTCGAAGTTTGAGATGTTGACACATGATGTTGTAAATCACGACTTACAGCATGAATAATAACATTCAAACCATCTGAATTCTGCTTTGCAAGTGCCTTTTCTTCGTTCGAAAAATCTACTAAGCATTTAAACTCAGTTTCCGAATTTTCTATCTTTGAACGAATATAACCATCGACGACTAATAGCCAAGTATTAAAGTCTCGTGATTGAAGAAAAGATCTCATAGCAGATTTCCACCATAGATAGTTTGTTCCGTCAAATCTTGGCGGTACGTTAATTGAAGTCGATTCATGAGAACTCGAGTTCATTCTTATAGGTTGGATCGCACCAAACACAGATTGTTAGATATTTTCGTGTTTTCCTGCTCTGATACCAATTAAAAAGGCGAGAGTACCCAAATATACCTCAAGCTAAAACTTTTCCTACCTATAAGTCCTTTCTCCAAAAGTGATTGTTTATGGACTGAGTCGAGACAATACAACTAATCGGTTCACACTTCGTGTGATCGCCTATGGATACGAGATCGATACAATACAACAACGAAGTATGTTACTTGATAAAAAGGTTCGGACTTAACCAAACACAATAGGATTCACTTATCAAGTAAATAGGAATTAACGTTTGTATAATTTACTTTAATTATAATAAAACAATTATAATGCGGAAATATAAAGTAAATGACACAGCAAGATTTTGTTAACGAGGAAACCGCAAATGCAGGAAAAAACCCCGGGACCTTGTCCAGAATTGAATACTCTCAGGATTAAGCCGCTACAAAAAATTACACCTAACTTCGTATAGTTGAGACCAAGAAACTAAACCTATAGTTCACCTAGTTCCGTCTGTATTCCCACGCCACCGACCTTAGTCACACACTTGGAACAATTCCTTTGGTTTGTATTCCAAACAGTAAAGGAAAAACAAATCTGTTTGGCATCAACTCTATTCAACTAAGTGATATGAGTTGGGCAAAGGCTCTTTTGTTTATCTTAACATAAACTCATTCGTTGGTTCCTTAGATCTATCTTATGTTCATTTACTGAAGTAATCGTTTAATATTAAGCCAACAACACTATTAATCCAAAGAATTGTGTTGATGCCGATCTACTCAATTAATCAATCCAATCTATCACAAGGATAAACTAGTTATTAATTGGATCCTCTTTTACCGAAACAAGTGTTGTGCACACCAAAGATTATGAACCCACAAATCAAAAATCTTCAATATCTTATGCGTCTTCAAATCTTCTTAGATATAATAACCTTCACATAATCACTTGAATCTCTTTTGATCAATCACACACAGAACGGAGTCTGTTAACAATGGATTATCACAAGATCGTCTTTAGAACTAACAACAGTCTAAAGATCCCTGTCGAAACTCTGAACTAGTTTGAGTGAATCTTATATCAGAAGAGAAGATTCTCAAGCATAAACAAACTAGGTGCAATCAATGTTCAACCACCTTTAGTCAATCAAATCAATGAAAACAAAAGATAAACCGCAATTAACTAGTTTCCCACCAAGGGTACACGCTAGAGCTTCCCAATCCCAAAGAAGACTTTAAACTAAGCGGCCATAAGATATTTCGCCTAATTAGGTTACTCTCTTCTCCGAATAGGCGGCTACACTAGTAACAACACAACAAAGAGGAAGTTTGTTGTTACGAAGGATTAGTTTTCTAGAAAGGCAAACTTCAAGTATTTATAGACAAGGAAGTTTGTGTTAGAGCATTGCTCGGTTGAACCCACTAGCGTTGGTATGTCAATTTTAGATACTAAAATGCATTCTTGATTTAGCATACTAAAGATATTTTCACACTAGATTAAGTCTAAGAAGTTGAATCGAAGCTATCCTTAAAGGATGAAGATTAAAGAATACAAGAAGACATCAACAAGTACTTCATCAACAAAGGTATGTGATTGATTTCATTTGGATTCTCGTTCAATTCTACCTTTCTAATCTATCGAGATAAATGCTCACTATATGGAACAATTCCTATCACGGTAAATGTACATTTATGTATATATACTTGCGGTTATTTGACTCATGACCTTGGTGACAATAACCTTTATCCCTGGAAAGGTTTTCATGTTATAGTGAATGAGCTTACGAATTCAACGAGCCAAGTATCACTCAATTCTGAGTTATAACAATGAAGTTATGAGTGATTTATTAAAGTAACAATTATAAGCGTTGTTGTAATTGTTACAGTTCATTAGTAGGAAACAATCCATGGACTGTTTGTAACGGTTCACGGACTTGGGCCCAATTACGTGACTAAAAGGAATTTTTGGTCAAGTTGGTGATGTTTCCTTATCTAGGCAAGATTTCTATTAATCCAAACATATTTGATTACCATATTAAAGTGTTTGTGATAACTTTTAATTCCTTTCTAAGTTAAAATGTGATTTATTCCCAAAAGGAGAGTCTTGAAAAAGGAAAATAGCTATGCTTAGCTTTCAAGCTACCTTTCACTATAAATAAAGGGTCCGTGAGTGCTACACGTTTTTATCCCCTTTGGAAAATTGGTGTAAGCTCATAAGGTTGTTTTCCATGTCTTATGTTCTTCGTGAACAAGAGTGAGATAAAAGTCTTTGTATTGGGGATCACAAAGCCGAGTTGGATTAATCTTCTTGATTGGTTATACAACTTGTAATCTAGGTTTTTCACCTCTTGTCTATTCTAAGGTTTTCTCTTCTGATATAAAACCATTCAAGAGTTGTTGACCATAAACCCTAGGTTTTGATAGATTTCAGTTTCCGATCGTATACCAACACTTGTTAGTCGAAATCGGAGACTAGAAAGAAAACTTCGATTAAGGTATCTCGTAAAAATCCTTAAGAAGTTTTAAACAAGATATCTCTAGATTTATTCTAGTTGTTCTTGTTGTAGAACAATTAGGTTTCTCTTCCATTATTGAAGAGTGTAATAATCCCTAATCTACAAGTTTGTTTTGATATTACTTTTTACCTAGTAATTGTTTTTATCAAAATAAACACAAGATTTCCAAAACCTCGATTTACATCTAAAGGGAAATCAAACCGGTATTTTGTGCAAACAAAATATCGTATCGTATCAATCGTGTTGTTGTATCTTCTAAAGAGAGCCTTGGGTTCTGCTAGAAGATATACGAGAAGAATTCCTAAAGACAATCGTTGTTGTGCTAGGAGTTCTATTTGTGCTGAAGCAGGTATTACATCTAGTCCGAATAGGTAGTAGGATATTGGTGTAACAACTTATAATCAGTGTGTGTTTATTCTGGACTAGGTCCCGGGGTTTTTCTGCATTTGCGGTTTCCTCGTTAACAAAATTTCTGGTGTCTGTGTTATTTATTTTCTGCATTATATTTGTTATATAATTGAAATATCACAGGTTGTACGTAAGTTCAATCAATTGTGAATCCGACCTTTGGGTTGTTGATTAAATTGATTGACACTTGGATATTGGTTTTTGATACCGAAGTTATTTCTTATATTCAATCGGGCTCGCAAATTCCTATTTGTTTGATTGTGGATTGAATTGAGAAATTGAGATATAACTCTTTGGTATACTTTTCTTAAGATTGAGTCTGACTGTCTAGTTGATTCTATTGAAAGTATATTGGATTTAGTCCATATAGATTGCCAAACGAATTATTGGGTGTGGTTGTTAGACCCCCGCTTTTTCAATTGGTGTCAGAGCAGGCAAACACGCTAAGACCTCATAAGTCTGTGTCTGTAGCAATCTGATTCTATGGACAGAAGTGTTATCTCTATACATGTACCGCCAGTCTTCGATGGCACAAACTATTTATGGTGAAAAATTGCTATGCGCTCTTTTATTCAAGCGCGAGATTTTCAATCATGGGTTCGTATTGTTAATGGCTATAATACTCCATTAGTTACAGTAGACGGTGTAACTATTGCAAAGGATATTGGTGATTACGGTGATCTTGAGATTCTTGTTGCAAAGCAAAATTCTGATGGATTAAATGCTATCATCCATGTCATTACCCCAGATCTTCAACACCACGTGACTACGTGTAATAAGTCTAAAGATGCTTGGGATATCTTAGAAACCGTATTCGAAAGGAATGTCGCAGAGAAAGAAGCAAGGCTTCAAAATCTAGCTTCTGACTGGGAAAACATTCGCATGCCTGATGACGAAACCTTAGATGAGTTTAATCACAAAGTGTCTGAAATTGTTAATGCATCTTTTGCATTGGGTAAGACTATTCCTGAAAAGGACATTATGATGAAAATTCTCAGGTCTCTACCATCAAGATACGAGTCTAAGAAACATGCCATTGAAGAAGCAAATGATCTTTCTACACTCTCCAGAAATACTCTTGTTGGAAAGTTAAAGATCTTTGACAATGAACACGCATCTAGAAAATAGGTGATTTCTCTTAAAGCTGCAAACAATTCTGAATCCTCTAAGGATAAATCTGGTTCGCCAGATACTAAGGATGTTACTCCACGACAATTTATAAAATTCTTGAGAGATAGGAAAAAGAGTTTTTCTAAAGTTACAACATCTCCTAATGATGATGTACAATGTTATAACTGTCGTGGTTTCGGGCACTTGTCTTCAGTATGTCCTAGCTAGAGCCGTAGACAATCGGCATACGCATCTGCTTTTCCTACTCTTGATGATGGACCTGAATATTATAATCCCCAAGAGTACGCAGGCGAGGTTGCATTAGCTTCTGGAAAAATTCTTTCGGATACTGATTCTGACGAAGAAGTGTTCCATGTTGATCCAGTTGCTAATAATCTTCTTAAAGAATGTCATCAGAAACTCTCGGAAGCTGAAAGCACCATTTTCAGTGAGAAAGTTAAATATGACAGACTTCGTAGTCGGAATAAAGACTTGCAAGACCAACTTGACTCTAGTGGTGCAAGAGATTATCTCAACGAAATACAAAATCTTAAAGAAAAAATTGTCGAAGGTCGAGATCGGGAAATTACTCTTCAAGCAAAGCTAGGTAACTTGGAGAACATTGAGATGAACTTGTTATTTGATTCGGAACGAGAAGATCTCAGTGTTAAATATGAATTATCCAAGAATGATCTAGTTATTGCACTCGAAAGGTCAAAAGGTTGGAAGAAGAAAACTCGAGCTTAAAAGAGAGTTTGTCTGGAAATAGCAGCTCGAAAAATTAACCTCTATATTGGGAGCATGTAGAATTTATCGTGATACACGAGGATTGGGATATGAAGGAATAGACGCTCCTGGTATTTGCAAAGAGGTAAAATTTGTCAAAGTTAAAGATTCTTCTAAACCAAAACCTTCCACGGTTGACAAAAGTAAAGTATCTCTACCAACTGTCGATGACGAAAAGAGGAAATTATGTCAAGCTCCAAAGCAAGCATACTCATTCAGGTAACTCTAAACATAACCTTTTCCATTCTACTAAACATTGTTTTTATTGTGGAAAGCCAGGTCATTTGCAGAGGAATTGTAGATATCTTAAACTAGATAAAACCAGATTTGATTCTGTTAAGATGACAAGATCTGATGTTCCAAACTGGAGAAAAACTGAGTCTCATAATTTCAGTTCTTCTAGTATTCCCTCCAAGAAATTTCATAATTATATTGGGGAGAAAAATAAATACGTTCTCCAAAAGCTACTCAGTAATGGGTACCAAAGAAGATCGATAAAGCAACGAGTACTATTAAGAAGCATCTCTCAGACAAGAGTTAGACAAGGGATAACATCTTAAAAAGGTATGGAACAGTTATTGAAAGTTTCAAGGAAGTTGTTAAATTCCTAGAATCCATGCATGATTTTGTTTCGAATACCTGTGGTGAGCAAGATTTTCTTCACCTCAACACAACCTGATTGTGTTGAAAGTGCAATCTCACTAAGAAGCCCTAGTAAATGCGGTGAGGATTGCAAAAAAATTGGGGCGTAGATATTTTGTTGGGTAATTTTTGAGGATGTGGAACAATTTATTATTTCGAGCTGAGTCTATCTCGCTTATCTATTTCTCGAAATATGTGTTGGTAAGCTTTCGCTTTGGCCAAGTTCATCTTTACCTAGTGACGAAAGTCATGTTATGTTTCAGTTGAAAATGGCTTTGACGAAAAATAGTTTGTGAACAACAACTATATAACGTCCTCTAAGAATGTTTCAACGATTGAAATGAGAGTTTAGATTATATAACCAATGATGAATGTTAGAGCACTGCTCAGTCAAACTCGCATCCGTTGCTATCTCAAGCATGTTTGTCAATGTTAGTGATCAAAACTATAAGTCTTGATTTCTAGTCACTTTGAAAATGGCTTTGACGAAAAATAGTTTGTGAACAACAACTATATAACGTCCTCTAAGAATGTTTCAATGATTGAAATGAGAGTTTCGATTATATAACCATTGTTGGATATAAGCATTGTGTGGCAACACATATATGTATAAGTGCTTATTATTTAAACCGAAGTTTGCAAACTTTGTTGATCAAGAGAACCGGAACAAGAGCCGTGAACTCAGTCCGCCAACTCAGTTTGCGGTCCAGTCCGCAAACTGGCGGAAGTTCTCGACCCGAGAATTTCTACTGGAGTTTGTGAACTCCTTCCGGGAACTTAAGTCCGCGAACCTAGTCTGCGAACTTGAGTTGGTTATATCTAAAGACGATCTTTTGTGAACTTATATTTTTATAAACTAAGGAATGCAAATTGCAAACCGTGGATATAAAGTTCATGATTCGACTCGAGTGAATCAAATCGTTTTTCCTTCAATTGTGTCTTGTGTAGTTACATAAGATTTCCTTGCAATTGAACAACTCTCTAACTAGTTCATTTGAGTCATTTGAACTAGTTATGGTTAAGATGAATATGGTTAAATACCACGTGTATGATTCTTAATTACCTAACTTGATTTGTGATTAAAATTCTTAACTATAACAGGTTAGAAGCAATAATCAATGCCATTGGATGTTGGTTTTTATTGTCAAAGAATCTTTTTCATACACTTATGGTAACCATTCTTGGTGTAAATCCATATGGAAAAGGTTATTCTTCCTTCTAAGCATATCAATTCTTGTTTATACAAGTGTTTTTTTAGAAAAGATGATCACAATACATGATCTTCGTGATTATATATTGTGTATTGTTACCATGAGATAGTTCTATTGTTTCTAGTAACACGATCTCATGAGAGACCTTCAATGATTGGTTCTTAACTCGTGTCTCCTTGTAGCGTTTCTGAAATCCAACATATAAATCCTTATCTCCGGAGTAAGGTCACTCTTGTTGTTCTTTAGGGAATGACAGTTTATGGGGGAGAGTTCTTAAATGAACTTGTGCTTAATAGCTATATCTTTGAGGGGAGAAGCGGTTATGGAACATGTAGGGGTTAACTTGTATCTTAATAAACTCCTTGATGAAGTCACTAAGTTTCGACTATGTGATATCATCTAAAATAAAGTTGATATGTTCTCTTTTGGTCATGAAGTACCTCCTTGAAAATTTCATGAGGATCCCACTAGTTTTTCGTACCTTTGCCAATTTATATTGACAAAAAGGGGGAGAATTAATGTGTAGTTCACACTACAAATACATATGGTTTACGGATCATTATGTAAGGGGGAGTGTTTTTCATTTTGAGATGGAGTATTGACTAAGGGGAAGTGATACATATCACCGTAGTATTATTGTCAAAGTTGTGATACAATGAAACTTTGATGTTGTGTAATAATACTATGATGGATCTTCCACAAATACAGGATGAACACACGCAGAGTTGAAGAACCAAGGAAATCAAGCATGTCGATTTTTGTTTTAACAAGTACAAGCCATATGTAAAAGGGTTTTGTCACTAAAATTGACAAAGGGGGAGATTGTTAGAGCATTGCTCGGTTGAACCCACTAGCGTTGGTATGTCAAGTTAGTTGTCAATTTTAGTTGTCAAAATGCATTCTTGATTTAGCATACTAAAGATAGTTTCGGACTAGATTAAGTCTAAGAAGTTGAATCGAAGCTATCCTTAAAGGATGAAGATTGAAGACTACAAGAAGACGTCAACAAGTACTTCATCAACAAAGGTATGTGATTGATTTCATTTGGATTCTTGTTCAATCCTACCTTTCTAATATATCGAGATAAATTCTCACTCTATGGAACAATTCTTATCACGGTAAATGTATATTTATGTATATATACTTGAGGTTATTTGACTCATGACCTTGGTGACAATAACCTTTATCCCCGGAAAGGTTCTCATGTTATAGTGAATGAACTTACGAATTCAACGAGCCAAGAATCACTCAATTCCGAGGTATAACGATGAAGTTATGAGTGATTTATTAAAGTAATAATTATAAGTGTTGATGTAATTGTTACAGTTCGTTAGTAGGAAACAATCCATGGACTGTTTGTAACGGTTCACGGACTTGGGCCCAATTATGTGACTAAAAGGCATTTTCGGTCAAGTTGGTGATGTTTCCTTATCTAGGAAAGATGGCTATTAATCCAAACATATTTTATTACCATATTAAAAAGTGTTTGTGATAACTTTTAATTCTCGCCTAAGTTAAAATGTGATTTATTCACATAAATACAATATTTGCTAATTAATTATTTAATTAATTATTTTGGCAAGAGTTGTAACTTAGGAAAGACTCCCAAAATTAGGAGAGTCTTGAAAAAGGAAAATAGATATGCTTAGCTTTCAAGCTACCTTTCACTATAAATAAAGGGTTCGTGAGTGCTACACGTTTTTATCCCCTTTGGAAAATTGGTGTAAGCTCATAAGGTTGTTTTCCATGTCTTTTGTTCTTCATGAACAAGAGTGAGATAAAAGTCTTTGTATTAGGGATCACAAAGCCGAGGTGGATTAATCTTCGTGATTGATTATACAACTTGTAATCTAGGTTTTTCACCTCTTGTCTATTCTAAGGTTTTTACTTCTGATATAAAACCATTCAGGAGTTGTTGATCATAAACCCTAGGTTTTGATAGATTTCAGTTTCCGATCGTATACCAACACTTGTTAGTCAAAATCGGAGACTAGAAAGAAAACTTCGATTAAGGTATCTCGTAAAAATCCTTAAGAAGTTTTAAACAAGATATCTCTAGATTTATTCTAGTTGTTATTGTTGTAGAATAATTATGTTTCTCTTCCATTATTGAAGAGTGTAATAATCCCTAATCTACAAGTTTGTTTTGATATTACTTTTACCTAGTAATTATTTTTATCAAAATAAACACAAGATTTCCAAAATCTTGATTCACATCTAAAGGGAAATCAAACCGGTATTTTGTGCAAACAAAATATCGTATCGTATCAATCGTGTTGTTGTATCTTCTAAAGAGAGCACTGGCTTCTGCTAGAAGATATACGAGAAGAATTCCTAAAGACAATCGGTCTAGGAGTTCTATTTATGCTGAAGCAGGTGTTACATCTAGTCCTAATAGGTAGTAGGAAATTGGTGTAACATCTTATAATCAGTGTGTGTTTATTCTGGACTAGGTCCCGGGTTTTTTCTGCATTTGGGGTTTCCTCGTTAACAAAATTTCTGGTGTCTGTGTTATTTCTTTTCCGCATTATATTTGTTTATATAATTAAAATATCACAGGTTGTACGTAAGTTCAATCAATTGTGAATCCGACCTTTGGGTTGTTGATTAAATTGATTGATACTTGGATATTGGTTTTTGATACCGTCCAAGTTATTTCTTATGTTCAATCGGGCTCGCAAATTCCTATTTGTTTGATTGCGGATTGAATTGAGAAATTGAGATATAACTCTTTGGTATACTTTTCTTAAGATTGAGTCTGACTGTCTAGTTGATTCTCTTGAAAGTATATTGGAGTTAGTCCATACAGATTGCTAAACGAATTATTGGGTGTGGTTGTTAGACCCCCGCTTTTTCAGTGTGGACACCAAGGAATTTCCAAAACCGAAAATATTCTCAAGATATTCATTAAAACACAAATTCGGTTTTCATAATTCCTGGAAATGCTCTGTCCAAAAATAGTGATCGAAATCTCTCGGAAAATCTCTAATTAGTAAATGCACATTACTAATTCTTATTTACCTATAAAATGAAGTTAAATACCTTAATTGAAAGATTTTTAACTTATTTATGTTTCGATCCTGGGATTCTCTTCCCTTAGGTATTAAGGAATAACTTTGAACAATTAAAGAAATAAACATTCATAGCACGTGTTCAAAGTATGTCGACATCCTTACTTTGTAAGTTCTCTTTTACACTTACAACCTTGAAACTGATTTGCCACACTTTTAAACAAGTTTAGAATTGGTTCATCTGACTTTCAAGAACTATGCGATTGATCAAATAACATTCAATCACAATCATGGGTTTAACGGTTCTACCAAAACAAGTTTCGGTTCTACCTTCTATGTGAGTAATTCGGTTGACTAGGTACTAGGATCGGTTCCCCACATATATATGGTATCTAACTTATATGTGTTGCACATGTCCATAGGATCGGTTCCCCCTTTCCTAAAAACGTGTTGCACATGTTCATAGGATCGGTTCCCCTTTCTGCTATAAACCTTGCTGCACCTCATATAAGGATCGGTTCGCCTTTTTTATGTATTGTACCTCTTACTAGGATCGGTTCCCCTCTCCCATATTTGGTCGACATAAAATCACAAACCCGATCATACCATCTCAGGTGATTACTTAAAATCAGTTTCACTAATAAAAGTCATACAAATACATAAGTCAGGCCTTTGTGAATAGTTTTACCAAGAACACAACAAGTCGTGAACGGTTATACTCAATCACACATATTGGTTGTTCATAATATATGCAATGAATAACAAAACCAATAACGCCTGGCAATTTCCTTTTCGGCTCACAAACAAGTTTATGAACTTACCTCCTTAGAACACATGTAAAACATTGTTCCCTAGGATGAAATCCTCACCTCATACCCATACATAATCACAATAGCATTCAAATGATTATGGCGATGTCTTATCTACAAAGTTTAATGGTTAAGCAATAAACCTTGTATTGTATTCCTTAATACTATGTCTATATAGAGTTCAAATATGCTTCGTATTTTTGTTTTCAATGTGCACGACTTGAAAGATACGTTAGGGAATGAAACAGTTCAAGTCAAATATCACTAACCTCAAGTGGAAGGATGATTGTTGTCGTTGTAGCTCCTTGCTTCTTCATATCTTCAAGACTTCGCAATACTTGTAATGTCTCATATCCTAATACTTTCAAGCTAACCTATACGAAGTTGACTCTAGTACATAATCAAGCGACTCTTAACATGAGTTTTGATTCACTAAAATATGACAACCAAACTTGACATGCCAACGCTTGGTGAGTTCAACCGAGCAATGCTCTAACAGTCTCACACAGAAAAGTCTATAGAATAGATAAATCTGTCTCCCACAGATAAACCTATGAGTTTTGTTCCGTATTTTGATAAATCAAGGTGTACAGGAACCAATTGATATACCAGACTTATATTCCCAAAGAACAACCTAGAAATATCAATCACCTCACAATAATATTAATCATATGGTAGCGACACAAGATATTGTTGAATCACAAACGATGAGACGAAGATGTTTGTGACTGCTTTTTATCTTGCCTATCGTAGAATCAATCTCGAGCAAATCTTAGAGAAGATAGTACTCAATACGATATAACATGGAAATATCGGAACACATGACTACAGAGAAAATAGTTGGATATGGCTTCACAATCCCAATGAAGTCTTCAAGTAGTTAACCTACATGGTTTCGTGAAAACCTTAAGGTTAAAGGAGAATCGACTCTAGTCGCAATTAGTATCACGTAGGAGGTGTGGGGATTAGGTTTCCCAGTTGCTAGAGTTCTCCTTTATATAGTCTTCAAAATCAGGGTTTGCAATCAATGTTACCTTGGTAACAAAGCATTCAATATTCACCGTTAGATGAAAACCTGATTAGACTCAAGCTAATATCTTTCAACCGTTAGATCGAACTTATCTTGTTACACACAAATGAAAAGTGACTTCATTTAGATATGAGTAACCGTACCTAAACTTGTGCACCTTGTTGGCTCAACAATAGTTAACGGAAGTTAACCATATGAACAGTTTTATATCAACCTTATTCATCTTAAACACAACTAGTTCAAATGACTCAAATGAAACTAGTTATAGAGTTGTTCAATTGTTTATATTCTCATAGAAGCATACAAGACACAATTGAAGCAAAATTGATTTTGATTCACTCGAATCAAGTCATGAACATTATATCCACGGTTTGCAAAAGATTGCATTCCTTATTATATAAATGTATTAGTTCATGAAAAAACCGATTTTAGAACTTAACCCACTCAAGTATGCAAACGGGTACGCATACTTAAGTAGCCGGACTTGGACTATGTCTGACAGTATGCGAACAGGTACGTATACTATCACACATCCAAAACAACAGTTGAATTAGTACGTGTACAGGTACGTATACAAAAGTTCTCGGACTTCAACTGAGTTCGCCAGTATGCATACAGGTACGCATACCAAGGCTCCCAGACTTTACCTGACCTTCCCAGTACGCATACGAGTATGCATACTATACCGGTCTTGGATCAACATATATGCAAGTACGCATACTATGTCTATAATCCAATTATGGTTAAGTGTTCTAAACTCTATTTCAATCATTGAAACTTTCTTAGAGGATGGCAATAGTCACTAACTATTAGCATTAAAGCGATTTTCAAGATATTGAAATAATCAATACGAAACATTCCGAGTCACATCAAATGACTGTATCACACAAATCATGTAAGATGTTACCAGGAAATTTTCACATGATCATCTTTTGACTTTCGTCAAGAATATGAGATGAACTTGGTTAAAGCGAAAGCTTACCAGCACATATTTCGAGAAATATGTAAGCGAGTTAAACTCAGCTTACGACTTTTGTCTCAAGAAGGAAGATAGAGTAGAAATAGACTTTCTGAGTAATAGATGACTTTCAGTCTCCACATACCTTTTGTTGATGAAGTTCCACAAACTCTCATTAGCAGTTCTTCATCTTCAATCGATGAACGTCGTGAAGTCTAAAGCTCAACTACAAAATATATCCTAGTCCGAGACATTACTATAAGTAGACTAGAAATCAATACTTATAGTTTTGATCATTAAACTTGAAAAACAAGCTTGATATAGCAACGCTTACGAGTTCGACCGAGCAGTGCTCTAACAAGCTCCCCCTTTGTCAATTTTAGTGACAAAACTATCAATACATATGGATTACAAAATAAATAGACTTTGTATCTTCTCATCTTAATGCTTGATCTCCATGGTTCTTCAACATTACTCGAAATCTTCGTCACTTCCAAGTACTCCATGATTCTAAAGGTGTTCAACTCAGCATCAAAGTCCAATTATATCATAACTTTGACAGCAATACTATGGTGATATGTACCACTCCCCCTTAGTCAATACTTCATCTCACATGAAAACCACTCCCCCTTACTTAATGATCCGTAAACCATATGTATTTGTAGTGTGAGCTACACATTAATTCTCCCCCTTTTTGTCAATAAAAATTGGCAAAGGTACGAAAACTAGTGGGATCCTAATGAAATTTCCATAGAGATACTTCATGACCAAAAGAGAACAACATATCAACTTTGTTTAGATGCAATCATATAACCGAAACTAAATGCATTTGTCAAGGAGTTTATAAAGATACAAGATAACTCCTACAATATTCCACAGCCGCACTGCCCACAAAGATTTGGCAATTAAGCACAAGTTCAAATAAGAACTCTCCCTCATAAAATGTCATTCCCGAAAGAACAACAAGAACGACCTTACTTTCACAAGAAAAGAAGGATTTCTTTGGGCATTAACAAATTACATGAAACATGAATTTGTATCCAAAATACTCAATTAAATTAACCACAAGGTAACCCATGATTAATTTAATCGGAAATGCTCACATAAGAAGACTTACGAAGCTGCACAATATTTACATAATGATATGGATCAGGGAAAGACCAATACTGCGGAATATTCGAAGATTCATTCTATTTTCATCAATATTTGCATAGAGACATATAATAGACTTAATCTTTGTAAACAAAAGTTCATCCTATCTTCCATTAATATTTTCATAGTGACATAATAGGCTTAACTTTTGTTTGTCAAAAGTGCATATAATCTTTTATCAATATTTGCATAATGACATATGAAAGACTTAACTTTTGACATGTATGGGACATCATAGTTCACGGACGCAAACATACATATCCTGTAACAAATTGCAATATATGAAACCATAAAGATTAATACTGCAAAATCATCTTTCAAATAAACTTTAGAATTCAAATTCTAAAAACATTGCAAGATGAAAAACGTTGGCAATAGTTATGTGTACTCACAATAATTTCTATTCCAAACCCTAGTTATCCTTCTTAAAACACAAGAATAAATTCTCAGAAGAAGTTTCCTAGACATTAAGACAAACTCGTAATGCACATACAAGATGATTTGTCCTTAGAGGGTAGAATCAATCTTTTTTGCACGGATTTACACCAAGAATATCTAACAAAGGCGTATAAAAATATTTTCTTAACAAAGAAGAACATACAAAGTCATTAACGTCCATGCACCATAGTTCACATAAAATGATTGTGAACATTCAAGAATCCCATAGCAATACGTACTACTTCTCATTCTTGAACTTCCTTCTTTGTGATTCACCAACAACATTCTTGTAAAATCACAAATTAGATTAGAAGAGTATTACTCCAAGAATCCAAGTGCCCAAGTCCAAGAGAAGTGGAACAAGTGCGACGAAACGGAGCAAAACACTCAAAAACGAGAGAAGGGAAAAATACCAACCTTAACTCATACAAAATCATAAATTTTCATCACCATTTTGAAGAGAATTCAAAGAAGAGGATAATGCAAAAAGAATGAGATCATTCCGAGTTCGGACGAAGAAGTTACGGCCAAAACAAGTTTACCGAAAATCGATATCTACAAGCCAGTTTGCATACCGGTTTGCAAACAACATTTCGTGACCTGGAGCAGTATGCAAACGGGTTTGCGTACTAAACTCCCTGGATTTTGATTTTAAATGATGGTATGCATACCTGGTATGCATACCTGGTATGTGTACCATGAAGTCCAAACATCCTGAACTACTATTTTCAAACCTAAACATTTAAGAACCTTAAACACAGATCAAATTAGGTAGAAATGAATGATAAGCAAGGTACATGGAATCCAATCGAATTCTACGGTCTTACCAAAGATTCAAAATCATACCTAATTACACAATATGTGCGCCACAATTCTCGTGCTTCCCTCACCGTATACATAACAGGGAATTCCTTGGTGAGGATGCACTTACAACACACTCAAGTTGTGTTGAGGTGATCAATATCTTGCTCATCACAAGTAACTTTTGGATTATCACGAAGGAGATCGCTTTTAGAACCTTTCACATCCAAATCCATCTTTCCAAAGAACTTGTTAAGTTCCAACATCATGGATACTGCCTTCTCTATAGTCATTTCTGGGAGATCATTCCTTTTCACACTCAAAGCATTATTGTTTTTCTTTGGTATCCAATTCTGAGTGTGTTTAGGAACAACCAGAACCTTCTTCCCATTACTCTCTTCCATACTTCTCGGAAGAGAATTGGATTGAGTATTCTTTTGCAAGTTAGTCTTTCTCCAATTGGGAGCATCGGATCTTGTCTTCGTCTTTACGAAGTTATCCTTTTGGCAACCATTACGATTGTAAAAAGGATTCGTATGACGTTTATAGGAAAATCTAGGTTTATCACAGCACTGATTCTTTTGCCTAAAGGTTGGATAGTTACAACCTGTAATGTTAAGGAGATTAGCCTTAACATAATATCTTGGTTTCACAACTTCTTGTGATGCCCAAACAAGAACATCATGAAGTTTCTCATTACTTATACGAAAACGACATCTCCTTTCCAGGTGACCTTTGTTTCCGCAATAATGACAAATATAAGGAATGTTCTTACCCGGATTCATGTGTGATGTTTTTGGAGGTTGATATACTTTGCCCTTTCGAACCTTAACTGTCGGTGAAGGAATTTCACTTTTGCCATCAGTGGAAACCTTTTGTTGAGAAGAATCACTATCCTTGACAAATTTTACCTCTTTGCTAGTACTTGGAGCATCTATTCCCTTATATCCCAATCCTCGTGTATCACGATGATTTTTATTTGCTCCTAGCATAGTGGTTAATTTGCTAGAAGTAGTATTGAACTTTTTCAAGTCATCTCCAACATCTTGATTTTATCAAGAGAAGCAGCTAAATCGGCCTCAAGGCTTTTTTCTCGAGCGAGATAAGCGCTTTCTCTGTCATCAAAACTTGCTTGCTGAGAGTTAATCATTTCTCCAGTTTTGCAAGTTTCTCCTCTAACAAGAATTATTTTTGATAATCATTATCACATTCAATTGACTTTCTACTCAGGTTTTCCTCGGAATCTTTGAGGATCGATTCGGAAGAGCGATTCCGACCATAAAGACCTCCGTAAATCCTTTTCAATTTATTGTTTTCTCGACAGATGGATTAGAATATGAGTGACATAATAAGTCGTCAACTTTTCCACTGGTTTCAACAACTTAACATACTCTGAGATTTCCTCATCAACATCTCTTTCAATATCTGAGTCACCTTCGTCGAAAAGTTCATCCAATTGTTCTTCTAGGCGTGTTTCCCAGTTATCAACAGTTTCTACATCACAAGGATGTTTAGATTTTGACCTAGATGTGACAGTTTTCTCAAGAGAATTTAAGCTTTGAGAAACATCTGGTAATTTTTTAACTGATAAGTTATTAGAGATAGACTCGTCCATAATATCCATATTGCTTCAAACACAGACTTATGAGGTCTTAAACGTGTTTGCATGCTCTGATACCAATTGAAAAAGCGGGGGTCTAACAACCACACCCAATATTTCGCTTAGCAATCTGTATGGACAAACTCCAATATACTTTCAAGAGAATCAACTAGAAAGTCAGACTCAATATAAAGAAAAGTATATCCAAGAGTTATATCTCTATTTCTCAATTCAATCCGCAATCAAACAAATATGAATTTGCGAGCCCAATTGAATAAGAGAAATAACTTGGAAGTTGGAAGGTATCATAAACCAATATTTAAGTGTCAATCAATTCAATCAACAACCCAAAGGTCGGATTCAAGAACTGATTGAAATTAATGCACAACCTATGATATTTCTATTATATAACAAAATATAATGCCGAAAAGAAATAACATAGACACCAGAAGTTTTGTTAACGAGGAAACCGCAAATGCAGAAAAACCCCGGGACCTAGTCCAGATTTGAACACCACATTGTATTAAGACGCTACATACACTAGCCTACTCCACGTTAACTTCTCGCAGGAATGTAGTTCAGCCCTAATCAATCTCACACTGATCAAGGTATAGTCGCGTTCCTTACGCCTCTAGAACCACGTCGGATTCTGCGCACTTGATTCCCTTAGCTGATCTCACCCAAAACTAATAATTGCTACGACCCAAAGTCGAAGACTTGATAAACCAATCTGTCTCACACAGAAAAGTCTATAGAATAGATAAATCTGTCTCTGATAGACGCATTTATGTGTCTAATTTGTCCTCAATGTTTTGTATTGTTAGTACTTGTTTTCGTCCTTATTATGGTGTTTTGTGTGTTTGTAGGTATTTTTTGGAAATAAATATTGATGGAAAATTCGGCTCAAAAGGTTGTTAAAGGCACCTCGGAGGACATATGTTATTCGGACTCCAGCAACGGATAAGGGGCGACCACTGGACAAGGGGTGACCTTCTTTAACAAATTCAAAATCTTATTTTGGCGGGAAAATAATTCTTTGAAAACCCGATATACTTTGATTTGATTTTGGAGGTATTATGGCGAGATTCAATCACGTATTTGGACATGTATGAACTTGTTTTGCTGAGACAGGATTGGTAAGTCCCTTTGTTTCGAGAAAATAGGGATGTTTCGTGGATTAAGAGAAATCAGGGCAATATATTCCCGTGAGTTATACTAGGGATTTTTCTTTATCTTTGGAAGGTTTTCTTGAGCCACAGCGTGTCCAACTTCATCTGATACAAGTTTCCAGAGGGTTAGAGTGTGCAGAGCTGCAGTTAACGTGTGAAGAATATATAAAAAAGAATTATCTCCCGTGACTGGCAGAAAAGAATAATGAATTTATTAGAGGATTGTTCGCAATTATGGTGGAGTATTCTTGGTACTGTGCTACTATATAAGGTGCTCGAGTTGACTAGAAGAGGGGGAGAGAAAGAGAACACAACAGAGACGAAAAATCAGAGTTTCAGAAACCTCCATTGCTGCTGCTGCACCAAGAACACGAAGAACATAAGACCCACACTGAGCAGTCTTATTTTGCTACAGTGATTGCGACTGTTACAGAACAGTCTTAAAAGATACAGTTTCAGCGACTGTCGTAAGGCAGTCTTATTTGTTACAGTGACAGCGACAGTCAACATATATCGTTCTCTGTAACTTTAATTATTTTCACACTTTTATCATTTGTAAACCCAACTTTGAGCATAAATGAAATCAACTTTTGAGCGTGTTTCCAACATGATGAGAGGCTAAATTCTCCCACAACCAAGGCAATGAGGAAGCTATTTACACATGAATAATTGGTAATCATTTATTTCCTCTAATTTATAATTTATAATTCACTCAATCACTGCTTTTGCAGAGTTTTTAACTGTTTGCAAAAAAATTCTTCATTAGTTGTGATTCATTTAGATAGGTTATGCTTTGTTTAGATAATCTATGCTTAGGGATACAATTAATTTTTGAGAATTTTCCAGATTATTTGTGAATTAAGAAATAAGAGTCTTAAAAGATAATTAGAGTTTTGGATTGTTTACCATAATTTATTCATGTGTAATAGTGAAATCAGTGTCTTGGTTGTTTTTAAATTTTTATTAAGTCTAAAATTCAGTGCCTTCACAAGTCTTAAAACAACCCTTTTTTTCACTATCTACAACAACTTTGAAAACACATCAAATTTTTGGCGCCGCCGACGCGGACTTGTCTTTAGGCTAGAGTTTTTAGATTTTTTTTAGGTTTTTATTTGTTTTTATTTTATTTGTTCTTCTTTATGTTTTTGGGTTTTTGTCTTTTCCTTACAGATTTTGGAATTGGGAGTGAAAGAAAATTTTTCCAAAGCTTTGGTGAATACTTAAAGACTTGGAGTAAAAGACAAAGCGAAAGGAGTGAAAGAATAAATTTTTTTTTGTTTTTATTAAAAAAAGAGAGAAAAAAAAAATAGAGACATTTTATTTTGTTTTTTTTTTTATTATTTTTTTTAGACTTTCCTTTTCTTTTGGACTTTGGACTTGGACATTTGGACATTCTTTTATTTTTAAACCCTACGGAAGGGTAGTATTAAATATTAACCTGTTTGCAGAGAAGGACGGTGATTACGATATCACCTCGGCCCCTCGGGTTCGTACACGACATTGGATTTGTGGCCCGAGTTGACTTCAGCTGTTCATCCCCCGTTTGGAACGGGAGGTAAGTTTTTCGAAACACTCGTGAATCCCCTGTCAGCGAGTTACTGTATTCCTTCGTTTGCATATATGCTGAGGAGTTGAAAACGGCTGCTTTAATTTCCTAATAAAGGGCAAGGACTGGCCATACAAGACAAGGGTTCGGATTTCATCACCGTTCTCTTCTTGCCCGCCTTAGGAAAACAAAACCAAACGCGAACCTAAACCTAAAATTTGGAATAGAACGAGACCTATAGGGTAACGAGCTTAATAGGAAAGTCGTTCGAAAAATATTGGTTACTCTTTTGAGCATACTTCGAAGTTCATGATGGTTTATGTGAGTTGAATGCGTGACTGCGCCGCCTTGGAATGCGGTGAGGCCTTGGGTATCAAAGCTCTACGCAGCTTCCCTCGCCTCTATTCAACTTACTTTGACTCGGATTGATTCCAGAGGGGTTTGCTCAAATTGTAACGAATTCCCATTCGAAGAATTAGAAGCTGGTATAGAAACAATCTAAGTGGAGCCATCATGCTTTTTGTTTGCTAGAAATCAGTAGGTTTGCTGTGGTGGAGTCAGCCTTGTTTGTGTTTGCATAGAACTTCCCTTCCTTTTAGGACTTTTCTTTTTCTTTTGTTTTTCTAGTGTATGCCCGAGGTTATCATAGAGAGGGCTTGGAAAAGAAACCCTCTAGGTCGTTTGATTAGTGATAAACCTAGTAGTTCTTCATGTGAAGGCGGGGAGCTCGAAGACTCTTCTTTTGAGAGCCCTGTTTTTGGAAACTTTAGTTTTGAGAATCTGTCTCTTCGTGAGGAAAGTACCTCTAGTACTTCAGCTGTTCCAACGATAGCAACTTTGAAAGATTACATGTTCCCAACCAGGACCAACCGAGATTCGTGCATTAAATTGCCAGCCACTACGGCTAATTTCGAGATAAAACCTAGTATTCTTCAGATGATCCCTATGTTCTTAGGAAAAGATGATGAGAACCCTTATTTTCATATTAGGGACTTTGAGGAAATCTGTGGGACAGTTAGAATAAAATACCTCACTGATGAAGTTTTGAAACTTAAGATGTTTCCCTTTTCCTTGAGAGATAAAGCCAAGACCTGGATGAACAACCTACCACCTGAGTCCATTGAAACATGGCAGGAACTTTTTGATGCTTTCTATATAAAATTCTACCCTAAGCATCAAACTGCAGCTGTTAGGCAGAAAATTAGTGCTAGTGTGCAACAAGAGGAAGAGTCTCTTTATAGGTTTTTAGAGAGATTCAATGATCTCCTATCCCAGTGTCCTCACCATGGATTTGATAAGATGAAACTTGTTGAGATTATTTATAATGGTTTAGACTATTCGACCAAAGCCATGGTCGAGTCTATGTGCGCTGGTGAGTTCACCAGTAAAAATGTTGATGATGCTTTTACCTTCTTAGGAGCTATTGCTGAAAAATCCCAACAGTGGGAGTCTTGTGTTGAACCCCCTAAAAGACTCTTGGTCAATAGAAGTAGCACCAAATTGGTAGATACAAGCTTCGAGTCAGATGCTAAGTTTGCTGCTTTGTCTAGAAGGTTAGAAGCTTTGGAATTGAATCAGCCTAATTATAGGTCTCTTGTTGAACCTGATGATAGGATTAGAGCCGCTCAAGTCTCTAGTTGTGGAGTAGAGCCCAATAACTCGTTTTGGGAAGGTCATGTTAGTGAAGAACAAGCCCATGCTGTCTATAACAACGCTAGGTTTGAGAAGCGTCAGAAGTTTGACCCATACTCAGAAACCTACAACCCTGGTTGGAGAAACCATCCTAATTTTTCTTGGTATAAGGGCCAGAATCAAGGTCAGTCTAGTAATTCTCAGCCTCCCCCAGGTTTTGGTTATGCTAAGAACTCTTCAGGTCAACCCCAGTTTCAGAACCCTTCGGATAAAAAGATCACAAGTTTAGAAGACACTCTAGCCTCGTTTATTAAAAACTCTGATAAGATAAACCTAATGGTTGCTCAAGGGATAGAAGAAAGTAAAAATATAGGTTATGCTAACTCCCAAGCTATTTCTGAGTTAAAAAACCAGGTTAGTCAGATAAATGAATCTTTGAGAGAAAAAGGTAAGTTTCCTAGTCAAACTCAACCCAATCCTAAAGCAGAGAAATCGTACAATCATGTGAACTCTATTACAACCCTTAGGAGTGGAAAGAAAGTTGACAATAAGGTTGCCATGTCTGATAGTGAACATGTTGTAGTTCACCCTTCTGAGCCAGAAAATGAGGAGACTGATAGAGTCTCTAAAGAGACCAATGAGGGTCCTGCTGATCCCGGCTTTGTTCCCAGAGCCCCGTTTCCCCAGCTGCTAGTTCCAACTAAGAGCGAGTCGAACTTTAATGATATATTAGAGGTTTTTAAGCAGGTTACTATCAACCTACCATTGTTGGATGCGATTAAGAAGATTCCCGCTTATGCTAAGTTTCTTAAGGACTTGTGTACACGAAAGCGTAAGCTTAGTGTCCAAAAGAAAGCCTTCCTAGCTAGTCATGTGAGTTCCATTATTCAGAATACCACTACTCCTAAGTATAAAGACCCAGGATCCCCTACCATTTCTTGCACAATAGGTAAATACCGTGTTGAGAAAGCTTTGCTTGAGTTAGGAGCCAGTGTGAATTTACTTCCATACCATGTGTACCTTAAGCTAGGACTTGGTGATATGAAACCTACCCAGATGACACTTCAGTTAGCTGATAGGTCCGTTAAAATTCCTCGTGGTGTGATCGAGGATGTTCTTATTGAGGTCGACAAGTTTATTTATCCAGTGGATTTTGTTATCCTAGATACCCAACCTGTCCCTGACCCAGAGAACCAGATACCAGTGATTTTAGGTCGCCCATTTTTAGCAACATCCAATGCAATCATTAATTGTCGAACTGGTATTATGAATTTGTCTTTTGGTAATATGACTATTGAGCTGAACGTCTTTCATATTAGTAAGCTACCCTCTGAACTAGATGACTCGAGCATAGAAGAGGTAAACATGATAGGAACATTAGTCGAGGAGTCATTACCAAACACTTTGTCAGAAGATCCGTTAGAGAAATGCCTAGCTCATTTTGGGATTGATTTCGATGATGATAATGTGATTAATGAGGTGAATGCTTTGTTAGATTCAACCCCTTTGTTAGACACTAGTAACGGATGGAAACCTAAATTCGAACCACTACCAGTTTCTAAGTCTACCCTAGTTCCTTCGTTAGAAGAGCCTCATAAGTTGGACCTAAAACCATTGCCAGATACCCTGAAGTATGTGTTTTTAGGCCCGTATGAGACTTTACCTGTGATTGTTGCTTCCGACTTGGATAGTGATCAGGAAAGTAGGCTAGTGACCGTCCTTCAAAACAACAAGGAAGCTTTAGGGTGGACCATAGCAGACATTAAGGGTATAAGTCCTACTGTTTGTATGCATCAGATCTATTTAGAGGAAGATACCAAACCTTCTAGGGAGATGCAACGAAGACTAAACCCTAATATGAAAGAAGTAGTTCGAACCGAGGTTCTTAAGCTGTTAGATGCAGGCATTATCTACCCCATTTCAGACAATAAGTGGGTCAGACCCGTTCAAGTTGTTCCCAAGAAATCCGGTATTACTTTAGTCCAGAATGAAAACAATGAGTTAATCCCGACCCGAGTGACCACGGGTTGGCGTGTTTGTATTGACTATAGGAAATTGAACAAGGTCACTAGGAAGGACCACTTTCCCCTTCCCTTTATCGATGAAATGCTAGAGAGATTAGCTGGACATAGTCATTACTATTTTCTAGATGGCTACTCAGGCTACAATCAGATCGTTATTGCCCCAGAAGACCAAGAAAAAACTACTTTTACCTGTCCCTTTGGTACCTTTGCGTATAGACGCATGCCTTTCGGGCTATGTAACGCCCCCGCGACTTTTCAGCGTTGCATGATGAGCATATTTTCCGATATGGTAGAAAAGTTTTTAGAGGTCTTTATGGATGATTTTTCAGTGTTTGGTTCGTCTTTCGATGAGTGCTTGCATCATTTGTCATTAGCGTTGACTAGGTGTAAGGAAAAGAATCTAGTGCTTAATTGGGAGAAATGTCATTTCATGGTTCGATCAGGAATTGTCTTAGGGCATATCGTATCTTCTAAGGGTATAGAGGTAGATAAAGCCAAAGTTGACCTTATCAAGACTTTACAGGTCCCAAAAACCGTAAGAGATATTAGGTCATTCTTAGGGCATGCAGGTTTTTATCGTCGATTCATTAAGGATTTTAGCTTGATTTCTAGACCTCTTTGCAACTTGCTTGCAAAAGATGTTAAGTTTGTCTTTGATGATGCTTGTTTAGAGGCTTTTGAGAAGCTTAAGACTTTACTCACTACCGCCCCCATAGTCCAGGCACCCAACTGGAACTTACCCTTTGAGATCATGTGTGATGCTTCAGATTATGCTATTGGTGTTGTGCTAGGTCAGCGAGAAAACAAATTACTTCATGTGATTTACTATGCTAGCAAAACTCTGAATGATGCCCAGTTGAACTATACCACTACCGAGAAGGAACTGTTAGCCATTGTGTTTGCCTTAGACAAGTTTAGACCCTATCTCTTAGGTTCTAAGATCGTCATATATACTGATCATGCTGCTTTGAAATATCTTTTGTCTAAGAAGGATACGAAACCTAGATTGATTAGGTGGATACTTTTGTTGCAAGAGTTTTCTCCAGACATTAGAGACAAAAAGGGTGCCGAAAATGTAGTAGCAGACCACTTGTCTAGGCTAGTTGTTGATTCCCTGATGATTCCCTTCCTATAAGGGATAGTTTTCCTGATGAACAACTTTTCTTTGTTACCCAAGCACCTTGGTATGCGAATATAGTGAATTATCTTGTTACTGGTCGAATGCCCCAACATTGGGGTAAACAAGATCGTTCTAGGTTTTTAGCCGAGGTTAAGCACTTCTTTTGGGATGATCCTTATTTGTTTAAGTATTGTCCAGACCAGATTATTAGGAGATGTATACCTGAGAGTGACCAGTCCAGTATTATTTCCTTTTGTCATGATCATGCTTGTGGGGTCACTTTAGTGCTAAGAAGACTGCTGCTAAGATATTGCAGTGTGGATTCTATTGGCCTTCGTTGTTTAAAGACTCCCATAGTTACTGTGTTACTTGTGAGCGTTGCCAGAAATTAGGAACCATTTCCCGTAGGAACATGATGCCCTTGAACCCTATTTTAGTTGTTGAGGTCTTTGATGTGTGGGGTATTGACTTTATGGGTCCGTTTCCTAATTCTTTTGGTAACCTATACATCCTTGTCGCCGTAGACTATGTCTCTAAGTGGATTGAGGCGGTTGCGTGTAAAACCAATGACCATAGGGTTGTGATTGAGTTCTTGAAAAATAATATACTTACACGTTTTGGTACACCGCGAGCTATAATTAGTGATGGAGGGTCGCACTTTTGTAATGGACCTTTTAGGCTTCTGATGAAGAAATATGGTATTACACATAAGGTAGCTACCCCGTATCATCCGCAGACTAGTGGTCAGGTAGAGGTTTACAATAGGGAGATAAAACGTATATTAGAGAAAACAGTTAATCCTAATCGGAAAGACTGGTCGTCTAGGCTTACTGATGCCTTATGGGCTTACCGTACTGCGTTTAAGACCCCCATTGGAATGTCGCCTTATCGGCTTGTGTATGGCAAGGCATGTCATTTACCTGTTGAGTTAGAACATAGAGCTTATTGGGCTGTTAAGCAACTAAATTTTTCACTTGACAAGGCAGGAGCCCATAGGAAACTCCAGCTCAATGAGTTGGACGAGATTCGTATAGATGCTTACGATAGTGCGAAGGAGTATAAGAACAAAATGAAACTTGTGCATGATAGAAATATTTTACGGAAGTCATTTTCTCCAGGTCAAAAAGTTCTTCTGTATGATACCCGTTTACATCTTTTCCCTGGGAAGTTACGTTCTCGGTGGACGGGTCCTTTTATTGTTCGCACTGTCTTTCCTCATGGAGCTGTTGAAATTGAGACACCGGATGGTAGTAGTTCTTCGAAGGTTAACGGTCAGAGATTGAAACCCTTTTTAGAGCCCTTTCCTACAGGTGATGTTGAGGAGGTCCCTCTGGAGGACCCTGTTTACCCTTGATTGACCATCGAGGAAGTTGTATGTTGTATATTAGTTTTTGATTTTCTTCACCCAGGTACTATCTTTCCAACTTCTCCTCGTGTTATTTTACTTTTGGTATTGCTCTTTCATTAGAAACATTGAGGACAATGTTAGATTTAAGTTTGGGGGTGGGGAAGAACTTTTTAGTTGCACTTTTGAAACTTCTAGCGTCACATGGTATCCGGTTAGCTAAGTTTACATACTGTTTCTCACCGAAAAGATAGAAATTGGAATGCTAGGGATAACAACCTTTTGAGACATTAGAGAAAAAGACATTGAGATCCTTGAAATTCAGGAGAGAACTTGTTCCTTTTAGAGGGTAACCGTGATGGACCTAACCATACATGATGGAAAGGCAAGTAGGTCAGGAAATGCCAGAAAGACAAAGCAACCTCACAATGTAGTCTTAGTTACTGGATTGCGACTCTCTCTCAGTAGAAACTTATCATCATCAACAAGCGGAGCGACATCAAAATCTATGAAGAAAGTTGAAGACGTTTTAGGTTTAGAAGCAACAATAGAAAAGAATAATTCAAAAATCAAAGTTGAAGTTATAAGAGCAAATGATATAAGTTGTTAGAATCATGATACCAAGACATCACAAGTTGCGAAGATCCAAGTTTTGAAAGTCCTTCTCTCATGGCCATGTAAATTGTTGTCTTGTAATTTTTGTTTCCAAAAAAAAAAAAAAAATGAAAAAAAAAAATCATCGTTACGTTTTGCCAAAGGGAAGTAGAAATTTATAAGTCAAGCAAGAAATCGAAAAGAAGAGTTAATTGTCAAGGTTCTATGAGGTTCGATAGTTTATCATCAACAGTTGAAGACCGAAGAAGGCGTTGTTTCTACTGAGCACTATGAGAGAGTCGAAGAAAGATACATTTGGTTGCTTTGTTAGTCCGCTTTCAATCTGGCACAAGATATTTCTAGCACTGGTTTAACTCATCACACGTAATTAGTCCAGCTGTGTAGCAGATGTCCCTCTCATCTTTATCTCTCTCCTAATCTTATCCAGCTGTAAAGCAGCAGACGCATCTTACAATGTTTATCTAGTTGTGTAGCGGATATCTCTTTATCTAACAGTATTGCGGATGTGTCTCCCCTTTTCTTCAGTCAGCTTTAGAGCTGACACCTTTAATTACTCTGGCATTATAGTTACTTGAAGATAGGTTGAGAATATGTATGTCCTCATAGCTCTTTGGATACTTGTGACCAATTAGAAGTAATGGTTTTGTGGGTACACCTCTGGTAAACCCTCCCGAGATTAACTCGGTTTTATTTTTGTATTAGTTTTGCTCGAGGACTAGCAAATAATAAGTTTGGGGGTATTTGATAGACGCATTTATGTGTCTAATTTGTCCTCAATGTTTCGTATTGTTAGTACTTGTTTTCGTCCTTATTATGGTGTTTTGTGTGTTTGTAGGTATTTTTTGGAAATAAATATTGATGGAAAATCCAGCTCGAAAAGTTGTTAAAGGCACCCCGGAGGACATATGTTATTCGGACTCCAGCAACGGATAAGGGGAGACCACTGGATAAGGGGTGACCTTCTTTAACAAATTAAAAATCTTATTTTGGCGGAAAAATAATTCTTTGAAAACCAGATATACTCTGATTTGATTTTGGAGGGATTCTAGCGAGATTCAATCACGTATTTGGACATGTATGAACCTGTTTTGCTGAGACAAGATTGGTAAGTCCCTTTGTTTCGAGAAAATAGGGATGTTTCGTGGATTAAGAGAAATCAGGGCAATATATTCCCGTGAGTTATCCTAGGGATTTTTCTTTATCTTTGGAAGGTTTTCTTGAGCCACAGCGTGTCCAACTTCATCTGATACAAGTTTCCAGAGGGTTAGAGTGTGTAGAGCTGCAATTAACGTGTGAAGAAGCTATAAAAAGGAATTATCTCCCGTGACTGGCAGAAAAGAATAATGAATTTATTAGAGGATTGTTCGCAATTATGGTGGAGTATTCTTGGTACTGTGCTACTATATAAGGTGCTCGAGTTGACTAGAAGAGGGGGAGAGAAAGAGAACACAACAGAGACGAAAAATCAGAGTTTCAGAAACCTCCATTGCTGCTGCTGCACCAAGAACACGAAGAACATAAGACCCACACTGAGCAGTCTTATTTTGCTACAGTGATTGCGACTGTTACAGAACAGTCTTAAAAGCTACAGTTTCAGCGACTGTCGTAAGGCAGTCTTATTTGTTTCAGTGACAGCGACAGTCAACATATATCGTTCTCTGTAACTTTAATTATTTTCACACTTTTATCATTTGTAAACCCAACTTTGAGCATAAATGAAATCAACTTTTGAGCGTGTTTCCAACATGATGAGAGGCTAAATTATCCCACAACCAAGGCAATGAGGAATCTATTTACACATGAATAATTGGTAATCATTTATTTCCTCTAATTTATAATTCACTCAATCACTGCTTTTGCAGAGTTTTTAACTGTTTGCAAAAAAACTCTTCATTAGTTGTGATTCATTTAGATAGGTTATGCTTTGGTTAGATAATCTATGCTTAGGGATACAATTAATTTTTGAGAATTTTCCAGATTATTTGTGAATTAAGAAATAAGAGTCTTAAAAGATAATTAGAGTTTTGGATTGTTTACCATAATTTATTCATGTGTAATAGTGAAATCAGTGTCTTGGTTGTTTTTAAATTTTTATTAAGTCTAAAATTCAGTGCCTTCACAAGTCTTAAAACAACCCTTTTTTCACTATCTACAACAACTTTGAAAACACATCAGTCTCCCACAGATAAACCTATGATAAATCAAGGTGAACAGGAACCAATTGATATACCGGACTTATATTCCCAAAGAACAACCTAGAAATATCAATCACCTCAAAATAATCTTAAACGTATGGTAACGACACAAGATATTGTGGAATCACAAACGATGAGATGAAGATGTTTGTGACTACTTTTTATCTTGCCTATCGGAGAATCAATCTCGAGCAAATCTTAGAGAAGATAGTACTCAATACGATAAAACAAGGAAAGATCAGAACACGCAAGTACAGAGAAAATAGTTGGGTATGGCTGCAGAATCCCAATGAAGTCTTCAAGTCGTTAACCTGCATGGTTTCGTGAAAAACCTAAGGTTAAAGGAGAATAGAATCTAGTAGCAACTAGTATCACACAGGAGGTGTGGGTATTAGGTTTCCCAGTTGCTAGAGTTCTCCTTTATATAGTCTTCAAAATCAGGGTTTGCAATCAATGCTACCTTGGTAACGAAGCATTCAATATTCACCGTTAGATGAAAACCTGATTAGACTCAAGATAATATCTTTCAACTGTTAGATCGAACTTAGCTTGTTACACACAAATGAAAAGTGACTTCATTTAGATATGAGTAACTGTACCTAAACGTGTGCACCTTGTTGGCTCAACAATAGTTAACCGAAGTTAGCCATATGAACACTTTCATATCAACCTTATTCATCTTTACCACAACTAGTTCAAATGACTCAAATGAAACTAGTTATAGATTTTTTCAATTGTTTATATTCTCATAGAAGTATAAAAGACACAGTTGAAGCAAAATCGATTTTTGATTCACTCAAATCAAGTCATGAACATTATATCCACGCTTGCAAAAGATTGCATCCCTTATTATGTAAATGTATTAGTTCATGAACAAACCGATCTTATAACTTAACCCACTCAAGTATGCAAACGGGTACGCATACTTAAGTAGCCGGACTTGGACTGTGTCCGATAGTATGCGAACAGGTACGCATACTATCACACATCCAAAATAACAGTTGGATTAGTACGCGTACGGGTACGTATACAAAAGTTCTCGGACTTCAACTGAGTTCGCCAGTACGCGTATGGGTATGCATACCAAGGCTCCAGGACTTTACTTGACCTTCCCAGTACGCATACGGGTATGCATACTATACCGGTCTTGGATCAACATATATGCAAGTAAGCATACTATGTCTATAATCCAATTATGTTTAAGTGTTCTAAACTCTATTTCAATCATTGGAACTTTCTTAGAGGATGACAATAGTTGTTTTCACTAACTATTAGCATCAAAGCGATTTTCAAGATATTGAAATAATCAATACGAAACATTCCGAGTCTACATCAAATGACTGATCACACAAATCTTGTAAGATGTTACCAGAAAATTTTCACATGATCATCTTTTGACTTTCGTCAAGGATATAAGATTAACTTGGTTAAAGCGAAAGCTTACCAACACATATTTCGAGAAATATGTAAGCGAGTTAAATTCAGCTCGAAATATCAAATGTGCATAATAGAATACTATATAGTAGTACGACCATTGTCTCAAGAAGGGAGATAGAGTAGAAACAGACTTTCTGAGTGATAGATGAGTTTCAGTCTCCATATACCTTTTGTTGATGAAGTTCCACAAGCTCTCCTTAGTAGTTCTTTGTCTTCAATCGATGAACGTCGTGAAGTATAAAGCTAAAATACACAATATATCCTAGTCCGAGACATTACTATAAGTAGACTAGAAATCAAGATTTATAGTTTTGATCACTAAACTTGACAAACAAGCTTGAGATAGCAACGCTTGCGAGTTCGACTGAGCAGTGCTCTAACAAGAAGCATAGCCTTAGACCTATGAATAACAATAACATGATTTTCTTGAATATTTCTAAACACTAAATTGTTTATACTGGTCCATAAAGACCACAGGACAACAACAAACATGCAGTGTCTATCAATAGGAATTCTAATAATAGGATCAATCAACCAGAAATTTAACCAATCAGTTATGGTACTCAAAGAAAAAGCAGAAGTATTAGCATAAAAGAAGGCCAGACTCCAAACATGACTAGCAAAGGGACACAACACTAGAGCATGAATAATAGTTTCAGAAGGATCAGAACATCTATTACAAGTGACAGAGTGCATAGGCATTCGAGTTTGATGAACAGTTTTAGCATGCAAGATATTTCTAGCAGCTTTCCAAGTAAAAAGTTGAATACGGTGAGGAACATTAATTTTCCAAATGCACTTCCAAAGTTTATTACTAGGGGAGGGCCCAGACCCTCTAAGTCCCAAGTAGGAAGATTTAGAAGAAAAATTATCATTCTTTGAAAGCTACAAATCCCTCCTATCAGGAGCACATAACTGGCTTAAGGGAATAGTGAAGATCTTCTGAACATAAGCATCATCAAAGTGAGTGTTTAATTTACTTAAATTCCAAGATCTAGTAGAATCATCAATAAAGTAAGAGACTTTAACACAAGGGTCGGGGGACCAAAGGATTAGGGGTAGCAGATCACAAGGTAGGGATCCATTTATCACACCAAGGATCAATAAAATTTCCATCTCCAAAAATCCAGGAGATAAAGGGCTTAATCATTTCCTTAATGGTGTGAAGGCATCTCCAAGTCCAGGAACAGTCACTAGGACAAGCACCATTAAGAAAGTCAGTCCTAGGAAAATAACGAGCTTTTAACACAGTAACCAAAAGGAAGTCAGGGTGCTCTATAATTTTCCAAGAAATTTTATCTAGCATAGCCAGGTTATTAATCTCAGATTTCCTAAAACCAAATCCATCTTATGACTTAGGGTAACACAAAGCATCCCAACCCAAAAGATGAAGTTTTCTATCTTTAGGGTCTAGAGTCTCTTCCCACCAGAATTGGCATAGATGAGAATCCATTTTTATGAATAAGTGCTTAGGGATAAGAAAAGCGCCCATTTGATACAAATAAATAGCCTGACCAACATGTTTCGTCAAAGTAGTTCTAGCAGCTTGGGATAAAAGTCTATGGAGCCAAGAGGTAATTCTAGCATCCACAACTTGGAGGATACCCATATGGGTTTGAATCTTAGAGTCCTGGAAGGCTATTGGGGTACCAAGGTATTTTTCTCATAAATCTCTATTGTGGATATCCAGAATATTAGATAAATGATTCATAAGTGGGGTGGGTAACTTTTTACTAAACAAATTACCAGACTTATCAAAAATTATTTCCTGGCCAGAAGCTAAGCAATACTTTTGAAGATAGTCTTTTATAGTTCTAAAATATTTTTCAGTAGATTTAGAAAACAAGAGGGAATCATCAGCAAACATGAGATGTGTCATACAAGGGGAATTCCTACAGACATTAATCCCTTTTACTAAGCCTTTACTGGTTAAGTTATCGAAATAGGCAGATAAAGTTTCAGAGCAGATAATGTAAAGATACGGAGATAGAGGATCTCCCTGTCTAAGAGCTCTTTCAGGTTTAATAAAACCAGTAGGACTGCCATTCAATAACACAGAATAAGAGACAATATAAACATATTGATGAATAAGATTAATCCAATGATCATACAAACCCATTTTAAGTAAGACTTTACCAAGAAAAGACCAATCTAATTTATCATAGGCTTTAGACATGTCAAGTCTCTTTTTTTTTTTTTTTTTAATGATGATTGACAGCATAGACAGACTCGTTGGCTGGCATAATGTTATCAGATATGCTTCTTTTTGGGACAAAAGCATTCTGATTTTGGGAAATAATAGTATCCATAAGAGGTTTGAGTCTTTTGGCCAGGGTTTTGGATAGAATTTTATAGATGAAATTGCATAAGCCAATTGGTGTGCATTGGGATACTAATTCAGCCAGAGGGACTTTTGGGATCAAGGCAATATTGGTAGATTGAAAACTTTTGCTAGGTGGCCTGTTCTAAAACAAATTTGGGTCATGTCTATGACAGCCTCTCCAACAATATCTCTTTTTTTTTCTTTCTTTTTTGATAAAACAGACCTGTGAAGCCATCAGGACCAGGAGCTTTTTTTCCACCCATTTGAAAAATAGAGTTTTTAATTTCCTCAGCAGTGAGGAGAAGATTTAAAGAAGAGTTGTCCTCAACAGAGAATTCAACAGGAAAATTTTCTAAAATTTAATCTTGATATTGCTGGGGATGAGAAGAGTAAAGAGTTTTAAAGTAATCCACAAAAGAATTTCACAGTGTCAAGAGAGTTTTTTATCCAGCTAATGGCATTCTTTTTTCTCTTAAAGAGAGTGACTCTATAGAATTAGGGGGAGTTTCTGACCCCTTCCAAGAGCCAGATCTCTCTAGATTTGTCCTTCCAGTAAAGTTCTTAAAGGTTATACAAATATTCCAATCTAGCCCTTAGTATAGAGGTAGAAGAAGAGTCGGTACGATTGGAAGTCTGGAGATCTGCCAGTTCTTCTCTAGTAGTTTTGATATTGGTTTGTATGTTACCAAAAGAAGTCTTATTCCAGTCCCTAAGTCCTTTCTTAGTATTCAGAAACTTAGCGTTAAGTTTATAAGCAGGGGAACCAACTACATTAACGGACCAAGCATTAGCTATAATATCTCTGCAAGTGGGATCTTCCATCCACATGGCCATGAAGTGAAAAGGCTTAGGCATAAAATTGTCTTCAAAGTTAAAACCAATGTGCATGGGGAAATGGTAAGAAGAGTCCCTAGGAATATTATTAACACATAATTTAGGGCAGAAAAATTCAGCATACTGATTAATGAGACACCTATCAAGTCTTTCAAGAATAAGATCAGGACCTTGTTGCATATTAGACCAAGTGAACCTAGGACCAGAGAATCCAGGATCATGCAAATCAAAAACATTACAAAAATTCCTAATATTAAAGAAATCAATATCATCAACTTCAAAACCCACATTTTTATCCTCAGGACCTAAAAGGGCATTAAAATCACTTATATAGAAGGCTGGTTCATCTAAGGGTATATGTGGCAAAGGCATTGGTTTTCCCAGAAGGTTTGTCTTAAGGAACTATTAGGTTCATCATAGATGAAGAAAATGTGGAAAGTTTTAGAATGAATGAATCCTTTGTAGTAACATAGATGCCCCTATTACTAGTGGATACTATGCAAAGGTCATTTTCCTTCTTTCAAGCCAGCACAAGACCACCACTTCTTCCAACACATGACATATTATAATTACAAGGGAAACCCATATTCCTTAATTTTCGAGCAGCAAAGTCGTTTTGCATTTTGGTTTCAGATAAAAAGACAATATCAGGGTTGACATTCCTAAGAAGGATACTATGCTCCTTATTAGCAGATTTTTTACCAAGACCACACACATTCCATCATATTAAATTCACATTATTAACAGGAAAAGAGGCAAGAACAGATTGAGGAGAAGAAGAAATAATAGGTGTAGGAGAGGAGGGAACCTGATTAGCAGAGTCCTGATTTCCATTAGATTGAGAATTGGCACTTCCACCAGAAGAATTAGTTCCTTGGGTAACATCCAGGTTCAGATCAGCAACCTCATGAGAGAAATTATTGCGGACACCATTATCAGTTGAAGTAACATCAATAGGTACAGTGAAGTTCCCAAAATCATCAGGAGAAGGATGGGTATTGAAGGTGCAATGATGTAGGTTTAAAGTAGAAATGTCTCCCAATATGGTGATAGGAGGACAAAGGGTAGAATGGTATGGCTCAGAGCTACCACATTTGGGGGTAGTGGTGATTGAATCAACCAGGAGAAAGGAGGTTGATCTAGTCCTCTTCCAGAGATCAGCTCGAGGATTGATTTTTCAATACAGGGTAGAAAGAGCATCATGTTCAGCAGCTAAAGATATATCTTGTTCTTTTAATATAACTATTTTCTGTGTAGGAGTAGCTGCAGTTTTGAATCGCCTAGCCGAGTTATTGGTACGGACCGGTCCTGAGTTGCTCGACTCAGGAATAGGATTTAGAACAGAAGAACTAGCAGCTTGACTTACGATTTTCTTCAGAATAATTTTTAGACCATTGAACAATGAAATGAGTTGTTGAATCTGGTTTGTTCCTCCTTCTTGAATCTTGAGAGTAGTAGATATGCTACCAAATGGGCCCATATTGGTCATGCTTTTGAGAGGTTCCTGGTTGGTAGCATTAGAGCTATGAATAATAACAACAGCTTTTGCTTTTTTCACATAACCATTAGGTTCCAACATTTGACTTTGTGTACCTGAAGCTACCTCAACTTGAGTCATTAAGGAATCAACAATTGGGTTATTTTGTGCCAATATAGGAAGATTTGTTGCTTGATTTGCTGACATCATGAGCTTTGACACTTTTGCGTAAACATATTAAAGCAGATGAGCTAGATTCCTTGATAAGTTTTTGTTTTGCTAGCCAATTAGGGTAGACATCATCTCTATGATCAATGATACGACAAGAATGACAAAATTCCTTGAGATTTTAAAATACCTGCATTCGATGAGAAAATGTTCTTCTATGCCTCTTGTTAGAAGTGGGATATCAGTTGGAAGAGCTCATTTAATAGGGTTTGAACATAGATTTTAAAATTCTTCTTGAGAAGATGATTACCATATGGTTCCTTAGCATCAAGAAGTTCTCCAAGATTAATCGTAAGCTTCCTCAGATCTTCAAATTTAACACATTCTTTAGGAACATTGCATAAGATGAGGCACCATACTTCATCCTCAAAAGAAACTTGAAAGTTTGCAGGCCAGCCAGTGGGTGGAACAACTCGTAATACTATAAGAAAACCACAAGCAAACCAAGGGTGTTGTTCATTAACCCTGTTGAAATCACTTTCCGCTAAGAATCTGATAAGAACTTTGTTTCTTAATCCACTGAAGTTAGTAATAGTAGGAGTTTTGGCTAAAGGACATTGAGAGCAGATGTAGTATCTGATAGAAAATGTAGGCACTAACGTCTTACTACAAACATAACCCACCATACACCATTTTCAATTAGAATCGTTCTCAGCTAGAACAACTGTTTTATCAATAAACACTGGTTCGGAGAGGGAAGCAGGGAGATTTTTGAGCAAGGTAATATTTTCATCCATTTGAGAAGAAAGGTTTTGAATAGTAGTAGCAGAATGAGTATCACTTGAAGAGTTAGAAGACTCCTTATAAACAGAAATCCAGCTAATGATCTTAAGGGAAAAGTGGGTATCTGTAAATTTAGGATTGGATGTAAGGAAAATATATAGTTGTATATGGAGATGACAATGCCAAGAGATAGGAGAGGTCGTAGAAGAATAGTGACAGGTCATGGAGATACCAAGAAACAAAGCAATAGAAGTCTGTATAAGAGACTGAACCTTAAAAATGGAAACTCTGGGAGGTTGAATATAGTTTATGCTATTAAAGTGAGAATGAATTTGTGAAAGATTCAGGTTGGATTGTGTTGGTGAGGTTCAGTGGCAGTGGTGTTCGATAGAGTATCAGTATTATCTGCATGGTCCGTGATAGCTGTGTAATGTTTGTAATTTGATGACGTAACCATCCGAGATTGGTGGGATAATAAGACATCCACAATAATGGTAGAACTCCCAAAGGTATAAAATGTATTTAATACATGTGGATGAGATTTAGCATCATAGAAATTTGGCTCCATTCTGATACTATTATTTGCCTTTGGGGTGGGCAACAAAAGTTGAATACATCCAAACGTAATAATGGTAGAAGGGGTGCAATGAGAAGTGGTATGAAATAAAAGGGACGTAATAGAGAGATGGTGTGATAATTAAAGTTTTGTTTTGTAAAGTGTAGATTGATTTTTGTTGTAGGGGTGTTGGTATTGATTAAGGAATAATTGAAGGGTTTATGGTTCATGTAACTACTCAAGCTGCCCCAAGAGCCAATGGTGCCTCCTAACAGGTGCTGCAATATTTGAACCTGCATAAAATCAAAAACCAAAATTAATACCCAAGGGACCAAAACTAGGTTTGGTGGCTTGCCAATGTCACTCATAACGGTGGAACCAAAAGGACTAGAGAAAATGAGGGGATTAGGTTTGGTGTATTGAGGCGGTAAGTTCGAAGGGGTGTAATTAAGCCAAGACTGAGAGGTTATATAGAATTGATTATGAATGAAAATTTTCAAAGTGTCATGATGGTTCTGGGTACCGTGCATGGGGTATTGAACCGGCGTGCATGGTCTAGAGACACGACCCTTAACCAAACGCCTTAAATGGCTATGAATGGTATTGATTAAGGGTCTATAAAATGGGGTTATCAGAAGAAAGGAAACTTTATACTCAGAAAAGGCAAAGATTAGGAGAAGAGAAAGAGGTTTAGAAGATGGCCAATTCTGGTGATCAAAACATGCCTGAGAACCCTGAAAATAATCTTCCCGTCGTTCCACCATTATCATCCGAGTATGAGCAAGCCAAGACTCTTGCATTTTCACTTGGAGATCAAGAGATAGAGAAATTGAAGGATGAATTGTAGGAGGAGATAGACAGGCATGCACATGAATTGGTTCGTCGGAGACAGGAAGCTAAGACTGATGCTTTGTTAACTGCTTGGAAAATAAAACATTTTAAAAGGGTCGACAGGAAAGAGGAAGAGAGATCATCAAAGTCAGAGAAGCAAAAGGGTTATGGGAGTGCAACTGAGAGTGAATCAGGGGAGTCTGAGAATGGATTTGAGTACCCAGTTGAGGAAATGGATACCAGTCACGAGGATTCAGATGCTGCAGGAGAGGGGAAAGGATGGAGGCTTATCATAAGAGGAAACTTCGCATGAGATTTGAAGATGAAAGAGCCAATCCGAGGATATTTTCCAGAACAATGCGTAAAGGAGAATCAAGTGACGATGATGAGTAACTCTTAGAAAACGAGAGTGATGAGGATGGTAATAGTAATAGTGATGAGAGTTCGTCATCAGATGATAGTCAAGTCTCTCCTGCATAATCAGGCAGTGATTATAGCGCACAATACGAGGAAGAGGAAAACTAGAGCTACGATGAAGAGGACTTTTAGAAGTCCCTTCTGGGGTATCAAAATGCAGCCAATTCTTCAGGCTTTGGGAAGAGTTTGAAGACGATTAACAAGTTTTTTTGGAATTGGCTTTCTCGGCACTTGCTCCTTTCCTTGCTGTTGTTGATATGGATGATGGTAATGTTGAACTTTCCTTTCTTCTTCTCCTGACGATCAGCTTTGTTTTTATGTTTACTAGTATTTTGTTGTTGATAAGTAGTGATGTTTTCAGAAGTGGTGATGGGGTAGTTAAGATTGATAAACTTGGAAGTATTTTGCTTGGGTTGAGGGATGTGAACCTCAAGAATTTCAATGGATTGTAAAAATTGGTGATGTATGTTCTTATTCTCTTGATCTTTCCCAATTATGTTATCAGGAATGTTATAACTTTGAACGGTACTTGCTTGTTGGTTCTGAGAGTAACGATATATGTTTTCATTTCTATTGATTTCAGTGTCGGTGGATGTAGCCTTATAAGTACATATTTTGATGAAAATCTTGATGAAGTAACTTAGAAATTAACAGATTGGTAGAAGTAAGAAATTAAGGCAGGAACTGTTTAGAGAAGCTAGAAATTGCATTTGAGAATTTTCCAAAACTTGTGTCCAATGGTTTTGTCTTTTGTTTGACGCATCTTGAAAAATGTTAGTTTTCTTTTTATTTCGGGTAATTTAGAGGGAGCTACCTTGCAGGGAGCTAATTTATTTTATGTTTTTTTAGAGAAAAAGTAGGAATCTTTTTTGTTTAAAACTAATTTAACATATTGTAAATAGATAAGGGTGTTCTTGTATATACCCCTAGAAATGCTAATGGTACCCCTTTATCTACCTACCCCCAAAACTTATCTACCTACCTCATCATATCTGTTCTTTTTTATACCCCCAATAACTAACACGGAATGGAAACACAATTTTGAACATTACCCAAACCAAAATGTTAACCAACTCAGAGAAATAATAACTTATAAGTAATCCATGGAGATTATCAAATCATAGACACAAGGCTAAATCATCGTCATCGTTATATATATTATCAACTAAAGGAGGAGGAAAGTTAAGATCAAGCGGTAATGGTCTTATGTCTTTGATGCTAAAGGCAGATGATATTAAAGTAGAAGCTATATTCTGATTTTGATTATCACCATCAATCACAGAAGAATAAGAACCAAAATCACTATGGACATCTTGATTAAGATCAAAAACAACTTCTGGTTGCGATGAGGCTGTTGTCTTTTATGTTCCCGTTGTTTATGAGATAGTGCATGATGAATCAGGTTTGAGGAAGAAATTTTTTGACCATTGAACGATTCAACAGAGTACTGCTTAAACTACCACCATTGGATCTTTATATATTATTAAACTTGGGTTCTGATTGTTCTGATGGTATTGTTGATTAACTTATGTATAAATTGGGGTTCGATGTTAATGATAAATTGCTTGATGTGGATCACTTAATCTGTGAAGATGGAAAGTTGGTTTTTGCTTCAAGACCCCATCGATTACGAGCAGCAGTATCATAACCTTTAGCAACATCGTTAGCTCAATCAAAAAGTATATAACCAGCCTATAGTTTTCCTCCATTGATGTTTAATTTTCGCCGCAAATCTACCCCTCTATTTTTTTCATCGTTTTATTTGGTTAAATGATAAATTTCGGAGAGGGTATCAGTATGAAAATTTTCAAAAAAATTCGTGATTTTCATGTTAACTAATTTATAACTAACATAACTAACTAAAAATGATACTATTAATATTTTGTAGGGGTACATATAAATAAAGAGGGGCCACATACTCAAACGATGTGGCCCGAGTCCCGACTCCCGACCGGTGACCGTTTTTTTTATCAAAAGAAATGGTGATCGTTTGAAGCCGAGTTTTCATGTTTTTTCCAAGGAAATGTTTTATTAAGGAAAAAACAGTCACTATGCTGGGCCGGGCTGATCTGAAGGGATCGGTTGGATTTGTACACCCCTCAGAGAATTCCACTATAAAAACTTCCTCTCGGACCGGTTACCGCTTCTTCTCAAAATTTTAGTGTCTGGTTTAAAGTTTAAACCCTAAATTTAATTACTCAAGAACAAATTAAAACCTTTCTGACTCCCTAATCAAATTAGTATTAAGAAAAATGAGTAATTCATCAATTGTTCCTTCTGCTTCCTCGAAAGTGAAAGTTGGAACAGCAACTCCTTCTGATACTTCTTTCAAGCGGAAAAGAGGAATGTTCCAGAAAGATTGTAATAACCCCTAAATTCAAATCTTTAACACTTTCTTAATTCTGAGTCTTTCTTTGTATGTTTGTTCGGGATTTGATTTACTCGGTTGTTTTGAATATTTTGCAGTGCAACATATGATGTATGGATTTGGTGATGACCCAAATGTAAGTAAACCTAATTCTCTGTCTGCAACTATTTAATTTCTAAGTTTTGGATTTCGATATACGTTTGAGAATTAGATTCAGATCTAGGGATTCAAAAAAAAAATCGCAGCCCCAATCCCTGGATTTGATGATGATGATAATGCCATGTTATTGATGAAAAAGCAGTTGGGCAAATGAGAGTCTCATAATAGGAAACCCCCTTAGCGTCTTGCAAATTTATTAAGCAAAAATGCTAGCCAACCAAGTCAAATCAGTTATAACTGATGTTGGATGCTTAGCTTCAGGTTACAGAACTATATGCAAGTTAACCTTGTTTTGGAAACAACTCAAACAAACTTTAGAAGAAGTATTTGATACCAGTTGTTGCCAAAATGCAGCTATAGCTTGTTTGTTTTTTTAATAAACAAGAATTTCATTAAGAACTATATGTTATACAGCAGAATGTTTTGACCCTGTACAATTCCTTCTAGAACTTTACATTTGAAAACAGCAATTTGGGAATCATGAGAAGCAAAAAACTTTTTCTTCGCACGACTTCACTAAGCTAGCTTGTCGGCTTCCCCATTTAAGTCCCTCTGTACATGTTGAATATCTACGTTACTGCTACTAGCAATAGCTTGTTATGCTTTGTAACTTTTAGTATCAAAAAAGAAAATAAATAAATTGGCCAAAGTGCAGTGGACGCCAAAAAAATGTCATTTGTACTGCAAGCCGATCAAAAAGCTTGGATAAAGATCTGTATGTTCACTTGCATACAGAAACAAGCACATAGAATGGGTTCGTGTGGAAAATCCTGTGTTTTTGTACTTGATTTGTTGGTATTTCTAACAGCCGCTTCCAGAAACGGTCGCTCTTTTGGAGGACATTGCTGTTGAATACGTCACGGATTTGGTTCATAAATCCCAAGATGTTGCAACAAAAAGAGGCAAGCTCTTGACTGACGACTTTCTACGTCTGATTCGCAAGGTACCTTTATCCTTACCAAATACCCTCAGTTTTCAGTCTCACACTTCTGAATCTACTGCTGATTTCTGTTGTTGATAGACTCAGTCTCTTCAAGTTTGTAAACTAACAAGTAAAAGTAATCCAACAGGATATACCAAAGCGTCACAGATGTCAAGAATTGTTGTCTATGAACGAGGAGCTAAAGCAAGCCAGGAAAGCTTTCGAGGTTGACGAAGAGAAGCTTGCATCAACAGATTAATAGGCTGTTAATTTTCCTGGAACAGCTCATATTTCTTGGACTTTGTCAGGATCCATAGTTTCACTGACCCTAGTTCTTTTGACTCTGTAATTCTTTGTTGTTTCTTTGTTACACTATGCAGACAAAAACTAATCTCTGTGAACATGAAATAATGCTTCCAGTTCTGAAATTGTGTTATACTATTTACAATAAGAAAAAACAATTTAATCTTAACAGCCATAATCATATTTACACAACTTGGAGCCGTGTTGAATTCCATTATGATCCAGACGAGCTCGCCAATTTGGCATGACCCAATTGCCGGAACAGAGTTGAACCCCTTGGGAGAATTTTTGTTTTCCAAAGATCAGGAAATATTGCATTGCATCGTGTGAGTTGCTGATTTTTGAAGGTTCTAACAGCACCAAATGCCTCCCAAAGCGGATTTTCCTCCAAACCTGTAAAGATTGTCAATTAAGCTGCAAGCAACTTCCTCAGCCTAGCCAAGGACTTGTTATATTCAGGAATACAAAATATCCAAGCTTTAAATAACTTAGAAACTAGGTATACCGAAACAAAAGTGCACAACAGTCAGAATTTCAAATGACTTGATATATGACGGTCCAGGACTCCAAGTCTGATGCCTTCTAATACAGGAAGCCTCATATTCTTTAACTCCATTTCATTAATGCAGATACCTCCTTGACAAATCGTCTGGAAGAATTGATTACTAACAATCACGCGGTGTAATTACGTTAATTAATGCATACACACCTAATAACATAACATAAGTGGACAATTCAGGCATCAGTAGTATTGTATTTAGATTATAGTGCATTGGACTTGTGCTCTTTTGAGTTTCAAAGAAATCTGAGAGCATTTGCTTAACTTGTCGTCCTCATTAGCGTCTGATGCATCCTAGTCAGCGCGTTATGGTCTCAGGTCCCGGATCTCGACTATGTCCATCTGCCATGCTTATGCCTAGTAAATAGATCAACCTTTGGGGAGCTTGGATACTAATGACTAGATGTCTTTGATCCAACAGAGTCTGATGAACCCAGGAGATTCTAACAGGGCCAGGGCTGTCTTAGGAATCTGGTGAACAAGGGTCCTGGTAGTAGTAGCAGCCACTCTTTACCTTGGTCAAATTCAGTGAACCTCTATTTAATGCATAAATTAATGCATAAAACTGAGAGTACTAATTCTGTCATTCTATGAACTATTAAATACTAATCGGCTATTAAATACTAATCGTCATTTCGGTTACACACAGCAAAATCTCATCATACTGTTAGATCATTCCATTATACTACTTAATGACAAATAGGGAACAACATTTATTGCATCATACCATAAGATCATTCCATTATACTATTTAATGACAAATAGGGAACAACATTTATTGCATTACACTGTTGGATCATTCCATTTAATGTTTTGATCACATTGTCCCCAAAATAAAAAGAATGCAAATTATTCAGCCGCCTCGGAGGGGCAAACGAAACCTGCAAAGTGGGCAGGAAATGCTTCTCATGAACCATCTCCAAACACAGGCGAGATGGAACTTATGTTCACATGCCAAGCACGCTACTTGAGTTCCAGTTGGAACCTCTTCAAGGCAGATCGAGCAAACCATTGTTGGTTCAGGACCACCATATGGTTCTATAACCACTGCACCAAAAGCCACAGGAAATCTTGGAAATGCAGAAAGAAAAATACTATGCCGAAATATAAAATCACAGGGTCTTCCATTACCATTTAATACTTCATCGATCATATCTCCTCCCTCACAGAAAATAGTAGTATTGAAACCAATACCGACTGTGACCACAATTAGATTACGGCCCATATTGTTATCATCTTGTGCAACATTAGTAAAAAATGACTGGAGAAATGGGATTATTACCGGTTCTGCACCCCTTGGAGCGTTCATTTGAGTTAATATCCCCGTGATAAACAGACTTGAAGTCACATTGGAAAGCAAACGACTGGCTGTAGAATGAAAAACCCTCACAGTGGATTCACAGTCGGATACCCGGAGGGTGATTTTTTCATTTGCACGATATGTCACCCATTGAAATATTTCAAAAACACGTACTACAACTGCAAACATCATGACATCACATATGTATGGATATCTATCTGCCACTAAATCACTTACCTGCATAGCTTCAATATTCATGGTTGCTCTTAAATTTGGGTTGGGATTAGGATCCATGGTTTGGAGAAAAAAGATGCAGTGGCTTCAGCAGAGAGGGTACAGAGAGATTATTAGTAAGGAGGTTATTGAGAGGTCTGGAGGGCATATAAATAGACTTCAGGAGGACAATGAAATTGTTCTCACCGTCGATGTCATTGGAGCTTATCAAAAATGTTCAAATCAAAGGTATGATCCGAAGTCTCTACTGCGGAATAAAGCACATTCATTGAGCATTGTAATGGAAACTTATAAATGAATAATCACCATTATGACAACGAGAACTTCGCAGATTCATCCATTTAAGCTTGAATCTACCGAGCTGATATCTGACGGAGAGGCGCATGTTTCGCTGCTCCATCGTAGACGTAGATACAAGTGTAATGACAAATCTGTATTTCCACTCGTACAATGTTCTTAAATTGGCCTTCTACCTACTCTTCTCCAGTAAGGTATCCACGGTTTCTGGTTTTCCTTATTAACTAAAAGTTGAGAATATTTTGAGTTTACATAGTTTTGAACAAGAGCAAAGCAATTAGAAATGGACATCTCTATTATGTCTAAAATTCCCTGAAACATTTATAACCAGAAACGACTTCAGTTGTTGATTCTATAAGTTAAGTGGCTCATGTTAAAAGCTTTACAATTATCACTCAAGTATATATGATTTAGTACTAAGCTACAGCTACCTGCTAAAAGGAAAAAAATGTACTAGAGGTACCTGTGATTTTTGCTGTTAAGCTCACTCACTATGCAAGATTTAGTGTTAAAGATACCCTTGAATGTAATATGCTCCCTGAATACAAAAGATGGCCTGTAGGATCAGAATTTTAATAAATTCTGGATTAGCATGTTGTGATACCATCTGGGTGAGGAAATATATGTGCTATTGCTAAAATGCCACACAAGAAGGTAATTCATAGAAAAGAAGGGTTTCATTCCCGTTTGTGTATCAAGATTCTCATTGGTAAAGCAACAGTAATGTCATAAATAGTTAAGTGTTTAAACTAAAATTTTCGGCAAGAAAACAGTAATGTCATTCAGTTTCAGGATATGAAGCTTTTGATATCCACAGGTATAACCAGCATACATCAGACTATAACAAGATTCGTGAAGAACGGAAGTTTGCAAACAAGAATTACAAATCTTTATTTCAGCTGGCAGATTGAGTTGTCGCTGTTTTCTTGAAATCAATCTTGTCTACTTTCACCTCTCCATCGATAAGTTCATAAACATACACCACAACACGTAGACCGTCAATGTCCATCAGAACAAAGCTTGGGTTAACATCATATGTAATGCTGCTGTAAGCACCTGTTGCAGATCCAGGATTTATGACAACACCACCCTCATGTTTATAAGCCTTAAATTGATGAGTGTGGCCGGTGACAAGGATATCCACATCCAACTGTCTCTGGAGCATAGCTAGAGAATCTAGGTCACCCCATGGGATAACCTAATGGCATTACAAGAAGAGAATGTAGGAATTAGTCTTCCAATGTTCCAAAGGATATATTTGAAGCAAAAATAATAAAGAGCTATTGTGAGCTCAATGCAAACACAGCATGGTTGTTAACGCATGATGGAGAGTTTTCATAAACTAATAAACATAGGTATTACAGCATGATGGAGAACTTTTCCCTAATGTTGGCTCCATCCGTTACCTGATAAAAAATTATATGAGCATGATCAAACTGAATCAAAATGCTCTTAACTATGTAACAACGATTCTACACTTTGACTGTAGTCTCTAAGTCTGTAATTGCAAAAAGGTTTGAAATCTTCAACCCCCTGCACACATATTTCACAATCTAAAATGGAAAAGTACAATCAAAATATAACGCCATAATAAGTATGTAATTCTCAGAAAGATTTACCAAAATAAAGTGATTCTTGCGAAGGAAGATATAAATGCACATGCACAAACAGGATCAATGTAAAGGAAAATTTTCATGGAAATGAGAAAAGATATTCTAACCTGATGACCATGGCACAATCCAAGTTTGAATTGACCTATGGTTAATGTCTTTGTCTCAGGATAACGTGCATCCTCATCATACTCCCCTCGAGTTATGTGCATGTCTGGACAAAGACTCTTCAAGTAATCATGAACTTCCTGCTCATAGCAAACATCAAAAATTAATATAAGATTCACAGAAAGACTGGAAAAAGAAAGGATTTTTTGGTTAAATGCATGGAATTAGCTACGCATTTTATTTGAACAAATGTGGAAGCAGAATGGATGGTTTTGTGCCTACTACCTGTCCTTTCCCCCAAATTGAGACCGATCATTCAAATAGATGGGGGGTAAACTGATGAGTTTGGATATCAATGAACTCTAATACTCTATAGAAAAGTTATCTATCAGATTAATACTTTTATCGACCTATTAGTAGCCCATTCATAATCAAGAGCATAATTAACTAATTATACAAAAAGTTTATAATAAGTGGTTGTAAGCAAATCTTAGAAATGCCTACTAAAGCTTTGCGTCTCTTAAACAAGACTATGATTTGCAGTGAGAAGTTTGTTCGAACAAACTCAAACCAAACCAAAAACTTAAAAAGAAATCAGGAGGCGTCATGAGCTTACTTATATGCTATATCTATACTTTGAAAGTCAAATAATTATAGTCATATGGATTTCTCATTGTGCCGATTCCAGCAAAGACTAGGGAACAAAATTTCGCTTCCTTCCACCATATCTACCTATACTGATCTTCCTAGAAGTTAGTTGATAGAAGTTATAGACACGAGCAAGATAATGAACGAAGGTTAACGCCATGGAAGATGCTTAACATTGTAAGCATACCAAACCCATGCCACACATCACTAAGAAAACGACTAGTCAACATTGCATACTAATGACACACAAAAGACTAGCGGAGACCAAATTTTTCTTCTACCATATTTCTGCATGGTTTTAGTAATAGTTCAAAGAAGTGAAACACATGAGCAATACAGTGAACAAAAGTGACCCCTTGGAATGAAGATTGAGATTGAATATATACATGACACATTAACATCACAACCCTAACAAAAACTAGGAAAACAAATATATTTTCCAAATCCACCATGCATACTAGTGATTCATTGCTATGAAAGATTAAAAACAACATAAATCAAATGGATCATGAAAAGCGCTTACTTTGATACAAAGATTTCCGGTGCAAATAATGTGTTGAATTTTTCCAGGAACAAGCATAGATTTGAACTTTGCAGGAAGATCAGATGCCCTATGAGGAATATGTAGATCCCCTAAGGCTAATACTAATACCATTTCTTCTTCTTCTTCAACTATATCACTTCGATAAGGAAAACAAAAACCCTTCAAAATCTGAAAATCATCGGAATCTGCATATAATTAAACAAATTTAACTATTAGGTTTTCAGAAGAAGATCACGAGGAATGAAAAAGAAAAAAAAAAGATCACTGAAAATCAACTCGTAGATGGATCAAAGAGTGGGGATGAAATGATTTGGGGGAAAATTGAAAACAAAGAGATTTATGATCTGGGAGAAATTTTACCGGTAAAAGGAGTCGCGAGGAATATGAGTTACAGAGAAAACCCTTTAGACCATTAGGTGTATAGTCTTTGCCCCTTTGAAGAGATTATTTGGAGCTTAACCGTTGATATTGTTTTCAAGTTTGATGTGGTTTTAAGAGGTCTAGAACCGTTGGATTTCATAGAATTTGGAGTTTTCTCTTGCACATATTCTTTCATTTCATAGAATTTGAAGAAATGAAAGAAAAGAGGAACAGGGGGGTCCATTGGTGTTGGATGAGCCACTAATGCGATGACACGTCGCGGGAGCAAAGTTTGGGGGCAAAAAAGCGGGGGTATAAAGAATTTTCGATGTAATATGTATACCGATGTATGACAGAAGGTTCTGTTAGAGTTCAGACATTGAAAGCCTCAAAACATACAGGGTTCAAGCTCAAACCAGCTCATTACAATTAGATAACAAAACGTGTACAGAAGATAAATTTACATATATTCACTGTTGAAGAAGAGAAGTTGCAATGTGTTCTCCTTATTGTACACGTGGGGACAGGCGAGAAGGCAATGGGGAGCCTCTAGGAGTAATATTTAGAGGAGAGGGCTGATGATATCTCCTTGGTGAACCTGCAGCATGACTTCTTGGTGATCTACGAACAGGACTAGGAAGTGATTGCTGCTCGGATTTGGTATCCCTAGGCGCTCGGATCTGATCAAGAGTGTTCAAGACATCAGACATTTTTGGACGTGCTTTCGCATCACCATTGAGACACTGTAACGCAAGGGTGGCAGCCATGAGTGCTCCTTTCTGGGGGTACTGGCCCTCTAACTTGGTGTCCATAATCCGGAATAACTTGCGTTTATCAACCAAATATGGCCTAGCCCACTCCACCAGAGTCTGTTCTATACCCACTTTTGTCTTATCTACTGCACGGCGCCCAGAAATTAGTTCTAACATCACAACTCCAAAGCTATAAACATCACTCTTTGCAGAAAGCCGACCTGCACACCGTAATGAAGTTTTTGATCAGGAAAAAGAATCATCTAAGGCATAGATAACTGACTCCTATCTCATGGTGACAATTTAACATCGAAATTAAGATGGGGTTATTGGTTGTGAATTGCTCCAGCTCATTCATCTAATGGTGTACAATGGGAACCTAGCAACTACCAATTTGTCTAGTTGGGTGCAAAATCAGCTATGAGTTTATCAAGGAAATCTGACGAGAAGCATGGCCTCGCCCTCGCCCTTGGCTGAAGGTGTTTGTAATGCTGTTTTCTTGGTATCATATCAGGAGGAAGTAAAATGACATGCTTAATAATTTGTATAGCTCCACCTGACTATTTGAGAATGTACCCAAGCCTGTTTAGCAGCCATAATTCTATGGTGGTTTTCAGCTTGACTTTGTGGATGCTATCTGCAAGTTTGTGGCTTATACCACATTAAGATCTTCTATGATGGTCTGGAGCAAATAACCAACTAAACCCATTCCTGTTCACACAGTGAACGGATGATGATTGTTCTAAGAGGAATTCCTTTACATCCATCTGAAGAAATTAAGTTGACAAAGGTGATCGCCGTGTAAGATTATAATTAATCAAGCATGGTAAAAAATTTATTACCCGTGGCAACATATTCAGGTGCTGCATAACCTTGTGTGCCCATGACTTGCGTGGAAACATGAGTTTTGTCACCAGTAGGACCTGCTTTGGCTAACCCAAAATCTGAAAGCTTTGCATTAAAATCCTGCATCAAAATTCTTAAAAGTTAGACAATTAGTTCAATTTTAAATGACAAAACAAGGAGAATGCTTCTTATTAGTATGTACCGCATCGAGAAGAATATTCGCTGCTTTAAAATCACGATATATGACTTGTGATTCTGCATCATGCAAGAACGATAGCCCTCTAGCAGCACCTATAGCAACCTTGATCCTTATTGCCCAGGAGAGTGGTTGAGGCCCTCCTACAAATAATGCATAATTTTAAAGTTAAGAAAATTCAGACATTTCAAATCTCCAAGTTTTGCAGTTGAATTCTGAGATTAAGAAACATTGTAGGCATGGAAAAGCAGGCTTCCTAAACGAGTTGTGTAATGTGCACATATTATAGGATGCGAGGGTAAAGGTAGATGAGGAAGTAGACTCAGATTTCAAAAACGTGATGGAGTGACAAGATAAATGTAGCCGAGAAAAATGTTCACTTACTTCTAAAAAGATGATTTTCCAAGCTTCCTTTTGGCATAAACTCATAAACCAGTAGCCGGTTTTCACCATCCAAGCAGTACCCAACAAGTTTAACCAAATTAGGATGATGAAGTTGGCCAAGATAATTAACTTCCGTCTGCAACAAAGTGGACAACAATAATAAGACATAGCCTAAGATGAAAACAGAAATACTGATTTCTCACTAGAACCTACCAACCACTCCTTGTGGCCTTGGAAACCTTCGGGTTTAAGCTTCTTGACAGCAACAACCATTCCAGATCCAGGTCTCGTGGCAGCAAAAGTTTGATCATCAATCCATCCTTTGAATACATAACCAAATCCTCCTTCTCCAAGGAGACTATCAGGACGGAAATTTCTAGTGGCATTCTTTAGCTCATTGAAAGAGAAAGCCTTCAAATTCGGAGACGCCAATATCTCACCTTCAGATCTTGGACTATCAATACTCTTTCTACTGAAAATTGAAATTGTGAGGCCACCAGGAGACGTAGAATGACCATTTTTGCTGGAACTTTTTGAAGCACCTGAACAAAATCTCCGTACGTCAGACACAGTAATGTATCAGAATGCAGCTCAATATCAAAGAAACAACATTCCAACACCTCAAAAACTTCCAAAATCACTAAATTCACACCTTAAACCCTAACAAATTAATCATTTCGAAGCACCCTAAAGTCAAGCAGAAGTCAAACAAGGTCTCAAACTCAAAAAACAAAACCCCTTTACTCAGAAAATACATATTTTCCATTTCCAGACCAAATTACAGATAACAAACGAGCCAAATTCGTAACCGGTTTGTATATATCCGAAACAAGAAAAAGAAGAAAAAATAAGAAAAACCAAAAGTTGGTGAATCTTACCAGAAGTATTGTGAGATGAGTTGGCGTTATCTACTTGAGCTGAATTAGAATTACCTAAACAATTACCCATAGATCACCTAGAAACAGAGTATTGCTACTTATAATTCTATAATCAGTGAATAAATTTAAGGAAAGGTACAAATTTATAAACCAAAATAAATGGTTTTTTCAATCGGAAAAAAGGAGAAAGAATTGAGAAAAGGTAAAATTTATAAGAAACCCACAAACTGAGAATTGTGTGTGTGAGAAGAAAAGAGTAAACGAGGAAAGAGAGAAGAAAGTGGTGAGAAGAGAAAGACAGAGAAACTTTCGTCTCTCCCTGTAGAAAGAAATTAGAAAAGAAACCAGAAATGAGAAGGAGAGTCTTCTTACAGAAAACGTGAGCATTTCGGAGGAAACAATGGGATATGACTATATTGGCCCTTAACTTTGTTGGTTAGTACCTGATATTGACTGCTTTGGGGAACATAAAAATATCTAAAATTTGTTTAGTTGGAGGATTTTAGGCGTCACCTCCTATATTAGTCACGGTGGATGAGGTGGGCGCAATTATATTGGTGTATGATTAAGAGGATGGCTTGTAAAAATTCCCCAAAACAACCGCATTTACCATTATAGAAGTTCCAACCGGTACCAGCAAATGTCCGATGTTTATAGATTTATCTTTGTTCTGATGTATGTAATACTCCCTCCGTTCTTTTTTAATAGGCCAGTTTCTATAAATAAAAGTTTCAGAAAAATAGGCCAGTTTCCTAATTGGGAAAGTCAAATGTTATTTTAATTTTTTGGGACCACTTTTCTCTTAACTTCTTTTGATGACAAGTGTCATGTGGACCACTTCACTTTACTTCTTTTGCTAACAAGTGTCATGGGGACCATTTCACTTCACTTCTTTTATTGACAAGTGTCATGAGGACCACTTTCAATGATTAGTTCTCTTAATTTCCTTAAATTTCGCTAAAAACAAAACTGACCTATTAAAAAAGAACGGAGGGAGTATAATTTTGCTTTATCTTGACTCTGTCTATTATATTTATTTAACACAATATTAGTTTTTTTTCCTGTGATCGTCCATTTTTTGTGTGATTTTCTCTCGTTAAAACAACAATTTATCTAGTTACAAATGATAGTGAAAATTGTTCAGATTAAAAGTGGAGCTAGTTTGAACCTTATTGGAGGTTTTTATTTTATTTTTCTTTTTCTGAAGCATGAAGATATTATTAAAATTAAGCGGCAATGACACGAGGATAAGTAATACCCAAAGAGTCATCTATTACAATTTGATCGATGGAGATGATGTAAACTGTGAATATAATGGGTCACCAATTTTTAAATTTTATTGCATTTCTCTTGGCTGATTAAAAGTTTTAATATTAAGATTTTTGCCATAATAATCGATTTGTGAGAATTTAGATACCTGACTAGGAAGAACAAGCTGCCCATGAGAATCAACAGAAACCTTTTTAACTAATTTTTTGATGAAATTATATTAAGGGTGTGTGTACATACTTCATCGTCGAACACGTGTATATAGGAAGATACGTGGAGAGCATGCAGGCAAAGTCATCAAAACACGATGACACACGCCCATAGCCAAGAAGCCTATCCCGGCGACGTCGGATCTTTGCCCGAACAAATCTAAGGCAGAAGTTAAAAGATGCACCGAAAACACGATGTACTGCGGAGCACCAAATAACTCCCGAAGAGTTACTTTATCTCATCCCCAAAAGAAGCTAAGATCAACGGCGGAGAGAAAGTTAACTGACATGGACGTGACAGGGGCAGAAGACACTTGTCTGACACGAGCAGGCGCCTCAACTACCCGCATTAAACACTCCGAGCAGTATATGTGTCGATCAACCCGTGGAACGAACGAGGATGGCTCTGCGTGATCAAGTAAGGAACGAAGACCTCCGCGTGATGGACACAAAACACAAGAAGATAAGGTTCCAACGGCCCTCAGAAATGGGTCCCACACTCTGACCCTATAAATACCCCCTCTCCACCAAGAGTGAGGGGATGGGAAAAATCAGGGAGAGAAGGAGAGAGAAAGATTGTGAGTGTAAGTTAGTCCTTTACAATATACAGATCTATGTAAACTCCAAAGTCACTCGACTATCCCTATAACCATCAAGTATATAGTGAAACAACAACCCCGTGGATGTAGGCCTTAGTGCTGAACCACGTAAATCCCAGTCTTATTTACATTTCAGCACTTTATATTCGTCTAACGCTCCTTGAGTTTTACTTTTATACTTCGTTTTCTTTATCTTCCCCTGCGTAAATGCCCCTCGCGATGTTATTAGATGAGGCTATGATAAACCCGAGGGTTTTGAGCCAAGGAATCAATGCAATCGTATTATCAGTGCGAGACTGTACCTAGAGTGCGAACATTGTTTGTGAACATATAGATGCCTTCGTGATTTACGTGTTCACAATTTGGCGCTAGAAACAGGGACTTCGTCCCGGTAAAAGATTTATTTTATCCTGTGATTTCATATTAAATTAGCATATGATTGCTCTACTTCATTAGCTCTGGCAGTATCTGTCGAAGCAATTCAAACTGGTTAAAAGATTTATTGCTTAGATCCATGGATTTACATTTTTTAGATCTCGTACGGACTTGTCTTTCCGGTGGGTTTTTGAAAATTTTCAAAAAGATCTACGTGCATTTTCAAAGGGATCCTTTCACGTATCCACATACCTTCAATGAACCCGCATTTTTAAAAGTTCTCTGTGGCCCTCGGGCAGTTTTTTTCTGTCTTGGAGTAATGAATTTCGTAAACTAACCCGATCCGCACGGACATTTCTGTTTCTCGCTGTTTGAAATTCCCTTGTGCAGAAAGAAAACGACAGCACGATTGAAAAGATGCAGGAAGCAGGAAAATCCAAAGCCTCGTCAAAGGAAGCACCAAGGACAACCCCGGTCATCACCCGGAGCAAGCAGAAAGGGGACAAAGCCAAAATAACTAGTCAGAAACAGAACACTGTGGAAATCACTTCGCCTATGAACGCTAACTCCGTTGCAGTCGCGGCCCTCAGAGCAGCGGCAGCGAAGTACAGTACGGCAGCGGCAGCCCCAAAGGCTGCGGAAGCCAGCAAAACTCTTGAATCAATCTCACCAACCAAAAGAAAGGGTGGATGAATCCAAAACACATCAACCCGCGCACCCGCCAACCTTCGGAATGCCACCAACAAACGAACAGAATCAAACTGTGCCGGTGGGCACTCCGCCCGATTTGGAATTGCCACCAACCGAAGCTGAACCTCCACCATCTTTAGTACAAACCATAGAAGAAGGCGGCACCATGGCCGTAGTAGCACGAGCGGGGACTCCCAATCAGGGGTCAAACCAATCACATCGACTGATGGCTGAGCTTGAAGAATTGAAGAAGAGCCAGCAGGTTTACGCTGATGTAGTTCTGCTGGCCAGAGAAAACCAAGATTTAAAAGACCGGATTGCCCTAAGCACGAAGACCATCCAGCAACTTGATGAGGAAAATTCAAAGGCACTAGAACCAAATCGAGACCGAAGAGTCATCGTAGCATCCAATGGAGACACGGCTAGGGGAAGTAGCGCATCTGACCCAGATTACAATGACGGAGAGTCAGACTATCACGAGCAGAAGAGCGTAGGGCATCACCGCGCGATGGAAGAGATGCGTGATGAAATGATGGCCGAAATCAGGCAATTAAAAAGTAGACAAGGCGGGGGAAGGTTAGAAGAGGTCATGAGAGAGTCCAACTCCACGCCCCTAACTCATCGCCTGGCCAACACCCCTATTCCGCTGAAATGCCCTGTCGCGACGTTCGAATGCTATGACGGATCCAGTGATCCCGCTGCACATATTCGGTATTATAACCGTGTCTTAGCTAGATGGAGTCAGAACGACGCCGTACTCTGTAGATACTTCCCGTCAAGCCTTAAGGGATCGGCATTGTCTTGGTTTGATAATCTGCCGCCAGACTCCATCCACTCTTACGACCAACTCGCAGAGAAGTTCTTAAGAACTTACATGTACAACAAGACTGTTAACACCGGAATGGATAAGCTCTTTTCACTGGCAATTGGCTACAAGGAAACCACGAGGAATACACTAACAGATGGCACAAGATCTGCCAAGCCATAGGAAGTGTGGACCCAGTGGTAAGTATCAACGGCTACAAGTGGGGATTAGACCGAATGAGTCCACTATTTGTTGAGATTCATGGAAGCGTGCCTAAGACAGAGGGAGATCTTCGAATAATTATTGAAAAGCACGCTCGTCTTGAAGAAATCCAGCGTGAAAACCCGAGGGCGTACACGCAGAGGTCTCACCGTACCAATTCAGCAGAACAAACCAATGGGTCCAAAAGGAATTGCTCAGTGGAGCGGCCTCACGAAGACAGGAAGGAACGAAGGGATGAACGACGAACAGGCGACCGAAAATTCGAAGATCAAGTTTACACGAAGCTCAACGCTAGCTATGCTCGGATCCTGCGAGAGATCAAAGAAAGGGAAAACCTGGAGTGGCCATGGTCTAAGGGAAAACAGCCCCCGAGAACCGAGAAGTCTAAAGATTACTGTGAATATCACTGCTTCAACGGACACCAGACCGAAAAATGTAAAAACCTCAAAATAATGATCCAAAAATTAATTGATGCTGGCGAGCTCAAACATTACGTACAAAAGGATGTCGCCGAGGATAGATCCAAACGAACCAAGCCAGTCCAACTTCCAGAAGGGAACCGCACAATCAACACCATCTCGTGTTCTGAAGCCGCAGGGCCCTCACTTACAGCACAGATAGGAAAGAGGTTACGGAAGCAGTTCGAAGACCGCTGCGAATTGTATAAGATCGATGGGATAGAGGTGGACGAGCACGAAGAGTGGATGGACTCACCTATTATCTTCGATGCTGAAGATATCGAAGAAGATATGGAAGACCATAACGACCCCCTGGTCCTCACACTACCAGTGGCTGGATGTAACCTTAAAAAAATCCTCATAGACGGGGGAAGCTCAGTGAACGTTCTATTCTACGACGCATTCAAACGAATGAAGCTCCATGAAGAACATCTAATGACCTCTTATTACACCATCTACGGATTCAATGGAGCACCCACAAAGCCATTGGGAGACATCGTGTTGCAAGTTGACGCTGGACCCATGAAATTAGAAACACGATTCAGCGTGGTGGACGCCCCATCCCCCTACAATGCCATTATTGGACGAAAATGGTTACATAAACTCAAGGGAGTGGCGGCAACGTACTACCAATATCTCAGATTCCCAACACCTGAGGGAGTAATGGAAATCAAGGGAGATCGGGTCTCTGCAAGAGAGTGCCAAGCCACTCAGGATCGTATCAACAACGAACAAGAAGAGCAGCGAAAAACCCGAAGAATTAAAAATAAAGAAGCCGCGAAAGAGAAGGCCATAGACCTGTTCCTCAACGAAACTACAGGAAAGGGCTTGAAAAAAGATGATAATGTACTAAGCACAGAGACAAGTACTTCAGCAGCCAACGAAGGACAAAAACATACCAAATAGCAATCAAAGAAGGTCCCAGTCCTCGGGGACCCGAAGCCGGTGTTCACGCCAGTAGAGCCCGTAAAAGAAATCAACATAGGAACGGAAGAAAACCCGAAGATGATCAAAGTAGGGACCATAATGGACGAAAGAAGAGAAGATTCTCTAACCAAATTACTTAAAGAATACGCCGATATATTCGCCTGGAAGCTAGGAGATATGTCGGGGATTGACCCGAAAGTAATCCAACATGAGCTACGCATCATACCAGGCACACCCCCGTTCAGGCAGAAAATTAGAAAAGTTGCACCAGAGTATCATAAGGCAGTGGAAAAAGAACTTCGGAAACTACTAGACGCAGGATTTATCAAGGAAGTCAAGTACCCTACATGGATCTCTAACATGGTCGTCGTTCCTAAGAAAAATGGAGGGGTTAGAATATGCATCGATTTTACTAACCTCAACAAGGCATGTCCAAAGGACAGCTATCCCCTGCCAAGTATAGATCAGCTGGTAGAAGCAGTAGAAGGATATGAAGAACTGTTATTCATGGATGGACATTCTGGCTACAACCAAGTAGCCCTAGCAGAAGAAGATCAGCCACACACAGCGTTCTACACCCCACATGACCTTTATTGCTACACTAGAATGCCCTTCGGACTTCGAAACGCAGGGGCAACATACCAAAGAATGGTCGATGCTATCTTCAGGTCATGGATTGGTAGTACCTTAGAAGTCTACGTTGACGATATGCTCGTCAAAAGTAAGTTGCGCAAAGATCACCACCAGGATCTGAGAGATATCTTCGAAGCAATGAGAAAACATCACATGAAAGTGAATCCAGAGAAATGTACTTTCGGCGTCACCTCGGGGAAATTCCTCGGGTATCTGGTAACAAAAAGGGGCATTGAGGTAGACCCAGTGAAGATTCAGGCCATAGTAGAAATGCCATCCCCGAAGAATTTAAAAGAAGTGCAGAAACTCAATGGGTCCATAGCAGCCTTGGGCAGATTTATTGCCCGATCCTCGGACAAATGCAAACATTTCTTCAATATTCTCAAAAAAAGGGAGCAAGTTTGAATGGACCGCAGAATGCGAAGAATCCTTCCAAAAAATCAAAGAACACCTAGCTTCAATTCCGATCCTGCAGAAGCCGGATCCTGATGAGGTTTTGGCATTATACATAGCAGCAACAGAAGACGCAGTCAGCGCAGTGTTGGTCAAAACCAATACGAAGATAGAACAGCCTATCTATTACGTCAGTAAGACCCTCAATTCTTTTTTTTTTTTTTTTTTTTTTTTTTTTTTTTTTTTTTTTTTTTTTTTTTTTTTTTTTTTTTTTTTATGCGGAAAAAGGAACTAAACCAAACGATCGAAAAGCTTATCCTAGCATTGGTTGGGCTACTCAAAAGCTGAGAACCTACTTCCTAACTCACTTCGTCCGGGTCCCATGCAAAGCACCACTGGAAGCAGTCCTCAAAAGCGCGGGAAAAGTGGGCAGAATAGCCAAGTGGAACACCCACCTGGACCAATTCAACATCATTCATGAAATTCAACATTCTCGAAAATCCCAAGTTTTGGCGGATTTCTTAGCAGACCTCCCCCTGGACAACGACGAAGAGATTAAGGGAATACCAGAAGCCGAGGAAGAAAGCAAGGATCCAATGGATATCCTCGAACCCGCGAGTCAAAGACAATGGGAAGTCTTCGTCGACGGTTCCAAAAATAAGGAAGGAGCAGGAATAGGCATTGTCATCACCACCCCAACCGGAGAAAGGATTGTACAGGCACTCAGGTTAGAATTCAAAGAGCATACCAACAACATCGTCGAATACGAGGCAGTCGTACATGCCCTCCGTGTAATAATAGAAATGGGGGTAACCGATGTAAGACTGACAAGTGATTCAGCTTGTCATACGGAAAATAGGGCTCGAGTACAATGTGTACGATGACACCCTCTCAGCTTACATGGCCTTGGTCCAAACATTGGCATCACAAATTCCGAACATCAAGTTCCGGCACTTATGCAGAAGGGATCTCAGGCACGCGGATGCCCTAGCATATATATCATCCATGCTGAAGGATAAAAGCGTCGAAGCTATTAAAATAACAAGGGTATACGAGCCTTCGATTGCATCTCAATTCTCCTTCGCTACCAATCAAGATACAGTGGAAGAAAATATCGAAGACCAGGTAGGAGAAGACATCCATAACGATTTTGACGAAGAAGATATCCTGTCAAGAGCAAATCAAGACGAAGACTTCAGCAACGAAGATGATTGGAGAATGGTGATCCATGCGTTTCTCGAAAAGGGAAGCTTACCCGCGGATCATAAACAAGCTAGGAAAATACTCTCCAAAGTAGGAAGATATGATCTCCGGGATGGGGTCCTGTACAAGAAATCCTTCCTCGGACCGTTACTACGTTGCTTATCCCGGAAAGAGGGGCATCGAATTCTAAACGACATCCATTATGGTGACGCAGGGAATCATAGCGGCATGAGATCACTAGCCGACAAAGCAAAAACGCAAGGATATTACTGGCCCACAATGATACAGGATGCCGCAAGGATGTCCCGACGGTGTGAAGAATGTCAGCGCTTCGCCAAAAAGATACACGCGCCGGCAACAATGTTAAATTCTGTAGATAGCCCGTGGCCATTTGCAAAATGGGGCATAGATATCGTCGGGCCTTTCGTCGAAGGGTCAGGGAAAAGACGATTTTTGATAGTAGCCACGGACTACTTCAGTAAATGGGTGGAAGCTAAAGCCTTAGCCAGGATCAGAGACGTGGATGTGTTTACTTTCATATTCCAGAACATCATTTGCAGGTTCGGCATACCAGCAGAAATCGTGTCCGATAATGGTAAGCAATTACAGGGGAAAAACATAGACATGCTCTTCGATACTTTCAAAATAAGGAAGAACAAATCCACCCCCATATACCCTCAAAGCAATGGACAGGCGGAAGCCACTAACAAGACCCTCGCCCTTATCCTCAAAAAACAATTAGACGAACATAAGGGGCGATGGTGTGAACAGTTGCATAATGTGTTATGGGCATACAGAACAACAGAAGATCTGCCACTGGGGAATCCCCGTTTCTCCTCACTTATGGAGCTGAAGCAGTCATCCCAACAGAGATCCTCATGCCAACCACAAAGACCGAAGCGGGAGAAAAATCTCACAACAGACATGATGTTAGAGAGATTGGACGATCTAGAAGGAAGAAGGGAAGCAGCATTGCAGAAGATGGAAAATTATCAACGAAGACTAGCAAGGGAGTACAACAAAAAGGTAAAGCTTCGAAATTTTGTAGAGGGGCAGTATGTGTTGAGAACAATCCCACAGTATCAACGAGAAAAGAGATGGGGAAAGTTAGCACCTACGTGGGGAGGACCTTTTATAATACACGACATTGGGAAACGGTTCCTACTACCTTCGCAATCTGAAAGGCGAGGTCCTCCGGCATCCTTGGAATGCTAAGTGGCTTAAACCATATTACCCATAGGAGCAACGCAGCTTTGCATCTGCGTGAAGAAGACCAGAAGAAGAAGGCAGCGTGACCGCTCTACATGTTTCTATCTCTGGACGAGGAATTGCAGGCCTCAACCTATCAATCAAACAAGCTTTCTAAAATTCAAGTAAACAAAACCTATCAACAATATTGGGGAAAGTAGTTAATCTACAATCTCTCAGGGCTCCCCCATCAGTGTCCATAAGTGTAAGACCAGGGGGAAGGCACCCAGCAGAAAGAGATACCCAACCAATCTTAAGGCAACGGGTCGACGGAATGGGTGTATGTAAATATTTTAACCCCATATCCTAGAACGTTGCCTCGGCCCCCACCGTCTGGGAATCCTCTGGCCAAGGGTTCGCCAGCGGGGTGACAGGTCTCAAGACGATCACGAAGGTACCTCCCTTCGGTATCGCACCCAAACACTTAAAAAACTCTTCTTTTGTTTTTAGTGTCCTTCATCACAATGCTTAAAATAAACAACAAACTGATATTGCAGGTATATCAAAAAAATGATCCATTTCATAAAGGTTGGTTAAAAAAGCGGCAAGGCCAATACAAGGAATACACATCAAAAATATTCTTTTTACAAAATACTAGCAAAATCTAACGGAAGGATAATGATTGCCGCGGTCTCTACTTAGATAGATGCCGCCCCATCAGCAGGGTTGTTCCGAAGAGTTGAAGGGACGCTCCCACCAGATGAGGGTCCCGAGGAGCCAGGCAAGGAGGCAGGTACTGGACGACGCGGATAGCTCTTCACGAGGCCATGCTCGGTCTTAAGGCCAAGCTCAATCTTCTCCAGCATCTTGTTTGTCTCCTCAGCCAATTGACACCGAGCCTTATGCATAATAACTGTCGTCCCTGGGCTTGGGATAACAACGAAGATAGACGATTCACTTCTTTAGAAGCAGCACCAACGGCCTCCTCGCGGGATGCCGCCAAACTCTTAAAATGATTAGTCTGTTCTTCCTGCTGCGCTAAGGAAGATTGAGCCTTTTCAAATTTTTCATTTGCAACGCGGAGTTGTCCCTCGAGCTCTGAAAAAGACAACACCAGGGAGTTAGCACAGAAAAGACACAATCACACTCGATGAAATAGGGTTATACCTTCGACACAAGCCGAAGCCTCTTCATACTCATTAACAACCGCATCTCGCGCTTCATCAAGATGGTCATATTCCGCGGATAATTTCTTATAATCTAGTTGAAGGTTGGTGAGAGTAAATTGACTGGCATCTAATTCTACCTGCTTCATCGAATCCATGTGACGAAGGTGGTTGACTTCGTTGTTTATCTCTGATACCCCTTTGCTAAGTCTGTACATACATACTTCAGATTTCTCTCAGACTCAGCCTGGCGGCTATTTCAGCGCGAGACGCAGCAAGGGCTTTGCTTAGAGCCCCAACTTCGGCTCTGGCATCGTCCCTTTCTCTGGTAAGACACATGCTCTCCTTAACTCCCGGAAAAGGAAGGGAGCGAGCCTTTCGTAATTCCTCTTCCAGAAGATGTATCCTAGACTCCAACAATGAAGTGCGCTCACGGGATTCCCGCAGATTCTCACGTGTCCACAGCAGCGTACCATTGAAAAAGTACGGTCATGGTTATACAGATTCTGCATATCAACCATTTGAACATGCCTTGCGCGCCATCCCTCAGCCCGAGCGTCCCACTTTTTGGCTTCGCTCTTAATTTTCTCGACCAGCTCTTTGATACGAGATTTTTGTCGTGCCCTTTCGTTTCGGCCATATCAGCTCGGGGACGCCACCCACTGGAGATAGGGTGGGGAGACTCAGACAGAACAACTAAGTAGTATAGAGGAATTACGACGAACTGCGAGGGTAAAAGAGGAAAAAGAACCAAACCTGTGAAAGCTGAAACTTGGCCGCGAGTTTGCTCTAACTCAGCGCGAACGGCAGCAAGCTCTGAACGAAGACCAGCCTCCGCTTCACCCAGCCTTTCTTTCTCTTTAAGGCTTTTCTTCAGTTCTTCTATTTCCACCTCAGCCGCAGATAATTCCTTTTCTCTGTGACGAAGCTTAGCCTCCACTTCAAAGATTTCGCTTTAAAGAATTGATACAACACATGGTTACAATGCTCACTCCTCATCATCTACACATCAAAACGGCAAACATTATTACACCGAAGGATTCAATCGTCACGAAGAGATATGTACGAAGACTTACCTCCAAGACACGCTGCTGAGGAAAACCATATTGGTACCCATCGGCTATGGCCATCATATCCGCGACAGAAGTAGGAGGCTCCGATACGAGGGTAGCTTCGGGAACACTCAAGCTTTTCCCCCACATCTCAGATACCCGCGCCTTGGAAGATAGTTCCATCATCCGACGGGTATAAGCATCGGAATCCTTTTCACCAGCAACCACCGGGGCAGGATGAGGGACAAACAGCAGACCCTTTTTCTTGAGCCAATCCATTATGGCGTCCTCACCCTCAAACGTCAGCGAATGAGGGAAATCCTCGGAAGGCGAGTCAACCACGGACTTCCCCTTTGCTGATATTGCCCCATCAGCACAAGTTTCGGCATCAACATGCGCATCATGATCATCGCGCCCCCATCCTGAACAGCAGCGTCTTCCTTACCAGAACCCCCGAGCACATCCCAATCATCATTAGGGGAAAGCAGAGAGAAGTCTTCAGGAAAATCGAGAGCATCGTCAAAGAGTTCCCCTGCGGAATAAATCCTGTCAAAAGAGAACTCTTGAGAAATGGTGGGGAGAGTTTCCGCAACATCACCAGCAGGAACAGACATATCAGCGATAACACTGCCGTCAGCTACCGCGGCATTAATTCTCCCCTCATTACCATCACAACCCGCACCAATCTCCTCCTCGACATTAGGAGGGGAAGTATCAGTGCGTTCTTCCCCATCAGAAATCTCCTCATCCTCGGCAAACTCTTCGTTTACCGGACTGGTAACTTCTTCATGAACCTCAGCCTCACCCGTCACAATGGTAGAGGACTTCTTCGGCCCAATCTTTTTCTTCTTCGACACCTGCAAACAAACACGTTCCACAAAAAGAGTTATTTTCTCGAACAGCTTGAGTTTAAAAAAAAATAAAAAAAATAAAAAAAAAGGAGGAGAGGCGCGGCCAGAATCTGCAATAACCATACCTTGGCAGTAGTGGCACTCTTCGGTGGAAGTATAGCACCAGAACCTTCCTCCTCGTCTCCTTCAACGACGTCGAAGGCATAAGGAAAGTTCATGCCTTCGAAATTTAAACGCCAGGGACAGAAATCTCCATAACGAGCAGGAGGAGATTCACCTGATCTGCTACTCTCTGAAGGACGCCAACCGCGCGGACCGGGAATCCAACCGTACGCCCAAGGACCAACAATTTCAATAACAATAGCGTGCCACTCATAATCATGGTCATGCTTGATCCTCTCACGTGCCGGAAAAAGTTTCCGCTGACTAGACCCCTCGGTGCCTGGAACATACTTCAGTTTGGCATCGCTCACCTCACTTAACAGACGAATTTCGCTCCGAGGAGCAGCGAGATTCCGAAGGCTAACACTCCACGGTTTACGGTTCCTACTATTGACGTAATCACCAAAGGAGTTGTTGAAGTTTTCAGGAGTATACCATTCCCTCTCCGCGGGATTTTGAACGTAACACGTCATCGTCGTCTCCCCCTTACTCCGCATATAACACTCCCTCAGTGCACGGAGATAATCCCCCGATAATTGCGACACAAAACGACTGTGAGTATTAGTGGAAGAGATGAGCTCATAAGTAATATCATCCTCAGGGGCATAGAAACGAACCTCTAAGGCTTGAAGCTCATGCTTTTCCTTGAAAACTTCAAGGTCAATATGCTTGAACGTAACTTTCTTCTTGCTGACCGAAACGCTGCGTATCACCGGGGCAGACTCATCCTCTTCCGCGGGATCGGACGAACCAACAAAATCCTCGGAAGCTCTTCTTTTCAAAGAAGGATTCTTAGAAGATTCAGCTCTCGGGACACCACCTTTGGTGTTCTTCCCTTTGAAATAAAGTACTGGAGGCGGCGGCAGAGAGTGTTGCACGGGCACTACAGAACGCAGAGGAGGAACATCAAAGGCGACACCACGAGGAGGTGTCTGCGTACACCTAACGTCATCACGAGGACGAGAAACCGCACGATCGGCAGCGTTTCGAGACCCGGAAGGATTTTTTGAGGGACCCTGTTTCCTAGGAGGAGAGGCCTTCGCCCCAGAAGAAGAAACTCTAATACCACGGGGATCCATTTGAGACTCTCTGCGCGGAGGGGATCTCGGTAGACTACAACCCGGAGTTTGATAAGGAAGCCGCGGACGATCAGACATGGCTGCGAAGAGGTACAACATAAACAAGTTAGAAACAAACACAAGGACATCACCAAAGATCAAAAAACCACAAAATTAGCAGTCCATCTCAACATATCACAGAAACCCTAAAACTAGCATACATGCTTGAAATTCCCCAAAACCCTAAAACCCTAAACTCAAAAGTCCAATCAATACAAGTAAAACAATGGCCTCCTCGATTTGAGACGAAGAACAGGGGCAAACTAGCATACAAGCATTAAAAGAGGTTCTTTATCACAAACAAGGGACGACAACAGCAGAAATGGGAGGCTACGATACGATCAACAACAGAAAATTTACAATCAACACAGCTTAAAACAACATGAACAAAGAAAAGAAACCTCACCACCACAAACAGCAGCAGGAAGAGGACAACAAACCAGAAACAAAGAAGAAAGCGAGCGTGATTAATTCTAAGGCAGAGAGAATTTAATGGTTGAAGAACAAAGAATGAAGACTGACAGGGAGAATGAAATTAATTTTTAGGGAGAATGAAATTAATTTTTAGGGAGAATGAAATTAATTTTCAAGGAGAATGAAATTAATTCTTCTTCTCTCCTTAATATATTCGAAAGAAAGAGAAGGAAGTTAATGGAGGAATGGGAAATGTTCCCATTAAATGAGCAGTTAATGCACGAATATGAAACATGCCCAAGTATCTAGGAGAAGTTATTAGGAGAGAGGAAAAATATGTAACGTCTGTTTTCTTCAATGCTCCCACTAAACACTCAAGCCCGAAGAAAAGGGGCAAATTGTGTGTACATATTTCATCGTCGAACACGTGTATATAGGAAGATACGTGGAGAGCATGCAGGCAAAGTCATCAAAACACGATGACACACGCCCATAGCCAAGAAGCCTATCCCGGCGACGTCGGATCTTTGCCCGAACAAATCTAAGGGCAGAAGTTAAAAGATGCACCGAAAACACGATGTACTGCGGAGCACCAAATAACTCCCGAAGAGTTACTTTATCTCATCCCCAAAAGAAGCTAAGATCAACGGTGGAGAGAAAGTTAACTGACATGGACGTGACAGGGGCAGAAGACACTTGTCTGACACGAGCAGGCGCCTCAACTACCCGCATTAAACACTCCGAGCAGTATACGTGTCGATCAACCCGTGGAACGAACGAGGATGGCTCTGCGTGATCAAGTAAGGAACGAAGACCTCCGCGTGATGGACACAAAACACAAGAAGATAAGGTTCCAACGGCCTTCAGAAATGGGTCCCACACTCTAACCCTATAAATACCCCCTCTCCACCAAGAGTGAGGGGATGGGAAAAATCAGGGAGAGAAGGAGAGAGAAAGATTGTGAGTGTAAGTTAGTCCTTTACAATATACAGATCTATGTAAACTCCAAAGTCACTCGACTATCCCTGTAACCATCAAGTATATAGTGAAACAACAACCCCGTGGATGTAGGCCTTAGTGCTGAACCACGTAAATCCCAGTCTTATTTACATTTCAGCACTTTATATTCGTCTAACGCTCCTTGAGTTTTACTTTTATACTTCGTTTTCTTTATCTTCTCCTGCGTAAATGCCCCTCGCGATGTTATTAGATGAGGCTATGATAAACCCGAGGGTTTTGAGCCAAGGAATCAATGCAATCGTATTATCAGTGCGAGACGGTACCTAGAGTGCGAACATTGTTTGTGAACATATAGATGCCTTCGTGATTTACGTGTTCACAAAGGGAACTAATTGAGTTAAAAAAGAAGAAAAATATATCTGAATTTGCTTGATTGGATAACGGCATATATAACAATCCAAGAATTTTGTCGTGGAATGATAGAATAGGTTATTATTATATTCCCTCCGTCCCTAATTAGTTGAGCTAATTGGTTTTAGATTTTGTCTCACAAATAGATGAGCTATTTTACTAATCAAGAGGGTATTTCTAAAACTATCCTTTTAATTGATTATTGTTACTATAAGAAATATGTATAATTGATAGTCATGTTTATACTCGTTACGTAGGTGTTTTAAAATGTTTTTTAACGGTATAAAATTTACGAAAAACCGTGGTATAGTTTAAGAGAAAATTCATTTCGAAGTTTTACAAGTTATTATCCATAAGGGAATACTTGTAAAATATACTTAAAGATACCCCTTTTCTCCTTACCTTAATAATTGTGCAAACTACAAATGGCTCAACTAATGTGGGACGGAGAGAGTAGAAGACAATTTGGCCTTTCGGGTTATCGTCTTGCTTACATCCACGATCTGCTGCAAACTTTTCGGATTTTTTACTATCCAAGAAAAAAAATATTCATATTCTTTTTCCGTACAAGTGCAACGCAAGTTAAAGCTACTGCTGTTTACTTTTTATGTTTTTCTATATTATCTCTTCTTTTGGTTTGGTGAATTGGTAGAAAGGTACGCATTGACTCGAGAAAGGCCAATGCTACTACAGGTTGTGTTAAGTATGGTAACATGGTACGAATGAAGGAAGAAGATTACTAAATCTCCCATCGCCACTATCAATGGACCAAAATCTATCAGCCATCCACGCAGCCCAGACCCGATTTGTCATGCAGAATGCAGCAAATTCAATTTCAAACCATAATCAGTTATGAGGGCTATTCTTATGCACCATGGGCAAATATATATATATATATATATATGACCATTTCAGGTGGCATGGGAAATCCCATACCAAGCGGTATGGTAAACCAGCTGCTTATCGAGCAATATTGTTTATTTTATCAGCGACAACAGAGACTCTACCGCTTGCTATTTTATAAATATCGTTCGTTGAAATTTTTTACGCCAACGACGAGTTCTTTTGTCGCCTATTAATAGGTAGTTTTCAAATTAAAAATTTACACCAAATTTTTACTAAAAAAGTTTCTCTATTTCTTTCTTTCTCCAAAATTTACTCAAATGGCAGAATTTCAAATACAACTTGATTCGGCAGCCCATCTTGATTTTTCTGGAGTAGTACTTGAAGCTTTTTTTTTTGTTTTTTTTTGTTTCGACACATTCCGCAGGCACAAGGCCAAAAAGAAAAACAAAACTACGCAAACGAAACAAAAGAAAACATCAAAACAAAACTAGTTTATCTTCGTCTTCCTTCTCTGATAAACCTGTTGTGCCTTATCTGCAGCCAGGATTTCTCTGAAATCCATATTAAACTCTTCATGACGATTTTTTGTCCAAGAACTGCCCAAGTATAAACCAGCTAAGAAATCTGCAGCTCTGTTAGCTTCTTATAGCAGAAAGTAATCCTCCATCTAGCAAACTTCTTTTTCAAAGCCATAATTCTTCTCCAAATTTGAATCACATTCCATGGTGGCTCAGTCGCAGTACTAGTTAAAAAGTTATAAACAACCATAGAATCGATACATAGGTGAATGTTAAGCTTATGCTTCTGCAAAGACAGATTTAGACCAAGTTCAACACCCTGTAATTCATGAGAAAGCATAGAAATGACTGGCCCTTCTCCACTAACAGCCCCAATCACTTCAGCTTCATGATCTCTTATAATAGCCCCAAAACCTGCTGCTGTATCAGTTTTTGAACCATCTGTATTTATCATTACTTCATCATTATGGGTATACATCCAGGTGAAGAAAATGATCTCTGGAAGAACAAAAGTACAGTCTATATTCCATCTTCTCATGAAATCTCTAGCATATAAGGTATCATTCTCCTTATGGTTCATAGCTAACATTTTTGAACCTCACTTCTTGTATGATAAGCACACTAACTTGTTCTTGAGAACCATTTTGAGTTCTAAATATTCTATTATTACATTCTCTCCAAATTTGGTAAACAAAACTATTAAGAACCATCTTTTTAATCATAACCATACAACTAGAACCTGTAAATGCTTGAGCACACCAATTAACTTCTTCATCCCAAGAACTCTCAAGACCCTTAATAATTCTCATTTTAAGAAGAAGACTTCTCCAGATTTCAGATGAAAAATAACACTCATGAAATAAATGATTTTCAGACTCCTCAGCATTCCCACATAAAATGCAAGTAGGATCAGATATGGTTCCCCATTTACATAACTTACTTCTAGTTTTCAGCCTTTTTAAGAGAGCTAACCAAGTTATAAAAGAGTGTCTAGGAATGTGATTCTTAAACCAAACTAAGTGCTTCCAAATAGGGCTAGGCAGGTGATCAGTTATAGCAATATAAGTAGCTTTCATAGAGAAGTTATATGTAGCACCTAATTTCCAGAAGATTTGATCATTCTCTGCAATGTTGAAATCAGTCAGAGATACTTGCTTCACTACTTCTTGAATATCATCTTCCATAAAATCTGGAAACACCCGACCTTCAAGAGAAATAAAGTCAGCCACCTTTTAATTAACTGTAGCACCAATTGTTTCTAAAATATGAGGTTCCACCCAGTCAACAAGAATCCATTTAGAGTGCCAGTTGTCATGCAAGAAGCTAGTGGAAGCTCCATTTCCCAAAAGAAGTCCTATATGTTTCTTTGCTAGCTCTCTGTGATCCAATATTCTTCTCCAACACCAAGAAGTATCTTGTGGAATCTTCATAGTCCAGAAATCATTATCTTTAATGAGATTGCTTTTAACCCAAGAATTCCAAATGGTATCTTTACCAGAAACCAAATCCCAAATGTGCCTGAGATTAGCTGCAACATTGGTATTCTCTAAATCTTTAATGCCCAATCCCCCTTCTTCATAAGAATGACAAGCAAAACTCCATTTGATAGGCTTGTAACTCTTCTTTAGAGTAGGACCAGCCCATAAGAATCTTTTCAATGTTGTATTCAGCTCCTTTATAACACTTTTAGGAAGTACAAAGCAAGAAAACCAGAAGAACAACATTCCACAAAGAACTTCCTTGATGAGCAAAGCTCTACTAGGATAGGCCATAAATGTATACTTCCAAGAGTGAATTCTCTCATCAACTCTTTCAAGAAGAGGTAAGCAATCTTTATAAGAAAGTTTAGTGGATAAGAGAGGAACACATAAATATCTAACAGGCAATTCTCTTACTGTACAATCTAGAATTTGAATAATTTGATGCAAGGTAGTATCATCCACAGCAGAGCAAAATAAGGAGGTTTTTTTATTATTGATCTCAAGGCCTGAGTATGAACTAAATTCATCAAGAGCAACTTTTAAGATAGAAGCAGCAGCAGCAGTTCCTTTGGAAAAAATCATTACATCATCAGCAAAGCACAAATGGGTTAAACTAGTTAACTTACATCTTGGATGAGAGCCAAATTTCTGAATCTGAACTTGTTTAAGCAGTGTAACACTCAGCATCTCCATTGCCAGCACAAACAAATAAGAAGAGATTGGACAACCTTGTCTCAAACCTCTCTGAGCTCCAAAGAAACCATAGGGGATCCATTTATAAGAATAGAAAATATAGTTATTTTAATGCACAGATCAATCCAGTTAATGGATATATCAGGGAAGCCCATCTGTTTTAACATATAAAAAATAGCATCCCATTTAACAGTATCATAAGCCTTCCTAAGGTTCATTTTTAAAGAACACCTTAGGGTACCTTTGGATCTGTGATAATTCCTTACCAGCTCATGAGCCACCGTGATGTTATCTTGAATATGTCTCCCAAAAGCATATTGATTTTTGCTTATTAGACCTCCCAAAATCTTATTCATTCTTAAGGATAAAATCTTGGTAATGCACTTATAAGTAATATTACAACAAGATATAGGTCTATAGTCTGAAACAATAGAAAGATTTTTCTTCTTAGCAATCAGGGTAATGAAGGTACTATTAACTTCTTTTAGGAGCTTGGATTTATGAAAAAAGTTTTGAACAGCTTCAACAAAATCATCTCCCACCAAAGGCCAACAAGATTTGAGAAAATGGCTAGAGAAGCCATCAGGCCCTAGTGCCTTTCTTGAACCAATAGAATGTAGTGCAGCTACCACTTCTTCCTTAGTGACATACTTAATCAAATCAACAACATAATCATGTTGAACACAAGCATTAATGCTAAAATTGAACAAAGAAGAAGTAGATTTGTCTTCAGGTAAATCACTGCCAAATAACTCAGAGTAGAAAGATATACATTCCTTAGCAATCTCCTCATCTTCTACCATCTTAACATTTTCTCTGTCATATAAAGATAAAATATTATTTCTAGATCTTCTTTTTTTGAGAGAATTATGAAAAAAGAGGTATTTGAGTCTCCCAAATCTAGCCATTTGATTCTAGATTGCTGTTTAGCAGCTGATTTTTCATATTTTTCCTACTTAACATGTTCAGCTACATAAGCTCTTTCTCTTCTAACCAATTCATGATCTAGCGGATAAGATTGAAGAAGAAGTTGGGCAGAGTCCATTTTTCCTTTAGCTTGTAAAAACTGCTCAGACATATTCTTAAACCTTAACTTTTTCCACCTAATAGTTTCATGTTTAACACTCTTCAGTTTAGTAACAAATCTAATCATTGGGTTACCTCTAACTTCAATATTCCATCCTCTCCTAACCACCTCCATAAAATCTTTTTCATCGCAAATAAAATGGTAAAATCTGAATGGGGGAGGGCCATGTTTTCTTTTCTCAACAACAAAAACAATACGAGGAGACTGATCTGAGATACCTGGAAGTAAGAACTTAGCTTTAGAAAGTTGGAATTGTCGAATCCACTCCATATTAACCATCACTCTGTCCAGTTTAGATTTGATAATAGTATCATCTTGTTGATAGTTAATCCAAGTATAAAAACAACCAGAAAATTGAAGATCCATAATCTTGGATAGCTGAACACATCTAGATAAATATTGATAATGATAAGGCAAAACATAAGCACCCCCACTTTATCAGAAGGAAACAACAAAGAGTTAAATTCACCTATTAGGACCCATGGTTTAGTATTAAAAGAAGCAAAGCCTATAATAGAATCCCATAGAGAAGTTCTTGTGATATAATAATTTTCCCCATAAATAAAAGTTACAACAGAGTTTATCATTGAAGAGAAGGAAACATATAGAAAAATAGCATGTGGAGAATAACTCAAAACATTAACTTGGACATCTTTAGGATCCCAAGCTATCCAAATTCTACCAACACTATTTACACTATCATTGTCTAAGTAACTCCAAGAAGGATTTATGTTATTTCTTATTCTTACTTTACTGTGGGCTTGAACATGAGTTTCCACTAAACCAATCATGGAAAGCTTATTCATTCTTATTAAATTTTTAACTTCCAACTGTTTCAGAGGATCATTTAGACCTCTGATGTTCCAACATCCCTATATTGAAACTCATATTAAGTTATTGGGGAGAGAGATGGTACCTCTAGCAGACTTTTTTAAGTCTGCGATCTTAGGAAAGAGATTAATAGTTGCTGGAGAAATATCAGACCTTCTTTGGAAATGAGCTCTTGATCCTGAACTTGTAGCCTCAGATTCCTTAGTTTTCAACTGAGTTGCTTTCAAAATATTTAGTAAAATTTCTTTGTTCAGCTTAGGTATAATTAACTTCATGAGTGTAATCCATACATTTATCCAAAATAGAGAAAGAATTTGAAGTGACTATAACCTTGCCATTTTTATCTTCCCTTGAAACAACTTCCTGAAGAACATTATTTACTACTATTGCAGGGATCAAAGGTTCTTTATCAATATCAATAGGTGAAGATTCATTGTTTACAACTTTAGTAGAAACTTTTGTTGATTTAACTCCCTTTCTTGACTTAGTAATCCATCCCTCCTTAGCCTTGTTTGCAGGAGTCTGTTTTGGAACCCATTTTTGCACCACTTTTTGACTTGAAATTACTTGTTTTGGACAATGAGCAATACTATGACCAAATACAACACACTCTTTACACTTTGGAGGCTTCCAAGAATAATCCATGTTGATTTCAACTGTGTCCTTTCCCCCTAATGTAAATGTAAAAGAATCTGAAAATTCACATTCAATATCTACTTCAACACATATCCTGCATAACTCATTCTGCTTTTATTTAGAGTTTGAGTATCCATCATAAGAGGTTTACCTAAGTAGCTGGTAATCGTACTCAAGCCTTTCTTATTCCACATGAATAGTGGAACATTTATAAAATTCATCCATACTGGAAGAGATTTTAGTTCATCAATTTCTTGTTCTACTGTTTTTGACCAAGGTTTAACAATAAACAGTCTGTTTGAAATAAACATTGATCCCATTTCCAATGCTCGGATTCTATCTTTAGGAGATTGAAATTCAAAAATAAACATAATGTCACCATGGATAGTCATATTGATATTACTTTTAGGTTTCCAAGCTCGATTTACAGCATTACGAACCCAATTGAAATGTAATCTGCTACTAACAAAAGTGTCGATGAACTTATCCTCACACTGCCGAATATCTTCATCGAAAACCTCATAAGGAATGTCCATATATTTCTTTCCATTAAACACCGGAGACAAATACTAATCCATATCAGCTGAAATAATTGATTCCTTCTTCTTATCGAACAGTAAAGACCAAGTAGTTGGAGATCCTTTCGAACCAGTAGGGGGAAATTTTCAAATTCTGGTGGAATTGCAGGATCTGAAGACAAAGAATTAACATGGATATGTGTTGTAATATTAAGATTGCGGTAAATACGGATTCTATGCTCGGACTTGAATAGATTTAAAAACAAAAATATATAAAAAAATTGCCACAGGATCAAGAGATACTGGGACTCAGGATTTCACCAATTCTTATACTCATGCATAAAGAATGGTTTCCTCCATCATCCCAGTATTGGGGTTTAGCTACTCATAATAATCATGTTCTCAAAATACATACTTGATGCTCAAAATATGATTAAAAGAGTGAAAAATATAATACAGTGAAACTACGACCGACTTTAAGCGTCCAGAAAAGAACGATACCTCAGCGCTGCTGTTGATAAGCGACGCTGGTATTCTGCTGTTGAATAACGACGCAAGTCTGCTGCTGCTAGCACTGTTTAAGAACGACGGTCCTGAAGGGTCCGTTCTTCGTCTCTTCTTCCTCCTCGAGCAGCAGCAGGAAGCTTTCCTGCAGCTTCCTGTTCTTCGTCTTCCAGCCTCTCTGCTGCGTCTCTGTGGTCTCTAAACTTCCCCAAACTTCTTGATAACCCTTCCTAAGACTTTAAACAGCCTTTATATACACAATAAGTCGATTAAATCTTCCCCAATATTTTCGTTTATCTCCTCAGCAAGTTCCGTGTTTATTTCTCTGCCAAACTCTCTTACGCAATATTCAGCAGTCCAAACCTTCCTAAAATATCTCCAATTAAGCGTATAGTAATTCCAGAGGATATATATTCCTTTTCCACGCGTAGAAGTCTTCCACAAATATCTCAAAAATATTTGAACCCTAAACGGAGAGTTCGTGTCCTGTTGAACTTTGGTTGATTCTTCCGACTTTTCCAGCCCAATTGGCTGGGTCTAATTTGTTGTACTGATCTTGTTATAGTCTAGGAAGTCAAGTCCAGTGAAAATCCGGGCATTAATCTCCTTAAAACTCGCTTGAAATCGAACACAAAAAGTGCCAGACGTGACACTTCTTTTTCCCGCCAAAATTCAATATTTGAATTTGAGAAGGATGTCCCCCTAACCAGTCCCGGTCTCCCTTTAACAGATGCCTGGAAATGGGTCACCCCTTAGTAATTAGGTTGCCCCTTATCCAATGTGAGAGTCCGTATAGTAGTTTTCTCCCACGAGCGCAAAAACCATTTTTAGCCAATTTCGCCGCAAAAGCTTATTTCTCCAAAAACACCTACAAATAATAAAATAACCAAATAAGTATAAATCGAGCACTAACACTATATACAATTGAGATATATTAGACACATAAATGCGTCTATCAAATACCCCCAAACTTATTATTTGCTAGTCCTCGAGCAAATCAAAACTACAAATAAAATCCTAACTCACTGTCGCAGCATCGTCGATTGCATTTAGCGTATGCAATAAGCCTTTAAACCCCTAGGTGGCCCTAGTGGCCGAGTTATAGTCTCGGGGGCTTACCAGAGATATACCCACAAAACCTGTACTCCAGACCTTAGCTATCTACGCAGAACCTTGGAAGGCACTAAAGAATCTCCTTGGTTGGCATACTTATTGACTACAGGAAGAAGTACCCTGATGCGAAATTCCAATTGTGTACACGAGTTTGCACTCAAGCATACTAAAATTCATATAAAGTGACAGAGCTCTACTCAGATAGTTGCACTATGGACATCATATTCGGAGTCAAACTAATCACATGGATAGATCAAGAAGATGGATATAGAAAACATAGATGGTTTTGATGTTTACTAAGTGAACGACGTTTCCCATATCTGTCTGAAGGCCTCCGCCAAAATGAACCTATCCTAATGGATTGAGATACTAGTCTGACTAATCAACACACTGGCATATACAAGGGTACCAGTGGTCGATAACCTAACTCTAGGTCAACACAACTGGCATATACAAGGGTACCAGTGGTCGACTTTATTGAATTTATTCCTTTTGGTCAAATGGTCTGGTCTCAATTTCTTTTTTTTTTTTTTTTTTTTTTTTTTTACTTTTTGGTAACTACCATTTTTTTTTTCATCTTTTTTTTTTTTTTCATCTCTTTTTCTTTTTCAACTTTTTTTTTTTTTTTCATGGTATCTCAATCACTCTAATTCACCCTAGCATTGGTAACAACTTGAATCGTGGGCCCCACCTATCACTTAGAGAAACATAGTTTAAAAACAAAATAAAATAAAAATAGAAGTGAAAAGGACTCAACGAGATATGGTGAAACTATCATGTTATTTCTAACACCTGAGCTCTGTGCTTTTATGAATAGACTCTTTAGATGTTTCCATCTAATCAGATTGGTTCCTCAAACTCCTACAATCAAAATGCTTCCATCCACTTAGATTGTTAGTGCATCCTAATAGGCATAAATTTCTAGCTCTGGAGTTTATTTATTCATACTGCAACTAAAAAGTTTCTCCCATACCCCCAAACTTAAACCTAACATTGTCCTCAATGTTCTAAAGATGAAATTAAAAGCATGAACAAGGAGAAACTGTTACCATTTGAAGAAAGAGTTAAGGAAGGATATTACCTGGTTGCATGAGATTGGGTTACCTCCCAAGAAGTGCTAAGTTTAAAGTCTTCAGCCAGACTAGAAAAGGTTTAGTCAACTCGAACCGTATAACAGTAGCCGGAATAACTGTGGGTCTTTAAAACCAAAAAGAGCTGACAAAAGGAAACTGCAGTGAACCAAGAAAATGTACAAGACTAGCATGCCCTTACCTAGTTTCCTGATTAAGATATCTATATCTAATTGTGGTTCAGGTTCAGGTTCTATAAAAGGGTCTAAATATATTTCTTTAGGCTGCAACTCCTCAAAATTGAGATCCGAATTATTAGGTCCTAGAGTCTGTAAGTACTTAAATAAGAACTTAGAAGCACAAAATAATAACCTAAATAATTGAGGATCCTCTAAGTCAATCAGGTTTGACTTACATAATTGACCACAGTGAGAGTAGTGGTCATTCTTAAGAAAATGTGTCGATTCTAATATCCTAAAGTAATTAGGTTTAGTCTCAGAACTTAATAATTGACACATTTGAAATTTATACGTTCCCACAATTGTTTGAAAAATATTTGGTGGGAAAACAAAGTCGATCTTAGTATCATAGCCTGGTCTAACCTCATCAACCAGAGGATGGGTTTCTAACAACTGAACTTCCTTATGGACATCACTAGGTTCAGGAAAACGAGTATGAAAGTAATCTTGTAAAATGGTTGAGGCATTGATGTCAAGTCCTAAGTGTGGGGACTTTCTGAGAGTTAAAGGTAAGGCACTAGGGAAGTGATAATCACCCCCAAACTTAGAGTTTTCAGTTTCTCTAGATAGACCTCTAATTATTTCTTGAATTTCCGTATCTTCAGAGTCCTTAAAATATTCAAGAGATTCTTCTAAGTTATTATCAGGTAGTGCATCTTTACTCATCTCTACGGGTCTATCTTCTTCTTCCAAGACTATTGTTTCTAAGTCGCTAGACTCTAAAACAGTATTTTCGAAATGAACCCGTTCCTCTAAACCACTATCGGCTTCGTAATCAAAAGGAAAAACTACATCGTCTAAAACGGTGGTATCCCTAATCAAATCCTCGTCCTTTTGAATAGGTGAATAATCATAAAAATTATTTGGATTTGAAGTAGAAATAATATAATCACTATAAAGCTCAATTGGATTACTAGATTCCTGATTACTATGCCTACATATTTCAGATTCTTCATCACTACTATCCTCATCATCATAATAGTACGAAGATGATTGAACCTTATCTAAATAAGTAGTGTTACCAATTATAACCTCGTTATCTTGATTATGTGAAAAAGTATCTTCATTCTCAAGGGTATTATTGGATACACTATATTGGCAATTCAAGTTATTTCGAGCAATACTTTCATTCGTCTCTAACTCAAGTCTACGTGTCGACTCAGCTATCCTCTCAAGGGTCTCTTCCAAAGAAAGTTCCCTTAGTGTAGGATCTAAGTTTTGAGTTAATCTATTGAGGATATCTTCTACAGATTCAGTTGTTGTTGCAGTTCTTTCGTCCATAACTACATTATTCACCTCATCTAATTTATACGTCGATTCAGCTAACTGACGTGATGACTTAGCTAAATTCCTGAGAGTCTCTTCTAGAGAAGGAATAGGAACTGAAGGATCATAATAAGGACTACTTTTCAATAGTTTGATTGTATCCTCTAGAGACGAAGAACTAGTACTATAATCTTCTTGCTCGTAAGACTGATGCATGTGTGGATAGTAATTGGGCTCACCATGGTATGAACCATAACCTTGAAAAGGTTGGCGTCCCCAGTCACTATTCTCACTATGGTCATAATACTGATGATGTCCATATTCAAATTCAGGTCGATATTCATTGTATTGGCTTCTATCATACCAGTTCGACATTCTTAATTTCAGGGGAATTCTACGCAATCAAAAACAAGTCCGACTCGACCAAATCAAACCTATAGAATCTAGCAAACAAAAAGCATGATGGATCCACTTAGATTGTTTTCTAGACCGGCTTCTATTCCTTCGAAAAGGAATTCGTTACAATTTGAGCACACCCCTCTGGAATCAATCCGAGCTAATGTAAGTTGAATCGAGGCGAGGGAAGCTCAGTGGAGCTTTGATACCCAAGGCCTCACCGCTATCACAAGGCGGCGCAGTCACGCATTCAACTCACAGAAACCATCATGAACTTTGAAATGTGCTTAAAGAGCAACCAATATTTTTCGAACGAGTTTCCTATTAAGCTCGTTACCCTATTGGTCTCGTTCTATTCAAAATTTTAGGCTTAGGTTCGCGTTTGGTTTCGTTTTCCTAAGGCGGGCAAGAAGGAAACGGTGATGAAATCCGAGTCCTTATCTTGATTTGGCCAGGCCTTGCCCTTTACTAGGAAATTAAAAACAGTCCAAATTCGTCCTCAATCAATGAATCACCTTAAGGAATACAGTAACTCGCTTACAGGAGATTCGCGAGTGTTTCGATGGACTTACCTCCCGTACCAGACGGGGGATGAACCGTTGAAGTCGACTCGGGCCACGACTCCTATGTCATGTACGAACCCGAGGGGCCGAGACGATATCGTAATCGTCGTCCTTCCCTGCAAACAATTTAATTTTTTTTTTATTAATAATAAGACCCTTCCGTAGGGTTAAAAAAATAAAAAATAAAATGTCCAAAAGTCCAAAATAAAGTCCAAATAAAAAGTCCAAAAATTACAAAAATTATGAAAAATAAAGCCTATTTACAAATTCTAAAAATAAATAAATAAAAGCTATATACAAAAAAAAAATAATAATAAAAATTAAATCCTAAAAAAAAATTATGTCTTTTTTTTTTCTTCTCTTTTAGCTTTTAGCTTTAAGCTTTTTGTTCCCAAGTCCTTAGTATTCCACTTCGAACCTGTATATCAAAGACACAAAAAGAAACGTAAAAAGGAACAAATAATAATAAATATAAAAAAAAAAATAAAAAAAAAATTAAACCTAAAAACAAATCTATATACAAGTCCGCGTCGGCGGCGCCATTTTGTTGTAATATTAAGATTGCGGTAAATACGGATTCGATGCTCGGACTTGAATAGATTTAAAAACAAAAATATATAAAAAAATTGCCACAGGATCAAGAGATACTGGGACTCAGGATTTCACCAATTCTTATACTCATGCATAAAGAATGGTTTCCTCCATCATCCCAGTATTGGGGTTTAGCTACTCATAATAATCATGTTCTCAAAATACATACTTGATGCTCAAAATATGATTAAAAGAGTGAAAAATATAATACAGTGAAACTACGACCGACTTTAAGCGTCCAGAAAAGAACGATACCTCAGCGCTGCTGTTGATAAGCGACGCTGGTATTCTGCTGTTGAATAACGACGCAAGTCTGCTGCTGCTAGCACTGTTTAAGAACGACGGTCCTGAAGGGTCCGTTCTTCGTCTCTTCTTCCTCCTCGAGCAGCAGCAGGAAGCTTTCCTGCAGCTTCCTGTTCTTCGTCTTCCAGCCTCTCTGCTGCGTCTCTGTGGTCTCTAAACTTCCCCAAACTTCTTGATAACCCTTCCTAAGACTTTAAACAGCCTTTATATACACAATAAGTCGATTAAATCTTCCCCAATATTTTCGTTTATCTCCTCAGCAAGTTCCGTGTTTATTTCTCTGCCAAACTCTCTTACGCAATATTCAGCAGTCCAAACCTTCCTAAAATATCTCCAATTAAGCGTATAGTAATTCCAGAGGATATATATTCCTTTTCCACGCGTAGAAGTCTTCCACAAATATCTCAAAAATATTTGAACCCTAAACGGAGAGTTCGTGTCCTGTTGAACTTTGGTTGATTCTTCCGACTTTTCCAGCCCAATTGGCTGGGTCTAATTTGTTGTACTGATCTTGTTATAGTCTAGGAAGTCAAGTCCAGTGAAAATCCGGGCATTAATCTCCTTAAAACTCGCTTGAAATCGAACACAAAAAGTGCCAGACGTGACACTTCTTTTTCCCGCCAAAATTCAATATTTGAATTTGAGAAGGATGTCCCCCTAACCAGTCCCGGTCTCCCTTTAACAGATGCCTGGAAATGGGTCACCCCTTAGTAATTAGGTTGCCCCTTATCCAATGTGAGAGTCCGTATAGTAGTTTTCTCCCACGAGCGCAAAAACCATTTTTTTAGCCAATTTCGCCGTAAAAGCTTATTTCTCCAAAAACACCTACAAATAAATAAAATAACCAAATAAGTATAGAATCGAGCACTAACACTATATACAATTGAGATATATTAGACACATAAATGCGTCTATCAATATGGGGAATAACTGTAATATTTTCACCTTCCATGAGATTTTCCTCTAGAGCTGAGGAGGAAACCTCTAGAGGAATCGGTGTCGGAGAAGAAGCCTGCATCTCACCAGAGGAAATGCACAAAGAAACGAAGAAACCCTAACCCAAATCGCCTCAGAATCGCCTTTGACTTTAGCCGTCTTGGTTTGACTATGTTAGGTTGTGAGTCATACACACGAGTAGTACTTGAAGCTGCTGTTAAGAAGATATGTGATAATTATAAAGAAATAGGTAAAAAGAAAGAAGTCTTCAAGTTTTGGATATTAACCAACTCAAACCAGCAGCTAAGAAAAGGTAAAGAGGAGTTCAAGGCAAGGAAAATCAACACAAAGAAAATTTGAAGGAAAAATAGAGTATTAGTCACAAAAACAAAGAACACTCTATTAGTTACAAAAAAAAGGACACTCTGTTCATGAGCACATTGATTTGAATGCAGAAGGAAACCAAGATGAAGAAGACTGTCCGAGATTTTTATTTTTAAATTGTTATTGTTGTCTAGTTTTATATCTTGTAAAATGACTATTTTAATGATTAATTCAAAGTTTATATCAAAAAGTGCACTTATTATGAATTTGAAAAATTTGAATTGTATTGTTGAAACTTAAGCTTGTTAAATTTAGAAATTATTGTTGAAGATTAAGTATATTTTTTAATTCAAACTTATGCTTTAATTTAAACTAACAAAGTAAGCAAATTATTAAAACTTACATTTATGCTTAAGTTGATAATTAAGAAAAATATTAAAACTTGCATTAAGTTTGTAGTCTCCTTATTTTGGGTCGGGCTCCTTGCAAGCCCTGTACGAAGTCCGACCGACATCTTGTGGTAAAAAGATTCGTTCAACTCAGACTTGTGAAAATTCGATTTTAGACCTAATTAAAAATTAAAATAGAAAATATGCAAACGGTGATAACAAAATTACGAGAGACTGGGACTCATGATTGAAAACGCGGGGGTAACAAAATACGCCACCAACTTTTTCTTAGGCAACCTGTATGGACTAAACTCGAATCCAATTCCGAGAGTTCAACTTAATGAATCTCAATAAGGAATTATACGAAGAGCTTATATCTCTTTCTCTCACAATCAGAATGTAAACAGAGACAAATCCGTGAACCTGATTATACCGTGAGAGTATTTGGACGACTCCAAAGATCTATATTCAATAACCAATCAAGTTGTATCCAACAATTGCGATGGGCTTATCTACTTGAATTGATTTCAACGTACAAACTGTGATATTTCAATTATAAAGATAAACTATATAACGCGGAAAAAAATAACACAGACACCGGAAATATTGTTAACGGGGAAACCGCAAATGCTGAAAAAACCCGGTACCTAGTCCAGACTTAAACACCAAACTGTATTAAGCAGCTACAGACACTAGCCTACTATCAGAACTTCGAATTGGAATACAGTTGAGACCAAATTAAACTGTTAAAGCAATTCAGTTACAGTCGCCCTCCTTACGCCTCTTGAATCCCAACAGGACTCTGCGAAATTGATTCCCTTAGATGACGTCCTTTACATCCTAAGAGTTGCTTCAACATTGAAGACTTTAAACCAATCTGCCTCCCACATATAAGCATATATATGATTTCCGCTCTGATCAAAGATCAAGGTGAGATAGGAAATCGATTGCAATAGACAAAGTCTAGCAAACCTAAAAATCTGGTCTTATGGCTCCCAAAGAGCAGCCTAGATTATTATTCACCTCACAAGTATAAACTTGTGGAATCACAAAATCTCAGACGAATAAAAATTGTGATCAGTATTTATCTTGTTTGTTGGAGAAAGGATCGAAAATCAAAACAAGATCAGGATACACGAACTATCAAGATAAAGATAGTTGGACATGGCTTCACGAATCACTAGGTGAATTCTTTTTAGTCGCTAAACCCTATAAGGTGTTAGAGCATTGGTCGGTCGAACTCGCAAGCGTTGCTATCTCAAGCTTGTTTGTCAAGTTTAGTTGCCAAAACTATAAGTCTTGATTTCTAGTTTACTAATAGCTAAGTCTCGGACTAGGATAGAAAGTATAGTTGATCTCTAGACTCCACGGTGTTCATCATGCAAAGACGAAGAACTACTCAAGGAACTGGTGAAACTTCATTGACAAAAAGGTATGTGGAGACTTGAACTTATCAATCTACTCAAAAGTCTACTTTATCTCCTATATTGAGACAAAAGTCGTATTGTTATATAGACCATGATTATACACATATACTATTTTGAGCTGAGTTTATCTCGCTTATCTATTCTCGAAATATGTGTTGGTAAGCTTTCGCTTTGGCCGAGTTCATCTTTACTAGTGACGAAAGTCATATTAGTTTCAATCACTTGAAAATCGCTTTGACGAAAAATAGTTTGTGAACAACAACTATATAACGTTCTCTAAGAATGTTTCAATGATTGAAATGAGAGTTTAGAATACATAACCATGGTTGGATATAAACATTCTGAGACAACTCATATGTGTGTAAGTCCAATATCCTTGAACCAAAGTATGCGTACTTTGCTTCTCAGGATAACCAGAACTAAAGTTCGTGTACCAGTACGCATACTGTCGGAACTTCACATCCCGTGAATTTCTGCGTGAGTTTGTGAACTGAAAACAAACTTATTCCGGGTACTTAAGTCCGCATACAGTTTAATTCGTGAACTAAGACATTTATATTTTAAGGAATGCAATCTTTGCAAACCATGGCTATAATGTTCATGAACCGATTCGAGTGAATCGAAACTATTTTTGTTTCGATTATGTCTTGTATACTTCTACGAGATCTAATCAATTGAGCGACTCTTTAACTAGTTCATTTGAGTCATTTGAACTAGTTGTGGTAAAGAAGAATAAGGTTGATATGAAAGTGCTCATATGGCTAACCTATGGTTAACTACCGTTGAACCAACTTTTTGTACATGTTTAGGTACGGTTACTCAAACCTAAATGAAGTTACATTTCATGTGCGTATAACAATCTAAGATTCGATCTAACGGTTGAAAGATATTAGCTTGAATCTAATCAGGTTTTCATCTAACGGTGAATATTGAATGCTTTGTCACCAAGGTAGCATTGATTGCAAACTCTGATTTGAAGACTATATAAAGGAGAACTCTAGCAACTGGGAAACCTAATCCCCACACCTCCTGTGTGATACTAGTTGTATAAGCTAGAGTCGATTCTCTTTTAACCTTAGGTTTCTATCGAGACCCTGTAGGTTAACGACTTGAAGACTTCATTGGGATTCTGAAGTCAGACCCAACTACCTTCTATGTAGTTGCGTGATCTGATCTTGTTGTTTCTATCGTATTTGAGTACAATCGAAAGATTGGATTGATATTAATTTCTCCGATGGGAAAGATAGCAAAGTAGTCACAAACATCTTCGTCTCATCGTTTGTGATTCCACAATATCTAGTTTCGCCATCATACGATTTAGATTGTTGTGAGGTGATTGATAATTCTAGGTTGTTCTTAGGGAATATAAGTCCGGGTTATCGATTGGTTCCTGTTAACCTTGATTTATCAAAAGACAAAACAAAATTCGTAGGTATTTCTGTGGGAGACAGATTTATCTATTCCTTGTTAGAGCATAGCTCGGTTGAACCCACCAAGCGTTGGTATGTCAAGTTTTGTTGTCATATTTTGGTGAACCAGAACTCATTTAAAGAGTTTCTTGATTATGTACTAGAGTCAACTTCGTATAGGTTAGCTTGAAAGTATTAGGATATGAGACATTATAAGTATTACGTGAAGACTTGAAGAATGTGAAGAAGTAACAAACTACAACGACGACATCGTCTTTCAACTTGAGGTTAGTAATATTTGACTTGAACTGTTTCATTCCCTAACGTATCTTTCAAGTCGTGCATATTGAAAACATAATTGCGAAGCTACGAATGATTATACTCTTGTTATACGTAGTATTAAAGAATCCAATAAGAAGTATAACGCTTATCTTTGGAACTTCGTATATAAGACATCGACATAATCGTTTGAATGCTATTGTGATTATGTATGGGTATGAGGTGAATATTTCATCCTAAGAAAACAATGTTTTACATTCATTTAAAGGAAGTAAATTCATGAACTTGTTTTGTGAATCGAAAGGGAAATCGCTAGGCTTATTGGTATTGTTATTCATTGCATATCTTTTGAACTACCAATATGTGTGATTAGTATAACCGCTCATGACTTTCTTATGTTCTTGGTAAAACTATTCACAAGGCCTAACTTTTGTATTGGTATGACTTTTATTAGTGAAACTGATCTTAAGTAATCACCTGAGATGGTATGATCGATTTAGTGTTATTGGTGTGACCAACTCTAGGCAAATGGGAACCGATCCTAGTAAGAGGTGCAACCGATCACAAAAGGGGAGTCGATCATTGTAAGAGGTGCACCAAGTTTCTAGATATTTGGAACCGATCCTATGAACATGTGCAACACGTTTTTAGATATTGGGAACCGATCCTATGGACATGTGCAACAAATACAAGTTAGATACTATATATATGTGGGAACCGATCCTAGTACCTAGTCAACCAAGTTTTGGTAACTAGCGTGACTAATTCCAGTACCCACATGGAGGTAGAACCGAAACTTGTTTTGGTAGAACCGTGAAACCCATGTTTGGTGATTTGATAGGATAATCAATCACATAATTCTTGGAAGTCAGATGAACCAATTATAAACTTGTTTGTAAGTGTGGCAAATCGATTCCAATATTGTAAGTATAAAATAGGACTTACAAAGTAAAGATGTCGACATACTTTGAACATGTGCAGTAACGTTTATCTTTCATTGTTCAAAGGTATTCCTTAATAGCTAAAGGAGAATCCCGGATCGAAAATAGATTGAGAATCTTTTAATTAAGGTTTTTAATTTTATATTTGGAAAAAAAATTAGTAATGTGCATTTACTAGTTGAAGATTTTCTAAGAGATTTCGGTCATTATTTGGACAAAGCATTTCCAGAAATTATGGAAACCGAATTCGAAAATATATTACAAATCTTGAGAATATTTTCGGTTTTGGAAATTCTTTGGTGTCCAAACTTCCTTGGTCAATAAATATCAAAGTTTGCATTTCAGGCAAACTAATCCTCAGAGCTAGAAAAACTACCTAGTTGTGTTGTTACTGGTGGAGCCGCCTATTCGGAGAGGAAAATAACCTAATTAGGCGATATCTCTTACGGCTGCTCGGTTTAAAGACTTCTTTGGGATTGAGAAGCTCTATTAGTACCGTTGGTGGGAAACTAGATAGTTTTCGATTGATTTGATTGAATAACGGTTGTTGAACTTTGATTGCACCTAGTTTGTTTATGCTTGAGAATCTTCTCTTCTGATATAAGATTCACTCAAACTAGATCGAAGTTTTGACGGGGATCTTTAGACTGTTTGTAGATCTAAAGACATCTTGTGATAATCCACTGTTAACAGATTCTGTTTTGTGTGTGATTGATCACAAGAGATTCAAGTTGATTATGTGCAGGTGTTTATTGAAGATCTAAGAAGATTTGAAGACGAAGAAGATTTCTGATTTGGGTTCATAATCTTTGGTGTGCACAATACTTGTTTCGGGTAAAGAGGATCCAACTATAATCGGTTTATCCTTGTAGTAGATTGGATTGATTATTTGAGTAGATCGGCATCAATAAAATTCTTTGTGATTAAAAGTATTGATTGCAAAATCGTGACAATTACTTTGGTAGTTGTTATTAGATAGATCTAAGGACCTGACAAAGGAGTTTATTGGGATAAACGAAAGAGCCTTTTGTCGAACTCATATCACTTGGTTCAAAAGAGTTGTTACCGAACATATTTGTTGTTCCTTTACTGTTTGGAATACGAACCAAAGGAATTGTTCCAAGTACGTGACTTACTACAAGTCGAAGGCGTGGGAATACAGACGGAACTAGGTGAACTATAGGTTTAGTTGCTTGGTATCAACTATACGAAGTTGGTTTGATTTTGTATAGCGGCTTAATCCTGAGAGTATTTAATTCTGGACAAGTTCCCGGGGTTTTTCTACATATGTGGTTTCCTCGTTAACAAAATCTTGCTGTGTCTTTTACTTTTCTATTTCCGCAATTATAATTGTTTTTATTATAATTAGAAGTAAAATACACAAACGTTAATTCCTATTTACTTGATTGTAATTCTATTGTGTTTGGTTAAGTCCGAACCATTTATCAAGTAAACATACTTCGTTGTTGTATCGTATCGATCTTGTATCCATAGTCAATCACGCAAGTTATCTTGTTGTCGTATTGTCTCGATCTCGTATCCATAGACGATCACACGAAGTATGAACCGATTAGTTGTATTGTCTCGACTCGGTCCATAGACAATCATTTTCTGAGAAAGGACTTATATGTAGAAAAGTTTTAGATTGAGGTATATTTGGGTACCCTCGTCTTTTCATTCCTGTAGACTTTTCTGTGTGATACAGATTTGTTTATCAAAGTATTCGACTTTGGGTCGTAGCAACTCTTAGTTGTGGGTGAGATCAGCTAAAGGAATCAAGTGTGTAGTATCATGCTGGGATCAGAGACGTAGGATCACAACTGTGCCTTGGATTAGTGTGAGATTGATTGGGGTTCAACTACAGTCCAGACCGAAGTTAGTTTGTAGTAGGCTAGTGTCTGTAGCGGCTTAATACAATGTGTGTTCAATCTGGACTAAGTCCCGGGGTTTTTCTGCATTTGCGGTTTCTTCGTTAACAAAACTTCTGGTGTCTGTGTTATTTCTTTTCCGCATTATATTTTGTTATATAATTGAAATATCACAAGTTGTGCATTGAATCGATCAATTGATAAATCCAACCTTTGGTTGTTGATTGAAATTGATTGATACTTGAACATTGGTCTTTGGTACCGTTCAAGTAATTTCTTTTGTATTCAATTAGACTCGCAGATTTCTATTTGCTTGAGTAAGTATTGAATTGAGAAATTGAGATATAACTCCTTGATTTTATTAAGATTGAATCTAATTGTCTAGTTGATTCTCTTAAAAGTATATTGGAGTTAGTCCATACAGATTGTCAAGCGAAATACTGGGTGTGGTTGTTAGACCCCGCTTTTTCAGAAGGGTTTGAAGGAGAGAAGGACTCTAGTTTACCACTAGGACACACAATAATAGTGTCAGGGATTCAAAGATCTCAGTTATTTGAGGTTCTCCTTATATAGACTTTCAAGCTCAAGGTTGATTTAGATTTATACAAAGATAGGAATCAAGCAATTAATAATCATCGTTAGATGAAAAACTTGACTTGAGATTAACATAGCAGAATATAACCTCTGGTTAGGATTAACCATAACCGAACCGTGTATAATGACATGGTCATGAAAAGTTCGCGGAAAACTAGCCAATTAAACGGCAAGCTTAACCATTTTCATATAACACTTTAAGACTTTAACCTTGAATCACAACGTAATCAATCATGTCTAGATAGTGTTTTTAGAGAGTTATTAAAGTGTCAATTTTCTCATAGAAATAATTATGATGCATCTGAAAATATTCGACAGTGTAAGTACGTGTACCTGTTCGTGAATATTTTTGTCATGGTATGTGTACCGGGTTTGTATACTCTTAAGACAAAAACAAGTTCAGGAACTCACAAATGTTTTTATGGTTTGCATACTAGGTATGCGTAGCTTATCGGTTTTGAAACCAACAAATCTTTTCTAGTTTGCATACTAGGTATGCGTACTTTCCTAGTTCTCGAGTCCATAGACTGTTTACGGTACGGATACCGGGCATGCGTACCAAAAAGTCGCTACCAAACTATAGCTACGCCGGTACGTGTACAAGGTACATGTACTGCGGATCTGGACTTATAACAGTTCTGCCAGTATGTGAACTGGTATGCATACTATCTTGTATTCAAAATTACAGTAGTTTTATATCTCTCTAATAATCAATATGAAACATTCCTGAATAACATCAATGACACATATCACTGTTAGACTCGAAATTTATGTTATGCATGTACTATCTAATTTAGTCATGCGACAATGTCTCATAGATAGAAAGGTGAAAACTTGATAAATAGGTGGTTCGGTCTTCACTTACCTTTTTTAAATAAGTTCTCCAGAGTTCCTGCTTATCTTCGCCTTCAAACAGTAGAACGCAGTGATATTTGATTCTCAACAACACACTTCTATCCTAATCCGAGACTTGACTAAATGTTGACTAGAAATCAAGATATAGTATTGACAACTAAATTTGACAACTAGCTTGACATAGCAATACTTGTGAGTTCGACCGAGCAATGCTCTAACAATCTCCCCCTTTGTCAATTTTAGTGACAAAACTATCAATGCATATGGATTAAAATATAAATATTTAAAACTCCAGAATCCACCATGCTTGATTTCCTTGGTTATTCAACTCCTTAGATTCTCCGTTACTTCAAGTTGCAATGATTCTGAAAGTGTTCAAATCAACATCGTTGTTGTTGAAGATCCGTAGCGATTACAACTTTGAAAACAGATATTCTCAATTGTCGTTATACAGAAACATATTATTATTATCTTCTCCAAAGTTCAACTGTATCACAACTTTGGAGTAATATTGTGGTGATATATTTCTTCCCCTTAGGTAATACTTACATCTTTTGCATAATAGGTGAAACCTATAGATATTGATTCACTCCACCTTATATGATAATATGCAAACCATATGTATGTAGTGTGCAACTAATTAATTCTCCCCATTTTTGTCAATAAAAATTGGCAAAGGTACGAAAACTATGGGATCGTAATGAATTCTATCAAAAGATACTTTAAGACTTAAAGGAAACACATATCAACTTTTATTTAGATGATATCACAGAGTAAAAAATACTTAGGGTCTCATCTGGGATATTTAAGATACAAGCATCCCCTATAAATTCCACATCTAGTTTCCCACAAAGATATATCAATTAAGCACAAGTTCAATTAAGAACTCTCCTCCATTTGATGTCATTCCCAAGAGATTAACATGAGTGACCTTACTTTAATGAAAAAGAAGGATTTTGTCGGCATTAAAAAATCACATGGCTTTGTATCCTAAACATCGACATAAATTAATCTCAACGCCTGTTACAAACGAAGAGGCACTTTTAATCGATATAACTCAACATAGGAAACTCTTACGGGGTAGATAGCGCAGTAATTTCACAAACGTGTGATCACAAATAGATCAATACTGCGAAAAATTCTCTGAAAGCTTGTTCTATTTTTAGTTCATAAAACTTAATAGATTTAACTTTTGAGCATATATGAGATATTAGTTCAATTCACAAAAAGTAAAGGAAACATATATTTCAGAAGACTTTGCAATGCATTAAACCAATAATGATTAAATACTGCAATTTCATCTTCCAAAAACTCTAGAATTTAAATAAATAAATCTAAAAACATGCAAGACGAATATCGTTGGAAATAGCTTGTGTACTCACAATATTTGCTATACCAATCCCTAGTTATTCTTCTTGAACACAAGAATAAAATCTCACAAGAAGTTTTCTAGTACTTAAAATCCTTGAAAATTTCTTTATCATCTCCGAACTCCTTATCAACAACAGGCATAGGAACATACGATTCATGAATAAAAGAGTTAACTCCTCCAAACTTGTTAGGATGTTGTTTGACAAGTGCTTCTTGTAGATCAAGAGATTTTTGTAGAATCGCTTTCAGTCCTTACACCTCCCTCTTGGTTTTCTTAAGTTCTTCAAGAAGAGTTGCAAAACTTTGAAAATTTGAGCGGTATGCTCTGGGTTTATTCATATATACTTTTCCTTTTAAAAGATGAATCAAAAGGATATGACATCTCTTGGTCCTTTCTAGTCGTATGAGTATCAACAACCATTGAAGCATAGATTTCACGAGTAGATGTTGTGCTTGGAGTCTTCATAATTCATAGGAATAAAATGGATTTGTGATAATACAAATCTATTTCTCAATAAGCAAACTTCTTGTGAAAGATATATGAGTCTTAACGAAGAAGATATTTACCATGCAGGGTTTCAGAACACAATTGTTCACGTACTAGAGAAATACATAAAACCTAAGAAGAATGAATTATCACTTCTATCCTTTCTTAAGTTTCTATATAGATCAAATTTTTCAATACCATTACTTGAGACATAGATTAAGATGAACATGTTGGTTGATTGATCAAAACCTTAGTTCATATATGCCACTCTTGACAATATCGAAATGTCGATATCCACAGACTGTATACAGTGATAGCATCAAGGATGTCGCTCATGAGAATACATTTACATACAATCAGTTATGTAACTGGTGTATGACCAGATAGAATTATCCTGGATTGTTTTGATGGAACAAGGCTCAAAAAAAATATTGTTATTATCTTAAGAGATGGCAAGACAGCGTAAGAAGTCTCATTCAATCAACAAACATAAAAAATAAAAAATAAATGAAAATCCAAGTAATAATATTCAAATTTGATCTACATCCCTAATGTGCACATTTCTTGTCTCTTTTAAGGGTACATGAGACAAGATGCACTTTTCAACACAATTAAATTGTGTTAAGTGAGCAGTAGAGTGCTCACCACTAGGTTCCTGCACAGAATATGTAATACTATTCTTTACAGAACGTTTAGACCTGACTCTTCTCTTCATTTGAGATTTTACCTTTTCTTCTGAAAACATTCAATCTTTTAGGAGAAGAAGAGTTAACTTTTCCTACCTCAGGATTGGACTTTTGAACAAGTTTAAGCACATTTTCCAAACGACTTGCCCTCCTTTGCAGTTTTTTGACATACCGTGGTTGTACTTGAAGAGTTAACTTTACTCTAGGTATGTGTACCATTCCAGGTTCACAAGTGCATCGATTTTTTGTGGTATGGATACCGGGTATGCGTACCACTAAGTCGTTGCCTAACTATAGCTATGCCGGTACGTGTACTAGGTACAGGTACTACGACTTCAGACATATAACAGTCTTCCCAGTTTGTGAAACTGGTATGCATACTGTCATGTATCCAGATTTTCAGTAGTTTTATATTTCTCTCTAGGTCAATTCGAAACATTCCCAAATAACATCAATGACACATATCATTATTGCAGGATATTTTCGAATGATAATCTTGAATCACAATTTAGATTATGAATAATAAAATGTTCTTAACCGAAATTCATCAAGTATGAACAAATATTCATTAAGTTTAGTCATATATATTTTGAAAACTAATTACCAAGATAAACTTGACTCGAAATTCTTGATATGCTTATAATAGTCTAATTAGGGACAATGTCTCATAGTTAGAAAGATGAATATAACTTGAGAAATAGGTGGTTCAGTCTTCACTTAAATTTTGTTGAAGAAGTTCTCCAAAAGCTTCGGTTGATCTTCGACTTCAAACGGTAGAACGCAGTGATGTCCGATTCTCAACTACATCTTCTATCCTAATCCGAGACTAAACTAATTGTACACTAGAAATCAAGCTATAGTTTTGACAACAAGCTAGCAACACTTGTGAGTTCGACCGATCAATGCTCTAACGATCTACCCCTTTATCCATTTTAGTGACAAAACTATCAATACATATGGATTAAAAAATAAAGCTTCAAAAACTCCTTGAATCCATCATGCTTGATTTCCTTGGTTTCTTCAATTTCCTGAATTATTCGTTACTTCAAGTTGCAATGATTCTGAATGTGTTCAACTTAGCATCGTTGTTGTTGAAGATTCGTAGCGATAAAAACTTTGAAAAAAAAACATTCTCAATCATCGTTATACATAAACATAATATTATTATCTTCTCTAAAGTTCAATTATATCACAACTTTGAAGTAATACTACGGTGATATGTTTCTCCACCTTAATCAATACTTACATCCTTTGCATAATAGGTGAAACCTATAGATATTGATTCACTCCCTCTTATAAAATAATCTGTAAACCACATGTATGTACTGCGAAACTACTAATTAATTCTCCCCTTTTTGTCAATAAAAATTAGCAAAGGTACGAAAATCGTGGGATCGTAATGAATTCAACCAAAAGATACTTCAGGATTTAAAGAGAATTACATATTTTATTTAGATAATATCACAGAGTATGAAATACTTAGCGCTCATCTAGAAGATTTAAGATACAAACATCCCCTGTAAATTCCACATCCACACACCCCACAAAGATATAACAATTAAGCACAAGTTCATTTAAGAACTCTCCCTCATTTGATGTTATTCCCAAGATAACAACATGAGTGACCTTACTTTAATGAAAAAGAATGATTTTGTCGGACTTAAGAAATCACATGGATTTGTATCCTGAACATCGACTTAAATTAATCTCAACGCCAGTTATGAACAAGGAGATAATTTTAATCGGCATGACTCGACATAAGAAAATCTTTCGGAGTGTATAATGCAGTAATAACACAAAAGTGTGATCACGAGTAGAAACTTCTCAAAGAGTTTGATCTATTTTTAGTTTATAAAAAACATAGTAGATTCGACTTCTGAGCATATATGAGATATCAGTTCAATTTACAAAAAGTAAAGGACACATATATCTCATAAGACTTTGCAAAAAACCAATAATGATTACATACTACAAGTTCATCTTCCAAAAACTCTATAATTTAAATAAATAAATCTAAAAACATGTAAGATGAAAATCGTTGGAAATAGCTTGTGTAGTCACAATTTATGCTATACCAAACCCTAGTTATCCTTCTCAAAAGCAAGAATAAATTCTCATATGAAGTTTCTTAGTACATAAAGAAAACATATTAAAACAGATTTTTACAGAGTCTTCATCGGTATTCAGGCCGTTGAATTTGTCATCAACTGTATCCACGAGCTCTCCAGAGAAAATATCCTCATTTAGAAGATCACGAACATGAGATTTCAAGAGAACAAGCAGAAACCTTTTTCAACTCAGTCGTTAACATGTCTAGACCTTTTAGCGTTTCAACAAGTTCTAGTTATGCAAAATAGCAATTTACACTAGGAATATGTTCAGATGATTCTACAACTTCTTCATCAACCAGAGTTCTCTTCTTTCCTCTTGTTTCAATACCATCGCAATTAAGAGCTTTCTCCATGCTTTCGAAGATTCGTGACATAGAAGACATGCTTGATTGTGGAATTCCTTGGATGAGAATTTATCAATCACAAGTTAAGGTATGTAAACAAGTTTGTAAGAGGTGTTTTCTGAGTTGACGGTCGGTTCGTGATCTAACTTGAAGTTGGGGTTTCCGTACGGTCACAAGTGACAAATACGGGTACCTTCTCATGGTACGCAAACCAACTTCCCTAAGACTTTTAAACACATATTTTTAAAGGATGGTAAACATCTTTTAGAGACTAAAAAGAAATTTTTCGGTACTGTAATCACTCTACCTTCTTCTGTGATCCATATTTCCTTTTGAACATCGATACACTCTTAGCTCAATAAATAAAAGGTTGGAGCACAAGAAGAATAGTGAAAATGCGGGGGTCTAACAACCACACCCAAAAATTCGTTTGGAAATCTGAGAGGACTTACTCCAATATACTTTCTAGAAAATCAACTAGACAGTCAGACTCAATCTAGAGAAAAGTATATCAAAGAGTTTAATATCTCTAACTCTTAATTCAATTGGCAATCAACAAATAGAAAACTGCGAACCCGATTGAATATAAGAGGAGTAACTTGGACGGTACCAAAGACCAATATTCAAGTGTCAATAATTTAAATCAACAACCAAAGGTTGGATATTCTAATTGATTGATCTTAACGCACAACCTGTGATATTTCAATTATATAACAAAATATAATGCAGAAAAGAAATAACACAGAGACCAAAATTTTGTTAACGAGGAAAACCGTAAATGCAGAAAACCCCCGGCACCTAGTCCAGTTTGAACACCACACTGTATTAATCCGCTACAGACTTTAGCCTACTACCAATTAACTTCGGACTGGACTGTAGGTGAACCCTAATAAATCTCACACTTGTTCAAGGTACAATTGCGTTCCTTACGTCTCTGATCCCAGCACGACACTACGCACTTGATTCCCTTAGTTGATCTTACCCACAACCAAGAGTTGCTACGACCCAAAGTCGAAGACTTGATAAACAAATCTGTCTCACACAGAAAAGTCTATAGATTGAATAAATCTGTCTCCCACAGAAATACCGAAGAGAATTTTGTTCCGTCTTTTGATAAATCAAGGTGAACAGGAACCAATTGATAAACTGATCTTATATTCCCGAAGAACAGCCTAGTATTATCAATCACCTCACAATAATCTTAATCGACTAGCGAAACAAGTTATTGTGGAATCATAAACGATGAGACGAAGATGTTCGTGATTACTTTTATCTTGCCTATCGGAGAAATTATTCTCGAGTCAATTATTTCAATTGTACTCAATACAATAAAATCGGGAAAGATTAGAACACACAACTACAAAGAGAATAGTTGGGTTTGGCTTAACAATCCCAATGAAGTCTTTGAAGCCGTTAACCTACAAGGTCTCGAAGAATTTATGCCACTAGTAACACACAGGAGGTGTGGGGATTAGGTTTCCCAGTTGCTAGAGTTATCCTTTATATAGTTTTCAAATCAGGGCTTGCAATCCAAGTTACCTTGGTAACAAAGTATTCAATATTCAACGTTATATGAAAAACCTGATTCAACTAAGCTAATATGTTTCAATCGTTAGATTGAACTTAGCTTGTTACACATAAATGAAATGTACCCTCATTTAGGTTCATGTAGCCGTACCCAAACATGTACACCATGTTGGCTCACAAATAGTTAACCGAGGTTAGCCATATGATTACTCTCATATCAACCTTATTCATCTTAACCATAACTAGTTCAAATGACTCAAATGAAACTAGTTAAAGAGTTGTTCAATTGCTATATTCTCATTGAATCACACAAGAACACAATTGAAGCAAAATCGGTTTGATTCACTCGAATCAATCATGAACATTATAGCCACGGTTTGCAAAGATTGCATTCCTTATTATATAAATGTTTATGTTCATGTTCATAACCGATTTTAGAAATTTAACCTTCAAGTATGCAAACGGGTACGCGTACTTGAAATATGCGGTCCAAGATTGGGTTTCACCAGTACGCAAACGGGTACACGAACTTTCAATCCCAGCAGAAATTCTCGGACATGAACCTGTACGCCAGTACGCAAACGGGTACGCATACTTAGGTTCACGGATTTCTCAAACCAACAGGTACGCAAACGGGTGCACATACTATAGTTCCCGGATATGGATTACATATGTGCAAGAGTTCACAACATGACATATCCAATAATGGTTAAGTATTCTAAACTCTTATTTCAATCATTGAAACTTTCTTAGTGGATATTAGCATCAAAGCAATTTTTCAAGATATTGAAATAATCATAATGAAACATTCCAAGACTACACCAAATAATTGTGTCACACAAACCATGTAAGATGTTACTCGGAAATTTTCACATAATATAAGATGAACTTGGTCGAAACGAAAGCTTGTCAACACATATTTCGAGAAATATGTAAGCGAGATAAACTCAGCTCGAAATATCAAATGTGTACATAGAAAACTATATCGTAATACGACTTATGTTTCAATATAGGAGATATAGTAGAAATAGACTTTCCAAGTGATAGATGAGTTTAAGTCTCCACATACCTTTTGTCGATGAAGTTCCACAAGCTCCCCTTAGTAGTTCTTCGTCTTCAAATGATGAACGCCATGAAGTCTAAGCTCAACTACACAATCTATGTCCTAGTCTGAGACATTTATAAATAGGTTAGAAATCAAGACTTATAGTTTTGATCACTAACATTGACAAACATGCTTGAGATAACAACGCATGCGAGTTCGACCGAGCAGTGCTCTAACAATCTCCCGCTTTATCAATTTTAGTGACAAAACTACCAATACATATGGATTACAAAATAATCAAAAATTGTAGCTTCTCATCCAAATGATTGATCTCCTTGGCATCTTCAACACGACTCGAAAACTTCGTCACTTCCAAGTACTCCATGATTCTAAACGTGTTAAGCTCAGCATCATAGTTGTTGAAGATCCGTAGCGATAACAATGAGAAAACAAATGCTCTTGATCATTTTTATACAATGTCATAGTATTATTACACAACATCGAAGTTCAATTGTATCACAACTTTGACAACAATACTATGGTGATATGTATCACTCCCCCTTAGTCAATACTTCATCTCGACATGAAAACCACTCCCCCTTACATAATGATCCGTAAACCATATGTATTTGTAGTATGAAACTACACATTAATTCTCCCCCTTTTTGTGAATATAAATTGGCAAAGGTACGAGAACTAATGGGATCCTCATGAAATTTTCATGGAGATACTTCATGACCAAAGGAGAAAACATACCAACTTATTTAGATACAATCATAAAGCCGCTAAATGCATTCATCAAGGAGTTTATAAAGATACAAGATAACCCCTATAATATTCCACAGCCGCACTCCCCATAAAGTTTTGGCAATAAAGTACAAGTTCAAAAAGAACTCTCCCCCATAATATGTCATTCCCGAAAGAACAACAAAGGCGACCTTGCTTTTACAAGAAAAAAAGGATTTCTTTGGATATGAAAACATGGATTTGAATCCAAAAATATCAATTGAATCAACCACAAAAATGATCAATTCAATTTGGTCATGCTCGACATAAGATAACTCACGGAGCAACACAGTATATGCACAAAAATGTGGATCGGAGATCGACCAATACTGCGGAATAAACAAGGGTTCGTTCTATTTGCCATCACTATTTGCACAATGACATATAATAGACTTAATCCTTGTAAACAACAGTTTTATACTTTCTTCCATCAAAAAATGACACAAAAGGCTTTAACTTTTGTTTGTCAAAAGTTCATTCTATCTTTTATCAATACTTTCATATCGACATAATAGAGATAACTTTTGAACAAGTATGGGACAGTCACAGGTTCACGGACGTAAACAACATATCCCATAACAATTTGCAATATGTAAAGTCATAAATATTAAAATTGCAAAAATCATTTTCCAAAAAAAAACTCTGATTTTAAATAAATAAATCTAAAAATCATGAAGATGAAAACGTTGGACATAGTATGTGTACTCAAAATAATGGCTATTCCAAACCCTAGTAATCCTTCTAAAAACACAAGATATAAATTCTTATAAGAAGTTTCCTAGACATAATAAATTAAAAACAACTCTAAACCCAAAGAGCAATCACAAGTGATAATCAGAGTTCCGGTACGGAAGCTTCACTGGTTCCAATACCTTCAAGCTTGTGACTAACTGTATCAACTGCATCTTCGGAGAAGATATCCTCATTGAGAAGATCCTTAACATGTGACTTCATGAGAACAAGGTCAGAGTTAACCTTTTTCAACTCAGTTCGCAGCAGGTTAAGATCCTTTACCGAGTTCTCAAGCTTCAGTTGAGTCTTCCCAAGGTCAAAGAGAAAACCATAAACTACTTCAGCAGAGACAATCTCAGCATTTTCTCGATCTTGATGAGAAAATGCATAATAGCATGAGGCACATGATTCGAGTTCATCATCTTTAACCAGGGTTCTTTTCTTCTTTAAAACAAACACCAAACAAACAGAATTTAGGTTGGTCCGTGATAAATAATATGGGTACCCATACGAACACAACCTTGACCCTTAAAACCGTAAAAGACCCAAGAAGGGATCAAACAACCAAGAAAGTTGTTTATTCACCAAAGTGTTTGCTACGTGAATAAATTCACATAATTAAACTCAATAAATATTATATTCTCATAAGAGAAAAAATTCAGAGCATATAAGAGTAGCAACTTTGATACAACAAAATTTCTAGTACAAAATAAGAAAACAAGGATACCCCAAATACTTATGCAGAGATATTTATGAATGATCATCAGCTAAGAACGATAAAAAAATAGCATAGAGAATCAGAAAACATCTTTTCCATCAAGTATACCTGAATAATGCTCACTATATCGGGATTTTTCTTGAGAGTGAGATTTCATTCTTGTGATTAATTAGCACAAGTATGAGATTTAAGCTCATTAAATGAATGTTGTTTTCGGTTAAACCACTTTTTCCGAAGCTTTGGAGGAAAACTGTTTTGATGAGAAAAGTTATCATAAAACTTACTATCATCAAAATACGACGCATAGTACAGATTCTTACCTGAAGAATTTTGACCGGATGGAATTGACAGTCCTTCAATTATCCTTTTTAGGTTGTATTCCATCTTTTCATTTTTGCTTCCTTCTTCTAGTACCTTTTTCACATTCTGAACAACATTATCTCCCTTTTGATAGAAGAAAAACCATGAGTTCTTCTTGAACAGAATGGTTTCGAAAGACAGTTTCTCACTTGAACATTTGAGGAACACATCGAACTGACTTTCCTGGTGGGGTATACAGGGTGAATACTAAAACCGATAAGTTTAGACATACGAATGTCAGTTACACCTTTCAGAATTAAATCTAAGGTGTGTTGGAGACGAATAATAGTATTGTCATTCAACCTCGAATTCCTCTTTTGTTCACCAAGCCCTTTTGAATTACAAAAGAGCCATTTTGAGTTACACCATCGTTGGGAGACTTCCTTCTGTGTGATGTGGATATTCCTTGATTAGAGGAGGACAAGTACACATCATTCTCAACAAGAAAGGATTTTGGTTTTACATCTAAAACTGATTCTTTTACAGTTAAATCAGAAGCAACTGGTATGGTGGACTCTTTGGAACACTCTAGAAATGATAGTTTACTTAAAAGATGTCCAATTTCCAAAGCATCCTTTTTAAGTTTTTCCTCAAGTAGAGTTCGTGAAGAACAAACTGAGAAATTTCCTTCTTGAAGATCCTTTAGACGAGAGTCACGCTCATTTACCATACCAACAAGGACATTGACTTTGTGTTTGAATCGGTTGACATCATCAGCCTGGATTCTAACAAGTTTTAGAATCACTGCACTCTCTTTGGCTGCATTCCTTTCAACTTCAGAGTCAGACTCATCAGTATGGTAGTCAGGAAAACACTTGTCAATGTACGTCTATTTCCTTGGACCACAAGGTTCTTCTATATTTGAGATTGAAAAATCTTTCTCTTTAATAGACTTCAAAGAAACAAAACTTTTATTTCTGGGGATGCGTTTATCAGAGACAATATCGTCCATCCTCAGATCGCTACAAACACAGACTTATGAGGTCTTTAATGTGTTTGCCTGCTCCGATACCAATTGAAAATGCGGGGGTCTAACAACCACACCCAACAATTCAGTTAGAAATCTGAGAGGACTTACTCCAATATACTTTTTAGAGAATCAACTAGACAGTCCAACTCAATCTAGAGAAAAGTATATAAAAGAGTTTAATATCTCTAACTCTTAATTTAATATACAATCAACAAATAGAAATATGCGAGCCCGATTGAATATAAGAGGAGTAACTTGAACGGTACCAAAGACCAGTGTTCAAGTGTCAATCAATTTAAATCAACAACCAAAGGTTGGATATTCTAATTGATTGATCTTAACGCACAATCTGTGATATTTCAATTATATAACAAAATATATTGCAGAAAAGAAATAATACAGACACCAGAATTTTGTTAACGAGGAAAACCACAAATGCAGAAAAACCCCGATACCTAGTCCAGTTTGAACACCACACTATATTAAGCCGCTACAGACTCTAGCCTACTGCCAATTAACTTCGGACTGGACTGTAGGTGAACCCTAATAAATCTCACACTTGTTCAAGGTACAATTGCGTTCCTTACGTCTCTGATCCCAGCACGACACTACGCACTTGATTCCCTTAGTTGATCTTACCCACAACCAAGAGTTGCTACGACCCAAAGTCGAAGACTTGATAAACAAATCTGTCTCACACAGAAAAGTCTATAGATTGAATAAATCTGTCTCCCACAGAAATACCGAAGAGAATTTTGTTCCGTCTTTTGATAAATCAAGGTGAACAGGAACCAATTGATAAACTGATCTTATATTCCCGAAGAACAGCCTAGTATTATCAATCACCTCACAATAATCTTAATCGACTAGCGAAACAAGTTATTGTGGAATCATAAACGATGAGACGAAGATGTTCGTGATTACTTTTATCTTGCCTATCGGAGAAATTATTCTCGAGTCAATTATTTCAATTGTACTCAATACAATAAAATCGGGAAAGATTAGAACACACAACTACAAAGAGAATAGTTGGGTTTGGCTTAACAATCCCAATGAAGTCTTTGAAGCCGTTAACCTACAAGGTCTCGAAGAATTTATGCCACTAGTAACACACAGGAGGTGTGGGGATTAGGTTTCCCAGTTGCTAGAGTTATCCTTTATATAGTTTTCAAATCAGGGCTTGCAATCCAAGTTACCTTGGTAACAAAGTATTCAATATTCAACGTTATATGAAAAACCTGATTCAACTAAGCTAATATGTTTCAATCGTTAGATTGAACTTAGCTTGTTACACATAAATGAAATGTACCCTCATTTAGGTTCATGTAGCCGTACCCAAACATGTACACCATGTTGGCTCACAAATAGTTAACCGAGGTTAGCCATATGATTACTCTCATATCAACCTTATTCATCTTAACCATAACTAGTTCAAATGACTCAAATGAAACTAGTTAAAGAGTTGTTCAATTGCTATATTCTCATTGAATCACACAAGAACACAATTGAAGCAAAATCGGTTTGATTCACTCGAATCAATCATGAACATTATAGCCACGGTTTGCAAAGATTGCATTCCTTATTATATAAATGTTTATGTTCATGTTCATAACCGATTTTAGAAATTTAACCTTCAAGTATGCAAACGGGTACGCGTACTTGAAATATGCGGTCCAAGATTGGGTTTCACCAGTACGCAAACGGGTACACGAACTTTCAATCCCAGCAGAAATTCTCGGACATGAACCTGTACGCCAGTACGCAAACGGGTACGCATACTTAGGTTCACGGATTTCTCAAACCAACAGGTACGCAAACGGGTGCACATACTATAGTTCCCGGATATGGATTACATATGTGCAAGAGTTCACAACATGACATATCCAATAATGGTTAAGTATTCTAAACTCTTATTTCAATCATTGAAACTTTCTTAGTGGATATTAGCATCAAAGCAATTTTTCAAGATATTGAAATAATCATAATGAAACATTCCAAGACTACACCAAATAATTGTGTCACACAAACCATGTAAGATGTTACTCGGAAATTTTCACATAATATAAGATGAACTTGGTCGAAACGAAAGCTTGTCAACACATATTTCGAGAAATATGTAAGCGAGATAAACTCAGCTCGAAATATCAAATGTGTACATAGAAAACTATATCGTAATACGACTTATGTTTCAATATAGGAGATATAGTAGAAATAGACTTTCCAAGTGATAGATGAGTTTAAGTCTCCACATACCTTTTGTCGATGAAGTTCCACAAGCTCCCCTTAGTAGTTCTTCGTCTTCAAATGATGAACGCCGTGAAGTCTAAGCTCAACTACACAATCTATGTCCTAGTCTGAGACATTTATAAATAGGTTAGAAATCAAGACTTATAGTTTTGATCACTAACATTGACAAACATGCTTGAGATAACAACGCATGCGAGTTCGACCGAGCAGTGCTCTAACAATCTCCCGCTTTATCAATTTTAGTGACAAAACTACCAATACATATGGATTACAAAATAATCAAAAATTGTAGCTTCTCATCCAAATGATTGATCTCCTTGGCATCTTCAACACGACTCGAAAACTTCGTCACTTCCAAGTACTCCATGATTCTAAACGTGTTAAGCTCAGCATCATAGTTGTTGAAGATCCGTAGCGATAACAATGAGAAAACAAATGCTCTTGATCATTTTTATACAATGTCATAGTATTATTACACAACATCGAAGTTCAATTGTATCACAACTTTGACAACAATACTATGGTGATATGTATCACTCCCCCTTAGTCAATACTTCATCTCGACATGAAAACCACTCCCCCTTACATAATGATCCGTAAACCATATGTATTTGTAGTATGAAACTACACATTAATTCTCCCCCTTTTTGTGAATATAAATTGGCAAAGGTACGAGAACTAATGGGATCCTCATGAAATTTTCATGGAGATACTTCATGACCAAAGGAGAAAACATACCAACTTATTTAGATACAATCATAAAGCCGCTAAATGCATTCATCAAGGAGTTTATAAAGATACAAGATAACCCCTATAATATTCCACAGCCGCACTCCCCATAAAGTTTTGGCAATAAAGTACAAGTTCAAAAAGAACTCTCCCCCATAATATGTCATTCCCGAAAGAACAACAAAGGCGACCTTGCTTTTACAAGAAAAAAAGGATTTCTTTGGATATGAAAACATGGATTTGAATCCAAAAATATCAATTGAATCAACCACAAAAATGATCAATTCAATTTGGTCATGCTCGACATAAGATAACTCACGGAGCAACACAGTATATGCACAAAAATGTGGATCGGAGATCGACCAATACTGCGGAATAAACAAGGGTTCGTTCTATTTGCCATCACTATTTGCACAATGACATATAATAGACTTAATCCTTGTAAACAACAGTTTTATACTTTCTTCCATCAAAAAATGACACAAAAGGCTTTAACTTTTGTTTGTCAAAAGTTCATTCTATCTTTTATCAATACTTTCATATCGACATAATAGAGATAACTTTTGAACAAGTATGGGACAGTCACAGGTTCACGGACGTAAACAACATATCCCATAACAATTTGCAATATGTAAAGTCATAAATATTAAAATTGCAAAAATCATTTTCCAAAAAAAAACTCTGATTTTAAATAAATAAATCTAAAAATCATGAAGATGAAAACGTTGGACATAGTATGTGTACTCAAAATAATGGCTATTCCAAACCCTAGTAATCCTTCTAAAAACACAAGATATAAATTCTTATAAGAAGTTTCCTAGACATAATAAATTAAAAACAACTCTAAACCCAAAGAGCAATCACAAGTGATAATCAGAGTTCCGGTACGGAAGCTTCACTGGTTCCAATACCTTCAAGCTTGTGACTAACTGTATCAACTGCATCTTCGGAGAAGATATCCTCATTGAGAAGATCCTTAACATGTGACTTCATGAGAACAAGGTCAGAGTTAACCTTTTTCAACTCAGTTCGCAGCAGGTTAAGATCCTTTACCGAGTTCTCAAGCTTCAGTTGAGTCTTCCCAAGGTCAAAGAGAAAACCATAAACTACTTCAGCAGAGACAATCTCAGCATTTTCTCGATCTTGATGAGAAAATGCATAATAGCATGAGGCACATGATTCGAGTTCATCATCTTTAACCAGGGTTCTTTTCTTCTTTAAAACAAACACCAAACAAACAGAATTTAGGTTGGTCCGTGATAAATAATATGGGTACCCATACGAACACAACCTTGACCCTTAAAACCGTAAAAGACCCAAGAAGGGATCAAACAACCAAGAAAGTTGTTTATTCACCAAAGTGTTTGCTACGTGAATAAATTCACATAATTAAACTCAATAAATATTATATTCTCATAAGAGAAAAAATTCAGAGCATATAAGAGTAGCAACTTTGATACAACAAAATTTCTAGTACAAAATAAGAAAACAAGGATACCCCAAATACTTATGCAGAGATATTTATGAATGATCATCAGCTAAGAACGATAAAAAAATAGCATAGAGAATCAGAAAACATCTTTTCCATCAAGTATACCTGAATAATGCTCACTATATCGGGATTTTTCTTGAGAGTGAGATTTCATTCTTGTGATTAATTAGCACAAGTATGAGATTTAAGCTCATTAAATGAATGTTGTTTTCGGTTAAACCACTTTTTCCGAAGCTTTGGAGGAAAACTGTTTTGATGAGAAAAGTTATCATAAAACTTACTATCATCAAAATACGACGCATAGTACAGATTCTTACCTGAAGAATTTTGACCGGATGGAATTGACAGTCCTTCAATTATCCTTTTTAGGTTGTATTCCATCTTTTCATTTTTGCTTCCTTCTTCTAGTACCTTTTTCACATTCTGAACAACATTATCTCCCTTTTGATAGAAGAAAAACCATGAGTTCTTCTTGAACAGAATGGTTTCGAAAGACAGTTTCTCACTTGAACATTTGAGGAACACATCGAACTGACTTTCCTGGTGGGGTATACAGGGTGAATACTAAAACCGATAAGTTTAGACATACGAATGTCAGTTACACCTTTCAGAATTAAATCTAAGGTGTGTTGGAGACGAATAATAGTATTGTCATTCAACCTCGAATTCCTCTTTTGTTCACCAAGCCCTTTTGAATTACAAAAGAGCCATTTTGAGTTACACCATCGTTGGGAGACTTCCTTCTGTGTGATGTGGATATTCCTTGATTAGAGGAGGACAAGTACACATCATTCTCAACAAGAAAGGATTTTGGTTTTACATCTAAAACTGATTCTTTTACAGTTAAATCAGAAGCAACTGGTATGGTGGACTCTTTGGAACACTCTAGAAATGATAGTTTACTTAAAAGATGTCCAATTTCCAAAGCATCCTTTTTAAGTTTTTCCTCAAGTAGAGTTCGTGAAGAACAAACTGAGAAATTTCCTTCTTGAAGATCCTTTAGACGAGAGTCACGCTCATTTACCATACCAACAAGGACATTGACTTTGTGTTTGAATCGGTTGACATCATCAGCCTGGATTCTAACAAGTTTTAGAATCACTGCACTCTCTTTGGCTGCATTCCTTTCAACTTCAGAGTCAGACTCATCAGTATGGTAGTCAGGAAAACACTTGTCAATGTACGTCTATTTCCTTGGACCACAAGGTTCTTCTATATTTGAGATTGAAAAATCTTTCTCTTTAATAGACTTCAAAGAAACAAAACTTTTATTTCTGGGGATGCGTTTATCAGAGACAATATCGTCCATCCTCAGATCGCTACAAACACAGACTTATGAGGTCTTTAATGTGTTTGCCTGCTCCGATACCAATTGAAAATGCGGGGGTCTAACAACCACACCCAACAATTCAGTTAGAAATCTGAGAGGACTTACTCCAATATACTTTTTAGAGAATCAACTAGACAGTCCAACTCAATCTAGAGAAAAGTATATAAAAGAGTTTAATATCTCTAACTCTTAATTTAATATACAATCAACAAATAGAAATATGCGAGCCCGATTGAATATAAGAGGAGTAACTTGAACGGTACCAAAGACCAGTGTTCAAGTGTCAATCAATTTAAATCAACAACCAAAGGTTGGATATTCTAATTGATTGATCTTAACGCACAATCTGTGATATTTCAATTATATAACAAAATATATTGCAGAAAAGAAATAATACAGACACCAGAATTTTGTTAACGAGGAAAACCACAAATGCAGAAAAACCCCGATACCTAGTCCAGTTTGAACACCACACTATATTAAGCCGCTACAGACTCTAGCCTACTGCCAATTAACTTCGGACTGGACTGTAGGTGAACCCTAATAAATCTCACACTTGTTCAAGGTACAATTGCGTTCCTTACGTCTCTGATCCCAGCACGACACTACGCACTTGATTCCCTTAGTTGATCTTACCCACAACCAGTTGCTACGACCCAAAGTCGAAGACTTGATAAACAAATCTGTCTCACACAGAAAAGTCTATAGATTGAATAAATCTGTCTCCCACAGAAATACCGAAGAGAATTTTGTTCCGTCTTTTGATAAATCAAGGTGAACAGGAACCAATTGATAAACTGATCTTATATTCCCGAAGAACAGCCTAGTATTATCAATCACCTCACAATAATCTTAATCGACTAGCGAAACAAGTTATTGTGGAATCATAAACGATGAGACGAAGATGTTCGTGATTACTTTTATCTTGCCTATCGGAGAAATTATTCTCGAGTCAATTATTTCAATTGTACTCAATACAATAAAATCGGGAAAGATTAGAACACACAACTACAAAGAGAATAGTTGGGTTTGGCTTAACAATCCCAATGAAGTCTTTGAAGCCGTTAACCTACAAGGTCTCGAAGAATTTATGCCACTAGTAACACACAGGAGGTGTGGGGATTAGGTTTCCCAGTTGCTAGAGTTATCCTTTATATAGTTTTCAAATCAGGGCTTGCAATCCAAGTTACCTTGGTAACAAAGTATTCAATATTCAACGTTATATGAAAAACCTGATTCAACTAAGCTAATATGTTTCAATCGTTAGATTGAACTTAGCTTGTTACACATAAATGAAATGTACCCTCATTTAGGTTCATGTAGCCGTACCCAAACATGTACACCATGTTGGCTCACAAATAGTTAACCGAGGTTAGCCATATGATTACTCTCATATCAACCTTATTCATCTTAACCATAACTAGTTCAAATGACTCAAATGAAACTAGTTAAAGAGTTGTTCAATTGCTATATTCTCATTGAATCACACAAGAACACAATTGAAGCAAAATCGGTTTGATTCACTCGAATCAATCATGAACATTATAGCCACGGTTTGCAAAGATTGCATTCCTTATTATATAAATGTTTATGTTCATGTTCATAACCGATTTTAGAAATTTAACCTTCAAGTATGCAAACGGGTACGCGTACTTGAAATATGCGGTCCAAGATTGGGTTTCACCAGTACGCAAACGGGTACACGAACTTTCAATCCCAGCAGAAATTCTCGGACATGAACCTGTACGCCAGTACGCAAACGGGTACGCATACTTAGGTTCACGGATTTCTCAAACCAACAGGTACGCAAACGGGTGCACATACTATAGTTCCCGGATATGGATTACATATGTGCAAGAGTTCACAACATGACATATCCAATAATGGTTAAGTATTCTAAACTCTTATTTCAATCATTGAAACTTTCTTAGTGGATATTAGCATCAAAGCAATTTTTCAAGATATTGAAATAATCATAATGAAACATTCCAAGACTACACCAAATAATTGTGTCACACAAACCATGTAAGATGTTACTCGGAAATTTTCACATAATATAATGAACTTGGTCGAAACGAAAGCTTGTCAACACATATTTCGAGAAATATGTAAGCGAGATAAACTCAGCTCGAAATATCAAATGTGTACATAGAAAACTATATCGTAATACGACTTATGTTTCAATATAGGAGATATAGTAGAAATAGACTTTCCAAGTGATAGATGAGTTTAAGTCTCCACATACCTTTTGTCGATGAAGTTCCACAAGCTCCCCTTAGTAGTTCTTCGTCTTCAAATGATGAACGCCGTGAAGTCTAAGCTCAACTACACAATCTATGTCCTAGTCTGAGACATTTATAAATAGGTTAGAAATCAAGACTTATAGTTTTGATCACTAACATTGACAAACATGCTTGAGATAACAACGCATGCGAGTTCGACCGAGCAGTGCTCTAACAATCTCCCGCTTTATCAATTTTAGTGACAAAACTACCAATACATATGGATTACAAAATAATCAAAAATTGTAGCTTCTCATCCAAATGATTGATCTCCTTGGCATCTTCAACACGACTCGAAAACTTCGTCACTTCCAAGTACTCCATGATTCTAAACGTGTTAAGCTCAGCATCATAGTTGTTGAAGATCCGTAGCGATAACAATGAGAAAACAAATGCTCTTGATCATTTTTATACAATGTCATAGTATTATTACACAACATCGAAGTTCAATTGTATCACAACTTTGACAACAATACTATGGTGATATGTATCACTCCCCCTTAGTCAATACTTCATCTCGACATGAAAACCACTCCCCCTTACATAATGATCCGTAAACCATATGTATTTGTAGTATGAAACTACACATTAATTCTCCCCCTTTTTGTGAATATAAATTGGCAAAGGTACGAGAACTAATGGGATCCTCATGAAATTTTCATGGAGATACTTCATGACCAAAGGAGAAAACATACCAACTTATTTAGATACAATCATAAAGCCGCTAAATGCATTCATCAAGGAGTTTATAAAGATACAAGATAACCCCTATAATATTCCACAGCCGCACTCCCCATAAAGTTTTGGCAATAAAGTACAAGTTCAAAAAGAACTCTCCCCCATAATATGTCATTCCCGAAAGAACAACAAAGGCGACCTTGCTTTTACAAGAAAAAAAGGATTTCTTTGGATATGAAAACATGGATTTGAATCCAAAAATATCAATTGAATCAACCACAAAAATGATCAATTCAATTTGGTCATGCTCGACATAAGATAACTCACGGAGCAACACAGTATATGCACAAAAATGTGGATCGGAGATCGACCAATACTGCGGAATAACAAGGGTTCGTTCTATTTGCCATCACTATTTGCACAATGACATATAATAGACTTAATCCTTGTAAACAACAGTTTTATACTTTCTTCCATCAAAAAATGACACAAAAGGCTTTAACTTTTGTTGTCAAAAGTTAATTCTATCTTTTATCAATACTTTCATATCGACATAATAGAGATAACTTTTGAACAAGTATGGGACAGTCACAGGTTCACGGACGTAAACAACATATCCCATAACAATTTGCAATATGTAAAGTCATAAATATTAAAATTGCAAAAATCATTTTCCAAAAAAAAACTCTGATTTTAAATAAATAAATCTAAAAATCATGAAGATGAAAACGTTGGACATAGTATGTGTACTCAAAATAATGGCTATTCCAAACCCTAGTAATCCTTCTAAAAACACAAGATATAAATTCTTATAAGAAGTTTCCTAGACATAATAAATTAAAAACAACTCTAAACCCAAAGAGCAATCACAAGTGATAATCAGAGTTCCGGTACGGAAGCTTCACTGGTTCCAATACCTTCAAGCTTGTGACTAACTGTATCAACTGCATCTTCGGAGAAGATATCCTCATTGAGAAGATCCTTAACATGTGACTTCATGAGAACAAGGTCAGAGTTAACCTTTTTCAACTCAGTTCGCAGCAGGTTAAGATCCTTTACCGAGTTCTCAAGCTTCAGTTGAGTCTTCCCAAGGTCAAAGAGAAAACCATAAACTACTTCAGCAGAGACAATCTCAGCATTTTCTCGATCTTGATGAGAAAATGCATAATAGCATGAGGCACATGATTCGAGTTCATCATCTTTAACCAGGGTTCTTTTCTTCTTTAAAACAAACACCAAACAAACAGAATTTAGGTTGGTCCGTGATAAATAATATGGGTACCCATACGAACACAACCTTGACCCTTAAAACCGTAAAAGACCCAAGAAGGGATCAAACAACCAAGAAAGTTGTTTATTCACCAAAGTGTTTGCTACGTGAATAAATTCACATAATTAAACTCAATAAATATTATATTCTCATAAGAGAAAAAATTCAGAGCATATAAGAGTAGCAACTTTGATACAACAAAATTTCTAGTACAAAATAAGAAAACAAGGATACCCCAAATACTTATGCAGAGATATTTATGAATGATCATCAGCTAAGAACGATAAAAAAATAGCATAGAGAATCAGAAAACATCTTTTCCATCAAGTATACCTGAATAATGCTCACTATATCGGGATTTTTCTGAGAGTGAGATTTCATTCTTGTGATTAATTAGCACAAGTATGAGATTTAAGCTCATTAAATGAATGTTGTTTTCGGTTAAACCACTTTTTCCGAAGCTTTGGAGGAAAACTGTTTTGATGAGAAAAGTTATCATAAAACTTACTATCATCAAAATACGACGCATAGTACAGATTCTTACCTGAAGAATTTTGACCGGATGGAATTGACAGTCCTTCAATTATCCTTTTTAGGTTGTATTCCATCTTTTCATTTTTGCTTCCTTCTTCTAGTACCTTTTTCACATTCTGAACAACATTATCTCCCTTTTGATAGAAGAAAAACCATGAGTTCTTCTTGAACAGAATGGTTTCGAAAGACAGTTTCTCACTTGAACATTTGAGGAACACATCGAACTGACTTTCCTGGTGGGGTATACAGGGTGAATACTAAAACCGATAAGTTTAGACATACGAATGTCAGTTACACCTTTCAGAATTAAATCTAAGGTGTGTTGGAGACGAATAATAGTATTGTCATTCAACCTCGAATTCCTCTTTTGTTCACCAAGCCCTTTTGAATTACAAAAGAGCCATTTTGAGTTACACCATCGTTGGGAGACTTCCTTCTGTGTGATGTGGATATTCCTTGATTAGAGGAGGACAAGTACACATCATTCTCAACAAGAAAGGATTTTGGTTTTACATCTAAAACTGATTCTTTTACAGTTAAATCAGAAGCAACTGGTATGGTGGACTCTTTGGAACACTCTAGAAATGATAGTTTACTTAAAAGATGTCCAATTTCCAAAGCATCCTTTTTAAGTTTTTCCTCAAGTAGAGTTCGTGAAGAACAAACTGAGAAATTTCCTTCTTGAAGATCCTTTAGACGAGAGTCACGCTCATTTACCATACCAACAAGGACATTGACTTTGTGTTTGAATCGGTTGACATCATCAGCCTGGATTCTAACAAGTTTTAGAATCACTGCACTCTCTTTGGCTGCATTCCTTTCAACTTCAGAGTCAGACTCATCAGTATGGTAGTCAGGAAAACACTTGTCAATGTACGTCTATTTCCTTGGACCACAAGGTTCTTCTATATTTGAGATTGAAAAATCTTTCTCTTTAATAGACTTCAAAGAAACAAAACTTTTATTCTGGGGATGCGTTTATCAGAGACAATATCGTCCATCCTCAGATCGCTACAAACACAGACTTATGAGGTCTTTAATGTGTTTGCCTGCTCCGATACCAATTGAAAATGCGGGGGTCTAACAACCACACCCAACAATTCAGTTAGAAATCTGAGAGGACTTACTCCAATATACTTTTTAGAGAATCAACTAGACAGTCCAACTCAATCTAGAGAAAAGTATATAAAAGAGTTTAATATCTCTAACTCTTAATTTAATCAATCAACAAATAGAAATATGCGAGCCCGATTGAATATAAGAGGAGTAACTTGAACGGTACCAAAGACCAGTGTTCAAGTGTCAATCAATTTAAATCAACAACCAAAGGTTGGATATTCTAATTGATTGATCTTAACGCACAATCTGTGATATTTCAATTATATAACAAAATATATTGCAGAAAAGAAATAATACAGACACCAGAATTTTGTTAACGAGGAAAACCACAAATGCAGAAAAACCCCGATACCTAGTCCAGTTTGAACACCACGCTATATTAAGCCGCTACAGACTCTAGCCTACTGCCAATTAACTTCGGACTGGACTGTAGTTGAACCCTAATCAATCTCACACTGATTCAAGGTACAGTTGAGTTCCTTACGTCTCTTATCCCAGCAAGATACTACGCACTTGATTCCCTTAATTGATCTCACCCACAACCAAGAGTTTCTACTACCCAAAGTCGAAGACTTGATAAACAAATTTGTCTCACACAGAAAAGTCTATATATTGAATAAATCTGTCTCCCACAGAAATACCCAAGAGATTTTGGTTCTGTCTTTTGATAAATCAAGGTGAACATGAACCAATTGATAAACCGGTCTTATATTCCCAAAGAACAACCTAGTATTATCAATCACCTCACAATAATCTTAATCGACTGGCGAAACAAGATATTGTGGAATCACAAACGATGAGACGAAGATGTTTGTGATTACTTTTATCTTGCCTATCGGAGAAATTAATCTCAAGTCAATTATTTCAATTGTACTCAATACGATAGAATCGAGCAAGATCAGAACACGCAACTACAAATAAAATAGTTGGGTCTAGCTTCACAAGAATGTAGTTTGGTCGTAAATTATTCGTCCGAACTCGGATTGACCTCATTCTTTTTGAATTATCTTCCTATTAGAATTATCTTCAAAATGAAGATGAGAAACCTTGAATTTGGATGAGTTAAGATTGGTATTTTTCATGTCTCTTGTTTTTTAGTGTTTTTCTAGGTTTCGTCGCACTTGTTCCTCTTTTCTTGGACTTGGGCACTTGGATTCTTGGAGTACTACTCTTATAAGCTAATTTGTAGCTTTTACAAGAATGTTGTTGGTGAATCACAAAGAAGGAAGTTCAAGAATGGGCAGTAGTACGCATTGTTATGGGATTCTTTAATGTTCACAATCATCCTTTGTGAACTATGGTGCATGGTCGTTAATGACTTTGTATGTTCTTCTTTGTTAATAAAATATTTTTATACACCTTTGGTAGCTATTCTTGGTATAAATGCGTGCGAAAAAGATTGATTCTACCCTCTAAGGACAAATCATCTTGAGACCGAATTAAAAGCTCACAACAATTCAACTAAAGTCACGTTCTGTACGCCTCTTGAATCCCAGCAGGACTCCGCGCAATTGATTCCCTTAGATGACGTCCTTTACAGCTCAAGAGTTCCTTCAACTCAATTGAAGATTTTAAATCAATCTTCCTCCCACAGATAAGCCTACATGGTGACTTCCTTTTTGATCGTAAATAAAGGTGAGACTAAAAACCGATAGCAATAAACAAAGTCTATCTAACCTCAAAATCCGGACTTATGCTTCCCGAATAGCATCCTAGATTATTATTCACCTCACAAGTATTAAACATGTGGAATCATAAATTCTGAGACGAAGAGAACTTTGCGATTTCTATCTATCTTGTTTGAGTGAGTAGCTCAATGATCAAATAAGGTCAGGATACACGAACCATCAAGATAAAGATAGTAGGACCTGGCTTACGAATCCCTATGAAGTCTTTTTAGTCACTAAACGGTAAAAGGGTTTTAGGAAGATAACAACTCTAGTTTACAACTAGTACACACAAAGATAGTATCGGGATTCAAAGGTCCCAGTTGTTTGAGGTTCCCATTATGTAGACTTTCCAGGCATAAGTTGCTTTACGTTTAAGCTAAGATGCATGCCTTTGGAACCAAGCAAACAATATCCACCCGTTAGATGAATCTTTGAAATGTGATTGACATATCAAGATATACACTCTGGTTAGGATGAACTATAACCGAAATATATACAAATACATTGTTCATAAACGACTAGCCGAAACTAGCTGGTTAAACTATAAGCTTAATAGTTTTCATAAACACTTAAGACTTTAAGTTTGAGTCGCAACCATAGGCTTAGAGATTTATTCAAATGCTAATTTATCTCATAAAAATAATTTTATGTGCATCTGAAAATATTCGACAGGGTAAGTACGTGTACTCAACCTTGTTCGTGCTATATGTACCCTTAAGACAAATATAAGTTCTGGAACATACAAATCTTTTCCGGTTTGCGTACCGGGTATGGATGCTACATCGGTTTCAAAACCAACAGTTCTTTTTTGGTATGCATACTAGGTATATGTACCATTCCAGGTTCACGAGTTCAAAGACTTTTTGTGGTATGGATACCGGGTATGCGTACCACTAAGTCGTTGCCGAACTATAGCTACGCCAGTACGTGTACTGGGTACATGTACTACGACATCGGACCTATAACAGTTTCCCCAGTTTGTGAAACTGGTACATACTGTCTTGTATCCATATTTTCAGTAGTTTTATATTTCTCTCTAGGTCAATTCGAAACATTCCCAAATAACATCAATGACACATATCATTATTCTAGGATATTTTTGAATGATAATCTTGAATCACAATTCAGATTATGAATAATATTGTTCTTAACCGAAATTCATCAAGCATGAACAAATGTTCATTCAGCTTAGTCATATATATTTTGAGAACTAATTACCAAGATAAACTTAACTCGAAATTCTTGATATGCTTATAATAGTCTAATTAGTTATGCGACAATGTCTCATAGATAGAAAGATGAACATAACTTGAGAAATAGGTGGTTCAGTCTTCACTTAACTTTTTTTGAAGAAGTTCTCCAAAAGATTCGGTTGATCTTCGACTTCAAATAGGTGGAACGCAGTGATGTCTGATTCTCAACTACATCTTCTATCATAATCCGAGAACTAACTAATTGTAGACTAGAAATCAAGCTATAATTTGACAACTAAATTTGATAACAAGATTGAGATAGCAACACGTGTGAGTTCGACCGATAAATGATCTAAGAACTAGTCCTAGTAGGATTCAATAAAGTTCTTAAAGTTGTCATTTCTGGAGCATCCAGAGTACTAGGGGTCTTTTCTCATTAAGAGACGAACGTTCAAAACTGAATTTTACAAAAATACAGGCTCTCTAAATTAAGGTATTCAAGATCCTTGTTTCCTAAGATAGAACTACTAGGTTTCTTACTCATAACTCGACCTAGATTATATCTTTTACGCATAGCGAAAAGTGATTTGGGCATACAATAAAAATTCTAAATTGGAAGGGGTTTCTAAGCAATCACAAACAAGGCCGACTCAACCAAATCACTTAGAGACTAGCAAGCAACAAGCATGATGGATTCACTTAGATTGTTTCTAGACCAACTTCTAATCTTCTGAAAGGCAACTAGGTATATTTTTAGCAAACCTTTCTAGAATGTATTGAACTAAATTAAGTCAATGAGAAGCCGAAGAAGCTCAGAGGAGTTTGAATACCCCAACCTCTAAGCCAATGTTTCCTCGGGTTACAAGGTGGCAAAATCAACTTACAATAATCATCCTGAACTTCGTGTTAGGCTAACAAGATACTCATTGCAGTCCTTTTGAACGACTTTCATCTAAGCTCGTTACCTTATCGATCTCGTTTTAGTCAATATTTTAAGCTTAGGTTCGCGTTGGGAACATTCTCCTAAGGTGGGAAAGAATAGAACAATGATGAAATCCGAACCGTTATCTTGTATGGTCAGGCCTTGCCCTTTTCTAGAAATTAAAAGTTCGTATTTAAAGCCTCAACATATATCCAAACAAAGGCATCCAGTAAACCCACTGACAGGGGGGTTCGTGGGTGGTTATAGTCTTACCTCCCGTACCAGACGTGCGATGAATAGTTGAAGTCGACTCGGGCCACCGACTCCTATGTCAGTGTACGAACCCAAGGTGCAGAGACAATATCGTAATTGTCCTCCTTCCCCATAGTAGTTTATATTTAAGACCACGCCTCCGTAGGGTTTAAAAATAATAAAATACAAAATGTCCAAAAAATCAAAAAAGAAAAGAAACTTTACAAAAATAATAATAAACCCTAATACAATATTCTAAAAAATTACAAGAATAAATAGAACCTTAAAAAAAACTTTGTTCTCTTTTTCATTCTTTTCGTTTCTCTTTGAATCCAAGTCTTTAATCTTCAATTTATTTTTAATCCAAAACCTTCAACAAATTAATAGTACCAAAAAAACGTAAAATAGCAAAAAAGAAAAAAATCTATAAATAAATAAAATAAAATGGACACTTATGGTGACCATGCTTTACACTGCGTCAATGATGTTTGACTTAGATGTCTTCGCATATATTTTTTATAACCCCGGGTTGCTGTTAGGAAAGAGGTTTCTCAAGGGTTTTTGTCTGATAATGACACCGCATTGCGTCCTGCCGACATTCTTGTTTATAATTGGGAGAACAGACAAGATACGTGTTTTGATGTCACAGGCGTTTCGCCTTTCACATGTAGTGGTCCCTTTACACCTGGTCGTGCTATTTCCAATGACATTCTTCGTATACGAAAAAAATATCTTGACAAATGTACTACGCATGGATATGGTTTTGGTATCTTGGCCTTCACCACATTTGGGGAGCTTGGAGAAGACGTTATAACCTTTTTGAAGTGATTGAAAAATTGTGTTGCTAGTCATGATGCTCACGCTATAATAAGTAATTTTCTTTTCCATAGAATAAGAATTGCTACACAAAAGTGTGTTGGTGCCCAGCATGTAGCCATATCCACTAACTTTTGTAATTTATTTTCTTTTGAATAATAAATAAAGTACCCCTAATATTAAAAAAAAAATACTAAAAACAAAATCAAAACAAAAACAAACAATAAATCTAAAACATTAAACATAAAAACAAGTCCACGTCGGTGGCGTCAAAAATTGATGAGGTTTTTAATGTTGTTGTAAAGTGGTAAAAAGATTCGTTTAACTCATACTTGTGAACATTCGGTTCTAGACCTAATTCAAAATTAAACTAGAAAATATACAAAAGGTGATAACAAAATTACGAGAGACTGGGACTCATGATTCCACCATAAACTCATTCATGCGATTCATATATTAATTCTAAAACATTATAGCTCAAATATTGACTCTAATTCTTTGCCAAAGGTGGATTTCAAAGCTAATGAATGTAAATCGAAACAATGATACATCAAAAGTCTTAAACTAAGCATGACCAATCAATTGAAATCACAACCATTTAATAAAATCCAAAAATCGATTGATAATTAATGCAAAGAGTCATAAAAGAATTATATATAATTAACACACGTGCGAAATATGGTTTCCTCTGTCATCCCAGTGTTAAGGTTTAACTCTTCATGCTGAAAACACTCTAAAAAGATTTATTCATGGCTCAATAGGTGTTTACAAAGGTGAAAGGAAAGAAAATGATAAAATAGTTAAACTACAACACTTTGTAGGCGTTACATATTGAATGGTAAAAAAGAATAGTTGAAAAAGATAAGTTTCAGTCGCTGAAGGTCTTTCGCAACTACTGCCGAGAACAACAGTTTTTGCGACTCTCCTCTGATTTGCGACTGACTTGAATAGGTCTTTGCTCTTCATCTCCTTCTTCCTCACCTGCTACTGCTGCGACTCTGCAACTCCACCTGCAACGTGATTTCTTCCTCTGCTCCACCAAAAACTCTCGATCCCCTCTCTGACTTCCAACTTCCCTATTTATACACAACAACAACCCTTAAAACTCAAGTAAATCATGTTTTTCTTCTTTTCTAAGTCTCAGTTATTTCCCCATTTTTTTTCTCTACCAGTTACTAAGATTCTATGATTTTTTCTGCCAGTTACTGAGATTCTATGATTTTCAAATCTTGTTTACGCGTCTTTGGGTTAATATAAACTTTCCTTTGGAAAAAACAGAATCCGCTTGCTGCACGTAACTACCAAAAATATTACAAAAATCCAGAGTATCTATGTTTCCCTGTTGTGCCGAGAATGTATGGCAAGTTCCTTTTTTTACGACTCTGGAGACATTACCTTCCATGATTCAGTCAAACAGGGTTATCCCAATCAAAAACCAAGCCAAACTCCGACTAAATCTCTTTTCAATTCAACCCATAAAAACTTGCAGATGTAGATCCAGTTTCCCGCCAATTTTATTTTGCTTCAAATTAATAATCCAACACAATCCAGCCCAAGTTGATCGAATATAACACCCACACATGCCCTGTTTATCTTAATGAATCTAATCATACAAAATTCAGCGATTGAATCTCATTATAACAACCTCAAATCTAAACCTTAAATCTGCAACCATTTTCCCGCCAAAAATCAAATTCAAAATGGGGAAGAAGGTTGCGTCTCCGTATCCAGACTGCGGTACCTTTAGCAAGTGGGATGTAAATAGTAATTTTTGGGGTGCGCGTAGTAAAATTCCTGGGTACCTTTTCAACTCTTCTTGGGTGCCTTTAACACAATTCTAGGGTACCTTTAGTAATTTCTCTCGGGTGCGCAAATATCACTTTTCGAGCTAATTTTTTCACAAAAATTTATTTCTCGGAAAACACCTACAAATACACAAAATACCATAGTAAGTACAAAAGTAAACATTAACAATATATAGAATTGAGATCAAATTAGACGCAAAAATGTGTCGTATTAGATGTGGATGGGTTTATTCTTTTCCTCGTAAGAAAAGTGTAATCCAAGTATTCCTTTAAAAGTTGGTTTTCTTTAATGAACTTTATTCCATAACATAGATCATACTTTGGATAAGTTATATAGAGCTGGTTTAGTGAATTTTGATTAATGCCTCATATGTGGTGGTAGTCAAGAAACCCAAAGCCATCTTTTCCTCCACTGTGATGAGACTAAAATGGTTTGGGAATATTTCTAGATAATTTTAAAGTTAGTTGGGTTTTTCTGGCACTACTAGAGCTAACATTTGGGAATGACCAAATAAGAAGAGGAATATTATGGTGAAGAAAATTTAAGAAAGTTTGCCTTTTGCAGTTTACTGGATGATTTGGACAGAACGAAACTGCAGGCTAATGTTTGTACCATGAGTAAAAATGCTATATACTGGGCCAGATTGCTACTTGAACCACCATTTGGGTCTCGTTCAACACTGTTATTTAGCCAACCAACTCAGTATACAGGATAACCGAATCTGTCGGCCGGTCAATGGTCAAAGATCGGCCAATGGTCAAAGTCAACGACCAACCAACCGTCAAAGTTAACGGATGGTCAACCGTCCGTTCAAATATCGAATCCATGTTGCCATCTGCGCTTCCAGCCATGTTGCCAACCGATCTGCCATCCAGATTTCAATCATGTTGCCAGCGGTGCTGCTAACAAGTTTCCATCCATGTTGCCAGCGGTGCTGCCAACCAGTTTCCAGCTAATTACTCTGTCGCGCTGCCAACTAGCCTCCATCCATGTTGTCACTTGTGTCGTCAGCCAACCTCCATCCAGTATCCAACCATGTCTCGAGTCAAGGCAGTTTGCCAGTCAAAGATCGATAGTCGCAGTCAACAGCGAAAGTCAACCCTGCCAGTCAAAGTCAAGGTCGTTGGTCAAACCCGCAAACCCATATCAATTTACCCCGTTTCTATCGATCCAGTGCAAGAACCCTAGAAGAAGATTCTGGAAGTTTTTGATGACTTGCTGGAGGGAAGTTCTGGAGTGTTCCAGATAACTTGCTGGCCAAGTTACTTGGAGAGGAAGTTTATCTCGAAATTAGGGTTTAACCCATGTATTCAACTGTATAAATATAGGGGAATCTCAACCCAAAAAGAACACGCCCTGAAAGACGAAAATACACCAGCAAAGCCTAAAAGGAATCAGAAAATTATTGTAATCTAAACATCAATAAAATATCTCTCCCTACGGGGATACGTCCGTGGATGTAGGCAAACCATGCTGAACCACGTAAAATTCGTGTCTACCATCTTTATGTTTGTTTTGTGTAAAACCCTAATTTTCATCATCATCACCAAATCGATTGTGTTCTGTGCCTGGAAATATTTTTATACATCAATAAGAAGCGAAGCATTGCACAACTTATTGTCTCTGCCCAATATACAATCATGCTAAACCCAATCATGCTAAACTTTTGGGGGATTCAAATGCAACTTTAGGTACTCTAGTTTGTAATTGGGAAGCTGTTATTGCATGCTAACTAATTTTTCCTTTTTTTTTGTACTCTTAGCATTCATCGTTTTGATGATTGTTATTTCTTAATTCAATTTTTCCCCTTTCCTCTCAAAAAGTAAATAAATAAAAATGTCAGGAAAGTTATGTACTAGTATTTTGACTAAGCTAATATCGATATTAGTAAACAAGATAAGTATACCGGAAAGAAAAAACTATTAACTTGCTCAATCCATAGACCCAAGTCCCTCTCACTTCATTGGAAAGAATGGACTTCTTTTATGAAATACTAAATGGATAGAGCTTCTCTGGTGAGTGCTACAAGATCTCGTGCATTGGATCTGGTGGTTATGATCCCGAATTCATTAATGGAACATTTTATTTTCCAAATGAGGTCCCCTGACATATGAAATAGCGAAAAGATGCTTTTGTTGTTTTAGAATAAGAAGTTTTTGTATCTTAATACGTGTATTTTGTTTAGAACCGTTTTTTGGGGACTACTCAAAAAATGGGGGAACTACTCTTAAGTTTTTGGGGTGGATATTGGTAGTAATTTTCAGTCACCCCTTATCTGATTTTTTTTAATACCTATTTTACCCTTGATGATTAACTTAATTAGTGTGATGATTAATTAGTGTTAGTGTAATGATTAATAACTGATTAGTTAGTGATTAGTGAGTTATTAATAGGATTGTTTTGTTATAAACATTATTTTGAGAGAGAAGAAAAAGAAGAAGGAAATAGGAAGAAGAAGATGGGTGAACCCAAAAAATCTTTTTTTGAGTTTAGTAATTGTGATATGAGTGATTCATGTGATGATACCTCAGAATCAGAATAAGAACCCCCTTCACCTCCTAGTACATTTGTCAATACTTCTAATGATTCAAATATGAGTTATTTGTTAGATGATGAAAACTTTTTGCCCCAAACTCAAGCAAACGAACCAAATGATGGATTTTATCAGCCACAACCTGAAGATGAAACTATGGGTACTCAAGTATGTCTTATATTTAGTTAATGTAGCTTGAATTGTGCAAATATTTGGCCAAACTGAAAGTTTCAGAAACAAAATTCATCTAGGTCAACCTAGTTCGGTTATCTAGTCCGCAGAAAATGTAACCGAACCTTTCTGAATGTGTAGTCCGGTTACTAAATTTAGCAGACGCAGGTAACCGAACTACATTTTAATGGAGGTTTTTGAGAGTTCGGTTATGTTTTTCCAGAAATGTAACCAAACTATTTTTATAGAGTTTACAGTTCATAGTTCGGTTTAGACGTTTTAAGTACTTATGTTACCGAACTTTGTGTTGGGAAAGATCGCAAAATAATTTTAAAGGGAGTAGATAACCGAACCTAAAGTTCGGTTTAGTCGAGTTTTTCATTTTCATGTCCGAACTTTACCATAGAAAATATAAAGATTGAGTTCGGTAAGGCCCAAAAATCCTTTATGGTTGCGAGGTAACCGAACTTTGTGTTCGGCAGGGTCGATAAAAATTTTTACATTGCCGAAATTATAAGTGTTTCTTGTTAGTGGTATTGACGTTGTGTTATTACTTGTAGGTTCCATGTGATCCAATAGAACCAATGGAAAATCAACCTTCCCCAGTTGGTATTTTGTACGATGACACATCCCATCACTACATGAATGACTTGGTATTCAAAAATCCGGAAGATGCATAGAGTTGGACTTGACAACATGCACAAAAAGACATGTATGTATTAGTATTGAATGGGAGACAAAGTAATACTCGCTTTCAAATGGTTTGTGAGAGAAGCGGTGATCTCGATAAAAGCCACAAGAGGAAGGGTTATGTTTATAAATGAAAGACAAATAGGAAGAACAAAACTTTATCAAAGAAGATTAATTTCCCATTCAAGCTTGCATTTAATTACAACGAAGAATTGGGTGGATGGGTTCTCTACAGGGTTATGCAAGGTTGCCATAATCATCCTCTTCGGGAGCATCTTGAAGGACTTTTCATGGCGGCAAAGCTAACTCCTCAAGAGATGGACAAGGTAGCTAAAATGAGGATAATGGGTATTTCACCGGTTTAAATGCTCCAAATACTAAAGGAGGATAACAAGGATAACCACTCATCTTTGTCCACAATTTATAATGCAATTGAGACAATTAGAAGGAAGGAATGAAGAGATAGACAAGTAATGCAATAATTGTTTTTTTTGTCCCAAGAGAAAAACTACGCGGTTCAAAAGGATGTGGATTCGGAAGGAGAGATAACACAATTCTTTATTGCGCATCCGACGAGTGTTCAATTGGCTCAATGCTTTCATGAAGTTCTAATAATGGATTGCACTTATAAAACGAACAAGTATGAGATGCCATTGTTGAATATTGTTGGGCGTACTTCGACGAAGTCACCGTTTACCATGGCATTTTGTTTCTTAAGAGATGAGCAAGAACCTAGTTACATTTGGGCACTAAAACAAGTTAAGGCAATCTTCTGAGGTGATGATATTCCCGGGGTTATAGTGACGGATAATGATGTCGCATTGATGAATGCAATAGAGGAAGTGTTGCCACTAGGACATAATATGCTTTGTACGTTCCAGATATGGTGTAATTTGATGAATAGGTGCAAGCCAATAATTTTTCCACCCAAGAAATAGGATATGAAGAAGTTAAGATGCTACCGGAAAATGAACGAGCGGATGCAAAAGAGGAAGTTGAAAAACAATACGATATAAATTACGCTAAATGGGTTGCATTCAACGGAGAATGGGAATCATTGTGTTGGTCCCTTACCGAGGAAGAGTATTATCTAAATCTTAAGGAGTTTATCGCCCACTGGGATACTCCTGATTACCCCGATATTGTATCGTATGTTCTTCGCCAATGGTTGGAACCACACAAAGAGAGGTTTGTTTATGCCTATACCAACCAATATAAACACTTGGGAAATCAAGCGACAAGTTTAGTAGAGTCGGCTCACCACCGGTTGAAGAAGAATCTCTTCGGATGTGTTGATAATTTCGTAACCGTGTGGAATGCTATGGAATATTACTTCAAGCGCGACATTGATATAATTAAAGAGAAGTTCCAAAAAATCCGTATATTCAAAATGAACGGAAAATATGCCGACCGCCCATTGTTCAAGGGAATCCATTACAACGTATCTCGGCAATGTATGAAGTTCTTGATTATAGAAGTCGAGTTGATTGATAAGTGGGAAACCAAGGCGGATGAGGTGTGTGTATGTAACATGAAGAAGTATACGAGACTCCCTTGCCTCCATATAATAATCAACTACGAGCATGGCGTAATTCCTTTAAGCGACATTGATCCATTGTGGAAGCATCTAAGTTTCATCCCTCCTCCAAAGGGAGAAGAAGCCGGAGAAGAGTTTGGTGATAACGAAATGGGTAGAACCGTACTAGAGATGTATCGTGGCATGAACAAGATCCAAAACCAATTCTTTTGGGATGACATGAGGAAAATCATATATCCACAAACGCAAGAGAATGTCTATGAACTGGCAAAAGGAAAACCCAAAGGTAGACCAAGTAAAAAAGAAACTAAAAAGCAACTAAGAGAATATGTGTAACGACACTCAAGCTCGTCAACGCTATTAGACCAGTCAAGAGACGTTTAACCGCTAATAACTCGATTAGTTTATATAAATTTCAATTATTAGAAATTAATCTAACAATAATTTAGAAACGAAATAAGTATCGTCAGATAGATCTCGACAAGTTAGCCGAAATGGACTGCTCGAACGTGTCATTCAGATACTGGATGAAGAAGATTTATCAATTTGTTTGCGGAGGGTAAATCATAATTTATGATCTTATCCTTGTGGAAGCCCTTATCCAGAGCGCTGGGTGTCTCAGTGATTTTGGTCGACCTTATCCGTAGTGCTACCGAGAAGAATTCATTTTTTATTCTTTTCTTATCTTCCTTCTTTTTCTTTCTTCTTTCTCTCTGTTCTGAGCGGCTGGTGGAATCGAGAGTTTGGATAGTGATTTTGAGATCGAATTAGGTTTGAGTAGATCAAAGAGTGGCTGGTAGTTGGTGGTGTTAATTCATGCGGTTGATTCAGACTTCACAGAAAAGGTAAATCAGTGATTAAATTTAGGGTTTCGATTTGATTGAATTTGCTTTATGAATTTGATGTAATTGGATAAATTATAGATGGGTTTGTGTTTGATTGAAGTCTAGATCAGTTTCTCAGTTAATTGATTTAGAGTTAGGGTTTCTCAGAGGATTGAACTGGAGTTCGATTCCAGTGGTGATTAGGATGAATATGATGATGATTGAAGTTGAATTATTAGTTTAGGGTTTTGTTGAGAAGAAGGGTTATGTGTATGATGTTAGGGTTTGAGTTTGAGATAATAGAAATTGAGAATGATCTCAACTGAGATAGTTTGAAACTGGAAGAAATACAGGTACATGGGTGTTGGAGTTACAATTGAAGCTAATAGAACTGGTGGAGGAAGTTCATTGCTTAACTGCACTTGTGAAGGTATGGGTAGAACTGAATTGAGTTGAACTAATGTTGATGATAAGAACGATTGAGCATCGATTGAGCTGAACTGATGGGTATTTGGTGTTGAATTGAGATTGATATGAGCATAAAATGAAGTTGTGGTATAGTTTAGATTAGTTTTGAATTACAGGGGGAGGGGGTCAGTAGTGAATGCAATGAAGAACTGGTGATGATGAATATGTGAATGGAAATAGTAATTGGTGGATAGAATGGGATCCAAAGTATCTCAGTTACAATCTAGGGGAGCTAGATGATTTCAGGGAAGTCATGGAGTTAAGTTCAGTTGGAGATGCATAGGATGAATGGTTGTTACAGGAATAGTATTGATGTTGATGTTGTAGATGATAAAGAAGATTTCAGCGGTAATGAATTGTAATTGCAGGTGGTTGTTTGTGTTGTGTATGGGAACAAGAATATGTGGTGTTGCGGTACATTGTTGAGTTGCTGTTGAAGCTAACAGAACTGGTGTTGGTAGAAGTGTTGAATTGAGATGAATTGGGGCTGATTGGAAGATAACTGAAGTGTTATGAAGTAGTGGTGTTGCTGTGGAGAGTGTGGTTGAGATGTAGAGTATAGTTATGACAGTGAGGTGATAGGATTGATAGTGTTAATCTGAGATCAGTTGAAGTGGTTTATATCTTGCCGCAACTGATGTATTATGTTTGTAGGAGGGGAATCTTGTGTAATGATCGAATGAGGTCGATAGAGTTTATATGTTTGCATTTATGTTTTGATTGTGTCTTGTGTTTGTGCATTAGTTTGAGGCATGAGCTTATGGATCAGGCCTTGTGTGTGTTGCCTGTTAATCATCCCGGTCAGTCTAGCCAACTTACCTGACTCAGACCTTCTGACTGAGTTGACTCATCAACTAGACAAGACCAGACCTGACTTAGTGGATCTTGACCGAGTTAACCCTTTGATTTGACCTTTGACTCCTTTGACTCCTGACTCTGACCAGTTGACCTGACCTTGGATGTTGACCGTTAATTGACCTGTTTGACTGTTAGTATCTGTTAGTTGACTCAGATGGACTGAACCTTAGCTTAACGGGCCAGGTTGTTGGGCTTGGACTTAGAACCAGTTTTCCACTGAACATGATTTAGACCCTTTATGGTCCGAGTTAGCCTTTGGTTCCTTTTACAAAGTTGTAGATTTTCTTAAGACTTGTCTAATGGACTATTGAATCAATCTAATCGGATTAGCAAACTCTTAGTTATGCTAGGGATAGAGAATGAGTTATCTTAAATGAGTTTAGAACCATTAGATACACTTGTTATGAACCTGTTTGAGCCTTTTGGCTAAACTCTTGGAGTGCTTGTGTGATTAACAGTTAGTATTTATTAACAACGATCGTGCAAAGGATGAACCAGTAGATTGAGGATCTTGAGGTAGGAATGAGTTGTCATCAATTCAGGTGGGAACTCTGTAACCTTCTTGTAATCATTGAGCTTTTTTTCTATCTGCGAGCATGATGTGTTTTAATATCAGTATGTACAATGTTTGCAATGAATGTAAATATGTGTGTAATATGTATTGTGTGAATTCCCCGCAAGGAGTGACCGTGTTTCCCCACGACTTCTTGCTATGTTGTATGTAGGCCGGCGAAAGCCGGTTTAATATTACGCACTTTACATTTTTAGTAGACCGGGGAAAGCCGGTTAAATATTACGCACTTTACTTTTATATCATAGTAGACCGGGGAAAGCCGGTTAAATATTACGCACTTTACTTTTATACCATAGTAGAACGGGGAAAGTCGGTTAAATATTACGCACTTTACTTTTATATCATAGTAGACCGGGGAAAGCCGGTTAAATATTACACACTTCACTTTTATTATGATAGTAGGTCGGGGTAAGCCGGTTGAATATTACATAGTAGGTCAGGTTAAGCCGGTTAAATATTATATATATTATTTTATTTCGGAGAAGTCACTCTTGTGCATATTATACTTGACGAATGTTTATTCTCTTCTTGTTCCTTAATTGTTATTCTTTGGAACTGTGAGCATGTTAATGATTACCTGAGAGTTATTTGTTTCCAATGGGCACCCCATTGGGATGATGTGCTCACTCGTTTCCACTTCAGTTTCAGTTTTCAGAAGAGATGGCGCGCATGAAGATATTCGTTTCGTAGTTCGAAACTTTAGCAGATTAAGAACGTTTATGTATCTTTTATATATATGTATTCTTTGTTTATCTGTAAAACAACCCATTAATATATTCATATCATTTGAGAGTTTTCAACTATTAAGAAACAAAGTGTTTGGGAATTAGTTTTGTTTTACTTTATGAGATTATATTCCTTAAGTTCGAAGATATAGATTTTGTTACCTCGGGTTTAGGCTATATTATTATTAGCTAAGCAGGTTTAGTATTTGGGGGTATGACAATATGCAAAGGTGTTACGTAAGAAGAAAAGTGAGCAAAACGCAAATACTAGAGATCCTTGTGGCCATGAGTATACCGCGGCAATGTACTTGGAGAAAACCAAGAAACGGGGTAGGAGTATTGAGGAGAAAGGCGAAACAAGTGAGCGAGATTTGAAGAAAAAGGGTCCGAAGTGCCCATCATAACCAAGCCAACCATCTTCCGGCGACGTGAATCTTAAGTCTCCAATGTGCCCCATCCAACCATCTTCCGTAGACGTGAAGCTTGAGTCTCCAAATAAAGACTATTTGAATGAGCTACCTCTATACATTAGAGAATACATTATATCCACCGCCGACGTTCCTCCGGATGGTAATTGTGGTTTTCATGTTGTCAATCAACAACTTGGGCCTTTCATCGAAGGTGCGAAGCGATATAATGGGTGTGCAATCACTCATATAAGGCAAAGGTTGTTTTCGAAACTAAAGGAGAATCCGGCCTTTTACAAGACAGTGTTGTGCGATGGGGAGGGTAGTCTCAATGAGCAATTTTTTGGGTATCAACGTCGTCTTCATGGGGGGCATCCGATGACATCGGATTATTGGATGAGCATGCCGATATGTGGACACTTAATCGTCGAGGCTTTCAATTGTGTGGTTCATTATTTCTCAAAATATGCTAGCTTCACCTTCACCACGAAAACAATCGTATGTGTCGAGCAACTCAAACGAAGGAGATGTGTGATGGCATTGATTAACTACAACCATTTTATAGGCCTCCGAATAAAACCCGATTGTCCATTGCCTCCAATATGTCGAACCTCTTATTGGCCTGCATTTAACCCGGACATAATGTTGGGTTGGTGTATCATGTATGAGCCTAACATGGAGATGTGGAATGCTTTAAAGAAGTCGGACGAAATTGTACATGAAGGTCAAATTTCACTTGAGGATGATTAAATGACACATGTAATGGAACTAAGTATGCTTATCAATGGAATATTATGTTTTTTGAAGAGTGGTATTGATTATTGAGTTAATATTAGTATTTTATGAAGTTGACAGATAATAGTTCGGTTGGCACATATTATTATCGAGATTGCCGAAGTCAGGTTCGGTTAGCTGCCCAAATATTTCAGGTAACCGAACATGAAGTTCGATTAGGTTGATGAATATTACCAGGTTTCCGAACTGTAGTTCAAAACCCTAACATATTAACTGCTGAATTTGACATTGAAGTTCGGTTAGGAAATCAAATTACAGGACAATGCCGAACTGCACCTAACAGAAGTTCGTTTACGTAACGAAATTACAGGACAATGCCGAACTTTTACAGGACTTTCCAAAATAATATTACATAACATTTAATATCCAAAACGCGTTATGAAAAAGTTTTTAAGGAGGCGGAAATGATCTTCATATTTGAAATCCTTTCTCTTCCATCTTCGCCATTCGCTTTTTGATGTTAAAATGATTTCGTCGCATCCTTCACCCCTAAGTCGATACCTCCTTACAGTATGAAATAAAGCCATAAATTCCACAACTCTATCTCTAATGTTTTCAAACCGAATGAACAAAGCTATATGATCATGGTTATAAGGGTTTGTTGTGTCGGAGCAGAATTTCTCATGAATTTCCCCCCAATAACTTTGAATCATAATACCATTCATTCTTCGTTCTCCACCCCTCTTTGGATAGTATAATATGTAGTTTCTGCAAAGAAAAAGATCTTCATCTAGAGTAAATTTAGGACTAGTATCTGCCATTTTTAGGATATTTTGAAACAAAATGTTAACTATGAGACACATATATATATACCACTTAGGTGTATAACGGCTATAAAATTAGCCGTAACTTGATATTACATTCTAATTTAAAATTATGTACTATATTTGTGTCAGATAAAGTACATTTTAATTTCAAAATTAGAAGTTCGGTTAGGAAACAAAAACTTTCGAGCAAACCGAACCCTTAGTTCGGTTACATCATAAATACATGTGGTAACCGAACTTTATTTTGAAGGCTCACAGACAAACTGAACATGTATATGATACTAAAAACACTCCAAAACAAACCTACGAGTTGGTTTCTGTGACTTCTGCAGCGAGATAATGACTTTTCCAACATGTGCAATAGCAAAATTTTGAGTCTCCAGAGAAGATTTCGGTCACCTAAGAAATTATGCTTTGGTAACCGAACTCTGAAGTTAGGTTGCATGGTAAAACATGTGGTAACCGAACCTTTTTGTGAAAGCTCACATACAAACTGAACATGTATATGATACACAAACCACTCCAAACAAACCTAAGAGTGGAGTTCTGTGATTTATGCATCAAGAGAATGATTTTTCCAACTTGTGCAATAGCAAAGTTTTGAGTCTCCAGAGAAGAGTTCGGTTACCTATCATATCATACTGTGGTAACCGAACTAATATCTTCAGCCTTTATGGATGAAGTGCTTCAGCCTACAGAGTTCGGTGACCAGTGAAAATGTTGCGAGGTAACCGACTCTGTCTTCGAAAATCTGGTAGGATTTAGCAGGTTGCCGAAAAATCAGTTAGGCGACCCTGAATTTATCACAGGTTACCGAACTTCAAGTTCGGTTAGCTATGTAAAAATTCCAGGTTGCCGAAAAACATCCTGTATTCCAAATTTTAGGATTATTAAATTGAAAAACACAAACCAAATTGAAATTGAAAACACAAACAAGGTTCTAAAACAAATATAAAAGTGTTATACATACCAAACTACGAAATCCTTAAGTAATTGTTTAAAAAACACAAACACACGAAATTAAACCATACGAAATCCATAACTGAGATGTTTTTTGAAATTAAACCATACGAAATCACTAAAGACCACTAAGACGACCCCTTTTACCACCTCCTTGTTTACCACGAGTTTTAGGTCGAACTTCCACATCACTTGGGGTATCATCTCCTCGACCAGTTTCCTCCACAGCGCGACTTGAACCTTCTCCTTGTTTTCGACCCCTTTTACCACTTCCTTGTTTACCACGTGTTTTAGGTCGAACTTCCTCATCACTTGGGGTTTCATCTCCTCCACCGTTTTCCTCCACAACGCGACTTGAACTTTCTCCTTGTTGTCAACCCTTCTTCAATTGCTTAGACCTACTTGGCTCCACCATTCTTTTAGTTATAAAACTCTCCCACTGCCTGCAGTAGTCAGTTTGTTCCTTAGTCAACATCGTCTCTCCACTACGGATTTTAGCTATCCATTTCTTCAACAATTTCGTATCCTTTAACACCTAATTCCAATTTTAAGCACAAGTAAATATATTTTCAATACTTTTAAACAACCCAAAAGTATAAGAGAAAGAAATTTTCTTACCACATTATCCCATAACTTTTTGGCTTCTTCTCCACAAATAGGCATCTCCTTCTGAGCTCTCTTAGCCTCCCTATCATTTACCTTCGCCTTCACGGCATCGGTCTTAGCTTGTTGTTCTTTATTTATCACAAAAGGGTGACTAATTTCTTCATAAAACTCCATATAATCATCATCACATGCATTTACATCTCTTTTACAAGGTACACAATCACCTAAAGGTAAGTGGTACTTAGTAATTGCATTCCAATGTGCTACAGTAGGAGTTGGTTCATGTTTTGGCTCAAAATATTTCTCGGTGTTCTTTGTTCCTTCAATCTGCAAAGTGAAATTTTCATTCTCCACGTCGGGATCCATTTGGACGCAACAAAGTTGTCTTAGTACTCTCCTTGGATTATATATTGCGTAGCCGTTAGGATACCAAATTGGTCCATAGTAAGGCGAGACGGTAGAGAAACCATTCATGTCTTCTTCATCTACAGGGACATCATCGGGTACAGCGTATGGGTGAAATACCACATCGTTCACCGTAAGTTTATCCAATTTCTCCCTCAAAGAAGTCAATTGCTCTTCTTTATACTTCTTTTGTGCGTCCAAAAACAACCATTTTCCTGTTGTAGGTTGGCCATAGGGATAAGGTGTCTTTTCCTTAGCCAATCCCAATTTAGGGAAGTGGTTGTAAATCCAAACCTATGCGAAAATACGAAAATATTAACCACATATATGAAAATTGAATTGGAAACAGAAAAATTTAGCGAATAATTTGATAATTAACAATGTAGAAGGTCACCTGAACAAGAGTTAAATAACCTCCAATTAGATTTGTCCTAATCCTCGACCCTTTGCTCATCTCTCCTAGAACAAAAGCAAGTACCCTAGTGGCCCAATAGTATTTGTTCATCTCATCGAGATGCTCCAACAGCTGTAGATAATGTGCATCCACCCTATTTCCAGAAGTGTCGAGGAAAATGACAGTTCCTAGCTGATATAACCAATAAGCGGTGACATGATGCCTAAGGGTCTCCCTGTCCATCACCAACTTTCCTTTCTCCACCTTCTTTTTTGTCCCTCCAAATGCTGCCTTCAACTTTACCAACTTGAATTTCTTCACCTTCTTCTTCAATGTTCCATTTGCCTCTCTTGGATTATACTCATCGCCACATTTAGGGGACCTCACAGAACGTCTAAACTCACATTGAGCCTTTCTTGCATCCCATCCTAGACATTTTAGAGTCAATTCTTCAAGAGCTTCATAAGACATCGAGGGGTTGTTGCCTTCTCGAAGACATTTACCTTCCACTGGTAAGCCGGTGATATTATGACAATCATCGGGAATAATTACCATCTCGACAAATGGAAGATGCATAGTATATGCCTCGGGATAATGCCTCTCGAGAAATGAGGATACGACAACAACGTCAAAATCCACATGTGCGTACTCAACAGCTCTCCATAACACACATTCTTTAACCTTCGCTTGAAACTCGTCACACTCCAATGTTAGATCCCATTTGGACGCCTTTTGACGTTTAATAAGACGAACTGCATCATTATGATCCTACGAAAAGAACATAACACTATTAATACTTGACGAAAAATATCCCAAAAAAAAAAGTTTTGTTAGTTAAGAATGAATTTAAAGAATACCTTTGTCGCATAGATCTTCGCAGCCGATGAGTGTTTGTAGCAAAACAATGTTGCCCCTCTATCATTTGGAGTACCATAAGTTGGGTTGCGAGGTGACAAACACAAATTAGCAGGGGGGATGTGTGAGTATCTAGCACTAGGTAGCTTCGGCTTCTTTTTCTCTTTAACAGGAATAATTTCTTTCTCATCTGACTCCTCCTCCTCTCCCTCCTCTCCATCTTCTTCCTCCTCTTCATCCTCTTCTTCCTCTTTATCCTTGTCTTCCTCTTGTCCTTCTCCTTCTTTGCCATGTCCTTGTTCTTCTTCCTTTACATTTTCAACGTGTTCTCTTTGTTGTTCAACCTCTTCATTTCCTTCCTCTTCTTCATCATCATTCTCTTCTGCATCATCATTCTCTTCTTCAATAATTGTATTCTCCATCACCTCTTGATTGATATCTTGGATTACCTTACAAACATTCTCTTGGTTGACTTCCGGTAATGAGCCCCCTCCATACTTAGCATTTTTGGCACCAGGGTTTCGAATATCTAAATGTTTTGCTCCACGTGGGGGTGGGAGTTCTAAAATATTATCTAAGTAGTAGTTAGATTTTTTTCCCTTTGTTCCTAATGAATGAAAACCACATTATTAGCTAAACAGAATATTTTCTTATCAAATAAAATTGAACATGGGATTACATCAAACACAAAATGGTAACATACTAAAGTTCGTTATCTGGCATTGACATACTAATGTTGTGAAGTCACCGAAATACAAGTTTGGTGTTGACAGATCAAAGTTCGGTTACCCACAAGAATATGCGAAGTAACCGAACTATTTTATCAAAGTTCGGTTACCTATAAAAATTTGTCGACTACACCGAACTCAAATTTCTCATATAAAGAAGGAGTTCGGTTACGTAAAGTTTTTTTGCGATCTTACCGAACTAGATAGTTCGGTTACCTGAAAATTCCTACTTTGCCGAACTGTTCTTCATATTCAAAGTTCGGTTTCCAAAATCTAGGGTTTTCAAAATTTCTCCTAGCCGAAATCTACACTGCAACTATCATTTTCTATGCTTTTTGATGATTTCTGATCGATTTCGTTAACAAAAAACAAATTAAAAGGAATGGGTATGAAGGAAATTACCCGCGGATTTTCATTTCACTCGAATCGGGCTTCTTGTTTGATGTTTGATGCTTGATTTGGTCTCTCAGCTTTGCTTGAAGTTGTTTATCAATTTGAAATTGATTGGGAGATTCGCTATAGTCGCAAGCCCCGAACCGAATCTTGGAATTCTTGGTGTCTGGTTAGAACGCATTGTTTATAAAGACTGATTAATCGACGATGAAATTTTTTCGAATCGACGATTAACGTCGATGTCTACGAAGAAGAGGAAAAGAAGATAAGAAGAAGAAGAAGATGAAGAAGAAAAGAAATGAATCAGTTTTGAAACTGATTTTAGGTTTTAATTTAGGTTTTAAATTTTTAATTTGTGGGTTAGATTAGTGGGTAGTGGTTAAACTAATGGGTTATTAGGATTAGTTATAACCTTAATTAGAATAAGGGCAGATTAATCTTTCCTAATCTTTTGGGACACCCCTTATAATGTAGGGTGGACATTTCTATCACAAAGTAGTCCCCAAAAAATCGTTCTTTGTTTATTTGGAGCTAGTAGAGTGGTTAGTGGATGTGGATCCAAGGGGTTTTGAGCACGCATCAAATCCATTAGTCTACGGACCAAACATCCCCCACAAAAAAACGAATGGGCCGGTTTGAATCCATTTATTCGATCCCCAATACTACTCACCCCTATGTATTTTAGGGTAGTAGGACTTCATATATGTATATATCAAATATATGCACCAGTAGGTCCGACGAAGATAACAGCTAGGTCTAGTTGAGAAACCAATGCCATTTGCATCCGTTCAATGGATCAAGAGCTAACCGAGATAAAAGTAGAAGGAGGAATGGAAGAGCAAAACCAACAACAGAGTAACTCAACAAGTAGAAGAGAATTCAAGCATTTTGATATCATCCCAGCTAACTCCATTACTAATGATCATCACTATTTTGCATCCCCTTCTACTTTATCATCTCCTAGTTACCAGAAAAAAATAATGAAGGAGTGGAGAATTTTAGAAGATAACCTTCCTGATTCAATATACGTTAGGGTTTACGAAAAGAGAATCGATCTACTAAGAGCAGTAATCATAGGACCTGCGGGTACACCTTACCACGACGGTTTATTCTTTTTCGATATCCAGTTCCCTTCTGATTACCCTAATAAACCACCCACAGTTTGCTACCGTTCGTTTGGGAATAGACTGAACCCTAATCTATATGCAAACGATTTTGTTTGTTTGAGTCTTTTAAATACTTGGCATGGTGAGTATAAGAATGAAAGGTGGATACCTTCTCAGTCGACGATGCTACAAGTTTTAGTATCCATTCAAGCTTTAGTTCTGAATGAACAACCCTTTTTTAACGAGCCTGGCTATGCACAATACTCTAAGACTTCTGATCCATGGAAGAGAAGTTCTCTGCTTTACAACGAAACTGCTTTTACCTTGAGCTGCAAGACAATGTTGTGTATTCTTAATACACCGCCAACTTTTTTTGAAGAGTTTGTTGTTCAACATTTTCGTGATCGCGGGGATGCTATTTTAACTGCTTGCAAAGCTTATGATACTGGTCGAGCTAGAATCGGGGATCAACTCACTATCACTGCTGCTGGCACGGGGATTCAGAACATGCCGTCACGGACATTTAAGACGTCTATGGAACAAATATATCCAAAGCTCGTGAATTCGTTTGCAAAGAATAATGGATCTCCAAATGGGATAATGAACACTAGTAATGCAAGTGAGCTTCCAAGTGATAATGGATCTCCAAATGGGATAACAGACACTAGTAATGCGAGTGTGCTTCGTATCATAGGTAAGTGTATTCTAGCCGTAGTGTTAGTCTTATTTTTTATTTTGATCTTTATAGGTTTTCGTAATCCCATTTAGCCATAATATCTATGAATTTAATAGTCAATTTATCCTTATTAAGTATTATTTTTCTAAAATTAATCGGATAGTCAAGTTATTGCTAATATTATTATTATGATGAGAAGTTCTTTTCTTTTTTTGTCTATATAAAGAGGAACCGGTAAAGATATAAAAAAGCTAGGGACTCTGGTTGATCTTTGTACACTTGTATGTCTTGCACAACTTGACTTGAGAATGAACCAACCACACTTAATAGCTAGTAGCTGCAAAACCAGAAAAAGAAGAAGAAGGTAATTTCCTTTTTACATAGACCGTTCAGCACCTGCACTCAGTTCCATCGCAACCATTAAAATGTCGAATCCAACGGTTGAGCTAGAAGATACCACATATACAAAGTACAAACCCCATGCGCTAGCTCATTGCAGTTGGTCAGTCACCACAGGTGCACATGCAAGCTATGGATTTCTTAGTGGAAGTCACCTAATATTTACCAAATATATAAGCAGCTTTAATATTACCGTGTGGACCTCACTAAGTATTTTGGGCATACATAGCTCATGTGAAGGGACATTATGGGTGGAATTTATTTGTCATCTATGGAAATTTGATCAGACTTCTTAACTTCTTGTCCTACTAAAAATGCAAAAACTTTCAACTAGTCAATGTTAAAGGTCGGTTTGCAAAGAATTATTGAAGAGACTAGGTCTCTCTATAAGACAGTAATAATAACATCCACAATTAGGAAATGAAAAACACCTCAAATGCCATGGAAGGGTAGGCAAACCTTGAGATTTCAGCTTTTGAGTCCACAGAGTGTAAACTGTTTGTTCAAAGAACGCTGTTAGCTTAGGGTGCATTTCGGTTGAATTCAATGGATCAAGAGCTGACAGAGATAAGAGTGGAAGGAGGAATTGAAGAGCAAACCCAGCAACAGGGGAGTGAATTCAAGCATTTTGATATAATAACAACAGAAAATGACATTAAAGATCATCACTATTTTTCATCTTCTTCTTCTTTATCATCCGCTGGTAATGTGAAAGTAATGAAAGAATGGAGAATCTTAGAAAGAAATCTTCCCGACTCAATTTATGTGAGGGCTTATGAAGGAAGAATTGATTTACTGAGAGCAGTTATCATAGGACCAACAGGTACACCTTACCACGATGGTTTGTTCTTTTTCGATATCAAGTTCCCTTCTGATTACCCTAATTCACCACCCAAAGTTTACTATCGTTCGTTTGGGCATAGATTGAATCCTAATTTGTATCAGAATGGTTTTGTTTGCTTAAGTCTTTTAAATACTTGGTCTGGTAATGAGAATGAAAAATGGAAGCCTACTCAATCGACAATACTACAAGTTTTGGTATCTATCCAAGGTCTAGTTCTCAACGCGAAACCTTATTTTAATGAACCTGCTTTTGCAAATATGCCCAAGAATTCTAGGCCATGGAAAGCAAATTCTCTAAGTTATAATAGGAACGCGTTCATCCTGAGTTGTAAGACAATGTTGTGCGTTCTTAGAAGACCTCCAAAGTTTTTCGAAGAGCTTGCTGTTCAACATTTTCTTGATCGTGCTGAAGCAATTTTGACCGCTTGCAATGCTTATATTACCGGCCAAGCTAATATTGGTGGCCAACTAACCAGTATCACTGCTGCCACAACAAGAACGAACTTGACATCAAGGACATTCAAGGCATCCATGGGAATTGTGTATTCACAACTTGTAAAATCATTCAGAGAGAATGGATCATCTTTGGAGAATATTGAAATACTTGACACTAGCAATTACCATCTTTCAGAAGCAAAGGGTATGTGTGGCCCCTTCACCTGGTTTATTTTAGTTTTAATTTTCTGTCTAGGTTTTGGTCTTATTATTAGGGAAAGTAACTTTTGAACAGGGGAAGGTAGTCATGTTAATTTGATGTTCCTACATGTATCTCTCTCAACTTGATTGAAGTAGCTTTTAACATGAGAAATATATCTTATATCTAGTATTTTGGTGAAAGCTGTGTAGGTGAGAAACCCAGGTTTTGATTTCAAAAACTGCAACCTGGCAATGCCTGGCACAACTCTGTTGGTAATATACTGTATATATCCTAAAGATATATACACATATTTGGAAACTTGTACATAAGAACTTTTCTTCTCTTTTATTTTATATTGGGTTCTTCTTTAGATTCAACATTGGACCACAAGTATGAAATGCAACCCAGACAGAAAATTCTCTTATGCGATAAATTAGAAATCAACTGTACAAGCTCGGAGTCATCCAATCGTGCTACTTGAACAACTTATTGACAGCTGCTTAACCGCACAAACTGATGTGGCAATAGTTTGGTAGTGAGATGAATCTTTTGCCGTTGCCACATCAAATGAATTAAAGAATCCGAAATTCATAGTTTAGCAGGGGTTGGAGCCCAGCTCGTGGCTAGGCTTCCGACAAGTTTCTTGTCTGGTGTTAATCCTGTAGATGATTTTTTTTAATTTTTAAATTAGAAATTAAGAATCCCAAAAAAAAAAAAAAACAAATTAAGTAAGCCATATATATTGTTCAGTAAGATCAACACAAACTTAAAGTTTAGACTTTAGACTACATAAACAAATTCTCTTTCCATTCTTTTGTTCTTCATAGCAAAAAAAATCAAAAATCAAAAATTAGAATCCGTTCATTATTTTTCAAGGCCCTATTTTCAGTAATTATTCAGTATTTTGATAATATATGGATGTCATTCTCGGTAATTTTGAGATTCCTAGTCGTAGTTTTTTTTTTTGTTGTTTTTTATTTTGAGAATTATTATTATCGATGTTAATCAGATCGAATATGATAAGTAATTAGAGACATAATTGTATGATTCTTTATAGATCTCAATGAAGATGAATAATATTGGTTGGCCATCAATTGGGACGACCATAACCAGTGATAGAAATGAGAGACTTTGGCATGGTAAACTAAAGAATCAACCGTAGATGGCTTGCTTGTTCATGATCCGAAACTTGATTTATCTGCCCTATGAAGATTTTTCATCTCTTTTCTTTCCTTTGATTCTTCTTTCAGATTGTTTTCACTAGTCATCGACACCTATAAGTTATCCAGCTTAGATCTGTTTAACTATAGTTAACTGAAGGTTCAGGTGATCGTTGTTTCAAAGTGTAACTATGAAAGCGAAGAAGGAGAAACTTTGATCGATTTGGTTCTTTCATGGTTTTCGTATTTTATTTCATTTTTATTTTTTTAATTCGAAGTGACGTGGAAAGCAAAAAATAATATCTTTCTGGCACGTAAACAACCACGTCAGAAAACGAGTCCAAATCTGTTCACACTCCTCTAACGAGTGTATAATTCATATATTCTTTTGATTGACTGATTATTTAACTGATGGTCCCATCACCCTCTATGTGTAGAATCACGACCCTCATTACATAACTCCTTAAATTTTAATCAAAGATAGAGATTGAATTGTGAAATACACACTCGTTAAAGAGTGTGCACGAATTCGCACTCTCAAAAAACGCTGTTACCCAGCTGTTATTCAGCTGGCTATATAGCATTTTCGGAGTCGAACCTATACAAACCTGCTAGAAAGAAGCATAAAATGCTAGGTAGCTGGACTTGCACGAGTGTGACTTTGTGCACGTTCCTCCCTTCGTTATTGGAGGAACTTTTAACCGTGGTTATTTCTTTTTTTGCAATATTTTAATTTTGCTTTGGAATTTACAAAAGAAAGTGGGTAGGAATCATTAAGAAGGCTATTATTGGGGCGCCACATTCCATTAGAGGGGCGTCATCTAATAGGACAAAAACGGGTCACCCATAAATAATATCAAAAACCCCTTATCTCAAATAATTTTGTAATGACTAAACAACCCTTATTTAGTTAATTTTAATTTAATTTAATTAGATAAAAATTAAATTAATGAATTTTGTTGTATACTTGGTGAATTCTGGGACAAAATTTTTGTGGGAAGAAAAACTGGCCGTAAAATAAACTTCTACGGTTGGAAATAATCCAAATCTAGACGTAAAATCACTTCTACGGTTGGAAATATTCCAAACTTGGACGTAAAATCAGATTTTACGGTTGGAATGAAAAGGAACCTAGACGTAAAATGAGATTCTACGCTTGGAACCATCCAAACCTGGACGTAAAATGAGATTCTACGGTTGGAACTAATTCAAACCTGGACGTAAAACTACATGCACATAAAAATTCTACGGTTGGAATTAATCCAATCCTGGACGTAAAATCACTTCTACGGTTGGAAATAATCCAAACCTGGACGTAAAATCATTTCTACGGTTGGAATCAAAAGAAACCTGGACGTAAAATGAGCTTCTACGGTTGGAACTAATCCAAACCTGGACGTAAAATTACATGCAAATAAAATTCTACGGTTGGAATTAATCCAAACCTGGACGTAAAATCACTTCTAGTTAAAGGGTAATCTAGACATTTTATATATGTGTTAGGATATCCCATAACCACTTTTTTGGACATTAAGAATCCAAGTGAAGCCCCTCTATTAGAGTGTGACGCCCCAATAATAACCTTCTAAAAAATCATTAATTGACGAGTAAAGAAGCTTTTAAACATGTTATATCTGCTTCTTCATCAACCTCTAATGGAGAAGATGATTCTAATCATTGTAGTCCATCAGCAGCTAGTATGTCAAGTATTAAATGGACAATCCTAACTGAAGCTCATAGATCACAGAATTCTCAACCATCTTAAAGGGATTATTAATTGTAAATAACCATTTTGGTTTACTAATTTCCGATGACATTTATCCAATTATGATATTTAAAAATATTGAAAAAAAATAATAATAATAAAAAAACAAATAACCAGGGTTAGAGAATCAGCCTATAAAGAAAGGAGGAATATGCACCCTAGGTTAGGGAGGGGTGTACAAAGTGGCACTCGACTTACACTACTATACCGACAAGTTATCTGTTATCCCTTCTCTAGTGTAAATTGGGCCACGCCGGGAAGGTTGGCGCATTTCCTAATCTAAGCCGAGCCGGGCAGGCTTCATAGACAGCTATCCAAAAAGCTCGTGAGGCCGGCCAGGTTAGGTAAGGCAACTATTTTTGAAGCTCAAAGGATGTTCAAAGCCCATTTAATTAACCAGGCCACGCCAGACATCGCAAACAAGCTACAAAATTTTTGACTCTTAAATCTCTCATATAACTGATTTTTCATATTTGGAGTTTGGGGATTGAGTGAACTATAGTTTAAAACAATTTTAAGTAATTAATCTTCTACATGTAGAATACAAATGAAAATAAGAAATCTAATCCAGAATGTAGCCAAAACATATGACAATTTATTTCAACGAAAAACTAAAACTCTTAAGAAAATTCAAACAGATACTAGACCAGATTGTCTAGCCAGATACCAGATCAGTCTATTAAACTTTGGAAAAATTCTGAGTCCGCCCATTTAAGCCAACCGAGCCAGGTCAGGCGGCCCATAAAATCCTATAACAGGCTTTAGGCTCCTTCAGATACATTCGTAAGTGTGATTTACTTTATTTCGGCATTATATTGTTTATCTTTATAGTTAAAGTAAATACACTCATATGTTAATCCACTTGGTGTTTGATCTATATTTGGACCGGTTTCGTACTTAAACTATATAGCGAAATAAACGTTGTTGAAGTAATCTTTTGGCAGTTACCGTTTCCATAAGGTTACACATGGTGTGTCTGTAATAGGTTGATACGAAAATATTATGGTGTACACGATACTCTGGTCATTTTAGGATAAACTGCCCTTACTTAATTAGAGTTAGTTTTCTTTGACCAGAGATAATTATTTCTTACTTTTTTTTTATAAGAAAATTTTTTTTTTCGTTGTTTTATTTTAGATCTTTACTTTTTATTCTTTATTCAATCTTTACAAAGAATCGTCATAGTCAGTTACTTTCGATCAGGATTCTGAAAAAATTGTAAAAGTAGTCATGGTTGGTATTATGGACCATGACAACCTTTAATTAATACATTCTGATTCAAACATTTAAAAAATCGCCATGGTTTTAAGATATCAACCATGATGATCGTCTTTGTGCTGTCATGGTATTGTGGTTAGACCATGACGATTGTTGCAAAAATTATCGTCATGGTTAAATTAACAAACCATGATGATTTTTCAAGCATCAAATATTTATGGGAAAAATTGTAAAAATCGTCATGGTTGAAACCTAGGACCATGGTTACATTTTAATGAAAAATTCCAATCTATTCTAGTTGAAATATCGAAAGACCGTCTTGGTCTTGAGACATCGACCATAACGATTGTTCTTGTGTCTGTATGGGATGTCGTAGGCTCTACAAATTAATAAAGATATCTCCCACTAATTAACTGGTAATATAGCGGTAATAAGAGATCGTTCCCACAGAGAGCTATGTAATTGATAAGTTATTTGAAATAGCAAATTAAAGTAAATAACAAGGAGGGTGGGGGGTTGACATGACATGGGAGGAACGAGAATCGCCTTTTGAGGGGGGAGGGGGGGTTTGATTATAAGATTAAGATAAAGACAATAATAAAGAAAAGAGATGATCAAGGAATCCTTCGCAGTTACCAAGCGTTAACAGGATTAGAATACTTATGTATTGAGGTTTGTGAATTTAGGTTTGAATCCAGCAGTTAAACTCAGTACGCTCGGTTCACTTATTGGTGTTGTTTCCACACACAATTGTTTTACAAAATCCCTCTGCAAGGTCTCATGTTCTCTACTTGTGTAGGAGATGCACGACAATTACGGATCGCTCAACTCTCTACTAGCAATAGAATGATCAATGAACTAATCTAGTTGCGCAGCCAAACCAATCATAAACCCTAGATATAATGAAAACAAATGATGCTGATTAAAACTTCAATAAATTTGTATTAATAATAAGGATTCACGCATATAACATTGAATTCATCCTTAATCAACAAATGATTTACCTACTCATATCACAAAGAAGATGAATAATGGTGGTTTCCCTCAAAGGGGTAAACCCTAGGTTTTTATGTAGAAGTAAACCTTAGATTGTAATATGAGATGATATCCCATTTTAGATTACCTAATACCTTTTTATAGGTTTACATTGCTTGTCCATCAAGTATCTCTGTCGGTTAAGGAACCCGACCCGTAATTACGAAAGAATGACCCTAACCGTGAATTTCGGACTTCAACACTTTGCATACCCATTTGCAAACAATTTTGTAATAAAATCCAGGGAAATAAGTTTGCATACCAGTTTGCAAACTGAAATTTCAGTTACTCCCGTTTGCAAACTTGCTTGTCTTCGATATTCGGTAAAACATGTTTGGCCGTAACTTCTTTGTCTGAACTCGGATTGACCTCATTCTTTTTGCATTATTTTTCTCTTTCAATTATCTTCAAGATGGAGATGAGAAATTTTGAATTTGAATAATTTAATCTCGATATTTGGCCCGTCTCTTGATTTTGAGCGTTTTGCTCCTTTTCGTCGCACTTCTTCCACTTCTCTTCCATTTGGGCACTTGGATACTTGGAATACTTCTCTTTGGATATTCACCTAATAGAGATAACTAAGAGAAAATAAGAGTAGTAGTACGAACACATGCAAGAATAATAGCTAAAACAAGTATGCAATAGACACAAAAATCATATGAATTATGCACTTATTAGTGTCGTCTTGGTATTATTGTCAGACCATGACGATTGTTGTAAAATTGTAATGGTTAACTGACATAATATGACGACTTTTCAAGCATTATATATCTATGAAAAAATTTACAAAAGTATGTCACAGCCAAAATTTATGACCATGGAGGCGGTTAAGGCAAAATATCCATTCCGGTTGAAATTTTAAAAACAAAATAAATCATAAACAAAATAATAAAAATAAAATAAAATAATTAAGGAAACTTGTGACCAATCTAAGAAAGAAGGATAATGAGGTAACTCTATAACTTTTAGACACTTCTTATCCCCCATCTTAGTTGGTAATAAAATCAATAACCCCCAATTTAACTACCTATAGCCCAATCCAACAAGTATTTTCAATTCTACTTAAAATAAAGAATTTTTATAAGTTTTACCGAACACCAAGAGAATGGATTATGAGCTATCATAATATATTATGAACTAAACAATTTTATCATAATGTATTATGAAACTATCATAATTTTTATCATAATGTATTATGAGCTATCATAATTTTTATCATTAATTTTCCATTGTTACCAAACAATACCGGCATGTAACATCTTTTGTGGATAACTAAACATCTAATATACCGACTTAAATTATGAAATAATAAAACGTTTACTTGTTTGCTAACACGTGTTTTCTTCTTAATATTATCAATAACTATAAATCCATGGTATGATCTTCACCAAACACCAAGACGGACCGAAATTCCTGTGAACTCAAACATCATCAATATAAAGGTAAATAGACGACTTGGCCTCCCCAATTAAGACTATATTATGAGACGTGAACTAGTGTTGATTAATATTAATAATTTTTTTTTCAAAAGTTCAGATCACAAAAGAAAAGAGTTGTAATACAATAAGGTATTGTGTCTTCGATATTCACATACAATACCATATATATTTCACACAGTAGGCTCCAGAATACTGTATTCCCGGATCCACTACATTAGAATAAGAAATAGCAATATGAGACTTCAGTTTCGTGTTAACGTCCTCCAACTGAACTCAATAAAGGTCTTTATTGACAACAAGCTCTTTGTATAAACAATGCATTAGTTGTACGAACTTCCTTTCGCACCTATAGTGTATAAATAGCAAGCAAGCACAAACACATAAATGTATCAAAAATCTGGGAGAAAATTGCACAGAAAAGTCTCATTGTCCATTAGCTCTATGAGTAAGGTGATAAAATTTCATAACTACATCATACATTTCATTTATACAAGTATCATGCAGATGTTTACAGAATGCCAAAATTGAACCAGAATAAAATCCAGATTTGGATATTGGTAAAGTATCTATCTAGCAAATGTTTTAGAATTGGATGGCCATTCAAATAAACGTGCATCCTAAGTCAGGTACATAAATTTAACACTTAGGAAAATAAATAGGAAACTTAATAAGAAAAGGGAACAAAAAACTGTATACCTTTTCTAGAATCTTAATTTCAGCCATAGACTCGTGAATCTTCTCTTTTATTATTTCTCAATCTTTGCAACTCATACTTGAAGTCCACATTAGCATCTTAAATTTCTGAAAGTTGTTCTTCTACTAGATAGAGTTTTTACGAAAAATCCTCCATTTTTTTAATTAAAAATGATATTGTTTCAACAACGTAAGATCTCTAATTAAAAACATAACACGTTTTCATATAACTGAAATTAAAATTAAAAACGTAACACATTATCATACTTTAGCTCTAGTCAGATGTTTATCACCAACTGTGGTGCTTTTCTGTGAATTAAAGCCACCAAAAGTAGTTCCAATTTCTCTTCCAAAGCATGCGATTCCTGAAATGAAAAGAATTGTGCAAGTTACGGGAACTTCGTAGTCAGAGGAGAAACACATGTCTGATACGTAGAGATATCTTTAGTTAGTTAAAATTTATCAATTTTTTTTTATCTCCTACAAGTTAGTTCAGGGTATACTTTTCTTTATCGGTGCGATACCTACTTTATCTTTTTCAACAACAACAAATCTCAACGATTCAGATCATTTATCAAGCTGAAAGAATAAGGAAAACAATCACCAAAAAAGGATTTTAAAAAACAAAAAAATCAATAGCATGAGGACATCATTCGAAGTAATTAACTGAAAATCACAGTAGTTTAATCAACATACTAATAGCTCTTTCATCAACTGCTTTTAAGATAAGACTAATCTTGGATTATAATAAACATGGAATACAAGCTAGTTTCTAAATTAGGAGGAAATTAAAAAAAATAAACTAGGGAACAAGTTTGAAAATATCTCATGAACTCGGGGTTTCCAAATATGTTTACCTCTTTTGTACGGAGTACCAATTCATTGTAATTGAAAGTACTAGCATCCTCGAGTTTCTTTACATCTTGAATGTTGATACCTCGTGTGAATACTGCAACCATTTAAGAGAATTTTTTTCGAACACATAAATAAACTTCAAAATCGATGAAAAATAACAAAGGAAGAGAAGATCCATATAAGAATCTGATTACTTCCTTTCAGTTTGAGTTCAAAGGTGAAATTGTAAATAAAATATTTTAAATCATACTAAAGTGAATTGAAAACGATTAATCTACTAAAAAATCAAACCAAAATCATCTACCAGTGATCCAATCAACAAAAAATGAAATCAGGAAAGTACTTAGAGAAAATCATACATATATAATAAAATGCGGAATCTAGAGATGAAGACTTGTGTTTCTCATTAATTTCAAACATATCAGTATGTTTCTCCATGATATGTCGCTGACGATCTTTTATATCAGATTTACAACACAAATCAAGATACCATTTCATGTTTCTTCGAATGAGCCATTAACGATTTTAAAAAGAAAAAAATGAAGGAGCAATAAGTATAAAGAATTGATGAAGTAACTGCTTTGGTTGGGCAATCTTTAATGTAACTTGAAGAACTTTCTCACTCTTCAGTATATTAAGTGGGCAATTTTAGTTCAGGAAATTTGAATTTTTCAAAATGCTGAAAGTGGAACGAAAATATCGTTTACTTCTGGGGGTATATATAGAGGATTAAGGCGGTGCAAGTATGTACCCTGATTAGAAAGGTCTTGCGCTTTGTGCTGGATTGGAAATGTTTCACTTCTAAGAACCAAAACCTGAAAGTTCAATTTTTTTTCTTTTGTAAAAGAAAACTATGCTGAATTTTTTTTTAATACCGTATAAAAGAGTACATGACGAACCATATATTTAGAACCATGCTTCAAAAAATAAATAAATAAATAATTGAAACTAGTCAAGATGATCCAACTTTTTAATCTAACATAAAGTAGAAACTTTTTAATCTGATGTAAGCTAAAGTCCATTTACATCTTCTCAACGGTGAAACAATTTTTCCTAATAATGTTACCCTTTTTGAGTAAAAATAAATAAATCTAATATTTTAACATCTTTTGTAGTTAAATAAACATCTAACGTATTGGCTTTAATTGCGAAACATATATAGCGCTTTGTTTTTGCTCATAATTGTTGTCTTCTTAAATGTTTTCAATAGATATAAATGTATGCTATGATATTCACTAGAACGCCTTGATGGACCAACATTTCTATGAAATCAAACAACACCAACAAAAAGATAAATGGACAGCTTGGCTTCCCAAATCAAGACAATATTACCGAGACACAAACAAGTATTTATTAGTATTTTTTAAGTCTTTCAAAGAGTTCAGGTCACAAAAGAAAAGAGTTTTAACACAAAATTGTTGTTCCTTGATATACACATACACCATATAAATTTCACATAGTAGGCTCCATTTTATGCTTTCCTAGCTTCACGGCATCAAAATAGGAAACAGTAATCTGAGAGTTCAGCTTCGTGTTAACATCCTTCAGCTCAGCTTAATAACGATCTTTCTTGACAACAAGACTTTGTATATTGCATTAACTTTAAGAACTTCCTTATGCAAATATCAACATATAAGTAACAAGGAAACACAAACACATAAATTATCAAAAATACGAGAGAAGATTGCATAAAAAATTCTCGTTGTCCATTTACTCTATCAAGAAGCTGATAAAGTTCGGAAACGCATCATACATTTCATTTGTAGAAGTATCATGCAAATCTTTACAAATTGCAAAATTTGAACTAGGTAGAATAAAATCCAGATTTGGATATTATTGAAATAACAACTATTTAGCAAAAAGCTTTTGTTTTAGAATTGTATGGTCATTAAAAAAATGGGTAAATGGCAATCAATTTGAACACTTAATAATCAAATTCGATAACGGATTACGAGCGTTGTAGTACTCATAAAAAATTGAGCCTATTGATATGAGAATTTGTCTACCTAGTCTTGGAATCTCTACACCAAGTGGATTTAATTCCAATTAAGTTAATTGCATTATTGATGTACCATTTATTTATTTTCCAGTATCAAAACATGCATCCTAAGTCTAGTGCATAACGTTCACGTTTAGAAAATAAAAAATAAAGCTTAATAAAGGAAAGGAATAAAACATCTTATACTTTTTTCCAGACTCTCAATTTTAGCCGTACAAACTTTAAAAAGTTCAACTCCTCTTTTATTATCTTGTTTTCAAGGACATCTCTGACATTGCTTAATCTTTGTAACTCATATTTGAAGTTCACATTAGCATCATAAAGTTAAGAAAGTTGTTCTTTCACTTGGTTGAGTTTGTAAGACAAATTCTCCATATTCTTTTTTTGAAGATTAGGTTGCTTCAACAACACAACACCTGTAATTGAAAACACAACACATTATCATATAACTGGATGGGAATTAAAAACATAATGCATTCTCAACATAATTTGAACACGAACAGTAACTCTTATCATTTATTGTTCAAAGATATTCCTTAGTACTCAAGGTGATCCTGTGCCGAAATAAACTAAGAATCTTTTAGTTAAGGTTTTTGGTTTTATATTCTTTAATTACCAACGATTAATGCATATCACTAGAAAATAAAAATTAGTAATGTGCATTTGCATTTACTAATTGGAGATTTTCTATTGAGAAATTTTGGAAATATTGGACAAGCATTTATTAGAATTAGAAAAATCGAAATTTTCCATTCATTGCATATCTTGAGAATACTTTCGGTTTTGGAAATTCCTTGGTGTCCAAACATCCCTGGTCTATAAATACCTAAGTTTGCATTTATAGAAAACTATCCTAAGATCCAGTAAAACTTCATTTCTTGTTGTTTCTGGTGGATCCATCTATTCGTAGAGGAAAGTATCCTAATTAGGTGAAATCTCTTACGACCGCTCGTTTAAAGACTTCTGTGGGATCAAGAAGCTCTACGAATACCGTTGGTGGGAAACTAGATAATTGCGGTGTTATGAGTTTTCGACTGATTTGATTGAATAACAGTTGTTGAAACTTTGATTGCACCTAGTTTGTTTATGCTTGAGAATCTTCTTTTCTGATTTAAGATTCACTCAAACTAGATCGAAGTATCGACGAGATCTTTAGAACTGTTGTTATATCTAAAGACATCTTGTGATAATTCATTATTAACAGACTCCGTTCTGTGCGCGATTGATCACAATAGATTCAAGTGGTGTTTTGCAGGTTATTGAAGATAAAATAAGATTTGAATACAAAGAAGATTTCTTATTAGTTTTCGTATCTTGTGAATTGTGTGCACAAACCTTGATCGGCTGAGATCTAATTAGAATCACATTTATTCTATTAGTTGCGTGAGATATACATTCTCTATATTTCTATTTGAGATTTATATTGATTGAGTGTGAATCTATACTTGACTATTTCGGTAGTAAAAGTTAGATTGATTTAACCATACAAAGGATTTTATATTAAACGGAAGAGCCTTTGTGCACGACTCATCTAAATCTTGTAGCAAAATTGATTAGAGTGGTTACCAAACAAATTCTTCCTTTGTTGTTTGGGATACGATCCAAATGACTTGCTATTCACGTGCGTGACTCTAGAAGTCGAAGGAGTAGGGATACTGAGGGAACTAAGTAGCCAGGGGTAGTCTGCTTGGTCTCAACTATACGAAGTTGGTATTAGATTTTGTTTAACGGCTTAATTATTAGAGTATCCAAAAATGGACTATGTCCCGAGGTTTTCCTACATTTGCGGTTCCTCGTTAACAAAATATTGTTGTGTCTTTTACTTTGATTTCCGCATTATTATTGTTTATTACAATAAAGTAAAATACACATATACGTTAACTTTGTAATACTTGATAGTGATCCTATAGAGTCTGATTATTACCGAACCTATTATCAAGTAACACACTTTGTTGTAGTATTGTCTCGATATCATATCCATAGACAATCACATGAAATGTGAACATAATTGTCGTATTGTCTCGACTCTGTCCATAGACAATCAGGTAGAGGACTTATAGGATGATAAATAAAAGATTGTGGTGTATTTGGGTACCCGTTACTTTTCAAGATGAATGAGACATTAGGTTTTCGAAAGAATCTAACAGTCACATGTAAAGAAAACTCATCTTGAACCATTGATTAGTTATGGGTTTCTTTGTAATTTTAATTTGAATGTATCTTCCATCAGGTGGGAAATTGACAAATTAAACGACATTTTTACTAATTTGACGGGTCCCTACGGTTTTCTTAAAGGCATGGGCATTTAATTAATATCGAAACAAAAAACGGGATTAGTTTATTAATTGTCTTTCTCCACATGGTATTTTCTTAATTTTCCCTAAATTTTATAACTGTGATGTTCTTATTACTGTTTCTAAGCCCGTTGGCGATGTAATAGACAATTCACTGAAGAAAAAAAAGCCTCCACAAACAATATTTTTCTCATAAATGTTTTTGTTCTTTTACACTATGAAATTCTGAATGTGTGGCAGTAGTTTAATACTTGGAATGTGATAATATATTTTTGTGTTTTTATCCTCGGTGAACCCGAATACCTCTCCGGCCAAGAATATACTCTATATATATACGTATATAAACTAGGAAAAAATTACATCTTAAGGAAAAAGATTACCCTCCTTAATTCAAATAAGTTTTTGTTTAATACATTTGAGATTGACAGTCTCTTTCCCTTTTTTTCTTGTATTGGTTGTAAGGAAAAACATTACTCGCCTTAATTCAAATAAGTTTTGTTTAATACATTTGAGATTGTAGTCTCTTTTCCTTCTTTTCTTGTACTGGTTGTTAGTATTATAGATGAAACCATTGTTAAAAATGTCGTAAGGAACCGGTATATATAATACACTAATTATACTATAGAATTACATATAAAACAAATTATCTTATACTAGGAAGTAACCCGTGCTACGCACCAGGAGGATGTCGTTTCGATAATCATTATGCATACATTAAGCATTCCATAGAAATGTGTAAAATTTAAAACTCTGTGTTAATGTTAATGACTGCCTAAAATGTGTTCACTTGTAAATTGACAGCAATATTGTGATCTTTACTGAGATCTTGGGAGTCTGGACGACGCATACGAAGTGCTGGACAAAAGATATAATAAGTAATTATTCAACGCAAAAAGAGTGCCTTCGACCTGCTATACAAAAATCATAAAGAAAATATAAAAAAAATGAATCAACTTTCGCATGGGAATAAATTCCATAAAAAAATATACTGACATAACTTTTCATCGCACAATATCCAAGTTGTTTGATTTCACTGAGTTAACTTAGAAGATGAAGCACAAAAATAACTGGAAAATAATCTTAAGAAGCTTAATCAGAACTTAACCCATGCTAAAAATAATCTTAAAACTCCATGACAAAAACTCTAAAGTGTTACAACTCAGACAAGATTTGGAAAAATGGTATAGTTACGAGGAAGCATTTTGGAAAACCAAAGCTATTAATGATAGACTTCATCTTGGAGATAGAAACACATGCTACTTCCACTCCACTGCAACCTATAGAGCTAGAAAACTCAGAATAGAATCCATCAAAAAAAAGTGACGACACTTGGTGCAATGATAGACAAGAAATTGTAGACACTTTCTACAAACACTTCGCCTCCATGGAAACCTCTTCCAATCCGAACATATATGACGAAATCCTATACCTCATCCCGACTTGCCTAAATGAATTGGATAATGTTAAACTTATAGTGACCCCATCAGAGCCGGAAATCAAACTCATTGTTTTTGATATGGCTCCTAACAAGTCTCCGGGACCGGATGGCTTTCCAGCAAGTTTCTTCCAAAAAAATTGGTTCCTCATAAAAGATGAAGTAACAAATATGACCCAAGTTTTTTTCGAATCAAAACACATCCTAAAAGAATTCAACTCTACCTTCATCACCTTGATACCAAAAACATAGTCGCCAAGCACCCCTAAGGACTTCAGACTAATCTCGTTGTGCAACACTATTTACAAAATAATCTCCAAACTCCTAGCTAGCGGGATAAAACCGTTTCTAGACAAAATCATCTCGCCTTTCTAATCCGCTTTTGTCCCAGGTAGGAAAATAGCTGGCAATATTATTTTGGCATATGAAATAGTTCACAATGAGATCAGAAAGAAAGAACAAAAAGAAAAAAATGTATAATGGGCCTCAAAATTGATATGACGAAAACTTTTGATCGAGTAGAATGGGTTTTTTTGGTAAAAATAATGGACAAAATGGGTTTTGGTAAAACCTGGACAAAAATACGGGGTACAACAACCACACCCAACAATTCGTTTGGAAATCTGAGAGGACTTACTCCAATACACTTTCTAGAGAATCAACTAGACAGTCAGACTCAATCTAGAGTAAAGTATATCAAAGAGTTTAATATCTCTGTTTCACAATGTAATCACCAAATCAAACAGATAGAAATACGTGAGCCTGATTATTATGTGAAACAACTTGAACGATACCAAAGACCAATGTTCAAGTGTCAATCAATGTAAAGCAACAACCAAAGGTTGGATATTCTAATTGATTGATCTTAACGCACAACCTATGATATTTCAATTATATAACAAAATATAATGCGGAAAAGAAATAACACAGATACCAGAATTTTATTAATAAGGAAACCGCAAATGCAGAAAAACCCCGGGACCTAGTCCAGATTGAACACCACACTGTATTAAGCCGCTACAGACTCTAGACTACTACAAATTAACTTCGGACTGGACTGTAGTTGAACCCTAATCAATCTCACACTGATTCAAGGTACAGTTGCGCTCCTTACGTCTCTGATCCCAGCATGATACTACGCATTTGATTCCCTTAGATGATCTCACCCACAACTAAGAGTTGCTACGACCCAAAGTCGAAGACTTGATAGACAAATATGTCTCACACAGAAAAATCTATATGATTAAATAAATGTGTCTCCCACAGAAATACACAAGAGTTTTTGTTTCTTCTTTTGATAAATCAAGGTGAACATGAACCAATTGATAACCCATACATATTTCCGAAGAACGGCCTAGAATTATCAATCACCTCACAATAAACTTAATCGACCAGCGAAACAAGTTATTGTGGAATCACAAACGATGAGACGAAGTTTGTTTTTGATTACTTTTCTATCTTGCCTATCGGAGATAAAAATCTCGAGCCAATTATTTCAATTGCTCTCAACACGATAGAATCGACAAGATCAGATCACACAAATACAAAGATAATAGTTGGGCCTGGCTTCACAATCCCAACGAAATATTCAAGTCGTTAACCTATAGGGTCTCGAGAAGAAATCTAAGGTTAAAGGAGAATCAACTCTAGTTATGCAAGTAGTAGCAAACATGAGGTGTGGGGATTAGGTTTCCCAGTTCCTAGAGTTCTCCTTTATATAGTTTTCAAATCAGGGTTTGCAATCCAAGTTACCTTAGTAACAAAGCATTCAGTATTCACCGTTAGATGAACAACCTGATTCAACCAAGCTAATATATTTCAACCGTTAGATCGAACTTAGCTTGTTACACACAAATGAAATTTATCCTCATTTAGGTTTATGTAACCGTACCTAAACGTGTACACCAGGTTGGTTCAAAAATAGCTAACCGAGGTTAGACATATGATTACTCTCATATCAACCTTATTTATCTTAACCATAACTAGTTCAAATGACTCAAATGAAACTAGTTAAAGAGTTGTTCAATTGTTTAGAAAACACAATTGAAGCCAAATCGGTTTGATTCACTGGAATCAATCATGAAAATTATAGCCACGGTTTGTAAAGATTGCATTCCTTATGATTTAAATGTTGAAGTTCATGAACTGGCCGATTTGACAAAGTAACCAGCTTAAGTATCCGTACGGGTATGCGTACTTAAGCAACCAGTTTTTGAGTTTGTTAAGTTTCCAAACTCAGCAGAATTTTTCGGTTCGAAAACTTCCGCCAGTATGCGTACGGGTACGCATACTTAAGGTGACTAGTTAAGAGTTTGTCAAAACCCAAACTCAACAGAAATTCTCGGTTCGAAAACTTCCGCCAGTATGCATACGGGTACGCATACTTAACCTGTCTCCTTCACCAATTTCGTATACACATATATGCATACTCTTGGCTTCCGATTTATGGATTTTGTACACTAATGTGCGAACACACTATATATGCTTATATCCAAAGTTGGTTACATCCTCAACTCTTTATTTCAACCACTGAAACATTCGTATATAATGTCCATAGCCGTTTTCACACACTATTAGCATCAAAGCAATTTTCAAGATATTGAAATAATCATTATCGAAACATTCCAAGCCTACATCAAATGATTGTATCACACAAATCATGTAAGATGTTACTCGGAAATTTTCTCATGATATAAGATGAACTTGGTCGAAGTGAAAACTTACCAACACATATTTCGAGAAATATGTAAGCGAGATATACTCAGCTCGTAGTCTCAAATGTGTATAGAAAAAACTATATCGTAACACGACTTATGTCTAAATATAGGAGATAGTAGAAATAGACTTTCCAAGTGATAGATGAGTTCAAGTCTCCACATACCTTTTGTCTAAGAAGTTCCACAAGCTCCCGTTAGTAGTTCTTCGTTTTCAACAGATGAACGCCGTGAAAACTAAGTTCAACTACACTATTTATGTCCTAGTCCGAGACATCTATAAATAGGGTACAAATCAAGACTTATAGTTTTGATCACTAATATTGACAAACATGCTTGAGATAGCAACGCATGTGAGTTCGACCGAGCAATGCTCTAATAATCTCCCCTGTTAATTTTAGTGAAAAAACTATCAATACATATGGATTACAAAATAGATAAAAATTGTAGCTTCTCATACACATGCTTGATCTCCTTGGAATATTCAACACGACTCGAAATCTTCGTCACTTCCAAGTACTCCATGATCCTAAAGGTTGTAATTTCATCATCATAGTTGTTGAAGATCCGTAGCAATAACAATGAGAAAACAAAATGTTCTCAATCATTGTTATACAATGTCATAGTATTATTACACATCATCAAAGTTCAATTGTATCACAACTTTGACAACAATACTATGGTAATATTCATCACTCCTCCTTAGTCAATACTTTAAAAGGGTTCAGTCACCATAAAAGGGTATAGATAAAATGATCTCATGGGTTGGATTTCCTCAAAGTTAGGATCTGAAAGTCAGGTTGAAGAGTCTGAAAAAACTCAACTAAGAACTTAGAAGCACACAATAATAACCTGAATAACTGGGGATCCTCGAAGTCAATTAGATTTGACTCACATAGCTGACCATAATGAAAGTGGTGGTCTTCCTTAAGCAAATGTGGCGATTCTAATATCCTAAAGTGTTTAGGTTTAGTCTCAAAACTTAATAACTGATATGTTCCCACAATTGGAAGAGAAGTTTCTGGTGGGAAAACAAAGTCAATCATGGTATCATAGCCTGGGTTAACCACATCAACCAGAGGATATGTTTCTAACAACTGAGGTTCTTTCTGTACATCATTAGAATCTAGAAAACGAGTATGAATATAATCTTGTAAGATGGTAGAGGCACATATGTCAACTCCCGGGTGAGAGATATTTCTAAGAGTTAAGTCACAAGGAGAATGATAATCACCCTCAAACTCAGAGTTTTCAGTGTCTCTAGGTAGACTAGTCACAATTTCCCTAATTTATAGATCATCAGATTCCTGAAAATGGTCAATTGATTTTTCTAAGTTATAATCAGGTGGTGCATCCTCACTCATCTCTCCGAGTCTATCTTCTTTTTCTAAGATTAATATTTCTAAATCGCTAGACTCAAAAACAGTATTCTCAGGATAAAATCTTTCCTCTAAACCAACATGACAATCATATAAAGGATTCTTAGAGAAATTCCCTAGCAAAGGCTCTTCAACTAAGGTGTCAATCGTAGTTACTTCCTGCGATTCACTAAAAATTCATCAAATAAAGGATTGCCAAATACATTACATACTAAAGGATCACGAACTACATCTTCTAAAACGATAGTATCTCTAGTCAAATCCTCATCCTTTTAAATATGAGAAGAATCATTAAAATTATTAAAATCTGAACCAAAAATAATAATACCTCTGTTTCTGGAAAAGAGGTACTTTCAGTTTTTCATTTTAGCCTAAAAATAGACCAAATTGAAAAAGTGAAAGTAACACTTTTCCAGAAACAGAGGGAGTATTTTCATCATAAAGCTCAATTGGAGTAATAATTTCTTGATCACTATGCCTACATGTTTCATATTGTTCATCAACACTATCCTCACCATCATAATAAGCTGGAGATTATCGAACCTTATCTAAAGTAATATTTTCAATTCTAACCTCGTCATCTTGATTAAGTGAATAATAGATATCCTCATTGTTAGGGTTTAAATTGGGAACGCCGTATTGACAATCAAGATTATTTTGGGCAATTCTTTCCTTCGTTTCTAACACAAACCTATTTGTATTCTCAATTATCTGCTTGAGTGACTCTTCTCAAGAAGGTTTTGGTTCATAAGAATTTCTAGGTTGCATTTCAGTTAACTGCCAGAGAGAATCTTCTAGAGGAGAAATACTCGCAGTTGCATCTTGTTTCTTCGTTTCGAACATAAACCTATTTGTATTCTCAGTTCACTGCTTGAGTGACTCCTTTAGAGAAGGAATCAAAATTGAAAGATCATAATAAGGACTAGTTTTAACTGTTTAATTAAATCGTCTAAAGAAGAGGAACTAGTACTATATCATTCCTTATTATCCTGCTTATATGACCGTGGCGCGTGTGGATAGTAATTGGGATCGCGGTATGAACCATAATCTTCAAAATATTGGTTTTCCCAACCACTATTCACACTATGGTCATGAAAATAATATTGCAAGGGAATACTACACAAGCACAAACAAGGATGACTCGACCAAAACAATCCTATTGAATCTAGCAAATAAAAAACATGATGGCTCCACTTAGATTGTTTCTAGGTCTGCTTCTGTTATTCCGAAAGGCAATTCGTCACAATTTCAGCAAACCTCTCTGAAATAAATCCGAATTAAGTTAATAGAGACAGTAGAATCTCAAGGGATCTTGAATACCCCCGCCTCACCGGTAACGTTTCCCTGGGCTACAAGACGACACACTCAACTTACAATAATCATCATGAACTTCGAGTTAGGCTTAATAGAGCAACCAATATGTCTTTTGAACGAATTTCCTATTAAGCTTGTTACCCTATCATTCTCGTTCTAGTCAAAAAAATTTAGGCTTAGGTTCGTGTAGGTTACGTGTTCTTAAGGCGGGTAAGAAGGAAACAGTGATGAAATCTGAGTCCTTATCTTAATTTGGCCAGGCCTTTCCCTTTATTAGAAATTAAAACCGTAGTCAAACTTCAACATATATGCATTACAAAATCATCTGGTAAACCCGCTGACAGGGGATTCACGAGTGTTTAGAAATATTTACCTCCCGTTCGAGACGTGGGATGAACAGCCGAAGTTGACTCGGGTCACCGCCTCCTATGTCAGTGTACGAACTCGAGGGGCCGAGACAGTATCGTAACTGTCGTCCTTCCCTGTGTAGTTTAATATTTAACTACCCTTCCATAAGGTTTAAAAAATAAAATAAAATCCAAATGTCCAAAGTCCAATGTCCAAAAAGGAAAGTGCAAAAGAAGAATAAAATTACAAAAATAGAAGATTCCTAATACAATTTCCAGTGTGAAAATCTAAGATAAAATAAAATTCACTTTTTTTTTTCTTGTGTTCTTTTCGCTTTGTCTTTTTGACTCCAAATCTTTAATTGATCACCAAAAGCTTTGGAAACTTCTTTTTTGCTTTCGCTCCAAATTCCAAAATCTGTAGTGAAAAGACAAATATCCAAGAGCGTAAAATAGAACAAATAAAATAAAAATAAAAACTACACAAAAGAAAAACAAAACCTAAAAAACTAAAACTAAAATTTTAAACCTAAAGACAAGTCCCATCGGCGGCGCCAAAAATTGATGTGACTTTGTACATAGGTAAGAAAGGTTGTCGTTAACCCAGACTTGTTGAGATTGATTTTAAGACTTAATAATAAAAAAATACCAAAAATAAAGAAGAAAAAAAATACAAAATATGGTAACAATATCGAGATATATTGGGATTCCCGATTTCAGAGATTTTTATATTCATGTGGATCAACCAATAATTCTACACATTTATAGCTCAAATAATAAAAATTTATTTATATTCATGTGGATCAACCAATAATTGTAGACATTTATAGCTCAAATACTAACAATTTATTGACTCTAATTCATTGCCAAAAATAGATTTTTGAAAGTAATGACTATAAATCTAAAGCATGGAACATCGAAACACTTAAACTAAGAATGACCCATCAAATGAAGTCACAAACATTCAATAAAATTCATAGTTCTATTAATAATCGATGCAACAAGTCATAAAAAAATTTATTAGAACTAATCTAAACGCACGCGCGATGTGCCTGCCCTTCCATTCATTGGCACAATATCATATTTCAAATGCATTGTTCCATATCCAGAAAATCCAATATCATAATGCCTTCAGAAAAATATCATGATGAAATCAAATTTATAAAATGATCGAAAACCTGTAGTAAATTATAGTATGAACTCTCATTTACATATTACAGATAAGTTAAAAAGCAACAACATCAAAAGGCTCGGCCTACAAACGACCCAACCTTAGCTGGTTATTCAGTCAATACATCAATTTCATCGTCCGTAAAATGCAGAACCTTGCAGGAGGAAGAGTGCAACAATATCAACATAGAAACTAACCACGACACTTATAAAGGAGGCTCAAACTGGTGCTTCCCTATCCGAGAATTACTTCCACACATAAAATTGGATTCCCGGCCATAGCTCGGGTCATAACTCTTGGGAACCTCCAAAAGAAAGAGACTGCAAAAAGTAAATATTTGAATTTTAGTGAAATTTCTTCTTAGCAGAAAAAACTCGGTCATTGAATGACAAAGAGGCCAAAAAGGTTAAACCAATACAAAGCAACTCATAGATCTAATTGATCTTCCACTCATTTCCTACAGGGAAAGAGTAGTCAATGTTATAGCTAGCTTCTCTACTTAATGATCCACCAAGGTCCTACAGCATCAAACAACAAAGTAGGTAAGATATATGAGCATAAAAAACAGTTAATATTCCTGAAAGAGTACTTACATGGCCATATTGTAACAATAACCGAAGAGAAACCATGAAATTCCGGAAACTCATCCGAAATCCATGCCATAGTCTGCAAAAACCCACATTAATTTCAGAAATACAGATGTGAAAACACAACAAACTAATCACAAACTATGCATCTGAAGATTGGTTTTCCAAGAGATGATATACCTAACTATGCATAAATATCGTTGCATAAATATCGTTCCCGCATAAATTACTAAATAATCTGAATTCCAAACACCACCTCATCCTAGAAAGTAAATTATTTGATCTCAAAATGGTTTCCAAGACGTCCTTAGTAGTTGAACCTCAATGCTCTTTCAAGATTGAGAACCGAGCAGTATATTAGTGATCCAAGCTTCTATTACACACACTATGTGCACCAATTCAAAACCCACAAATAGCCACTTCATTCAAATTTTGTATGTACATAACCTAGCCAAAATATCTTCCATTTGTTTTATTCTTATCTCCTGAGCATATACCTCTCTAACAAAATCTCAATCATTAACCTGTCTCAGGGATAAGTATTAACTCGAAAAAATGGGGTCCAATCATTCTTCTCCATAGTCCATACTACTTAGTAACATTTCTAAACATGTATAGCCTCAATCATCGAAAACCGATAAAGAAAGCTTCTATTACATACACTCTGTCTGCCACTTCAGTCAAATTATGTATGTACATAACCTAGCCAAAATACCTTCCATTTGTTTTATTCTTATCTACTGAGCATATACCTCTCTAACATCCACATTAGCACTACCAAGTAGGTTACTTTAGTTCTTCTTACTACTAAAATTTTGATGCATTAAAGAAGAAATTTTGCTGCATAATTTAGCATAGGGCTCCAAGTATACCTATGCAACTTCCAATAATGCAACCTGACTGAAATGCAAGAATGGGACATTGGAAGGTCAAACACTAACCTGATGATTATGGGTGATGATTTTTCCTTTTAAATGAGTTAATCTTTAAACATGCATACAGGTGGTGTACTATCTTTACTGTATTTTCTATTTGCAACTAAGGTGGATTAAATTTGCCATTTCCAAAGCCTATTGAAGATGAGACATAGCCATTACTAACACATCACTACCTGCAGTTCCTTGGGTATTTGCATGCACAATTGGATAATAACCATTAAAGGCCAAGTACTACCTAAATGGCACAGTTAACATCATGAGAAAGCTTAAAGGTATTGCTGCTAGTCTAAATATAAAGTCCATTACTTTCAAAACCAAGCCAAAAACCCAAAGATGTGCCAATTTAAGCAAACCAATTAGCTAACCCATTTATTTCATCCATAAATCATAAATTGACAACTAAAACAAACCCATTAATTCGTTACTCATTCCTAAAGATGAACCCACCTAAATAAAAACCCAAATTTTAGAAGTAAAATTCACAAATACAATTCAGTTTATCTAATTTGAAACTTACCGATAAGGGAAACACAAATTAAGAATCACAAAAAAAAAAACAGTTGAGTAACCTAAATTTCAATTTTGGTACCCAATTTATATGATTTGAAAATCGGTGATTGGAATTCCCAAATTTAAAAGAATTAGGTTATAATTAGGAATTTGACTAACTTGTGATGTTAAAGTCTTAGATTTCCGTAGAATGAGAAATGGACAGTAATTGCAATAGTTGCTGAAATTGGGAAAGCGAAATTCGAAATTTAGGTCAACATCATAAGTTGAAAATCGGCGATTGATATATTGTTAAAATTAGAGAAGAAATAGACTTACCTGGATTCAAATATTATGTTAAGCCTCGGATAACCTTTGTTCTTCTTTCATGGCGGAGGTGTTTCAGATTCTCTTTCATGGGGTTTTTCAGACGAAAAAAGAAGAGATGGAGACAGAAGACGAAAGACGAAAAGAGAAAACGAAACTGGTTTTCTATTGTTAAGTCAAGTTACGACTGTACCCTTCGTTGCGTAGTTTCAGTGGTAGAAATTAGCGAGGATATTTTAGTAAAAAGGGGGGCCACGGTTGAAACGTCTCCCTTTTCTTTATTATAGTAAGATTACCACACTTACTCTAGGTACCACCAATCTAGGGTAATCAAAATTTTTTTTACGACATTTATGAAATTCGGCTTCTTCCATCGTCCCAGTGATGGGGTTTAGCTCCACATGGTGAAAAGTGAAAACATTCTGTAGATGGGGGAAAACGATTTGCTGGTTTTTAAGGAATTGAGGAGACGACCGTACGGAGGAGAATCCTCGAACCGAGCAAAATGTTAAACCTCACACAGATGCACCGCTGCAAAGGGGGTGCTTTAGATTCGAGAGATCAATCTGTAGTACTCTGGCCTAAATCAAGACAATGACCATTCCAGAATAAATTCGGTCACAAGAGAGGATGGGTTGATCTGTAGGAGGGAAGCTGAGAAATGTGTGGAATCAATGGTAATCAAAGATTGTGGGTGTGTGAATCCCGAATACGATAAGCTCCGAGTGATTAAAATTGCTCAATTGAGAGTAGTTGCTCAATTGATGAGTTGATGATCTCGTGTTGTCGATGAGACGTGAGATTGATGATACTGATGATGCTGATTCAATCATGATTCAGAGACTTATTTATATTGCTGGAATTTTAGACACCATGATCCCATGAAGTGTGACAGTTGATGGAATCAAGGAGTGGGGAAGTGGAGATCGTGTTTGAAACCAGTTGCTCATCATGTGGAGACTTGGTCGATTTTCCACCCACTACCTCGTGAATTCCTTCAACTGATTGCACGACTTGCTCACATTCCATCGTGTGTTTGAACACACGTGCCGTAGACCGCCAGACCAAAACCCTAAGTGATATCCCCCCAAGTGACACGATTGACGTCTCGTGGTTTGTTAGTCAATTGATGACTTCGTGGTTTGATGGGACGATGAGTCCATGTAGTCGTTGAGTTGAACATGATGTTCCGAAACTCGTGAATTGAACATGTCATGAGACAGAGGTATAGTTCTTACGATGAAGTGAGCAAGTATTGCTCATTCGGTGGATCGTTGAATATTGATTGTTGAACCAATATTCCTTGGTTTGAACAAATATTTATCATCTGAGCAAGTGTTGCTCATGTGATGAATTGTTGAATATTTGATCGTGTGTTGCTCGTCTGATGGATTATTGGCAGCGTACCAAAAATATTAATTAGAATACTGGTCGTTGAACCGAGCATAATTAATAAAATTAATGACCATGAGGTCGTCGTAAAATTATTAAGGTTAGATTCTGGAATGATGATCATTGGATTCAGAAACCCTAATTTGATCAATTGATGATCAATTCATGGTTCGTCAGAATTTTAACCATGGGACGAAGGAGGGAGCGACTACATGGGACCGTGGATCAACCATGTAGTGTCCATATGATCACGTGAGCAAATACAAAGAACTCCTGAAGAGTTGACGATTTGTTGGTGAAAGAATGATTAAATGCTGGTTTAATCATTTATTCGAAAATGCTCGTCCGAGCCTTAGGTGAGAAAACCTAATTAATTATGACGAGGCGAGGGACTGACCATGGAGTCACGAAACCGGCCCTGGGTTGTCCCGTGACCGCGTGACGATCACTTCATGAAAATCCAAAGTGTTTGGGAGAGTTTTGGACCTAATACGAACAATTGTGCAAATTAGGTCAAAACTGTGAAAATTGATGGGACCGGCTTCCGTGAGACAAAGAGACAATCTTGGTCGGTCAAGATAGCGTGCTCGTGTCTCCAAGGCGTCCGCGTCTCATTCCTGATAATTTTGATATTTTCTGGCGTGCAATTGAGCATCCATTCGAGAAAATATGCCAAAATTAGGGTTTCGACGAAACTGAGGAAAACACCATGAGATGATGAAAAATAATTATAAAATAAGGAATGAGGAGGCGTGGGACCGCCGTGGTTAAGGCATGGTCGGCCGGTCGTGACCACGGTCCCGTGGTGCCTTTTCCTTAATTTATAATATTTTGATGATTTTATGAAAAATTCATGAATTTTGAGAAATTTGATGACTTTTGGGAGTTTCCATGAATTGAAGGAGTTTTCATGAGTTCAAGGAAGCAAAAATATTAAAATAATAAAACAAGGGCGTGTGGGACCGTGGAAGGCATGGCCGGCCGCTAGGGCCCGGTCCCACGAGTTTCCCTAATTTTATAATATTTTGATGATTTTATGAAAAATTCATGAATTTTGAGAAATTTGATGAATTTAGGGAGTTTCCATGAATTGAAGGAGTTTTCATGAGTTCAAGGAAGCAAAAAATATTAAAATAATAAAAACAAGGGCTGTGGGACCGTGGAAGGCATGGCCGGCCGGCTAGGGCCCGGTCCCACGAGTTTTCCTAATTTTTTAATATTTTTAGGTATTTTGATGATTTGAGGGAATTTTTCCTAATTTGAGAGAAATACCATGAAATCAAGGAATTTGATGAATTCAAGGAAAACTAATAATAATAATAAAAAAAAGGGGGGGCCGGTCCCACAAGTTTTCATAATTTATTTTTTATTATTATTGATGATTTGTGCAAAAATACCATGAAATCAAGGAGTTTTTTCATGAAATTAGAGAAATAATAATAATAATAAAAAATAATAAGGAACCGGGGTGTGGGGCCGGTTGGGACCAAGGCATGGCCGGTTGGCCAATGGTCACGCCCCACACTCCTTTCCTTAATTTTATATTATTTTTTATGGATTTATGGAAGTACCATGAAACCGAGGAGTTTCCTCGAGACGAAGAGATTTGATAAAATGAGGAATTTTCATCAAATCATGGAAAATAATAAAAATGCATTAAAAATATAAAACTGGCGTGGGATTGACCACGACACGGTCGGTCGTCGTGTGTCCGTGCTCCCAGCACCCTGGTCAATATTTTAATTATTTATTATTTTCTTCTCTATTTTGCATAGGTTCATCGTTTCGTTGTATTTTTGAAATACTCGTTCGTGCGGTGACTGTTAGTGTATCATCGTTGAATACACCTTCACCATTTGAATCGGGGCTTACTTAGAGGTAGCTCAGACGCCCGGTTGTTGATTATTTATTACTAATTGTGGAATTCAGTGGAGAATAATTCACAAAACTGAGTAATAAGATGTTTATTATTAATTCATAGGATCAGCTGAGGATTCGACTACGAATTCAGAATAATAAAGTGAGCATTACCATTCCATGGGATCGTAGATTCGACCATAGAATCAGAGTAATTAAGTTTATCTATTACCATTTATGAGACCAGTTGTGGATTCGATCATGAAATCGGAGTAATGAGATAATATAGTTATTGCTATTCTATGAGATCAAGCGTGGATTCGATCATAGAATCAGAACAATTGTTATTGTCATTCCATGGGACCAGTCGTGGATTCGACCATGGAATAGAGCGATTGTAATTAGGAATAATTAACTTTGTGGCTCTATACTAGCAGAGCAAGCTGTCTAGGAGCATTAATTATCCGATATGAGCTTGTCGGTAAGTCATATCCTTTATATAGTCAGGGTAAACTGTTGTTTGTTCCTGAAGACGTTATCGCTCTATACTAGCAGAGCAAGCTGTCTAGGAGCCGTCCATCTCGTGATGCTATATAGAAATAATCACTGAAAGTATTCAGTATTCATGAGATATGCGTTGTCCAGTCGTGAGACTACATATCTACATGTACTCTGAGAGAAAGTACTCCGTTGAGAATTCGATGAGAGACCGTGTCTCGATACTCACGTCTGATTGCTGAATCAGAGCTTCGTATAATTATGAGTTTACGAATTTAGCCTTTGTCGAAAATCCACCATCTACATTAAGTCCCCTGCTTACTGAGGAAAGCTGTGTTCCTCAGTCAGCATTAAATGGTGATTTTCCGGCCATAAATAATAATACCAGTAATTGAACTTAGTCGTAAGTTGAGACGTTACCGGATTTAGAGAGCATGAGCAAACCACGACTTGATGAAGGCTTCAATGTCATGATTGGAGCGTCGTTTGATGAGCATAAATTGGTGTTGAACCGCTGGTTTGGACGACGAGTCCGTGGTCGGTTAGGATTCGCGGGTCGGGCCCAATAAGGAAATCCTTAGAAAATTAGGTTTTGGAAATAAAATTGATATAAAAGGATTAATCCTCTTTTTTTTTTTTCCCACACGACCAGTCATCACCTCTCCACCACCTTCACAGCAGCAGGAGGAGAAAATTCGCCGGCGCTCCGCCGTCGCCGCCGTCCGCGCCGTTTTTTTTTTTTGCTGATGTTATGATCCTCATGAGTTGTTCATTTTGATCATGATGAAGTTATATACATGTGTGTATATTAGTGTGAGTTTTATGAAAAACCCTCGTTTTTGAAAACGTATGTTCGTTCGATCGTTAGTTTTGAAAACTAACTATAATCCCTGATTTAGGAGAGATTTTTTTTTTAGTATATGAACCTAGGTCCAGTGATAAAACTTAGTTATGAGCTTTCATGTGTACCAAGGTTTTATCATAAAAGAAGTGAATTTTCATGAAATCGGAATAATCCTTCGTTTTAAAGACAAATAACGATGACACGAAGGAAAATATGTATGATGAACTTGTGTCCAGTGATAAAATTTTGCTTATGAGCTTTCATGTAAATACAAAACTTTATCATATGTATGAGATGTGAGCTTTCACAATATTTTTTGAAATAAACCTTCGTTTTAAAGACAAATAACGACGATACGAAGGAAAAATATTTTTTTATATATATATATGCAGCCGTGACATATATTGTGCAAAATATGATATATATTTTATTTGCATGATTTGTTTCATTAGATAAAATCTTGAGAATTTATGTAGCAAGTTGCATTAATTGCTGTTTTTTCGAAAAATCAGAAACGTGGGTTTTGAGGAACCTTCGAAGATAGACAATATATTTATGATGAAATATTTTATTGTTAAACTTCATAGGTCAGTTGTGTGAATGTTCACATTATGAAAATTGTGTCCGTGATTTTATGAAAAATCAGTTTCGAAATTAATAAAGTTTCGTTCGTTTTTGCAGTTTTCGAAGAGACGAACGATTTTGAGGTGTTAACTCTAGCATTACTATCACTATTGTTAGTGGAAGTATAAAAGGTAAGAGTTAAGAGTTACCATTTTTGCTGATGTTGGTTTGTTTACATAGTAGTAATCTTTGATCTTCCGGTTCCAGAAAATGTCGACCAACAATAACACAATTATGATTACTGGTATTCCTCTTCTTCCTCTGGCTCTTCTGATGAGGATTCCGACGCTCCTGTAGCGAAATCGAAGGCTAGGGTTACCCAGGAAGGGGCGAAGCCTAATGTTCCTTTGGGTGAGCGAAGAGTCTCTTTTGCTGAACTCGAAAAGAAAAGAGCTGAAGACAAAAAGGAGGATGCCCGTCAACGTGAAAAAGATCGCACCCGGCGTAAGAGACAGAGGGTTGAGGAGAAGCGTCAATTCTTGGATGGGGTGCCTTCTGATTCTGATGCTGATGCTTCGAAGGAGAGATCACATGGGAACCATCCGAGCGTTACATTAAGCCTGATCGATATGAAAGAGAGCATCGGAGGACGATGAAGAAAATTGAAGCTGAAGCTGCAGCAGAAGATAATTCGGATTCAGATGATGATGTTATCTTCCGTCCACCGGACTTCACCAATGATCCTGACAGTGACTCTGAAGAAGATGATTCCGAGAAGGACAGTGACGATGAAGCTGACAATTCGGATGAGTCCGACGAGTAGTTTTACTTCCATCTTCTTTGGTTAGAGCATTCCCTTTTTAGTCTTCATAGTGGATATCTTTCTTTTGACTGTTTAAACGACTTTACTTCAATTAGACTTTTCTTCTGAATGATGAACATTTTGTTAACGTCGATTTCTTCTAATCCATGACATGGACCAATGTCCATATATCCAAATTCATCATGACTTGTCGATTTTCATGAGAAGTAACATACACACGGCGAGAATTCATGACGTGTACAAGGGCGTGGCCTATCCTTTGACCCGTGATGTTCAGTCCCCAGTGTGTTATTTTCCTGTTTGGTATCGATTTGAAGCCTAGGGTTTCATGAAACTCGTAACTGAGTTGACATGACTATCGCCTATATATATCTTCAAGACTCCAAATCTATGATCCACGCAAATATTTCTTCCATTCCTGAGTCAGTTTCATCGTGCAGAGAGTTTTGATCCTACCCTCTTGCCGTCATGTCGAGCAATAGCATTTCTTCTCAAGATGATCTTCAGTCGAAGCGTGAAATAGCAACGTCTATCTCAGTAAGTTGTACACTTCTTCTTCTTCTCCTTTCTTGTCTTGTTCAATCGAGATTGTTGATCACAAGAGAATGATTTGTCGTAGGACTGTAAGAAGAATGCTACTCCTCATAATGCAAGGCCTAAGCGGACTGTTAGAGCTCCTGCCCGGTATGGATCGGCTCGTGCTGAAGCTGGATCGTCTGTAAGTAAACCTATGACTCTTGAGATTGTACTGAGTCCCGGGATTAACACTCCTTCGTTTCATCGTAGGCGGATGTCCGTGTCGTCGTCGATGCTAGACGAAGAAAGAGTGGAAAGTGTGACCGTGGTTGAGGTTGAGGAAAGCAGTAACCAGGCATGTGAAGATTCTGTAGGATCCGTGGAGACCGGAGACGGTGTCCATGCTCGTGAATACCCAACCGCTGGACTTTTATTCGAAGCCCCATTGATTAATACCTTCCCAGACAATGAAATGGTCGGCGGATTCGTGGTTCCCAAATGTCATGTATCTCTGTACACCAAGATCTGGAAGAAGTATGGTCACATTGCACCACAGAAGTGTGGAAAGGTTTTCTTCCAACCCTTTTAACCACGGTAGCGGGGTTATTGCCGATCATCGAGGAAATGAATCAGATGCACTTGCGAGACGTCAAAAACCATGACTGCACCAATGGGATGAAATGATCTCGAATTGTGAGATATTGCGATTCAATGTAAGCTGGCTCCGTCGTCGTCTTGAGATAATCAAGGTTCATAAGGCGCAGAGGCTGCTGATGCAATTTCCATGAATGCAGCTTTACTGGATGAGGAGAGGATACTGGCTCTGGAGTCAGCAAGGGTTGAGAAAGCAGTCGAAGACTTGAAGGCAAAGACCAAGATTTTTCAGAAGAAGCTTGACGAGGCTTCTTACAGGGATTATCCGTTGCTGGATGGTTTGCTCTGAGTGAGCATTTGTGGTTGTTGTTTTTTGAGTAAATCTGAGTTTCTAGTTAGGTGAAACAGTTGATCATGGTATGAACGAATTTTGCTCATTTATGAAATGTTTAATGAACAAAGGAGCATTCGCATGCTCTTTGGAGGAATGAAATTACATTTTTGAAAATGCTTGAAATGATGAAGAGGTAGTTTGTTTCATGGATCAGGCATAATAAGCTTTGAGCCATTTGCCATTGATGATGTTTCCTTCCTTTCCTCCATTGATTGCTAAAATTTTGTAGTATCCGCTAGACACTGCTTTGATAACAACATATGGCCCTTCCCATTTAGGAGAGAACTTAGGAGCGGACATGTCTTGTTGAATGTGCTTTGCCGTCTTTAATACCAAATCTCCTACTTGAAATGTTCGAGGTCTTACCATTTTGTTGTAGGCTCTGGAGATCCTCTGTTTGTAAGCTTCCACATTTTTTCCACCTTGGTTCTCCTTGATTCCAGCATATCTAGCTCAGCGATTCTTGATCTGGAGATTTCGGCCTCATCCCATTGTACACCACTGGATGCTGCAATCCTGGCTGAGGGAACTTTGATTTCTGCTGGAAGTATGGCGTCGGCTCCATAGACAAGGGAATATGGCGAAGTACCGATCGAGCTCCTTGGTGCAGTTCTGTAAGCCCATAGAGCCATGGGTAATTGCTCATGCCATGATCGAGGATTGTCATGAATCGTCCGACTGATAATCCTGACCAAAGTCTTGTTGGTACTTTCTGCTTGACCATTTCCTTGTGGATAGTAAGGCGTGGAGAAGATTTGTTTGATCCCATATTTATTGAGCAGCTTCTCAACATCTTGATTGGCAAAAGGAGTTCCGTTATCTGTGATGATATGCTTAGGAACTCCGAATCTGCATATTATGTGCTCTTTGATGAAGGCGGCAATCGTAACTCCAGTGGTGCTTCGAAGAGGAATAGCTTCGACCCACTTGGTGAAGTACTCTGTCGTAGTGATGATGTATTCATGTTGTTTTGAAGATGCTGGATTGATCTTCCCAATGATATCTAGTCCCCAGCTGTAGAAAGGCCACGGACTATTCACAGAATTCAATGGGAGACAAGGAGTGTGGATGAGATTACCATGGTTTGGCATTGGTGACACCTCTGAACGTGTGGCTGCATCATCTTCCATGGTTGGCCAATAATATTTCTCATGAATTTGAAGAAATAGTTTCTTTCCTTGATGTTCTCCATCATGTACTTCCTTCAGGATTGTAGGGATTTCATGTTCGGCTAAGCACCTAGTAAATTTCCACCAAAGCTTTTGCGGTATAAGATCCCATCGAGATAGACAAATCTCTTAGCTTTCTGAATGAGTTTGACTGCTTGCTTCTTTTCCAGTGGTAGTTCGTTGTCCCGAGGTATTTGATGTAAGGCTCCCTCCAGTCCCCAGTGTGGTGGACCGTCAAAACCTCCAAGTGATGAGGAGGTGTTTGGCAATCAGGACAAGATCCTTGTAAAGCTCTTGACGAGTCTCCATGGATGGCCAGTAGTACCCCATTCTTTGAAGCTTTCTGTAAAGTGTTACCACTAACGTTTGCCCACAGACTTCCTCATGTATGCGCTTGAGTTGTTCTTCCGCTTCGTCGCTCCCAAGACATCGTGATAGAGATCCATCAGGGTTTCGATAGTATCCCTCCATGAAGCAAGAAGTAGTTTTCAATTCCTTGAGGCTGACTTGGCCTTCTGAAATAGAGCTGCTCAATTCATGAATGATGGGTGCTCGCCAATCGTTCGCTGGAATGTCTTCGATCTGAGTGAGCCAAGTTGAGATACGTACGCTCTGTACAGTGATCGTTTTCTGTGCTCCTTCGAATTGCAGCTTGGAGGCGAGAGTTGCTAGGCAATCAGCATGCCTATTGTTAGTCCGTCCAGTATGGACGATCGTTGCGTCAGCAAAATAGGTCAACAGTCGCTGAGCTTCGGTTCTGAATGGAGCAAGTGTGATTTCTTTGAGAGAATACGTTCCATTCATCTGGTTGACCAATAATTTTGAATCTCCCCTTATCTCGAGGTGTGTTGCTCCTGCTTGCTTGGCCAAGGATAATCCTAATAGGAAGGCTTCATATTCCGCTGAGTTGTTGGTGCAGTGGAAATCCAACTTGAACGAATGTGAGAAAACTTCACCAGATGGAGACACCAGCACTATGCCCGCTCCTCCGGTGTCACTACTAGGGGTGGCAGATCCATCAAAGTATAGAAGCCATGTTTCTTCCTTGATGACCAAGATGTCTGGGAATTCGCCGGGCACTTCTTCATGTAGTGTTGTTGTGTCTTCCCCTGGAAAAGCGGCGAGCAAGTCTGCGACCGCTTGACCTTTGATGGCTTTAGGTGGCGTGCAAGCTATGTCAAATTCTGACATCTGGAGTAGCCACTTCGCTGGTCTTCCTATCAAGGCTGGCTTTGATAGCAAGAACTTTATGGGATCAGCTTTGGAGATGAGTACGACCCTGTTAGATAGTAAGTAATGTCTGAACTTCTGGATTGCATGTACCAATGCCAGGCATGCCCTTTCGGCCTTTGGGTATCGGAGTTGAGCATCTCTCATTGTGCGGCTGAAGTAGTAAATCGGTCGTTCGACGCCTTCGTCGTCTTCCTGAGCGAGGAGTGCGCCGATGGCGACGTCACTGGAGGCTGTGTAAAGAATCAGAGGTCGTCCCTGCACTGGAGACCTCATGACGGCCGGTGACAATAATACTGTTGTATTTTATGGAAAGCTTCTTGTTGAACAGCTGTCCAGGTGAAGCTTGCTCCTTTCTTCAGCAGAGGTGTGAACGAAGCAATGAGTTGAGCTAATCCAGGAATGAAGCGTCGAATATATTTACCTTGCCCATAAAGCTCTGTAGTTCCTTCACGGTACGTGGAGGAGGCATGGTGGTAATAGCTTTTGCCTTGTCTGGGTCGACTTTGATCCCTTCAGCCGTGACCAGGAATCCTAAGAATTTTCCGGAAGAAACTCCGAATGCGCACTTTAAAGGATTCATTTTTAATTTGTATTCTCTGCACCTTTCAAACACCTGCCTTAGAACTTCGAGATGAGATGCTCGAGTCTTCGATTTTACCACCACATCATCAACATAGTCTTCTACTTGCTTGTGCATCATGTCGTGGAATATGGCAGTCATGGCTCGTTGATAGGTGGCACCAGCATTCTTTAATCCAAAGGGCATCACAGTGTAGTGAAAATTCCCAATGGGAGTACGGAACGCAGTCTTGTTGGCGTCATGTTCATACATCTTGATCTGGTTGTACCCACTATAGCCGTCCATGAATGAGAACATACCGTGACCACTGGTTGCATCGACGAGCATGTCAATGTTGGGTAGAGGAAAATCATCCTTTGGACAACATTTATTCAAGTTCCTGAAGTCGACACAACATCTGATTTGACCATTTTTCTTCTTAACAGGTACCACATTTGCTAGCCACGTTGGATGAAGAATAGGCTTGATGAACCCTGCTGCCAACAGTTTCTGGATTTCGACCTTGATTTGCTCCTCGACTTCGTGTCTAAATTGTCTGGGCGGTTGTTTGACAGCTTTGGAACCAGGGACGATGTGCAGGTGATGGGTGACGAGTTTGTCATCCAGACCCGGCATTTCTTCGTACGTCCAGGCGAAGACATCTTGATATTCTTTCAATAATTTTACCAGCTCGGTCCGCTCCTCTGGTGATAGCGCTGAACTGATCAGGATTGGCCTTGGATCGTCTTCAGTCCCAATGTTGATTGTTTCAAGATCGTCAGTGGTAGAGTCAGTGCCTGTAGTTGTCGTGGGGCATCTTGGACTTCTTCTTCAAGTGATAGCTCACTCTGACACGATTCTTCATGGTGGGGAGACTTTTCATCGTTCTCCCCGATTAATTGCTAATCTTTCCGTCGGCGATAAATGACTCTCCCTTCTACGTCTCGATCGGTCGTGAAGTTTTCCCTGGAGTTGAGACTTGATCATTATGGCGTTTAGTCGGTGTAGTAGGTGACTTGATCATTTTAGCAGCTGAGGATGACGGATCGTTATCAGCCTTCTCGATAGTCTTCCAGCTTGGAAGTGGAGTACTGCGAATCCTGCTTGGAGGTTCCGGGATGCCTTTTTGAGATTCAAGGAACTCAGTATCATAGACGGGAGCATAAGGAGATGATGAAGCCGGAATGCGAACGATCTTGTTGTCGAGCAGGGCCTTCATGCATTGATGGTATGTTGAAGGAACCACCTTGTTATCATGGAGCCATGGGCGTCCCAGTATTATGTGGTAGTCAGGTTCTTGCTCGATCACATGAAACTTTGCTTTCGATCGAATCGGCCCCACCCTCAAATCTATGTATGCATATCCATATGTATGGCTTTGACTTCCTTCAAATCCTGTCATTAGGATGGGATAGCGAACGATTTTACCTTGTGGGAATCTGGCCATCCTGAGAGTCTTCATAGTGACAATGTTGGTGGAAGCACCGTGTCACAAGAGCTCTTCTAAATTCGGTGCCTTTGATGAAACCAGTGACATACAATGCTCGTTGTGTCCTTCATCCCATGCGATCTTCTTCTCCAAAAGAGATGTTGTCGATCGATCCCGCACTAGGGAGACTTCTTCAACTGATGGTGTTGGTGGCGTTATTTACGCTGGATGATATCTGGTTAGTGCTGAAAATGTGTCTGTGCGCTGATCCCTGGAGAAGTGCAGGAGTTCACATATATTTTCAATCAAATGTGTGACCTCTTGTTCCACCGTCTTCTCGTATGTGGTTAAGCTGTTGATTTGAGGGTCAGATGACGTCTCAGTCCCCGGTGTTGAGGCTTCTGGAGCGGAGATACTTCCTAACTCGGATGTCAATCTGATGAGGAAGTCGAGGATGTGGTTTATCGTCTCCTTCATCAGGTCCATGTTCCTGGTATGGACCTCTAGGATTTGAGCCAACTCTGCCAAAGTCGGGATCCCTCTGCCCTCAATGTCGCCAGGTGTAACATGAGGAATGTTTCCGTTTGAAATATTCTGATCTGAATTAGTTGAATTAGTCCTAAGACCAACCATCTTGTGAGATTGCAACCGAGAGAATGATCTCCCACTGTGGTCGCCAATCTGTAGATGGGGAAAAACGATTTGCTGTTTTTTAAGGAATTGAGGAGACGACCGTACGGAGGAGACTCCTCGAACCGAACGAAATGTTAAACCTCACACAGATGCACCGCTGCAAAGGGGGTGCTTTAGATTCGAGAGATCAATCTGTAGTACTCTGGCCTAAATCAAGACAATGACCGTTCCAGAGTAAATTCGGTCACAAGAGAGGATGGGTTGATCTGTAGGAGGGAAGCTGAGAAATGTGTGGAATCAATGGTAATCAAAGATTGTGGGTGTGTGAATCTGAATACGATAAGCTCTGAGTGATTGAAATTGCTCAATTGAGAGTAGTTGCTCAATTGATGAGTTGATGATCTCGTGTTGTCGATGAGACGTGAGATTGATGATACTGATGATGATGATTCAATCATGATTCAGAGACTTATTTATATTGCTGGAATTTTAGACACCATGATTCCATGAAGTGTGACAGTTGATGGAATCAAGGAGTGGGGAAGTGGAGATCGTGTTTGAAACCAGTTGCTCTTGGGAGACTTGGTCGATTTTCCACCCACTACCTCGTGAATTCCTTCAACTGATTGCACGACTTGCTCACATTCCATCGTGTGTTTGAACACACGTGCCGTAGACCGCCAGACCAAAACCCTAAGTGATATCCCCCCAAGTGACACGATTGACGTCTCGTGGTTTGTTAGTCAATTGATGACTTCGTGGTTTGATGGGACGATGAGTCCATGTAGTCGTTGAGTTTGAACATGATGTTCTGAAACTCGTGAATTGACATGTCATGAGACAGAGGTATAGTTCTTACGATGAAGTGAGCAAGTATTGCTCATTCGATGGATCGTTGAATATTGATTGTTGAACCAATATTCCTTGTTTGAACAAATATTTATCATCTGAGCAAGTGTTGCTCATGTGATGAATTGTTGAATATTTGATCGTCTGAGCATGTGTTGCTCGTCTGATGGATTATTGGCAGCGTACCAAAATATTAATTAGAATACTGGTCGTTGAACCGAGCATAATTAATAAAATTAATGACCATGAGGTCGTAAATTAAAATTAAGGTAGAATCTGGAATGATGATCCTTGGATTCAGAAACCCTAATTTGATCAATTGATGATCAATTCATGGTTCGTCAGAATTTCAACCATGGGACGAAGGAGGGAGCGACTACATGGGACCGTGGATCAACCATGTAGTGTCCATATGCTCACGTGAGCAAATACGAAGAACTCCTGAAGAGTTGACGATTTGTTGGTGAAAGAATGATTAAATGCTGGTTTAATCATTTATTCGAAAATGCTCGTCTGAGCCTTAGGTGAGAAAACCTAATTAATTATGACGAGGCGAGGGACCGACCATGGAGTCATGAAACCGGCCCTGGGTTGTCCCGTGACCGCCTGACGATCACTTCATGAAAATCCAAAGTGTTTGGGAGAGTTTTGGACCTAATACGAGCAATTGTGCAAATTAGGTCAAAACTGTGAAAATTGATGGGACCGGCTTCCGTGAGCCAAAGAGCCAATCTTGGTCGGTCAAGATAGCGTGCTCGTGTCCCCAAGGCGTCCGCGTCTCAGTCCTGAGAATTTTGATATTTTCTGGCGTGCAATTGAGCATCCATTCGAGAAAATATGCCAAAATTAGGGTTTCGACGAAACTGAGGAAAACACCATGAGATGATGAAAAATAATTATAAAATAAGGAATGAGGAGGCGTGGGACCGCCGTGGTCAAGGCATGGTCGGCCGGTCGTGACCACGGTCCCGTGGTGCCTTTTCCTTAATTTTATAATATTTTGATGATTTTATGAAAAATTCATGAATTTTGAGAAATTTGATGAATTTTGGGAGTTTCCATGAATTGAAGGAGTTTTCATGAGTTCAAGGAAGCAAAAATATTAAAATAATAAAACAAGGGCGTGTGGGACCGTGGAAGGCATGGCCGGCCGGCTAGGGCCCGGTCCCACGAGTTTCCCTAATTTTATAATGATGATTTATGAAAAATTCATGAATTTTGAGAAATTTGATGAATTTAGGGAGTTTCCATGAATTGAAGGAGTTTTCATGAGTTCAAGGAAGCAAAAAATATTAAAATAATAAAAACAAGGGCGTGTGGGACCGTGGAAGGCATGGCCGGCCGGCTAGGGCCCGGTCCCACGAGTTTTCTAATTTTTTAATATTTTTAGGTATTTTATGATTTGAGGGAATTTTTCCTAATTTGAGAGAAATACCATGAAATCAAGGAATTTGATGAATTCAAGGAAAACTAATAATAAAATAATAAAAAAAGGGGCGTGTGGGACCGGCTAGGGCATGGCCGGCCGGCCAAGGCCCGGTCCCACAAGTTTTCATAATTTATTTTATTATTATTTGATGATTTGTGCAAAAATACCATGAAATCAAGGAGTTTTTTCATGAAATTAGAGAAATAATAATAATAATAATAAAATAATAAGGAACCGTGGGTGTGGGGCCGGTTGGGACCAAGGCATGGCCGGTTGGCCAATGGTCACGCCCCACACTCCTTTCCTTAATTTTATATTATTTTTTATGGATTTATGGAAGTACCATGAAACCGAGGAGTTTCCTCGAGACGAAGGAGATTTGATAAAATGAGAGAATTTTCATCAAATCATGGAAAATAATAAAATGCATTAAAAATATAAAACTGGCGTGGGATTGACCACGACACGGTCGGTCATGTGTCCGTGCTCCCAGCACCCTGGTCAATATTTTTAATTATTTATTATTTTCTTCTCTATTTTGCATAGGTTCATCGTTTCGTTGTATTTTTGAAATACTCGTTCGTGCGGTGACTGTTAGTGTATCATCGTTGAATACACCTTCACCATTTGAATCGGGGCTTACTTAGAGGTAGCTCAGACGCCCGGTTGTTGATTATTTATTACTAATTGTGGAATTCAGTGGAGAATAATTCACAAAACTGAGTAATAAGATGTTTATTATTAATTCATAGGATCAGCTGAGGATTCGACTACGAATTCAGAATAATAAAGTGAGCATTACCATTCCATGGGATCGTAGATTCGACCATAGAATCAGTAATTAAGATTTATCTATTACCATTTATGAGACCAGTTGTGGATTCGATCATGAAATCGGAGTAATGAGATAATATAGTTATTGCTATTCTATGAGATCAAGCCGTGGATTCGATCATAGAATCAGAACAATTGTTATTGCCATTCCATGGGACCAGTCGTGGATTCGACCATGGAATAGGAGCAATTGTAATTAGGAATAATTAACTTTGTGGCTCTATACTAGCAGAGCAAGCTGTCTAGGAGCATTAATTATCCTGATATGAGCTTGCCGGTAAGTCATATCCTTTATATAGTCAGGGTAAACTTGTTGTTTGTTCCTGAAGACGTTATCGCTCTATACTAGCAGAGCAAGCTGTCTAGGAGCCGTCCATCTCGTGATGCTATATAGAAATAATCACTGAAAGTATTCAGTATTCATGAGATATGCCGTTGTCCAGTCGTGAGACTGCATATCTACATGTACTCTGAGAGAAAGTACTCTCCGTTGAGAATTCGATGAGAGACGCATGTATCGATACTCACGTCTGATTGCTGAATCAGAGCTTCGTATAATTATGAGTTTACGATTTTAGCCTTTGTCGAAAATCCACCATCTACACATTCTCAAAATATCTTTTTCATTGCTCAAATGGTGTTTATAAAGAAAAATAGAGAAAAATAATAAAAAAGTGAAACTACAACTTCTTTTTCTTCGAACCCCCACCCTTTCTATCTTCTCGTGGCTCTCCCCTAACTCCTGTTTATAGACAACACTTGATATCTTCTCAAATATCTTCCATAACTCCAAAATCTTCATCTTTTTATTGGAACATTTGGTTTCTAACCGTGTTTCCATGCTAGGAAGCATGAAGAGGGGGACTTCCATGTTATCAAGGAGATGGTGGTTAGTGGTTTCTTGAAGGTGCCACGTGTTTCTTATGATGCTCAGTTGGCTAATCTTTTCACAAAAAGGTCTTTGTTATCCAATATTCTATAATCTTTTGCATGAACTACTTGGATCTTCTTTTGTCGCCGAGGATCTGCTGCATCTTCTTCAGCTAGTTGATTGGAGTTATTCTCTTGTCTTCTTTTCGAAAGAATGAGATTGTCTTTTGTTTTCTTTGTTTCAAGCTGATAAATTGTTCTCTGATAGCCCATATCAGTTTGAGAGGGGTGTTAAGTATAAAGTCAAAGTCTTATTCTGTTGACTTGTATTGACTCTTGTATTATTAGGACACCTGTCAGTCTTTGCTTTAGAAACAGTTGACAACAGAATGATAGCAGCTTAGTCATTTCCGACATTCTATATTCATCTCTCTAGTTTTCTCAGGTTGGCTTGACGAAGAAATTCGAAATGCATTTATGAAATTTCCCGACTGTATCACTTCTGAGAAAAAGATAACGTCAATGGATTTTCTTGTGAATCAAACGGGTTATAAACCATCGCTTATTGTCGGTGATTTTGAGTTTAAAGTTTGGAGAAGAGGAGTATACCTAGGTAGAAGCTCCAGAACCGTTGAAGCTATACCCAAGTGCTGTTAAATCGAGAGCTACCTAGTAGTGCTTCTGAAGGATGTTCAGTCCTGGAGGTATTAAACTTGAGAGTTTTCTGAATTTATCATTTTCTGTTGTTTGCTTACATGGTTAAAGGTAAAATGATACATTTTGATCTGTATATGGAGTGAATTCCAGTTCTTCGAAAGCAATGTTAAGAACTAGTACCCATTTTCAACCTTTTGTGATGAAGATGTGCACTATGATTTCTAATTGTAGAATGGAAAACTACTTAGGTGTTCTGTTTACCTAGAATATTATGCCACCCTCAATCCTCTCATCCGATCCTCAAACCCTAAAATCCAAATCGATTTTTTCAAATCTAAAGGTCTTTCTGGACTTGACCTTGCCAAGTTCATCTCCAGTGACCCACGGGTTCTCAGAGAGAGCTGAACAACCCAATTGTTTGGTAAAATAATTCATATTCTCTTTGTTATTGTTTTAAAGCTAATAGTTTTTTCTGTATTATTTTTTTTATAATCTGTCTACAAACCAAGATTGGTCCATAAAGGCGCATTCTCTATCAAAGTGTCACTGACAGGGTACGCTATTTGCAAAAGGGAGTGATTGACATTAGTAATATGGGGATTGAAGGTATTTGTAAACTTCAACCAGGATCCGCGTAAATATGTGAACAGAAACAAACATTAGTTCAGCTGCTCCAGACAAGAAGAAAGATGTTACAATTAGATGATTTTTTTTTAGGTTCAAAAGTTATTCCGCATTTAGTTCTCTGATGCCTAAGGTATAAGGAAAAGTTGTTTCTTAATTACCGACTATTTTAGCACATTCTGGTTGATGTGCACTAACTTGTGATTTCACTGTGATAGATACATTTTGTAATTGTGTCATTTTGAAAAGCACCAGAGCATCAAAAACACTTATTCCTGTCATTTTCCACCGGTAAATCTCATGTGTGAGTATAATTGCTAACGTCTCTTTCTGGCCTTTCTCGTCTCAACACTGTTTTGTTGTTGTTGTTGCAGGATTAACTTGTTGAAGTAGGTTGGGGATATTGTTGATGGGTGTCTTTATTATTACTACTGTAAGGATGGCAAGTCCAGAGTGTAATGGATGGCCATATAAAGTTTGCAACTGAAGAAGCTGCAAAGAAGGTATACTTCCCAGCTTATGCTCTAGAATTAGTCAAATGTTATGTATATCTTAAATTGCACTCATGATTAATTTACTGTTGCAGGCAGTAAATCTTCGTGAATACTTGTTGGGTCCCCGTATTAAACTTTTCCCTCGACTGGAAAACCCCGGAGCATCGAAAACACTTCTCATGAAGGACATACCATTTTACACTGTTAGATCTGATGTATGACTATATGCGATTGTTGTACCTTATTCTTTCTGACGTTAGTTACATTTCATCTTCTTAACACGCTTTTGTTATTGCTGTTGTAGGATCAAGTTCTTTAAACAGGTTGGGAAAATTGTTGATGTGTGTTTCTTTTGCGATAAGGATGAAAAGTTCGACTGGTCTCGCCATATTGAGTTTGCAACGGAAGAAGCTGCAGAGAAGGTAAACTTCCCAACTTAAGCTTCAGAATTAGTCGAAAGTCTGTGTAGATTGTACTTGCGATTAATTTACCATTGCAGATTTCCTAGCAGCTTTGGTTGCTAATTGCTTCCTTGGTGCCTTTCCTCCAGTTGATTTCTAGCGGTTTGCTTGGTACGAGCCATTGGTATTAGAAATTAGAGATCTAGATTGTTTATGGATTTCAGAGAGGGAAATTGAGAAGAGAGAGAAATTGATCTGTGAATTGTGTATATATGCTGATTAACCTTACTTCTTTCTGAGCTTTACCACATTTAACTGTCTTGACACTATCTTGTGGTTGCTGTTATAGGATCAATTTCTTTGAAAATGTTGGGGATATCATTGCTGTGCGCGTGTTTCTCTCGCGACAAGTATCAAACTACTTTAAGGAGAGTTTCCCATGTTGAGTTTGCATCTGAAGAAGCTGTGAAGGAGGTAGATTTCCCAGCTTATGCTCCAAAATCTGTTGCAAGTTCTGTATCTTAATTGTACTCATGACTATTGCAGGCAGTAAAGTGGAATGACAGAGACTCATTAGGCTGTCCTGTTCGACTTGGCATTGTTCGTGACAGACTGACAGCCTCTGTGTCCAAGGTCTTGATACTTCTCTCGGAATCGATAAGGTATAGACAGTTTGTGGGAGTTTGTCTCTATTTGTATCTATCAATTGATTGGTTCCTTAATTTAATTTCCCCAACAAACAGATCGGGAGCTTTGCGAATCCATCATTCTCGTGGAAGTTCCAGAGTACCACGACATTGGTGCTCACACTGGTTGGTAGATTTTCTACCAGGACGTCCATTGCAATTTCTTTTGGAGAGTACATACAGCATGACATGGACACTACATTTTTGTAGTAATTGGTAAGAAGTTGTTCCTTAATCTGTTCATTCAGACATAGAGGCCACGGTCGAGAAATGAATTCCGAGGATTGAATAACCAAAGCTCGAAATGAATTCCGAGGATTGAATAACCAAAGCGCGTAGCCCGGTAACCTTAACAATAGATTAATGTGTATCTGTAAATGCAAAAACAAAACAACTGACAATAAGGATGATGGTGATGGCCAGATCACAATGATGGCGTAATTCGTGTATTCTGCCTTTTTATGTGCTTTGCAATTTCCTTGTTCCTTGAATTGAGATAATTTGCAGATTTAATTTATCCTGAAACTCGAAAGAATTAGCTGATACACCTCCCACATATATTCGCAAATAGGTTAGCTATTCTAAAGGAATGGACTATTGATAGATTAGATTACTATCATGCCTGCATATAACGTTTGCCTAATAAAATGCCCTGCAACATCAGATGCTATATATCAAGAAAAATTCCATTTCCATTGTACAATGTAAGGATGATTTGAGAAAGCATTGCTTTCATCCCTCACATGTTTGGAAGGAATAGTTTTCTTTTTCACAAAACAGTTGATCTTCAGATATCAAACAGAATTAGATTAAATACCAAAAAAACAAATTTGAAGTCTTAGATACCAAAAACTTTGGAGTCTCATCATTAAAGAAAAAACAGCAGTGGAAGATAATAAGTCAACCCAACATCAGATCACTTGGGCTTCCTCCAATGCATCTTGAAAGGCAATCCAATCTTCGTCCAGTGGCAATAGTATCCCATTTCCCAATTCATAAGTGTCAAGTACGATTCCAACACATCCACTGCATGCAACACAGCAAAGGCAAATGGTGTCCAACAGGTACGATGAACAGGGTTCTGGGCTTTGTATGAAAACGAACGCCACCTTGGAAAGTATCGCGAGTTGTTTCTTCCTGACGCACCAACAAACGTGGGCAGCGAGCACACCTCCACCATAATGCTGGCACCGGTGGTTGCTTCTGAACGGCCTTCACGGAAGCCTGTGGGCCGGTGGTTGAAAGACTAGGGCTGCATTGTTGATCCTTCATTGGCAGCTGAGACTTGTGGAATGTCAATCCGGGCTCATACTGTTTACCATACATAATAGGACCAGAAGATGGCCTCGGTGTGGTGGCGAACTGACATACAAACAAGAAAAACCAATTTCACTATCGATGGAACGAAAACAAATCATAAAGACAAAAAAAAGAAAGGAAATCTAAATCCCAATTCAACATCCATAGGCAATCAAACAGAAAAAAAAATCCCCAAAAACACTTGAAATTACCTGGATAACAAAGACACATAGCTTTGCAGCTTCTTCCACTCCTAATCCTCCGTCACCAAGAGATGACTGCGAAACCGCCGAGTACCTGGATGATGAAAATACCTTTCTTAGACAACCAAAAATCACTCGAAACAAATACTGAAATAATTCAAAAATACTTAAAAACAGAACCAGAGAAACCCACTTTCTTATTCTTTCATAAACACTCACATTAACTCATCTCCCTTGATAATCAAACCCACTTTCTGATAAAAGTGAAAAACAATCAAACCCACAACAAATCAAAAATCACTCAAAAACAAATAGCTTAACAAATTCAAAAACAGAACCCTGAGAAACCCACTTTCTTATTCTTTCATAAACGCTCACATTAACCCATCTCCCTTCATAATCAAACCCACTTTCTGATAAAAGTGAAAAACAATCAAACCCACAACAAATCAAGAATCACTCAAGAACAAATAGCTTAACAAATTCAAAAACAGAACCCAGAGAAACCCACTTTCTTATTCTTTCATAGATACTCACATTAACCCATCTCCCTTGATAATCAAACCCACTTTCTCTGATAAAAGTAAAATACAATCAAACCCACAAAAAATCAAAAATCATTCAGAAATAAATAGCTGAATAAATTCAAAAAATACTTTAAAACAGAACCAGAAAAACCCACTTTCTTATTCTTTCATGAAAACTCACATAAACCCATCTTCCTTGATTATCAAACCCAATTTCTCTGATAAAAGTAAAAAACAATCAAACCCACACACAAAAAAAAAAAAGAAATCAAAGCAGAACCACAAAAACCTTTCATAAACCCATTTTTATCAAAACCAGACACTTACCTTGCTTGTTCTTTTGACTTCGGAGCAACACTGACTACTCCCTTATCATTGATGTCTGAACGCAAAAATTCCATCCTTCATGACAGAACACAAACCCTTTTCAGAAATCCATAACTTCAACCCATATTCTTACAAACAGAAACATCACAAGAAAAGAGAGTGAAACAATTCTCCAGGAAAGAATCTCCTTACCTTTTCTGTTTGGATAGCTTCCTTCCAAGGTCAAGGAGTTGAAAGATCTTGATAGCAAAACTTGGGAAACAAATTAAAATGAGACAATCTCTGTTACTGTTGCTCCCAGTCTCTCTGCTTCAGTCTAGTTTCTATATATAGGGAGACAATCTTTTGTTAATAGGGATTTTTAACAAACTGCCACACTTGCAAATCCCGATTCAAGAAAATGCCACCGTTTTTTTCAGAGTTTATTAAATGCCACAACCGTTAGATATTCCGTCAAGGCCCACTAACTCGGTCTATAATCATTGAAAAAGTCAATACAACGTGTCAACATTACCTAACTACCCTTGAATTCGTGTTGGTCCAAACTCGACAATGACTCACACTATTAGGTCGATTTGAATCAGAGATGAAATCTCTGTTGAAATCTCTTTCTCTTTCCTTTCTTCTCTTCCTTCTCCTTCTTCTTTTTCTCCGGCGTTCCAGAGATGAAATCTCTGTTGAGAAAACCTTGCAGAAAATTAGTGAAACCAATCAACCGAGTGTGGTGCTGATGAGTTCATAGTTGGGTTTGGTTAGAATCCACGATTGAGTTGAAGCGAAGTGTTTCTGTGAAGGTTAGAGTTTGATGTTGAGTTTATTTGGAATTGATAAGCTAAACGGGATGTTAACAGATGAAGATCAAAGGGTTATTGCTAAATTGAAGTTGTAGTATTGTCTTGAAGAAGAATTGAGATGTTAATGAAATTGTGAAGAAATTAGGGTTCCTGAAATGAATTTCGAGATTCAATTAAGGGTGAATAAGAAGGAATTAAAGGATGGGTTGAATAGATTGGAAGATTTTGATGGATGAATTGAGTTTGATTGAGAGAATAGAATATTTGGGAATTGAATTAGGGTTGGTTAAGAACTGATGTTGATGGATGTAATCTGAAGATGGGTTTTTGCCCAATTTGGTTTTGATCAAATGGTGGTCATGAATTACAGGAGTCGGTGGCTGAGATTGGGTCTAATGGCAGTTGTTCTTGGGTCATTGTAAGAGTGGTGAGAATCAAGAAGATGCTTGTAAGAAATTGCTTATATGTAAAAAACATATATAGTTCCACTGATACTGGTAGAGGGGAGCTGCATTGCAGTCAGTTGTGGCTAGTGATACTGGAATTGTTGTTCGAGACAAACTAGCATAAGAACTTCTCTAAGCAAAATTTAGTTGAAAAAACAAATCAAAATGTCGGTAGTAATGGAATCAAGTAGATCTAGTAGATATGTTGCTGATGTTGATTCAAGTTCAAACAAAGTGGGTTCTTGGGTTCTAAAAAAGAAACGGATGTATGCTTGCTCAACCACCAGCATTCTTCTATCCTACTGATGCCTTGCAGTTTGCTAAAATCTAAGTGTATGATTAATTGAATAGAAATGATCCCATCTTTGGAGTCGTGTTAGATTGAAGACATGATAGAGTGAATAAATCAGTTTTATGTGAATTTGATATGCCACCAGCAGAACACATGTAGGTGTTTCCTGAATTGCTTGAACCACCTGCTTCACTCGAAAATCAACAATCGAGTTCTCGTTGCGGCTGCCTGTTGACTGCCATGGCTGGATGTATTTCTGGAGTGGATGAAGTAGACTACAAGGGTTTTGGAATTCAGTAGAGTTTTGGACAGAGATTTCAAGTCGTGAAAATAGTTCTAAATGAGAACTTGTCGCTGCTGTTTTTAAGGGAGTGGTGTTGTTGGTTATGAAGATACAGAATGAATTTGATGGTGCAATGGAGGCTTGAATCGGTGTTGGTCTAGGCTTGAATCCGTGTTGGTCCAAACTCAGACAATGACTCACACTATTAGGTCGATTTGAATCAGTCCTAGTTAGATGGTTTGGGGTTAAATGTCTTTTATTAGGGCTGATTTACTGCCACGTAGGCACTAACGACAGTTAACCGTTTTCTCAGAAAAACGGGATGGAAAAGGTCAAATGTGTGGCATTAAATAAACTCTGAAAAAAACGGTGGCATTTTCTTGAACTGCAAATTGGAAGTGGGGCATTTTATTAAAATCCCCTTGTTAATAAAGCAAACTAAAATTCAATCGACATCTACGTGTACGACCGAAAACTAATGTTACGGAAGGGGAGAAGTGGGTGAACAAGATAAGGGTGCACTTTGTTCTTTTTTGAAATCAAAAATATACTGCGGTTATATTCAGAGTTTTGTCTCTTTCTCTCTGTGAATTCCCCTCTCACCCTCACCGTCAAGCAGAAACTAGCAGATTTTTACCTCTTTGTTCTAGAAGAAGAACAAAACCCTACGAATTTTGCTTTACATTTTTTTTGTTTTGCTCGGTTTTTTTACATCAGCTACTATCTATTGTAAATTAGAATCATTTTTCTTTTGATAAAAATGTAAGAAGTCGATATGAATATACTAAGAACAAGAACAGCACTAGAGTCAGTCAGATGGTAAACATTTGTTAACCCTATAAGACACCAAATGACCTTTTAGGCAGATTGTCAAGTATTGAAGGTGTTGCAATGTTAAAATATTGCAAAAACATGTCCATTCTACAGACGACCTCCTCAACACTCCACAAAATAGTGTTGGGTGTTACTGTATCATTTTCTAGGGGAATGTCTTTAACCGTATCTCCTGTTCGGTCTTATGTCTGAAAGCAATCACACCACCAAGCTTCAAAGTAGGCAATCAGAACACCATCCAACTGAATTACTCATCCGTGATTCATGGCAATGATAACTGATAAATCTGATCAAAAGATTCTTCTATTCTAGGCCGCAATGGCTTCTTTCTGCAGTATCACTAAGAGGACGGTAGCTCCAACTCTCTGATATCTGGTAATTCAAAAACCAAAGCAACAAAGAATGAATAATGTGACTGATATTTTCAACATCAATTTGTTTGTGATAGACTAGTAATTTATCATTGAAAAGTCAACCATCCAACGCAAATCCTTTCCCAAGAAATATACAGTCAATTACTTACATCGACCTAGTTACACCACGTTGTTGGAGACACCTTCAGAAGTCTTCAAACTTCCATGTACATCTCTCTGCTCCATTAACATGAACAGGTTTTCTGCGAGATCAACCAAAAAGTTTAACTCAGGTAGGATTCACATTCACCATAAACCATGTGCCACAAGCCTCACTTAGCATACTGACTGAATCAGGGGTGATGACAAACACATCTGCCCAAGCTAAATGTCCCATGTGTGGGTTTGGCTCTACATACATACACACAAGAGAGTAACCATATCAAAAACATCTTTTAGATGTCCAAAAAGGTCTATAATAAACCCTTACGCAGACAAAAGAAACGAGATTTTACCTTCACCATTCCAAATGCAAATCTTTGGATGACCACTGAGTTCTTTCACTATCATGCTGGATACCTATGTAATACATATAGCCAATGCCGGTAACTAGTTGGAAAAGGTTGGGGAGGTGCAGAGACAAATAAGCAATTATTGTTCATGCAGCTGTACCTTCTGAGGGGACATCCTAAAAAAAAAAAAAAGAGATTCTAAGACTTCCACAGCCTGCTAGCACATTCTGTAGAGAGCCTATTAACTGCTTGGCAAGATCAGCTCCGCAACCACAGTGGCCTGTCATAAGAATTTGAACAAATTATTAGATCTCGAAACACAAAGGTTGTCAGAAGACAATTTACTATGTCACATCTATGGGCAGAAACAATAAACTAGATCCAAAAGACACACCTTACCATTCTCATGTTTACAAGTTAAAAATAAACATGGGAGGCAGCCACTGCAACCACTCTCCCAAAGACAAGCAAAAAAATTGAGATGGAGAAATTTTGTATGTGCTGCTGATCTTCCTAATCTAACGGACCCAAGTTACTCAGCAATCATAGATAGCTTTTTTCATAATAAAATAAAATAATGCACAGAGAGGAAACTCTACGAGAACATACGGTCTAAAGTTTTCTGTTTTTTGTCCTGAATACTAAGTTCAAATTAGGATCTCGGGTCTCTTTCCTCTTCGATCAGTACATGCAACCACTGTTTCTATATCTGGCCAAACAAAGGGTAGTCAAATAATATGGAGGAGATAATTAGGCAACTGCATTTGACATTTTTTCCTGCGGTGAGGAAATTATAGCATTAAGAAGAAGTGATGAGCCACTCCAAAATGACAACCATTACATAGCAAAACAATTATGGACAAATAAATAAAAAACTAACCAAACAACGTGACACAATGAATACGATTTTCCAAAGATGATGTACATCCCTAACCTAAGGAAGTTCAGATCATCCAACATCATGATGAACTAGACTTACTTGAATCTCCACCAACAAACAATAAGAGCAATCACAAGACAAACCAGGAAAAGGAGTCTTTCAGACAAAAGTTCTCTTTCGGTAAAACAGAAAAATCTACTTTAGTGAATACTGAATGCAATGTAAAACAAGCAGAGGCTTAAACAAGTTTATACACTGTTCCATGTCAAGAACGAGCATAGTTTGAAGTACGTTTAACAAGAAATACAATCACCGAAGGTTGTAGACAAACCTGAACCACAAAGACATTTTCTGGAGCTAATTTTTCTACCGAACTTGCTATAGAGATGGTATCCCGACCAGATGCAACCACTAATAAAGGACCATCCCCGGAAGAAATGGCAACATTATTGAAAGACTAGTCGAAAGAATATCACGCAATTTCCTCTTATCATCACACATACATGTAAAACAATGCAAGTATGAATTCTACCAAAATATTAAACTAACGCCTTGCGCTAATCAAGTTCAATTTCCATGGAGCATTAAGATTCATGAAATTAGGCTAATCAATGCAATTGAAATACATTGCGTAAACAATTCGAATAAAGGTCATGGTTCTCATATGATTACAAGGATATATCACTATAACCTACAATCATATTTATGCTACTTGTGTTCAAGGATTATTGCTCGATGATTAATCCTAAACTAGCTATAGATATGAATATGAGTTCTACCAATTTGCAACTTGACAAAACAAATACTCAAATCATGTTGCAATACATCAATCATGCAACTATATTTTCAGAGAATCATGAACGATAAATATGAGACAAAACTAATTCATTAAACCCAAAATCATGTTATGTGAAATCCAACTCAAACCTTAAACCAATAATAAAACTCTAGCTCATGTTCATGGAGTTCATAACAAGAAGAAAGAGAAAAGGTTTCATGTTTCTAAACCCTAGAGCACAAAGTAGAAGAAGAGATCCCTAATGGAGATATCTAGGTTTAGAGAAAGAGTTTTCTATTTATATGCTTCTCCTATTCCAAAAGGATACTCTTTCCCATATTAGGTCTTATCAAAAGGGGAAATTAGGGGGAGACCCAAAAAAAATAATATTCTCGTTCTCAGGCCCACAATTAATTTTGTATACCGTGACACCCATAATTATATGAAATTATTATATGAATCAATACATAACTGGTTATGCATACTATCTTTTCAGGCATAACTCGTTATGCATACTATCTTTTTCAGGGGTATAATTGGCAGCACAACTTGGACATAACATATCTAAAAATCCGCGTCTTAGAATTTTACAAATTTTATATCGTTGGAAATCTTTTTAAAAGAGCTACGCAACGAGTACAAACAAGAATATCAAATCTTTGTTTTTAACGAAAAAATCGGAGGTGATCCTCATTTTAGGAATTTTTTTTGAAAACTTGATACTTAACCATTATGCAGTCACCAAAAACGATGCATAACACATTCCGCAGACGCATAACGAATTATGCAACCATTTTTTCGACTGCATAACAAGTTATGTATCTGCATAACAAAGTTATGCATCTATAACAAGTTATGTAACCATTGTTTTGGTTGATTTTAGCCGTACATATAAAAAATTGATGCATAATGCAGTATGCATCCATATTTACGGATGCATATCAGGTTATGCATCTATTTTCTCGATGCATTATGTAGGCATATTTTCGGACGCATAACAGGTTATGAAGGTTTTCTGGACTGCATAACAAGTTATGCAACAAATTTTGTAGATGCATAACAGGTTATGCATCCATTTTCACGAATGCATAACATGTTATGCAGACAGTTTCTCGACTGAATGACATGTTATGCAGTCATAACCACATCATCATCTTCTTTCATGTTTCATTAACTCCCACGCAAACCATTATCTTTCAGTTATTCGGGGGCTCTTGGTCAAAATCATGTATTTACACCATCATCTTCTTTCATGTATTTACACCATCATCTGCAATTAAACCTGCATAACAGGTTATGCAGGTTTTCTGGACTGCATAACAAGTTATGCAACAAATTTTGTAGATGCATAACAGGTTATGTCTCCATTTTCACGAATGCATAACATGTTATGCAGACAGTTTCTCGACTGAATGACATGTTATGCAGTCATAACCACATCATCATCTTCTTTCATGTTTCATTAACTCCCACGCAAACCATTATCTTTCAGTTATTCGGGGGCTCTTGGTCAAAATCATCTATTTACACCATCATCTTCTTTCATGTATTTACACCATCATTTGCAATTAAACCTTCTTCACAACTCATCCAGTATTGCTTACTCCAACTCAATTCATGGCTGAGAGTTTCATAAAAATCTGAAATTCATTTCAAAATCTTCATTGAAAACAAGTTTTGATCATAAATCTATGATGACCAAACCGTGTTCTACAAACCCATTTAGGGATTTTTGCTGCTACCATTAATAACAGTAGTGAATTTAAATTGTAATGAAGAGAATCGATAGTAAGAGTGTTCGTCATTAATTCGAAGAAGAAAACGATTTGGTGCTGCTGTTGAGATCAATCGAATTTAGGCATGAATTTATTCTCGAAATCAATCGAATCTCTCCCTTTTTCTGAGATTTAGGTATAGTGGAGAAGAAGAAGAAGAAAAAAAGACGAAGCAGAAGAAGAAAAAAAAAGACAGAAACAGAATTTTATATATTTTGGGTTTGAGAATAATTTTCTTCCAAAATTTGGGTGCGCGCCTATAGTTTTGGGAGCGTGGGTTTCACAGTAGAGACATCAAGGAGAATGGGTCTCCCTGTAGTTTTCACTTATCAAAACCCATCTCCAAGTGGTCCACCAAGCCCATGCGTGGAAAATACCCGTGTGAAAATTTTGTCCAAACACTGTCACCGGCAAAACTGGTGTCGCCGGCCGGAATACATCATCACCGGCAACCTGTAGTCTGCCACTGGCTAACTGGGTCAAGCTAACGGTCTTCCGGGGTCGCCGTCATCTTTAACGGTCAAGTTAACGTCACCGTTACCTGTGGATCAGTGAGTCAAGTACCTGGATCGTTGAGTCAACTCGCTGTACACCGACTCCGGCAGAGTTTCCTCTGTTTCTGTCAGATCCAGGCAAAATTCAGGCCTTTTATAACTCCTCCCCTGCACAGTTTACATTCACACATACATCATTCATTCATGCTTCGTTTATAACACATCATCTTGTACTACCACCACTGCCATCTCCAACTGCATCACTCCATGTATATTCATCGCCAGTAGCAATTAGACTGAAATACAAACTCATAACCTTGACTTGCTCCTTGTCTTTCACAGCCACTGCACCTGCAACTTCCATTCCAGCTTAGGTCACAACCAGCACACACAACCAACCCCACTGCAATCACAGTCCTTCTAATCTCAGCATCACCACTTGTAATGAACTTAAGCAGCAACACCAACAAGTCTAGCCTGCGACAAACACCACAAATCACATTGTCGACTCTTGACTGCAGGTTCAGTTTCAATATCGGCTCAATCTCTTCTCAGCACCAACACGCACTCCATTCCTTGGCATCAACAGCTCCAAACCATGGCGTCAACAGCTCCAGTTGACATTCTCAACATCTCAGTCCCTGCAATTGCACTGCCATATTTCAGCACCATTCAACAGCAGTTCAGCCAGTTCAACCACCTGTTAAACCAACTCCAACCCAGCTTCTTCACCCATCCAACGTAACCACAACAACCATCTAATCTTTGATTCAGTTCACTTGCAGCTTCAGATTCAGAGTATTGCTTCACATCAGCTGCTCAAAACCCTTCCATCACCAACAAATTCCGTGAAAACCCATCGACAATCTTCGCTGCATCAACTAATCCTTCGACTCCATTCTTCAATTTCAACCCTGAGTTTCTCTTCTTGTTCTTCATTTGCAGATTCAAATCCCTAATTTCATCCTCTGTGCATCAATCAACGTTTCTCTCCTTTATCTCGGATTTACAGCAGCCTCAGTTCCTTCTCGTTCTAAGATTCGAATGGCAACTACTCTCTCAAATTCTCTCAATTTCTAATCGATTCCAGCATAAACAGCAGTCGTTGCTTTGTTTTCATTTCAGGTAAAAGAGGTGGTGAATGAGAGAAAACATCTCTCGATTTTAGGGTTTTAATAATGAGATAGCTATTTCCACCCATTGTGCTTGGATACGACCACCCAATGGCAGCCCCTTAACTTCAGCTGGGCTTGTCTTTAGTGCTCCTCTAGGACTGGTCGACCCTTAACCTTGGCTCCGCTCTCAATAGTGGTTGTTTGTGAAACAATTTTACCTTCTGCGCTTTTGTGAAATTACTGGCGATTTGTTCTTCTTTCGTTCACAATGACTCCAAACACCTGTATACTCAAAAGTAAACATAAAATACATAATTCACACGAAAAATACCAAAGAAAGCATAATCAATAGATAATAAATTTAGATGTTTTAAACACCTATCAAATTCCCCCGCACTTAGACTTTGCTAGTCCTCGAGCAAATCAAACAAAAGTAATTCCAAATCATACACACAACTCCGTCTCGTCGAGGATACGATTACTCTTAGCATGAATAACAGGCCTTTGAACCCCTGGGTGTCCCTAGTGGACGAGTTATAGTCTCGTGAAGGTTTACAAGAGGTGTACCTACAAAACCTTTTACTCCAAATTCCAACTACCTGTGAGAAATTTATGGCACTAAACATTTTTTATTCGATGGCTTACAATCGATGATTACAAGAGGAAGTACCCACTTTCGAATCCAATTCATCCATAAATTAGTAATATAGCTTTATCAGAAAGTTGAACACAACCACAATACTCGGAATCTAATCAACCACAATCACATGAAAAGATTAAGAAGATGGATATAGAAAATAGATGGTGGCGAACTGATGACTAAGGTGAACAGTGTTTCCCATATATGTTTGAAGGTCACTGCCAAAATAATCCTAAAAATCCTATTGGATTGAGATACTGGTCCGAATACTAATATCAACACAGCTGGCTACAAGGGAACCAGTGATCAATTTTATTCAACACAATAATAATATTTTTTTTTAATTTTTTTTTTTTTTGCATTGACATCATGATTGGATCTTGTGGATCCAAGCGCATGTTTCTTGTCAGCAGATTACATGATAGTCCCTTGGATCCTGCACTCCACGCTTTCTTAGGCGATGGAGATAGGGAGAACACACACATGTTGCTTTATCCAAGTGTCAAATTTATTCCTTTTGGTCAATTGGTCGGTCTCTTTTTTTCTTTTTTTTTTTTTTTTTTTTTTTTTTTGGTAACTCAATCACTCTATTTCATCCTAGCAGTGATAACAATTTGATGTTCGTGCTCCACCAATTCACCTAGATAAACAATAGATAAATATGGAAAAATAAAAATAGAACGTGATATGGTGACGACTCCGAGATATGGTGACAACTAACATATTATTTGTTTTTATATTTTGTTCGTTTTCATATGAATAGGCTCTACTAATGGGTTCCTCAACTCCTACAACCACGATGTTTCCATTAGTGTAAGGCACAAGTTGCTAGACTTTCTCTTCTTTTCTTTTTAGTTTTTCTTCTTTTTTTTTTTATAAACACAAGGAAAAACTAACAAGGCTAAAAACTCTATATGAGAACACTCCCCCACGCTTAAACTTTACATTGTCCTCAATGTAAATTGAATCGTCCAAAGAAAGTCGAGGTGGGAAATGCATAACATGATATAAATACACAATAAGAAAATAAAATGCATAATAAAACTCATACTCCAACTCATAGCTATTTCTGAACAATAAAGGATAAACACTAAACAACCTATTTAGTTGGCATCTAATCTCAACTAATCCAATATATATACCTCATCGTCAAGAAAAAATTCCATCTACTTAGAAAGGCTAGTGTTTATTCTAAATTGTTCAAAAATCTCTAAAAGTTGGAGTTTTGATATGTAAATGTCCAAAATAAGAAAATAAAGATAAAATACTTGAAAAATAAAAAGATAGAGATATATACACAAAACCAGTGGGTTTCATCCCATTTAGCGCTTGGTTTAAAGTCGTCAACCCGACTTGCAAGACGGATTCTTCATACACCAATAATCGGAAAAGTTGGGGATCCACCCATAGCACCTGTTTTGCAAACACTAGCTTCACACAAATATTAGTAATATGAAGCATAAGGGAAGCTATCAACCAATAAAAGTTTCCCCCACACTTATTCTTGTCCACACTTGGAATTGTATAAAGAATATAGAAGTCGGGTACTTCCACGGTTTCTTGTTCCAAAACCTGCATAGTATGAGAATCTAGTATCTCTAATGGAGGATATCGCGAAATAAAGTCATTCAACAATATTCTCGAAGCACATACATTCAAACCAATAAGAGGTAAAGGAGAAGAAACAATAGGCAACGGGTTAGACAAACCTTGCACAATCTCTTGTATTATAGAATATTCTTTATCCTTGAAAAACTCAAGTGAATTATTCACCTCTTTTATATCATGGTCCTCTATCAAATCTTGCAACCATTCTTCGTCCGTTTCTGCCTTAACCAAAGTCTCGACATCAACATCTTCATTACAATCCTGTGCAAGCTCAATTGGGTCTTCCACAATATTGGTCATATCGGTTTCATTCTCAACACACTCCTCTTTGCAAGGTACATACTCCACTGCGGATTCAAGTCTCACCATAAGGAACTTTTTTAAAGCACTCAATGCATCATCCTCAAGCTCTACCTTTTGAATAGGTTCTTGATCGTTATAAAGATCAATTCTCGAATAAGCTACACTAGTGTCATCATATTCTTTTTTATCTTCACCTTGATCGCAAAAAGACTCCATTATACACTACTCGGGGATGTCACCATAAATTGGTTCAAGCGATGTATTTGCATAGTTATCATCACTATCATAGTCAACATAAGATTGGATACCATTTCCCAAAGATTGGTCTTTCGCATAATTTTGCATGTCCTCTTTGTATTTTTCAATGCCTTGTCATAAATTGGAAGCACCTTTTTGAAGCTCTTGGAGTGATCCATCCAAATTTTGAAAATAGTGTTCCATTTGTTGGAAAAGCTCGTTCGACAAGGAAAAGTAGATCACTTACTTCAGTATTGTTAGTCCAATTATCTTCCCTTTGAATGGGTGAATGATCATAACTACGATCAAAAATTGGGCCAAACATACTATGAGCATATTCGTTTGACAAAATTGGTTCCACGCTTGGTTTTCTACAAACTGACTCCATGCTAACCATAAATTGTTGCATCTCATCTACCAAACTCGAAGAAATATGAATAGGAGTACAACTAGTCTCCCCTCCTTGTGGTTGCTCACCTACATACCTACCATAAGAAGGTTGATATGTATGAGAATAACTCAAAGGGTACGTAGAATATTAACCATAACCAAAGGATTAGTTTTGATGGTACTCCTCATAAGGGTGATAGTTGTCATGTTGTTGAGGTTGAAAGCCGTATTGATTGCTCCAAAATGTTCCGTCTATAGAAATTGGTTCCTGAAACGAGATTCTCAAAACTCGGTTAAGAACCAAAAAAATATGAAAAACTAAAACAAGAAACAAAACTAAAAACAAAAATAAGAAACAAGTGACAACCGCTGCCTCCCCGGCAGCGGCGCCAAAATTTGATCATTGTCGTAGGCGTCAAAAATAATTACACTTTCTTACTACTCAAAATATATAATGAAGCAAGGGCAAGAAAGGATCGTTCCCACAGAGAGGACTAGGTTGTCAATATGTTTCGGTTTCCTATAGGTAACGAGGGTGGATTTTCTGATTTTTATAACTAAACAAAACTAAAAGCAAACAAAGCAATAAAGCAAGCAATTCAGAAATATGTGAAAGTATTGGTCAAGGGTTTCGTTTTCATTCACTAACATGTTCTTGTCATAATAACTAGAATTGATATTTAATCTCTCATTATCAAAATCCCTAAGATACCTAGTCGAAAGAATATCCCGCAATTTCCTCTTATCATCACACATACATGTAAAACGATGCAAGTATGAATTCTACCAAAAGAATAATCTAACGCCTTGCACTAATCAAGTTCAATTCTCATGGAGCATTAAGATTCATGAAATTAGGCTAATCAATGCAATTGAAATACATTGCGCAAACAATTCGAACAAAGGTCATGGTTCTCATATGATTACAAGGATATATCAGTATAACCTACAATAATATTTATGCTACTTGTGTTCAAGGATTATCGCTCGATGATTAATCCTAAACTAGCTATAGATATGAATACGAGTTCTACCAATTTGCAACTTGACAAAACAAATACTCAAATCATGTTGCAATACATCAATCATGCAACTATATTTTCAGAGAATCATGAACGATAAATATGAGACAAAACTAATTCATTAAACCCAAAATCATGTTATGTGAAATCCAACTCAAACCTTAAACCAATAATAAAACTCTATCTCATGTTCATGGAGTTCATAACAAGAAGAAAGAGAAAAGGTTTCATGTTTCTAAACCCTAGAGCACAAAGTAGAAGAAGAGATCCATAATGGAGATATCTAGGTTTAGATAAAGAGTTTTCTATTTATATGCTTCTCCCATTCCAAAAGGATACTCTTTCCCATATTAGGTCGTCTCAAAACCCATCTTCAAGTGGTCCACCAAGCCCATGTGAAAATTTTGTCCAAAAACTGTCGCCGGAAAAACTGGTGTCGCCGGCCGGAATAAATCATCACCGGCTACCTGTAGCCTGCCGCTGGCTAACTGGGTCAAGCTAACGGTCTTCCGGGGTCGCCGTCATCTTTAACGGTCAAGTTAACGTCACTATTATCTATGGATCAGTGAGTCAAGTACCTGGATCGTTGAGTCAACTCGTTGTACTCCGATTCCGACCGAGTTTCCTCTGTTTCGGTCCGATCCAGGCCAAATTCAGGCCTTTTATAACTCCTTCCCTGCACAGTTTACATTCACACATACATCATTCATTCATGCTTCGTTTATAACACATCATCTTGTACTGCCACCACTGCCCTCTCCAAATGCATCACTCCATGTATATTCATCACCAGTAGCAATTAGACTGAAATCAAAACTCATAACCTTGACTTGCTCCTTGTCTTTCACCGCCACTGCACCTGCAACTTCCATTCCAGCTTAGGTCACAACCAGCACACACAACCAACCCCACTACAATCTCAGTCCTTCTAATCTCAGCATCACCACTTGTAATGAACTTAAGCAGCAACACCAACAAGTCTAGCCTGCGACAAACACCACAAATCACATTGTCGACTCTTGACTGCAGGTTCAGTTTCAATATCGGATCAATCTTTTCTCAGCACCAACACGCACTCCATTCCTTGGCATCAACAGCTCCAAACCATGGCGTCAACAGCTCCAGTTGACATTCTCAACATCTCAGTCCCTGCAATTGCACTGCCATATTTCAGCACCATTCAACAGCAGTTCAACCAGTTCAACCACCTGTTAAACCAACTCCAACCCAGCTTCTTCACCCATCCAACGTAACCACAACAACCATCTAATCTTTGATTCAGTTCACTTGCAGCTTCAGATTCAGAGTATTGCTTCACATCAGCTGCTCAAAACCCTTCCATCACCAACAAATTCCGTGAAAACCCATCGACAATCTTCGCTGCATCAACTAATCCTTTGACTCCATTCTTCAATTTCAACCCTGAGTTTCTCTTCTTGTTCTTCATTTGCAGATTCAAATCCCTAATTTCATCCTCTGTGCATCAATCAATGTTTCTCTCCTTTATCTCGGATTTACAGCAGCCTCAGTTCCTTCTCGTTCTAAGATTCGAATGGCAACTACTCTCTCAAATTCTCTCAATTTCTAATCGATTCCAGAATAAACAGCAGCCGCTGCTTTGTTTTCATTTCAGGTAAAAGAGGTGGTGAATGAGAGAAAACATCTCTCGATTTTAGGGCTTTAATAATGAGATAGTTATTTCCACCCATTGTGCTTGGATACGACCACCCAATGGCATCCCCTTAACTTCAGCTGGGCTTGTCTTTAGTGCTCCTCTAGGACTGGTCAACCCTTAACCTTGGCTCCGCTCTCAATAGTGTTTGTCTGTGAAATGACAATTTTACCTTCTGCGCTTTTGTGAAATTACTGGCGATTTCTTCTTCTTTCGTTCAGAATAACTCCAAACACATGTATACTCAAAAGTAAACATAAAATACATAATTCACACGAAAAATAGCATAGAGAGCATAAACAATAGATAATAAATTTAGATGTTTTAGACACCTATCAGATTCCCCCACACTTAGACTTTGCTAGTCCTCGAGCAAATCAAACAAAAGTAATTCCAAATCATACATACAACTCTGTCTCGTCGAGGATACGGTTACTCTTAGCATGAATAACAGGCCTTTGAACCCCTGGGTGTCCCTAGTGGACGAGTTATAGTCTCGTGAAGGTTTACAAGCGGTGTACCTACAAAACCTTTTACTCCAAATTCCAACTACCTGTGAGAAATTTATAGCAGTAAACATTTTTTATTCGATGGCATACAATCAATGATTACTTGAGGAAGTACCCACTTTCGAATCCAATTCATCCATAAATTAGTAATATAGCTTTATTAGAAAGTTGAACACAACCACAATACTCGGAATCTAATCAACCACAATCACATGAAAATATTAAGAAGATGGATATAGAAAGTAGATGGTGGCGAACTGTTGACTAAGGTGAACAGTGTTTCCCATATCTATCTGAAGGTCACTGCCAAAATAATCCTAAAAATCCTATTGGATTGAGCTACTGGTCCGAATACTAATATCAACACAGCTGGCATATACAAGGGAACCAGCGGTCGACAAACTTAATTCTAGATCAATTCACTGGCATATACAAGGGAACCAGTGATCAATTTTATTCAACACAATAATAATGTTATTTTAAAAAAAAAAAATTCATTGACATCATGATTGGATCTTGTGGATCCAAGCGCATGTTTCTTGTCAGCAGATTACATGATAGTTCCCTTGGATCCTGCACTCCACGCTTGCTTAGGCGACGGAGACAGGGAGAACACACACATATTGCTTTATCCAAGTGTCAAATTTATTCCTTTTGGTCAATTGGTCGGTCTTTTTTTTTTCTTTTTGGTAACTCAATCACTCTATTTCAGCCTAGCAGTGATAGAAATTCGATGTTCGTGCCCTACCAATTAACCTAGAGAAACAATAAATATGGAAAAATAAAAATAGAACGTGATATGGTGACGACTCCAAGATATGGTGACAACTAACATATTATTTATTTTTATATTTTGTTCGTTTTCATATGAATAGACTCTACTAATGGGTTCCTCAACTCCTACAACCACGATGTTTCCATAAGTGTAAGGCACAAGTTGCTAGACTTCCTCTTCTTTTCTTTTTAGTTTTTCTACTTTTTTTTTTTTTTTTTTTATAAACACAAGGCAAAACTAACAAGGCTAAAAACTCTATATGAGAACACTCCCCCACACTTAAACTTTACATTGTCCTCAATCTAAATTGAATCGTCCAAAGAAAGTCAAGGTGGGAAATGCATAACATGATATAAATACACAATAAGAAAATAAAATGCATAACAAAACTCATACTCCAACTCATAGCTATTTCTGAACAATAGAGGATTAACACTAAGCAAGCTATTTAGTTGGCATCTAATCTCAATTCAGCCAATATATATACCTCATTGTCAAGAAAAAATTCCATCTACTTAGAAAGGCTAGTGTTTATTCTAAATTGTTCAAAAATCTCTAAAAGTTGGAGTTTTGATATGCAAATGTCCAAAATAAGAAAATAAAGATAAAAGACTTGAAAAATAAAAAGATAGAGATAGATACACAAAACCAGTGGGTTGCCTCCCATTTAGCGCTTGGTTTAAAGTCGCCAACCAGACTTGCAAGACGGATTCTCCATACACCAATAATCGGAAAAGTTGGGGATCCACCCATAGCACCTGTTTTGCAAACACTAGCTTCACACAAAAATTAGTAATATAAAGCATAAGTGAAGCTATCAACCAATAAAAGTTTCCCCCACACTTATTCTTGTCCACACTTGGAAGTGTATAAAGAATATAGAAGTCGGGTACTTCCACGGTTTCTTGTTCCAAAACCTGCATAGTATGAGAATCTAGTATCTCTAATGGAGGACATCGCGAAACAAAGTCATTCAACAATATTCTCGAAGCACATACATTCAAACCAATAAGAGGTAAAGGAGAAGAAACAATACGCAACGGGTTAGACAAATCTTGCACAATCTCTTGTATTATAGAATCTTCTCCATCCTTGAAAAACTCAAGTGAATTATTCACCTCTTTTATATCATGGTCCTCTATCAAACCTTGCAACCATTCTTCGTCCGTTTCCGCCTTAACCAAAGTCTCGACATCAACATCTTCATTACAATCCTTTGCAAGCTCAATTGGGTCTTCCACAATATTGGTCATATCGGTTTCATTCTCAACACACTCCTCTTTGCAAGGTACATACTCCACTGAGGATTCAAGTCTCACCATAAGTAACTTTTTTAAAGCACTCAATGCATCATCCTCAAGCTCTACCTTTTGAATAGGTTCTTGATCGTTATAAAGATCAATTCTCGAGTAAGCTACACTAGTGTCATCATATTACTTTTCATCTTCACCTTGATCGCAAAAAGACTCCATTGTACACTCCTCGGGGATGTCACCATAAATTGGTTCAAGTGATGTATTGGCATAATCATCATCACTATTATAGTCAACATAAGATTGGCTACCACTTCCCAAAGATTGGTCTTTCGCATAATTTTGCATGTCCTCTTTGTATTCTTCAATACCTTGTCTTAAATTGGAAACACATTTTTGAAGCTCTTGGAGTGATCCATCCAAATTTTGAAAATAGTGTTTCATTTGTTGGAAAATCTCGTTCGACAAGGAAAAAGTAGAATCACTTACTTCAGTATTGTTAGGCCAATTATCTTCCCTTTGAATGGGTGAATGATCATAACTACGATCAAAAATTGGGCCAAACATACTATGAGCATATTCGGTCGACGAAATTGGTTCCACGCTTGGTTGTCTACAAACTGACTCCATGCTAACCATAAATTGTTGCATCTCATCTACCAAACTCGAAGAAATATGAATATGAGTACAACTAGTCTCCCCTCCTTGTGGTTGCTCACTTACATACCTACCATAAGAAGGTTGATATGTATGAGAATAACTCATAAGGGATAGTTGTCATGTTGTTGAGGTTGAAAGCCGTATTGATTGCTCCAAAATGCTCCGTCCATAGAAATTGGTTCCTGAAACGAGATTCTCAAAACTCGGTTAAGAACCAAAAAAATATGAAAAACTAAAACAAGAAACAAAACTAAAAACAAAATTAAGAAACCAAAAACAAGTGACAGCCGCTGTCTCCCCGGCAGCGGCGCCAAAATTTGATCGCTGTCGTAGACGTCAAAAATAATTACACTTTCTTACTACTCAAAATATATAATGAAGCAAGGGAAAGAAAGGATCGCTCCCACATAGAGGACTAGATTGTCAATATGTTTCGGTTTCCTATAGGTAACAAGGGGGGATTTTCTGATTTTTATAACTAAACAAAACTAAAAGCAAACAAAGCGATAAAGCAAGCAATTCAGAAATATGTGAAAGTATTGGTCAAGGATTTCGTTTTCATTCACTAACATGTTCTTGTCTTAATAACTAGAATTGATATTTAATCTCTCATTATCAAAAGCCCTAAGATACCTAGTCGAAAGAATATCCCGCAATTTCCTCTTATCATTACACATACATGTAAAACGATGCAAGTATGAATTCTACCAAAAGAATAACCTAACGCCTTGCGCTAATCAAGTTCAATTCCCATGGAGCATTAAGATTCATGAAATTAGGCTAATCAATGCAATTGAAATACATTGCGCAAACAATTCGAACAAAGGTCATGGTTCTCATATGATTACAAGGATATATCACTATAACCTACAATAATATTTATGCTACTTGTGTTCAAGGATTATCGTTCGATGATTAACCCTAAATTAGCTATGGATATGAATATGAGTTCTACCAATTTTCAACTTGACAAAACAAATACTCAAATCATGTTGCAATACATCAATCATGCAACTATATTTTCAGAGAATCATGAACGATAAATATGAGACAAAACTAATTCATTAAACCCAAAATCATGTTATGTGAAATCCAACTCAAACCTTAAACCAATAATAAAACTCTAACTCATGTTTCATGGAGTTCATAACAAGAAGAAAGAGAAAAGGTTTCATGTTTCTAAACCCTAGAGCACAAAGTAGAAGAAGAGATCCCTAATGGATATATCTAGGTTTAGAGAAAGAGTTTTCTATTTATAAGCTTCTCCCATTCCAAAAGGATACTCTTTCCCATATTAGGTCTTCTCAAAACCCATCTCCAAGTGGTCCACCAATCCCATGTGTGGAAAATACCCGTGTGAAAATTTTATCCAAAAACTGTCGCCGGAAAAACTGGTGTCGCCGGCTGGAATACATCATCACCGGCTACCTGTAATCTGCCGCTAGCTAACTGGGTCAAGCTAACGGTCTTCCGGGGTCGCCGCCCGATTCCAGCAGAGTTTTCTCTGTTTCTGTCCGATCCAGGCCAAATTCAGGCCTTTTATAACTCCTCCCCTGCACAGTTTACATTCACACATACATCATTCATTCATGCTTCGTTTATAACACATCATCTTGTACTGCCACCACTGCCATCTCCAACTGCATCACTCCATGTATATTCATCACCAGTAGCAATTAGACTGAAATCAAAACTCATAACCTTGACTTGCTCTTTGTCTTTCACAGCCAATGTACCTGCAACTTCCATTCCAGCTTAGGTCACAACCAGCACACACAACCAACCCCACTGCAATCTCAGTCCTTATAATCTCAGCATCACTACTTGTAATGAACTTAAGCAGTAACACCAACAAGTCTAGCCTGCGACAAACACCACAAATCACATTGTCGACTCTTGATTGCAGGTTCAGTTTCAATGTCGGCTCAATCTCTTCTCAGCACCAACACACACTCCATTCCTTGGCATCAACAGCTCCAAACCATGGCGTCAACAGCTCCAGTTGACATTCTCAACATCTCAGTCCCTGCAATTGCACTGCCATATTTCAGCACCATTCAACAGCAGTTCAGCCAGTTCAACCACCTGTTAAACCAACTCCAACCCAGATTCTTCACCCATCCAACGTAACCACAACAACCATCTAATCTTTGATTCAGTTCACTTGCAGCTACAGATTCAGAGTATTGCTTCACATCAGCTGCTCAAAACCCTTCCATCACCAACAAATTCAGTGGAAACTCATCGACAATCGTCGTTGCATCAACTAATCCTTCGACTCCATTCTTCAATTTCAACCCTGAATTTCTCTTCTTGTTCTTCATTTGCAGATTCAAATCCCTAATTTCATCCTCTGTGCATCAATCAACGTTTCTCTCCTTTATCTCGGATTTACAGCAGCCTCAGTTCCTTCTCATTCTAAGATTCGAATGGCAACTACTCTCTCAAATTCTCTCAATTTCTAATTGTTTCCATCATAAACAGCAGCCGCTGCTTTGTTTTCATTTCAGGTAAAAGAGGTGGTGAATGAGGGAAAACATCTCTCGATTTTAGGGCTTTAATAATGAGATAGTTATTTCCACCCATTGTGCTGATAGTCACATTTTTGTGTCTAAATTTCCTCAATGTCTGTTTTGTTGGAATTCGATTTTTGTGCTAATATGGTGTTTTTATGTTTTTTTAGGTATTTTTGGAAATAAAAATTTTCGAAAAAAATCGGCATCCCAGTGCTACTCGCACCCCTACTCTGGTTAGGGGGCATCTTCTTCAACATTTCAAACAAAGAATTTGGCGGGAAATTCTTGCAGATGGCTGGTGAATTTTTGGATCAGAGGTTGAACGTGATTTTATCAGATTCAATCATTCAATTTGGTTGGGCTGGTCCTGTTAGGACTAAACAGGGTCGATATGTCTTCTTGGATCGAGTAAATTGGGCTGGATAATTGTTTCTCGACGAAACAAAGATGAGGATAATCGTTTCTCGATGAAATAAGACTACAAGGAGCAGTCGTAATTGCTACAGTGGTTGCGACACATAGTGACAGTCGTAGAAGCTACATCGATAACGACCCACAGCCGAGGGTCGTAGTTCAGGAGACAGTCTTAGAGTAACAGTAAAAATGACACATCCTCTGTATCGTTCTCTGGTTTGTAACAAATATAATTGTTACAAACCCGATTTTGAATTATTTCTCCATTTTCTCCTTGTAAACACCTTTTTGAGCAATGAAAAATTCCTTTGAGTGTGTTTTCACCATGCGGAGCTAGACCCCATCACTGGGACAACGAAGGAAGCAACTTTTCATGATTGTGGTAAATGAATTAATTCTTTTATTGACTTTTTGCATAGATTTAATTGCTTTATGATTTCTATTAATTATTTGTTATTTTGTTAGATGCCGCATGCTTAGTTCTAAATACTTTAGATGCGTCATTCTTTTAACTTACAAATAATATTTTACGAAATCTATTTTTGGCAAAGAACTAGAGTCACAACTTCTTTTGTTTGAGATATATTTTCTAGAGTTAATGACTGAACCATAACAATATGAAAAGTAGTGGAATCTCGCGTCTCAGCGTCTCTTCATCTTGTGACAAATTGTGTATATATATTTTTCCTTATTTTCTTTATTAAGTCTTAAAACAAATTCTCAACAAATATGAGTGAACGAATGATCTTAATACAACTCAATTGAAAATCACATCATGTGCTTGGATACGACCACCCAATGGCAGCCCCTTAACTTCAGCTGGGCTTGTCTTTAGTGCTCCTCTAGGACTGGTCGACCCTTAACCTTGGCTTTGCTCTCAATAGCGTTTGTCTGTGAAATGACAATTTTACCTTCTGCGCTTTTGTGAAATTACTGGCGATTTCTTCTTCTTTCGTTCAGAATGACTCCAAACACCTGTATACTCAAAAGTAAACATAAAATACATAATTCACACGAAAAATAGCAAAGAAAGCATAATCAATAGATAATAAATTTAGATGTTTTAGACAACTATCAACCCCCGTTTTTTCAATTAGTATCAGAGCAAGCAAACATGTTTAAGACCTTACAAGTCTGTGTTTGTAGCGATCTGACTCTATGGACAAGAGTACTATCTCTGATAAACGCGTCACCAGTAATAAAAATTCTCTCTCTTCTGAATCTATTAAAGAGAAAATTTCAATCTCGAATATAGAGAAACCTTGTGGTTCGACGAGACAGACAAACAATGACATGAGTGTTCATGATTACCCTTCAAAGAGACCTTCTCTTCTAATGAATGGGATACAGCTGAAGAGAGTAAATTGATTCTAAATCTTGTTAGAATGCAAGCTATTAGAATGAATCAGTTAAAACACCATGTCAATGTTCTTCTTGGTATTGTAAGAGATTGCAAAGTCCACGGCAACGCTGAAGAGCTCTTCATGCTTGACTCTTGAGGCCAGCCTCGAAAAGGATGCCTTGGATATTGAACGCCGCTTGAAGAAACTCTCCATTCAAGGATGTTCAAAGCAATATAATGTACCAAGAACTTATGATGCTTTACATTCAGAAGTAAATACAGATGTTCCTAATGTTTCCTCCAATCATGAACTTGGGACATTCTGTAAAAGAGATAACTCTTCTGACGGTAATATTAAGACTACATCCTCAAATCATTCATATGATCAAAAGGTATGTCTTGTTTGTGAGACCAAGTGTTCTGTTAGACAGAAGAGAAACTCCAAGTTGAATAAAGACTCCTTAGTTCAACTTCAACACACCCTAGATTTGATTCTCAAAGGTGTGACTGACATCCGTATGATTGAGCCAATTGGTTTTCGTACCTATCTTGTGTATGCAACCAGGAAAGTCAGTGCAGTGAGTTCCTTCAATGTTCAAGGGAAGAATAGACGTCTTAATAAACATCGTCCTAAGAAAGTTCAACGCTTTGTCTCTAAATGCAACATTGTTCCTGCTGAGAAGATCATTCCAGAAGAAAGGAAAATTGATAAGATAAGAAAGGATATTAAAGAGATAATTGTAAGATACAAAGAGCTTGTCAACAGATTATCTTCTTCCTTATGTCAAGGCACTTCTGGTAAGAACTCTAACTATGTCTCTTACTTTGACGACAGTAAATTTTATGATAATTTCTCATGTCAAATAGGATCCCTCTCTAAGACTAATAGGAAAAACAAACTTAACCAAAGACATAAACCTCATAATGAGCCTGTGGCTCGTACTTGTGCTAATTAATCACAAGGTTCGAGAACTTACTCATATAAAATCTTGTTGAGTAAGTTGTGTTAAAAACAGGTATACTTGTTGCTTGCATCTGTTAAGTTAAGCTATTTTCTTATCGTCCATAGCTAAACTTGTGTTGACAGATCCGCTAAGATCAAGTATTGGTTAAGTCAAAAGAAAATGTTGCATATTATCTTAAAAGTTATTTTTAGGACCTGTTTTAAAATGTTTGGAGGACTTGATTTCTTGGGTATTTGTTGTACTCGAACGGATTCCGTTCTGGCACGAGTCAACAGTTTATTTGTAACCCTAAATTGTTATCCCCAAGGATAAAATATCCAACCTCATAGGGTTACAAATCACGTACGTGTACTTCTTGTGGTTTTTTGGATTTTCAAAGAATGTCTTCCTCCTCTTCTTTCTATGGTGGTTTCGGAAAAGGAATTCTTGACAAAAGTGTTGAGGTTGATTCCAGGAAGAAGAGAAAACTTTTAGATGAATATCATCCCAATGCTTCATGCTTCTTTGCTTATTCTCATGAGGATGTTGTGAAGGATGATATGATCTCTGCTGAAGTTGTTCATGACTTTCATAAGTACTTTGGGGAAGCAAAACAACAGCTTGTTGATACTTTAAAAGGTCTTGATAAGGTGAAAAATGAGTTGGAAAAGGTTGTGTCTGACCTTGGTCTCATAAAATCTCAAATAAATGATCTTCGTAAAGAGAATCATCTCTCTGATGAAACAGAGAAGGTTGGCGTTCACAAGCCCGAAGACTCCATGTCTTGCGAGGATCCTGTACTGCCCATATCCCTATTTGCTGTCAGGGAAACGATGGAGTCTGATTCTCTCTAGCTTGTCTTTTTGGTTACCTAGTATGTCTTCTTTTTGTATTAGTTAGAAGAATAACTAGCGTTTTGAATAGCGAAGATTGTGACTACACATAGCTATTTTGTTTTCATCTTCTTATGTTTATTTTATAGGTTTATTGGTTTTAAACTCTAAAAATATTTGGAGGATGATGTTATTGCAGTATTAATCTGTTTGATTTTGGATTATTGCAATATTTTTATGGGATATGTATTGTTTGCGTCCGTGAACTTGAAGGTCCCATGTGCCGTCAAAAGTAAAGTCGTTCATGAATTGGTATTCGTATTGATGAAAGGACGAATGGACTTTTGACAAATACAAAATTTATGCCTATGCAGTCATTTATTTGATGGAAAATATGATAAAATCTTTTGTGTGACAAGGATAAAGTCTATTATGTCATTATGCATATAGTGATGGAAAGATAGAATAGATCCTTGTATGAATTCCACGGTATTGATCTTCATTGATCCATTCTTTTTGTATTACCGTGAAGGCTCCATTGTGTGTCTTATGTTGAGTACGATACAACTAAGTCGATTATTCTTTTTGGCTTTGTTGGTTGTTCCATAATATGCTACATGTTGAGCATTATGAACTAAATTAATCATCTTGGTTGGTTATTTAGTTATTTGCTCCGAAAGTCTTCTTTTGTCGAGCAAAACTTTTTACAATTAAATTTATTACTTTCATGATTAGTTTGGTTGTTTGTATTCCAATTAGATTAATTATGGGTTCTCTTGTAAAGTTGAGTTTTCATATATTCCACAAGTTCTTGTGTTGAGTATATGAACGGCTATACTAACTATGTTCTATTGGTTGATGTAGTCGTATATTCCGTAAGGGATTCCTTATGTTGAGTATGTGAACGATTAAGTTAGTCATCTCCGTACGATTACCTTAGTCGTAGCTCCGTAAGTTTACTTATGTTGAGCACAATCAATTAAATTGATCACTTTTGTGATTTGATTTAGTTACGTATTCCAATTAAATTAATCATGGGTTTACTTGTGATTAATTTGATTGAGTTTTGGATATAGAAAATCGTTTTCTTATGGTTTTTGGTGTCTAATTAAAAATCCTTCTTTTCCTTCGAAATTAAGGTCGTTCTTGTTGTTCTCTCGGGAATGACATCAAATGGGGGAGAATTATTTTGAACTTGTGCTTAATGGTAATATCTTGCAGGGTGTGCGGCTGTGGAATTTATAGGGGTTATATTGTATCTTAAAACTCCTTGATGAATGCATTTAGCTTCGGCTTTATGATTGCATCTAAATTAAGTTGGTATGTATTTTTTTCTTTTAGTCTATGAAACGTCTCTTCTCGGAAATTTCATTAGGAACCCGTTCTTGTACCTTTGCCAATTTTATTGACAAAAAGGGGGAGAATTAATGTGTAGTTCTACTACATATACATATGGTTTTCGGATCATTGTGTAAGGGGGAGTGGTTTCCATGTGAGATGGAGTATTGACTAAGGGGGAGTGATACATATCACTGTAGTATTATTGTTAAAGTCGTGATGCAATTGGACTTTGATGTTACATAATAATACTATGTCACTGTATAATGATGATCGAGGATATCGATTTCTCTCATTGTTATAGCTACGGATCTTCAACAACGGTGATGTTAAACTTACAACCTTTGGGATCATTGGAGTACTTGGAAGGACGAAGATTTCAGGGAACGTTGAAGATTAGACTATGGAATAGGAGCCACTAAAGTTTATCTTTTTTGTATTCCATATGTATTAATAGTTTTGTCACTAAAATTGACAAAGGGGGAGATTGTTAGAGCATAACTCGGTCGACCTCGCATGCGTTGCTATCTCAAGCATGTTTGTCAATGTTAGTGATCAAAATTATGAGTCTTGATTTCTAGTCTACATAGCTAAGTCTCGGACTAGGATAGAAAAGTGTAGTTGAGATCAAGGACTTCATGGCGATTCATCATACAACGACGAAGATCTACTCAAGGAACCGTGGAACTTCATCAACAAAAAGGTATGTGGAGGCTTGAACTTATCTATCACTCAAAAGTTTATCTCTTCTATCTCCTACTTCTTATGAGACAAAAGTCGTATGCTATATAGACTGGATCATACACATTTGATATTTCGAGCCAAGTATATCTCGCCTATATATATATGAAAATCATGTGTTGGTAAAGCGTTTCGCTTTGATCAAGTTTATCTTCACCTAATGACGAAAGTCATATTGTTTCAATCACTTTGAAAATCGCTTTGACGAGAAATAGTGTAACAACTGTATAACGTCCTCTAAGAATGTTTCAATGGTTGGAATGAGAATTTAGGTCTATATAACCAATGATGGATATAAGCATTGTGTGGTAACACATATGTGCTTAAGTCATATTCCTTAATCCGAAGTTTGCGAACTTTGTTGATTGAGAAAAACCGGAGGAATTGGCTTTGCCAAGTCCGCGAACTCAGTTTGTGAACTCAGTCCGCGAGCTGATGGAAGTTCTCTTGCCTAGAATTTCTGTTGGGATTTTCCAAAAACTCATTTGCGTGTTTAGTACGCGAACTGGCGGAAGTCTCCTTGCTGAGATTTTCTGCTGAGTTTGGAAAACTCTGCCGGTTGTCTTAAGTCCGCGAACTTGTTTGCGTACTTGAGTGGGTTATGATCTAAAGATGTGTTCTGAACATGAAACTTAAATTACTAAGGAATGCAGTATGCAAACCGTGGCTATAAAGTTCATGAGACGATTCAATCGAATCGAATCATCTTTGTTTCAATTGTGTCTTTTGTAGTTACATAAGATCTCATAGAAATTGAACAACTCTCTAAATAGTTCATTTGAGTCAATTGAACTAGTTATGGTGAATAACATCAAGGTTAATATGAAATGCTCATATGGTTAACCTTTTGGGTTACTATGTTGAACCAACATACACGTACACGTTTGGGAATGGTTTTCGCAAACCCAGTAAACGTCTACCCAAGTGTGTGTGACAAGCTAAGTTTTCGATCTAACGGTTGAGAAATATTAACTTGAATCTAAATCAGGTTTTCATCTAACGGTTAATATTGATTGCTTTGTAACTAAGGAAAAACCCTGATTTGAAGACTATATATAGGAGACATCTAGCACTGGAAAAAACTAATTCCCACACATCTGTGTGATACTAGTACGCTCGCTAGAGTCGATTCTCCTCTAACCTTTGGTTTTCTTCTCTAAAACTAGGTTAACGACTTAAAGACTTCATTGGGATTGTGAAGCCAGACGGAGACTACTTTTATCGTAGTTGTGTGATCTGATCTTGCATCTTCTATCATACGAGTACAATCTATTGATTGGCTTGAGATCGTGAGAGTTCTCTGATAGGCAAGATAAAGAAGTCACAAACATTTTCGTCTCACTGTTTGTGATTCCTCGACGTCCTCTTGTGTATTCAAGTAAGACTGTTGAGAGGTGATTGATTAATCTAGGATGTTCTTCGGGAATATAAGACCGGATTATCAATTGGTTCCTGTTCACCTTGATTTCATATCTTAAGACAGAACAAAAACCTAGGGTTTTCTGTAGGATACAGATTTATCCTTTGATAGACTTTTCTGTGTGAGACAGATTTGTTTATTATCAAGTCTGCAATTTTGGGTTGCAGCAACTCTTGGTTGTGGGTGAGATCAGCTAAGGGAATCAAGCGCGCAGTATTCTGCTGGGATCGGAGGCGTAGGAGTACAAATGTACCTTGAATTAGTGGGAGACTGATTGGGGTTCCACTATAGTCCAGTCCGAAGTTAGCTTGGAGTAGGATAGTGTATGTAGCGTCTTAATACAGTGTGTATTCAATCTGGACTAGGTCCCGGGTTTTTTCTGCATTTACGATTTCCTCATTAACAAATTTTTTTGGTGTCTGTGTTATTTCATTTTTCGCATTATATTGTTTATCTTTATAATTGAAATAATACAGGTTGTGCGTTAAAGATTAATCGATTAGAGATCCGACCTTGTGGTTGTTGATTTTATTGATTAACACTTGGACATTGGTCTTTGGTACCGTCCAAGTTATTCCTTGTATTTGATAAAGACTCGCTATTGTTTTTAGCTTGAGTAAAAATCAAATCAAGAGAGAGATATTAACTCCTTGAGATACTTTTATCTAGATTGAGTCTGACTGTCTAGTTGATTCTCTAGCAAAGTATTTCGGAGTTAGTCCATACATATTGCTAAGCAAAATATTGGGTGGTGTTGTTAGACCCCTGCTTTTTCAGAAACCATCTTATAATGGTCTTTTTAGTGTAAAAACTGCCTATAAGGCCATTATGGATGATCTTTATAGTCATGAGACTGTTGTTTTTCCATGGAAAAAGTTTTGGAGAATGGATATTCCACAGAAAATCAAGCATTTTTTGTGGAAATGTGTCCAAAATTGCCTGGCTGTTAGGAGCAAACTAGCTAGGTATGCTTCCAATGTAACTAATACTTGTCCTTTGTGTGATTCTTGTGATGAAACCGTTCACCATTTGTTATTTGATTGTCCTGTTTCTAGAAATCTATGGATAGCTGTTGATCCTAATTATGCAGGCATGCTTAATGGTAAACATATTAATGAATTGCTTACTGGATGGTTAGATAGTAATGACAATGGAAATTCAACTATCTCTACATGCATCAGAATTGTCAGTTTTACTTTATGGCACATTTGGAAACTTAGATACGCTGTGGTCTTTGATAATGCAAGTGTTAATATTGTGAACACTGTGAGTCTCATCAATAGAGATATTTCTGACTGGGTAAGTAATTCTCATAACCTTAGAACTGTCTCTCCTAATCCAATTTCAGGTAGAGATAGACCACATTGGCAACTTCCAGAAGAAGGGTTTGTTAAAATTAATTTTGATGGTTCTTATGTCAAGGAAACTAAGCATATGGGTATTGGTCTGACTATGTTTTCTGCAACATGATCATGTGGAGGTGCAGTTGCAGCAGCTGGGATAGGCCAAGATGAGGAGCAGGCGGAAGCTCTTGCTGCATTGGAAGGAATAAAAATGGCGCAAGGAGCAAATGTACAACGTCTGCACTTGGAGGGAGATAGCTCAAATGTGGTTAAAGCTATTAATGGAGCCAATGGATATGTTAAATGGACAAATAATAATATTATCCGTGATTGTAAAACTCTTCTAAGGAATTTTCAGTCTTGGAAAGGCACATATGTGCGTAGAGAGTCAAATGAGGTTGCTAATTGTCTGGCCAAAAAGCCAGAACAACTAGAACAAACTCAAGTATGTTTTATTCTTTTCCCAGTTGGTTTAAAACTCTTATGAGAGAAGAGTTGGATGTTATGATTTAAATCTTCAATAAAACTTATCTTTCCTATTAAAAAAAAAAAAAAAAAAGCCACCAAAAGTAGTTCCAATTTCTCTTCCAGAACATGCAATTCCTAAAATTAACAGAATTATGCAAGTTACAGGAACTTCGTAGTCATAGGAGAAACACATGTCTGATACTTAGAAATATTTTTAGTTTGTTAAAATCTATTTTTTTTTTATCTGCTACAAGTTAATCCAGGGTATACTTTACTTTATCGTTTTGGTACCTGCTTTATTTTTTAACATCAACAAATCTCAACGATTCAGATCATTTATCAAACTGAAAGAATAAGGAAAACACTCATCGAAAAAGGATTTTAAAAAACAACAAAATCAATAGCATGAGTACATCATTCGAAGTAATCAACTGAAAATCACAGTAGTTTAATCAACGTACTTATAGCTCTTTCGTCAGCTGCTTTTAAGATAAGACTAATCTTGGATTATAATAAACATGGGAATACAAGATTGTTTCATTAGGAGGAAAGAAAATAAACTAGGGAACAAGTTTGAAAATATCTCAAAATTCTCATGAACTCGGGGTTTCCAAATATGTTTACCTCTTTTGTACGGAGTACCAATTCATTGTAAGTGAAAGTACTAGCATCCCCGAATTCCTTTACATCTTGAATGTTGATACCTCGTGCGAATACTGCAACCATTTAGAAGAACTTTTTCGAACCCATAAATAAACTTCAAAATCGATGAAAAATAACAAAGGAAGAGAAGATCCATGTAAGAATCTGATTACTTCCTTTCAGTTTGAGTTCAAAGGTGAAATTATAAAGAAAATATTGAAAATCATACTAAAGTGAATTGAAAACGATTAATTTACTACAAAATTAAACTAAAATCATTTACCAGTAATACAATGCACAAACAATGAAATCAGTAAAATACTTAGAGAAAATCATACATATATAATAAAATGCGGAATCTAGTGATGAAGACTTGTGTTTCTCATTAATTTCAAACATACCAGTATCTTTCTCCATGATATGTCGCTGACGACCTTTTATATCAGATTTACAACACAAATCAAGATACCATGTCATGTTTCTTCAAATGAGCCATTGACGATTTTAAAAATAAAAACATGAAGGAGCAATAAGTATAAAGAATTGATGAAGTAACTGCTTTGGTTGGGCAATCTTTAATCTAACTTGAAGAACTTTCTCACTCTTTAATATTTTAAGTGGACAATCTTAGTTCGGGAAATTTGAATTTTTCAAAAGGCTAAAAATGGAACGAAAATATTCGTTTACTTCTGGAGGTATATATAGAGGATTAAGGCGGTGCAAGTGTGTACCTTGATTAAAAAGAAAGATTAAAAAGATCTTGCGCTTTGTGCTGGATTGGAAATGTTTCACTTCTAAGAACCAAAACCTGAAAGTTAAATCTTTTTTCTTTTGTAAAAGAAAAATATGCTGAATTGTTTTTTAATATCGTATAAAAAAGTACGTGACTAACCATGTGTTTAGATACATGCTTCAAAAAATAAAAATAAATAATTAATTAAAACTAGTGAAGATGAACCAACTTTTTAATCTAACATATAGTAAAAACTTTTTAATCTGATGTAAGCTAAAGTCCGTTTACATCTTATCGACGGTGAAACAATTTTTCCCTAATAATATTACCCTTTTTGAGTAAAAATAAATAAATTTAATATGTAACATCTTTTGTAGTTAAATAAACATCTAATGTATTGTCTTGAATTACGAAACATATATAGCGCTTTGTTTTTGCTCATAATTGTTGTCTTCTTAAATGTTTTCAATAAATATGAATTTATGGTATGATCTTCACCAGAAAGCCTTGATGGACCAACATTTCTATGAAATCAAACAACACCAACAAAAAGGTAAATGGACAGCTTGGCTTCCCAAATCAAGACTATATTACCGAGACACGAACAAGTATTGATTAGTATTTTTCAAGTCTTTCCAAGAGTTCAGGTCAAAAAAGAAAAGAGTTGTAACACAAAAATTGTTGTTCCTTGATATACACATACAACATCATATAAATTTCACATAGTAGGCTCCATATTATTGCTTTCCTAGCTTCACGGCATCAGAATAGAAAACAGTAATCTGAGAGTTCAGTTTCGTGTTAACATCCTCCAACTCAGCTTCATAACGGTCTTTCTTGACAACAAGACTTTGTATATTGTATTAACTTTAAGAACTTCCTTCTGCAAATATCAACATATAAATAACAAGGAAACACAAACACAGAAATGTATCAAAAATATAAGAGAAGATTGCATGAAAAAGTCCCGTTTTCCATTACTTCCATCAAGAAGATGATAAAGTTCGTTAACGCATCATACATTTCATTTGTAGAAGTATAATGCAAAGCGTTGCAAAATGCAAAACCTGAACTAGCTAGAATAAAATCCAGATTTGGATACTATTAAAATAGAAACTATTTAGCAAGAAGCCTTTGTTTTAGAATTGTGTGGTCATTAAAAAATGAGTAAATGTCAATCAATTTGAATATGTAATAATCAAATTCGATAATGGATTGCGAGTGTTTGTTGTACTCAGAAAAAATTGAGCCTAATGATATGAGAAATGGTCTACCTAGTCTTAGAAGCTCTACCCCAAGTGGATTCAATTCCAACTAAGTTCATTTCATTATTGATGTACCATTTATTTATTTTCCAGTCTCAAAACGTGCATCCTAACTCTAGTGCATAACATTCATGTTTAGAAAATCAAAAATGAAGCTTAATAAAGAAAGGGAATAAAACATCTTATATTTTTTTCCAGACTCTCAATTTGAGTCGTACACACTTTAAAAAGTTAAACTCCTCTTTTATTATCTTGTTTTCAAGGACATCTCTGACATTGGTTAATCTTTGTAACTCATATTTGGAGTCCACATTAGCATCATAAAGTTCCAAAAGTTGTTCTTTCACTTGGTTGAGTTTGTAAGACAAATTTTCCTTATTCCTTTTTTAAAAGATTATGTTTCTTCAATAACACAACACCTGTAATTGAAAACATAACATATAATCATATACCTGGAAATTAAAAACATAATATATTATCAACATACTTTGAACACGATAAGTAACTTTTATCATTTATTGTTCAAAGATATTCCTTAGTACTCAAGGTGATCCTGTGCCGAAATAAATTAAGAATCTTTTAATTAAGGATTTTGGTTTTATGTGCTTTAATTACCAACAATTAATCCATATCACTAGAAAATAAAAATTAGTAATGTGCATTTACTAATTGGAGATTTTCTATTGAGAGATTTTGGAAATACTGGACAAGCATTTATTGGAATTAGGAAAACCGAATTTTGCCATTCATTGCATATCTTGAGAATACTTTCGATTTTGGAAATTCCTTGGTGTCCAAACATCCTTGGTTTATAAATATCTAAGTTTGCATTTATAGAACACTATCCTAAGAGCCAGGAAAACTTCATTTCTTGTTGTTTCTGGTGGAGCCGTCTATTCGGAGAGGAAAGTATCCTAATTAGGTGAAATCTCTTACGACCGCTCGTTTAAAGACTTTGTGAGATCAAGAAGCTATACGAGTACCGTTGGTGGGAAACTATATTGAAAAAGCGGGGGTACAACAACCACACCCAATATTTCGCTTAGCAATCTGTATGGACAAACTCCAATATAATTCAAAGAGAATCAACTAGACATTCAAACTCAATCAGCGGAAATATATCGAAGAGTTCGTATCTTTGTTCCAAAATGTAATCAACAAAGCAAACAAATAGAAATCTGTGAGCCTGATTATTATATGAAACAACTTAACGGTACCAAAGACCAATGTTCAAATGTCAATCAATATAATCAACAACCAAAGGTTGAAATCTCTTATTGATTGAACTACGCACAACCTGAGATATTTCTATTATATAACAAAATACAATGCGGAAAAGAAATAACACAGACACCAGAAATCTTGTTAACGAGGAAACCGCAAATGCAGAAAAACCCCGGGACCTAGTCCAGATTTGAACACCACACTGTATTAAGCCACTACAGACACTAGCCTACTCCAAGTTAACTTCGGAATGGAATGTTGTTGATACCTAACCAATCTCACACTGATTAATCAAGGTACAGTTGCGCTCCTTACGTCTCTGAATCCCAGCAGGACTCTACACACTTGATTCCCTTAGCTGATCTCACCCACAAGTAAGAGTTTCTACGACCCAAAGTCGAAGACTTGATAAACCAATCTGTTAGAGAACTACTAGGTGGAACTCGCAGGCATTGCTATATCAAGCTTGTTGTCAAGTTTAGTTGTCAAAACTATAAGTCTTGATTTCTAGTCTACTTATAGCTAAGTCTCGGATTATGATATAAAGTGCAGTTGAGCATTAGACTTCACAACGTTCATAGATTGAAGACGAATAACTACTAACGGGAGCTTATGGAACTTCATCAACAAAAGGTATGTGGAGACTTGAACTCATTTATCACTCAAAAGTCTATCTACTGTATCTCTTATTTGATACAAAAGTCGTATAGCTATATAGACTTCATTTATACACATTTGATATTTCGAGCTGAGTTTAACTCGCTTATATATTTCTCGAAATATGTGTTGGTAAGCTTTCGCTTTAACCAAGTTCATCTTATATTATTAAAAAAAGTCAAAAGATGATCATGTGAAAATCGCCTGGTAACATCTTACATGATTTGTGTGAGACAGTCATTTGATGTAGACTCGGAATGTTTCGTATGAATCATTTGATCACTTGAAAATTTCTTTGAAGCTAGTAGTTTGTGTGAGATATCTATTCTCATCTTCCGAGAATGTTTCAATAGTTTAAATGAGAGTTTAGAACAATTGGATTTAGGCATAGTATGCGTACTTTCATTTATGTAATCCATGTCCGGGAACCATGGTATGCATACCCGTATGCGTACATGTTCTTAAGAAAGTCCGGGAACCTGGTTTGCAAACCGGTACGCGTACTGGCGTAAAGTTCAGGTCCAAGAGTTTTTGCTGAGTTTGGATGGTATGCGTACAAGTTCGCATACTGGCGAAACCCAAACTTGGTCCGGCTACTTAGGCACGCATACCCGTACACATACCTAAGTAGATGATGTTCTAAAATCGGTTTGTTCATGAACTAATATATTTATATAATAAGGAATGCAATCTTTTGCTTACCTTGGCTACAATGTTCTTGACTTGATTCATCTGAATCAAAATCGATTTTTCTTCAATTGTATGTTGTATACTTCTATGAGAATATAAATAATTGAAAAACTCTATAACTAGTTTCATTTGAGTCATTTGAACTAGTTATGGTTAAGATGAATGAGGTTGATATGTAAGTGTTCATATGGCTAACTTCGGTTAACTATTGTTGGGCCAACAAGGTGTACACGTTTAGGTACGGTTACTCAAACCTAAATGATGGTACATTTCATTTGTGTGTAACAAGCTAAGTTCGATCTAATGGTTGAAAGATATTATCTTGAGTCAAATCAGGATTTCATCTAACGGTGAATATTGAATGCTTTGTTACCAAGGTAGCATTGATTGCAAACCCTGATTTGAAGACTATGTAAAGGAGAACTCTAGCAACCGGGAAACCTAATCCACACACCTTATGTGTGATACTAGTTGCGACTAGATTCGATTCTCCTTTAACCTTAGGTTTTTTCACGAAACCCTGTAGGTTAACGACTTGAAGAATTCATTGGGATTGTAAAGCCAGACCCAACTATTTTCTCTGTAGTTGTGTAATCTGATCTTGCATCTTCTATCGTGATTGAAACTATCTTCTTTAAGATTGGCTCGAGATTCATTCTCTGATAGGCAAGATAAAAAGTAATCACAAACATCTTCGTCTCATCATTTGTGATTCCACAATATCCTGTTTCGCTACCATACGATTAAGATTATTGTGAGGTGATTGATATTTCTAGGTTGTTCTTCAGGAATAAAATTGATATATCAATTGGTTCCTGTTCACCTTGATTTATCAAAAGACGGAACAAAACTCATAGGTTTATCTGTGGGAGACAACTTTTCTGTGTGAGATGGATTGGTTTATTAAATCTTCGTGTAATGACCCGTCCCTCCACCGATACTGTCCCAACTTAGACATTGCGGTCATCCGGCAGTGTGGGGTTTTCAACGAGCATCGCTGCGGTATTCCTGCAGGAACTTCCTGGATGGTCACCCATCCTTGGATTACTCCCGCTCTAGCACGCTTAACTGCAGGTTTTCTGCCAACTCTGGAACCAACTATGATGAAAAGGCCTCGGTGTTAGGAAATGAAAAACCATTACTTATATTTCATTCGTCCAACCACTTCCGAATATCGGGGTATTACAATACCACCACCTTAAATTAGAGTCTTCCTCGGCTTTGGAATATGTACAAGCCCAGATCTCCGACGTTCTCTGCCCCTCATGAGAAACACCTTGAACAACCTCGTCCAGCGTGCCTTCCCACCCTCGACAGGTGACCCGTTGTCGTATCTGATACCATTTGTAATGAACCGTTCTTCCATCGATATTGTACCCACTTAGCCACTGCGGTCATCCGGTAGTGTGGGGTTTTTGAACGACACTACTGCGATTATCCGGAAGCAGCTTCCCGAGAGGTCACCCATCCCGTGACTACTCCGTTCGAGCACGCTTAACTGAAAAGTTTTTCCCACAACTCAATCAAGTGTACTCATCAGGCCTCGGTGTTAGGAAAGAACAAAGCATTACTTATATTCCATTCGGCCAACCACTTCCGAATATAAAGGTATTACAAATACCACCACCTTAAATTGGAGTCGTCCTCGGCTCCGGAATATATATACAATCACAGATTTCCGACGTACCATACCTCTAATGAGAAGCACCTAGACCAATCCCGCTAGCGTACCTTCCTACCCGTGGAAGGTGACCTGTCGTCGGCTCTGATACCAAACTGTAACACCCCGATTTTTCGGACCCGGAACCTGCACGAAAACCCGAAGTTCTACGTCAATATTATAGCTGAAGCCCGGCTACTAGCCCAAGGTTATTTGGGCTTAATTAATTTATGTTCATGTTACCATTTCTGTCGCAGCGGAATACTTAAAAAATTATTTAGGAAAATCTAACCGTTGATTTCACATGATTTTATAGCCATGGGAAACAAAACACTTTCTTATGTTCAAATAAAAATATTACCACCGTTCAAGACTTAAGTTTTAATTTATAAATAACGATTTCAACACGAAATAGTAAAACTGAAATGAGACCAAGGTAGATTCCTAGAATATCACAGGCTTCATACGAGTTCCAAAATTTATGGTAATTATATGGATAAAATCTAAATTGCAAATACTATTAGGTGCAAATTATTCAGGATTTTTAAATTATTTGAATATCATGTGAACAAGGTCAACTACGTAGTTGACCAGCACTGCAGAAAATCAGAACTGTGACATTCTATTTTATAAAAATTATATAAAATCAATCACAACTCAAAATTGGATGAAACTTGTCAATTTATAAATATAAAGGATATATATTAAATTTCTCAGAAGGCATTAAGGTCTAAAATTTAGTGGATCATAATTTTAAAATAAGATATTTACGAGACATTTAAAATTGTCGGATAATTCTGGATTCAATACCGGTACAAAGAATTATTTTAAAAATACTTCCACAATTCATAAAATTATAAAATCTACATCAAGTATTCCTGAGGATGTTTTACGTTTGTTGTAAAAAGAATCAAACTTAAATCTATTAGAAATTTAAAATGATAAACAGTCAACTCAACATCATATAATATTTCACAGATTTAAATATAAGACCAATTACATCTTTGAACTAGAATTTTACGCATAAACAACAAATTTAAAGATCTAAAATTATTCTCTAGGCTCCACGTTGATCAAATCCTTGCCATGCATCAAATCTGAAATTTTTGTCGTAATACGACGTGAGTTTTGACACTCAGTAGGCAAAGAAGCAACAAAACATGTTCAACTCTTTTAATTAAAACAATCATGATTTTAACCATAACATATCTCACACCATGTCATCCATTGCAACAACAATATAATCAAAAGTCAATTTTCACCGTTCGCCCCAGGGAGCTAATATCAATAAAAAGAATTAAACAATCAACCGCTCGCCCAGGTAGCCAATATCAATAAAAAGAATCAAATCAATTAACCGCTCGCCCCAGGGAGCCAATATCAACAATAGAATTAAATAAACTAACCGCTTGCCCCAGGGAGCCCCACGTGGGTTTAGGGAATCAAATCTGTTCCCAAAGATATCTCGTCTCCCATCAAAATATTTAAAGATAATCATGCTCACAATAGCAATCACACCAAAATCACGAATCAATAATTTTAAAATCATTTTAATTAAAACAGTTTTAAGAGTTGGTGTTGCGCCTACCTCAAATCGAAAGATCCAGAAGCTGTGAAAATACAAGCTATTAACTTTGTAGACACTTCGATTCAGCGTCTTTAATACCAAAATAATCGTCTCGAATACTATTCTCTATTTTATCTAGTGACAATACTTTTCTGTTTTCTAACATAATAGTCTTCCATTGAAGATTCTCCCAAAATATCAAGTTATAGTACCTCTAATAATAATGTTTTGATTTCGTTTTCTTATCTAAAGACTTAAAGGCCTAGACAAATAAAGCTCCCACGTTGAATGGTGAGGAAACCCTCGCTTACTATAGGCCGAAATAGGCCTTTTTTTGAGTTTTGTGAAACGAGTGTTTTGGTGAGGACACTTGCCAACTTATGATTGGTTTAAAAAGAATAGAAAAAAGATTAAATAAAGGAAACCAAATTAAATTTGGAATTTATAAAGTGACAATATTTAGGTGAAGACACTTGGCAACCGTATGATTGGTTTAAAAATAACACACCTAAAAGGAAAACATAACTTACCTTGTTTGGATTTTATGGAAGTCCAAATTCAATTTGGTAATCGAATAATTTTTATGTTAGGACGATTTTTTTTCAAATTAATATATAAAAAGAAAAAAAATCCATATATTTTTTGCGAAAATAGAAGGAAAAAATAAATAAAATTTGCACATATCCTCCACCTATTTAATGTATTTTCCCCGCCACACTAGATAAAAAATACATCTCCACGTGGCTGGGCAAAGCCCCGCGCACACCAAATCGTAAATGTATTGCCACGGGGGAGGGAGAATCCCCACGCACACCAAGTTGAAAGGAAAAATAAATAAATATCTGAATATATTTTTCACCTATTTAATGTATTTTTCTCGACATACAAATCAAAAATACGTCTTCACGGGGCGGGGCGAAGCTCCGGGCACACCAAATCAAAAAAGGATAGCTACGGCGCAGGAGAAGCCCCGCGCACACCAAATCATACATTGTCACGGGGCGGCGCGAAGCCCCGCACACTCCAAATCAAAAGTACATCGCCACGGACGGGGCGAAGCCCCGCGCACACCAAGCAAAAAAAATAAGCCCGGTGCGTAGCACGAGCACAAATCTAGTAAATAATAAAGCATCTTGCTTAATAATAAAGATATACTTTCCATCTTAACACTAAGTAAATTTCTTAATTAATGTTATTTCCATTTTTATCCAAATCTACCATTCATACACCTAGGCATAATTCCAAAATTATATATCTCCTTCTTTCTCAAATCATTAGTACAAAACAAAGCTAGGATAAGTTAGCCTGTGTTAGTGGTGGTCAGGATTTTTCCAGACAAAGATAAATCAAGGGCCGTGGTTCTCCTGACCACCCCCTACAACTCGCACGCATGGCATTAATTCCAATATTATGAATGAAAAATGAATACTTAAGTCAATATATGGATTTTCAAAAATTATAACGGGGAGGTTCGAACTCATGACCTATTGTGTCATAAGAGTGACCTCCAACCAGTGTTCCATCTTGGTTGGAATTAATAGAAAAAATAAATCAACGGTGGTGGTTTGTTCAACTTAAATATCATAATTGCTTTATTAATTAGTGTTTCACTAATTGCACATAATAAATAATCTATTAATTATAAAGTGTTTTATTAATATGTGTTTCACTAATTGCTTATAATAAATGACTAATCATTTTTTAATTATAAATGTTTTTTAATTAATTATAATATGTATTTCTATTAATAAGTAATTTTGATAAATAATATCAATAAGCATTTTTCGCGACAATGAGTATTAGAAGAGGTGGAGGCCGAAAGATTAGTGGTGGTTAAGGGAGGCGCCAAGCACAATTATATTTATTTTTGTTCTTTTATCATAAAATGGGATACGAAGTCCATTTTTCACATGTATCCAACTTTCCAAGAGTTTTTTCTCCCTCTTTCCTCAAAATCCTGGCTTCGCCCCTGGTTTGTGGTAGAAGAAGTAGTGACGGTGAGTGTTGGTGAGTAGTGATGGACAATATTAATTTTATGTTGTCGTTACAACATTGATAACATCATAGTGTGGAAGATGTGGTTGGTTGTTTTTAACACTTTTGATAAAGGAAGGTACCATATATTTCCGGGATGATATCATACAAGATAATATTTTCATGATCGTAGTTGGATCACCCAAATGGTACCCCTGTTATCTTTGGTACTATATCGTATAAATCATGATTTTTTAATGTTAAAATAAAATTGATTGCAATACAAAAAAGAATATATACACGGAAAAAAATAATGAAACCAATCAATTGACGACATTTTGTTCAATCTAAACCTCATATGGCATTTGTGATTGAAAATTAGAATTGCGTCCAACAACCTACATGCGGTGGGCGGCAGTGATGGTGGCAGCGGTGGAGTCAAAAATTGACATTGAGGAGGCCTACTTTAAAAAAAAAAAAAAACATGTAAACTTTGGTGGACTAAACCATAAATATATATGGACAAAGTACTATTTATAAAATAAACTAAAAAATTCATGTAGTTATTAAAAATTTAAGGGGTTAAAGCCAGGTTAGTCAACCCTTGGCTCTGCCACTAGGTGGTAGTGGATAAAAAAAAATGGATTCATATGGTTTTATGGTGGTGGCGGGTATTGGTGAACAAAAGCATATTATGCTAATTTTTTAATGCCACAAAATATGTAACGTTATATTATAAAGTATAAAAAGTGGTTGATCATTCTAATGTTAAAATAAACTCGATAAAACACGTGTCCATTTTAAAAAATTGGTGCAATCAATTTCCATGTTATGTAATAACTAAACGAACGACACGAATCAAGATCAGAACATATGAAATTATTTATTATCGATTTGTCTATGTAAAGAGTGGTCAGGATTTGTCCTTGGCAAAGATAAATTTATCGCTGGGGTTTGTTTAACTTAACCATTTTTAAATACTTTATTAATTAGTGTCTCATTGATTGTTCATAATGATTAATTAAATTTCTATTATAAATGTCCCTTTAATAATCTAACATAAATACATAATTTTATTAATAAATAATTGTGCTAAAAGCTATATTAATTCTAATGGTGGCAGTGGAAGTAGCGTTAGTATAAACTGTGGCGGGTGTTTGTGAATGGTGGAGGCGGTAACATTACTATTGGTGAAAGAAATAGTGGCAGTGGATGGTTTTTATGGTGGTGGGTGTTGGTAATAGTAGTGGATAATAATAGTTTTTGCTTTTTAGTGAGTTTTATTGACCGAGTAAAAAAAGATCTTCACAAAACATGCAACATTGTATTGTGAAAGATGTAATTGGTTGTTTTTAGCACCATTGATAAGGACAAAAATCAAATATTTCGAGGATAATACCGGAACGCATAAGACAATATGATCACGGCTGTTGGATCACAGAAACGGTATCCGTATTATATAAAGGCAATTGGTGTGCCCGCTTAAGAGAACTTTATCGCTCTCTCAAGTACTATTACATTTTTTTCCCTGAAAGTCCATCAATGTCGAGTTGTTTCGCGACAACTACCTACAAAGACAACAACTGTTTGAAAATATTTGTTTGTTCATCAAAATCATCATAAAAAACTCTAAATTATAAATCTAAATTTCGCCTCCGATGTTTATAGAATACTTTTTATATTTTACTATCTCAAATCATGCGACCTCTTGATTACAAATCAACAATATCAAATTACGGATCAATATGTATAGGTATTTTTCACTGGGTTAGAAGGTAGAGTAGATACAGATGGGTAGATCACACAAAGCAGAACATGACTGAGAATGCTTCAATAATTTGGTCAAGAAATAAGGTCAAAAATTTAAGATTAACTTTCTATAGGACTAATTAGATCGGCTTCGATAGGAGCCGACTAAAATATGGATTAATGATAATTTCCACGTAAGACAATTTTAAAACATAGTTTTGCTAACTCTGCCTATGTAAAGAGTGGTCAAGATTTGTCCTTCCTCAATTGCTATGTTATGTGAGAAGAAGGTGATATCTAAGATTGAGGTACAATTCAAATCCATTAGATTCATACCATTTACAACTGGACGCCTTGAAAAAAATTGACGTGTTGTTATTATTATTACAGGTAAGGGATACATTGACCACACTTGCACAAACAACTCACTTCGCAAATGATTGGTGTTGCATGTACTGTCTAGAATGCAACGATGAATTTGAGGAAACAAGGCACCAGAAGCAGTGTCCGGAGTATTTTGGATATAGTAACTTAGACCCGATGAAATACTTATGTTCTTTTTTTTTAGTTTTTCCACAATCTATTTATTTAAGAAAAATGAACATTGCAAATACATAACATCAACAAAAATTAGAAAGATTGCGTTTGATAATAATGGCTACCGATGGTCCGGAAACGACAAAAGAAATGAATTGCTGTAGAAGATTGTTGAGATATACGATGGATTACTTGATACGAATGAAAGAGGTATAACTATTTCGATTCTGAAATCACATAAAGTTCACAGTAGAAGATGACATCAAGTTTAAAGTTAGTAACAAACATAATATGGCTAACTAAAATATTAAAAACAAACAGGATATATAAACTTAGAAAGCCGTGGGACTTGAAGAGACCAATTTTGAAAACTACAATCTTAGAAAGCAACGACCCACAATACCATATTTTTTTTTTTTATAAATATTCAATGTAGAAGATGTCAACTTTTGGTAAAGGATCTATTGACAACCTATAAATTTGAAATAGAGTACAATATGTGTTCAAGGTTCTTTATGAGGTAATGTGTCGCCAGATTGTATTCCAAGTGAAGGTAGGAACATACGGAAGTGACAGAATATCCAAGACTTTTGAATTTACCAAAGCCTTCGTTAAGACGAACTGTTGGGCACAATACTTTGTTGAAGATTTAATGGCAGAGGTTTGCATATATACAATCCCTTCGAAAAGGTAATTGGTACACATTTTAAACATTTTCATCTGATGGGTGTTGAAAAATTACAGGAAAATCATGTCACATTGGGGAGTTTGTATCATCTGTTCGATGCAAAAATTATTATTCTCTGCCTATTTGGAGGATCGACAACATGACCATGATAAATGAGTCAGCTGGAGCGAAATAGGAGCATGGGGAGACTTTTATGGACGATATTGATTAGTTGATTTCACTGAGATGAGCGTTGCTGACGACATATTTCTAAAAAATATTTAAACTTCCATGTTCAAATCTCCGGCGGTAAAATATTAAAGGAAAAAAATAAGAAAAAAAGAGAGGAAAATCCCGACTATTTTTTTATGAAAAACCCACATTAAATCATGAGTTGATAAGTATTCGGGACACAAATTATACGATATATTAAAAATGAACCAGCATCATGTCCCGTGCCGTTACGGCACGGGTTAAGGGCTAGTTTAAAATAAATTCCACATTTATTCTCAATATTTAAACATATCAAGTCAATAAATGTAATTAATGTTTTTATTTTCACATTTTGAATTAGCTAGAGCACAAATTATTAAGTTACCAAAATAATTCAAATTTTCTATTTAAAATCCATGCAAAAATTTCATTAATCACTAAACCGTGAGAACTAAGGAAAGCTTTTCTTTATTTGCATTTACCAAATAATCAATCAACAACCAATAATATAGAGACATGCAAAACTATTTATTTTCATTTCCACATCAAATGATGACTAGCAATAATAATTCTTATAATTAAATTAACGAATTTTAAACATTACCAAAAATATAATCAATACTTAATTATATTATTTATTGTCAGAGCATAGCTCGGTCGACCTCGCATGCGTTGCTATCTCAAGCATGTTTATCAATGTTAGTGATCAAAACTATGAGTCTTGATTTCTAGCCTACATGGCTAAGTCTCGGACTAGGATAGAAAAGTGTAGTTGAGCTCAAGGACTTCATGGCGATTTATCATACAACGACGAAGATCTATATAAGAAACCGTGGAACTTCATCAACAAAAAGGTATGTGGAGACTTGAACTTATCTATCACTCAAAAGTCTATCTCTTCTATCTCCTACTTCTTATGAGACAAAAGTCGTATGCTATATAGACTGGATCATACACATTTGATATTTCGAGACGAGTATATCTCGCCTATCTATATCTCGAAATCCTGTGTTGGTAAAGCGTTTCGCTTTGATCAAGTTTATCTTCATCTAGTGACGAAAGTCATGAAAAGTTTCAATTACTTTGAGAATTGCTCTGACGCGAAACGGCATGTGAATAACGGCTATATAACGTCCTCTGAGAATGTCTCAATGATTGGAATGAGAGTTTAGATTACATAACCATGTATTCCTTAATCCGAAGTTTTTGAACTTTGTTGATTGAGAGAAACCTGAGGAATTGGCTTTGCCAAGTTCGCGAACCCAGTCCGCGTACTCAGTCCGCGAACTAACGGAAGTTCTCGTACCGAGAATTTCTGCTGGGATTTTCCAAAAACTCGTTTGCATGTAAGTCCGCGAACCTAGTCCGCGAACTGGCGAAAGTCTCTTGCCGAGATTTTCTGCTGAGTTTGGAAAACTCCTCCGGTTGTCTTAAGTCCGCGAACTTGTTTGTGAGCTTAAGTGATTATGATCTAAATATGTGCTCTGAACATGAAACTTAAATTACTAAGGAATTCTTTATGCAAACCGTGTCTATAAAGTTAATGAGCCGATTCAATCAAATCGAATCATCTTTGCTTCAATTGTATCTTGTGTAGTTACATAAGATCTCATAGCAATTGAACAACTCTTTAAATAGTTCATTTGAGTCAATTGAACTAGTTATGGTGAAGAAGAGCAAGGTTAATATGAAATGTTCATAGGGTTAACCTTTTGGGTTACTATGTTGAACCAATATACACGTACACGTTTGGGCATGGTTTCCGCAAACCCAGTAAACGTCTACCCAAGTGTGTGTGACAATCTAAGTTTTCGATCTAACGGTTGAGAAATATTAGCTTGAATATAAATCAGGTTTTCATTTAACGGTGAATATGGATTGCTTTGTAACTAAGGAAAAACCCTGATTTGAAGGTTATATAAAGGAGACATCTAGCATTGTGCAAAACTAATCCCCACACGTCCGTGTGATACTAGTGCGCTCGCTAGAGTCGATTCTCCTTTAACCTTTGGTTTTGTTCTCTAAAACCAGGTTAACGACTTAAAGACTTCATTGGGATTGTGAAGCCAGACCGATACTACTTTTATCGTAGTTGTGTGATCTGATCTTGCATCTTCTATCGTACGAGTACAATCGATTGATTGGCTTGAGATCATGAGAGTTCTCCGATAGGCAAGATAAAGAAGTCACAAACATCTTCGTCTCACTGTTTGTGATTCCTCGACAATCCGCCCGTGTAGTCAGGAAGGATTGTAGAGAGGTGATTGATTAATCTAGGCTATTCTTCGGGAATCTAAGACCGGATTATCAATTGGTTCCTATTCACCTTGATTTCATATCTTAAGACGGAACAAAAACTAGGGTTTATATGTGGGAGACCGATTTATCCTTTGATAGACTTTCTGTGTGAGACAGATTTGTTTATTATCAAGTCTGCGATTTTGGGTTGCAACAACTCTTGGTTGTGGGTGAGATCAGCTAAGGGAATCAAGTGCGCAGTATCCTGCTGGGATCAGAGGCGTAGGAGTACAAATGTACCTTGGATCGGTGGGAGACTGATTGGGGTTCAACTATAGTCCAGTCCGAAGTTAGCTTGGAGTAGGCTAGTGTATGTAGCGGCTTAATACAGTGTGTATTCAATCTGGACTAGGTCCCGGGGTTTTTCTGGATTTGCGGTTTCCTCGTTAACAAAATTTCTGGTGTCTGTGTTATTTCTTTTCCGCATTATATTTTATATAATTAAAATAATACAGGTTATGCGTTCGTGATCATCAATTGGAAATCCAACCTTTGGTTGTTGATTGATATTGATTGATCCTTGGACATTGGTATTTGGTACCGTCCAAGTATTCCTTGTGTTTGATTAGGACTCTCTGATTTCTATTATCTTGAGTAATATCAAAAACAAGAGAGAGATATTAACTCCTTGAGATACTTTTATCTATATTGAGTCTGACTGTCTAGTTTGAAAAAGCGGGGGTCTAATAACACCACCCAATATTTCGCTTAGCAATCTGTATGGACTAACTCCGAAATCCTTTGCTAGAGAATCAACTAGATAGTCAGACTCAATCTAGATAAAAAGTATCTCAAAGAGTTATTATCTCAACCTCTCGATTTGATTTCTACTCAATCTAAAATCAATAGCGAGTCTTTATCAAAGAGAGATAACTTGGACGGTACCTAAGACTAATGTCCAAGGATCAATCAACTACAATCAACAACCAAAAGTTGGATTAGAGAAGTTGATGATCACGAACGCACAACCTGTATTATTTCTATTATATAAAATATAATGCGGAAAAGAAATAACATAGACACTAGAAGTTTTTTTAACGAGGAAACCGCAAATGCAGAAAAACCCCGGGACCTAGTCCAGATTGAATACACACTGTATTAAGCCGCTACAGACACTAGCCTACTCCAAGATAACTTCGGACTGATCTATAGTTCAACCCTTACCAATATCCCACTGATACAAGGTACAATTGTACTCCTACGCCTCTGATCCCAGCAGGACACTGCGTACTTGATTCCCTTTGCTGATCTCACCCACAACAAAGAGTTGCTGCAACGCAAAATCACAGACTTGATAATAAATGAATCTGTCTCACACAGAAAAGTCTATCAAAAGGATAAATTTGTCTCCCACAGATAAACCCTAGGTTTTGTTCCGTCTTTAGATATAAATCAAGGTAACATGAACCAATTCATAATCCGGACTTATATTCCCGAAGAACAGCCTAGATTAATCAATCACCTCTCTACAATCCTTCCTGACTACACAAGCGGATTGTCGAGGAATCACAAACAATGAGACGAAGATGTTTGTGATTTCTTTATCTTGCCTATCGGAGAACTCTCACGGTCTCAAACCAATCAATCGATTGTACTCGTACAATAGAAGATGCAAGATCAGATCACACAACTACGATAAAAGTAGTATCGGTCTGGCTTCACAATCCCAATGAAGTCTTTAAGTCGTTAACTCGAGTTTAGAGAAGAAACTCAAGAGTTAATGGAGATCGACTCTAGCGAGAGCACTAGTAGCACACATACGTGTGGGTATTAGGTTTGCTCGATGCTATAAGTCTCATTTATATAGCCTTCAAATCAGGGTTTTGCCTTAGGTACAAAGAAAACTCTAGTCACCGTTAGATGAAAACCTGATTTATATTCAAGCAAATATCTCTCAACCGTTAGATCGAAAGGCATAGATTGTCACACACACTTGGGTACACGTTTACTGGGTTTGAGAAAAACCATGCCCAAACGAGTACACGTATGTTGGTTCAACATGATAACCCAAAAGGTCAACCATATGAGCATCTCATATTAATCATGTTCTTCTTCACCATAACTAGTTCAATTGACTCAAATGAACTAGTTAAGAGTTGTTCAATTGCTATGAGATCTTATGTAACTACACAAGACACAATTGAAACAAAGATGATTCGATTCGATTAGAATCGGCTCATGAACATTATAGACACGGTTTGCATAAAGCATTCCTTAATAATTAATGTTTCATGTTCAGAGCACATCTTTAGATCTTAACCTCTTAAGCTCACAAACAAGTTCGCGGACTTAAGTTAATCGGTTGAGTTTTCCAAACTCAGCAGAAATTCTCGGGTCAAGAACTTCCGCCAGTTCGCGGAATTAGCACACAAACGAGTTTTGGAAATCCCAACAAAAATTCTCGGTCGAGAACTTCAGTCAGTTCGCGGACTGAGTCTGTGGACTGGGTTCGCGGACTTGGCAAGCCAATTCCACAATCCTACCGATTTCTCTCGATCAACAAAGTTCGAAAACTTCGGTTCAAGGAATACATGGTTATGTAATATAAACTCTCATTCCAATCATTGAAACATTCTTAGAGGGCGATATTCAGTCGTGAAGAACAACAGACCTTTCTCGTCAGAGCAATTTCCAAAGTGATTGAAACTTTCATGACTTTCGTCACTAGGTGAAGATAAACCTGATCAAAGCGGAACGCTTTACCAACACATGATTTCGAGTAAAAGATAAGAAATGAATACTCAGCTCGAAATATCAAGTGTATATGATCTAGTCTATATAGCATACGACTTTTGTCTCATAATAAGTAGGAGAAGAATAGATAGACTTTCGAGTGATAGATAAGTTCAAGTCTTCACATACCTTTTTGTTGATGAAGTTCCACGGTTCCTTGGTGTAGATCTTCGTCGTTTTCGTTGAATCACCATGAAGTCCTTGAGCTCAACTACACTTTTCCTATCCTAGTCCAAGACTTAGCTAATAGGCTAGAAATCAAGACTTTATAGTTTTGATCACTAACATTAACAAACATGCTTGATATAGCAACGCATGCGAGGTTGACCGAGCTATGCTCTAACAATCTCCCCCTTTGTCAATTTTAGTGACAAAACTATTAATACATATGGAATACAAAAAATATAAACTTTAGTGGCTCCTATTCCATAGTCCAATCTTCAACGTTCCTTGAAATCTTCGTCCTTCCAAGTACTCCAATGATCCTAAAGGATGTAACTTTAGTATCACCGTTGTTGTAGATCCATAGCTATAACAATGAGAGAAATCGAGATTCTCGATCATTGTTATACAGTGTCATAATATTATTATGAACATCAAAGTCCAATTGCATCACGACTTTAACAATAATACTATGGTGATATGTATCGCTCCCCCTTAGTCAATACTCCATCTCGATAATGGAAACCACTCCGCCTTACACAATGATCCGAAAACATATGTATTTGTAGTGTGATCTACAATATTTCTCCCCTTTTTCAATAAAATTGGCAAAGGTACAAGAACGGGTTCATAATGAAATTTCCACAAGAGACATTTCATGACCAAAAGAAAGACAACATATCATCTTAATTTAGATGAAATCTTATAGCCGAAGCTAACAACATTCATCAAGGAGTTTTAAGACGCAAGATAACCCCTATAAAATTCCACAACCGCACTCCCCGCAAGATATTACCATTAAGCACAAGTTCAAAAGAACTCTCCCCTATTTGATGTCATTCCCAAGGGACAACAAGAGCGACCTTAATTTCGAAAGAAAAGAAGGATTTTTGTTTGGACACCAAAAACCATGTCAATGATTTTTAATATCCAAAACTCAACCAAAATACTCACAAGTGAACTCATGAATATTCTAATTGGAATACGCAATTAAATCAAAACCACAAAAGTGATCAATTTAATTGAAAGTGCACAACATAAGTAAACTCACGGAGCAACAGGCTACGACTAAGTTAATCATATGGAGGTGACTGACTTAACCGCTCAAGTACTCGACATAAGGAAAACCTTACGGAATACGTGACTACATTAATCAAAATAACATGATAGTGCAGCCGTTCATATACTCAACACAAGAACTTGTGGAATATATGAAAACTCAATTAGATTAATTACAAGAGAACCTATAATTAATCTAATCGGAATACAAATAACCAAACTAATCACCGAGGTAATCAATTTAATTATTTTGGGCTCAACATAAGAGATTATAGAACCCCGACTAAGATTATCATGAAACATGACCATCTTAACCGCACATGTACTCAACATAAGAAGGAAAACTTATGGAGTACATAACTAAATAACCAAGGATGATTAATTTAGTTCATAATGCTCAACATATAGCATCTTACGGAACAACCAACAAAGCCAAGGTTATTCGACTTAGTTGTAAGGTGCTCAACATAAGACACATAATGGAGCCTTCACGGTAAAACATAATAAAATGGATTAACGAAGATCAATACCGTGGATAACATACAATGATCTATTCTATCTTTGCATCATTATATGCATAACAACATAATAGACTTTATCTTTATCATATAAAAGATTTAATCCTATTTTCCATCAAATACATGATTGCATAGGCATAACTTTTGTATATGTCAAAGGTCCATTCTTCCTTTCATCAATACGAATATCAATTCATGAACGACTTTACTTTTGACCGTAATATGGGACCTTCAAGTTCACGGACGCAAACAATACATATCCCATAAAAATGTTGCAATATAACAAACCAAGAAAATACTGCAATAACAATCATCCTCCAAATATTTTTAGAATTTAATACCAATAAACCTAAAAAATAACATAAGAGAATGAAACAAAAAATAGCTATGTGTAGTCACAATCATCGCTATTCAAAGCACTAGTTATTCTTCCAACTAATCCAAAAAGAAGACTTACTAGGCATATAAGAAGATGTATTACTCATCACCTTCATCATCGGACACTTTCCAAGTTTCTTGAATTGAGTCCAATTCTTCCTTGAGCTCGGGACACTTGGTTCCAATCAACGACACTTGATCTTTTAAGCACTTCACTCTTGCATTTACCTTGCACACTCCCTTGTAGACCTTTTGAATAAGCCTCAAGGTGGTAGGGTCTTCAACATCAAGAGGAGTACCTCTTTGTCGCTTGCGAACATTTTCCCTTATGCGCCGAAAGGTACATGGACGAACAAGTTTGGGAACCCCAAGAGAATTTCCAATAAGCTCAAGTCCACGGTCACGGCAAATTTGGATAATCAAACAAGGATAGACCAACATCTTGATGCGAGAAGTCATCGTCATCATTTGAAAGATGATAAAACCACAAATATCAAGATTTGAATTTCCGGATGCAAGGAAGAAGACCAATTCCACAAACTCGTAACTCCACCAAGAATTCTCAATTGTGGAGGGACAAAGGTTAGAGATACCAAGTTTTCCAAACTCCATTAAAGCAATACTAAGATCATTAGTAGGAAACTTTCATTGACTCCAAACAACCTTCTTTCCACAAAGTCCAATAGAGATATCATCACAAGAAGGACGTTCATCACTTGGTCTAGGTAACCGTACGTTGCCCAACGGTATTTCGGTTATCCTTGAAATTAACTCTCTATTAACAAGGAACCTTTCTCTATTTATCATGGATTTGAATTCCATCTTCTTAAAATCAACATCATGCATGTTGGCATAGAAAATCCTTGTTAGAGAATCAAAACCTTCACCAAGACCATTAAAGATATTCCCAAGATTGAAATCTTTGAAGCAAACTAAATCCTCTTCATGTCCACTAAAGGTTTCCAATTTCTTTTCTAGAATAAAACCTTTGGAAGCAATACTATCAAAAGTTCTAGCACAAGAATCATTCACAAACCTAATTCTAAGAGAATTTTGATCACAAGGAGGATTCAAGCTAGAGGATTTTGAGCTTTTAGAAATCCTTTTCATGCTTCTGGAAATCATCATAAAGAGATTTATCAGAGGAAATTACTTACTTGAAGAGAACCTCAAACACCCTTCCTTTTTGAATTCTTCAAAGAAGCTTTAATGGTGGAGAAGCACAAACCCTAGTTCATGTACGCGGACGGAAGTTGAGGAGGGAGAAGGTTCGCGGACCATATACATATATATCCCTCATTCATGGGCTTGGGATGTTCACGAAACGTGACTCACACATGATAGATGAGATTTTCTTAGCCCTTTCCATATTCAAGGTATGCATACAAGAAAGATACCAGAAGCAATAGAAAGCTAACAACAACACAACTGTACACAAATGGGGAAAAGCCAGTCTTGTTACCAAGAGACATAATGCACAGAGGAATTCTCATGCGACACATCTGGTTGATAAGTGTGAAAAGCCCCTGTAGTATAATCAAAACAATGATGATAGTCAGGGCAGCTGAAGTTTTCTATCCTTCGTTGGTTCGGGCTAGAAGAAGGATATTTCCGATATCCGGCTTGTACAGTATTGTCCGACATAACACAATCAACACCCTTTCCGGAATAATTCTTAGACTTATGAGAATTAAGCTTTTCTAAGAACTTAAAAACGCCTTCGAACGCCTTAAACAGATCTTTGTCAATTGATCCACCACGATAGTATTCCTCATAGAGATCAAGAGTTAATCTAGAGAGTTTCCATATCCTTGAGCGTATTGAGCGTTTACCCTTCTTTTTATTTTTTCCTTTAGATTGCTTCTTATCATCTAAATCTTCCCTTTTAGATGAAAAGAGATTATCATGAAAGCCAGGAGGTTTTAGCCATAATAATTCTCGAACAATCCTTAAGGAATTCTGGTGTGCGTTACAAATGCCACGAGCAATCTTTCCTAATAAATTTCCCATGGAACAATTTAAAAGGAACGATCAAACACAAACTTGTTACGTTTACAGTGTTTTCCTGCTCTGATACCAATTGAAAAAGCGGGGGTCTAACAACACCACCCAATGTTTCGGTTAGCAATCTGTATGGACTAACTCCGAAATACTTTGCTAGAGAATCAACTAGACAGTCAGACTCAATCTAGATAAAAAGTATCTCAAAGAGTTATTATCTCAATCTCTCGATTTGATTTTTACTCAAGCTAAAATCAATAGCGAGTCTTTATCAAAGAGAGATAACTTGGACGGTACCTAAGACCAATGTCCAAGGATCAATCAACTACAATCAACAACCAAAAGTTGGATTAGAGAAGTTGATGATCACGAACGCACAACCTGTATTATTTCTATTATATAAAATATAATGCGGAAAAAAAATAACACAGACACCAGAAGTTTTGTTAACGAGGAAACCGCAAATGCAGAAAAACCCCGGGACCTAGTCCATATTGAATACACACTGTATTAAGCCGCTACAGACACTAGCCTACTCTGAGCTAACTTCGGACTGATGTATAGTTGAACCCCTACCAATCTCCCACTGATACAAGGTACAGTTGTACTCCTACGCCTCCGATCCCAGCAGGACACTGCGTACTTGATTCCCTTTGCTGATCTCACCCACAACAAAGAGTTGCTGCAACCCAAAATCACAGACTTGATAATAAACGAATCTGTCTCACACAGAAAAGTTTATCAAAAGGATAAATCTGTCTCCCACAGATAAACCCTAGGTTTTGTTCCGTCTTTAGATATAAAATCAAGGTAACATGAACCAATTGATAATCCAGACTTATATTCCCGAAGAAAAACCTTGATTAATCAATCACCTCTCTACAATCCTTCCTGACTACAAAAGCGGATTGTCAAGGAATCACAAACAGTGAGACGAAGATGTTTGTGACTTCTTTATGTTACCTATCGGATAACTCTCACGATATCAAGCCAATCAATCGATTGTACTCGTACGATAGAAGATGCAAGATCAGATCACACAACTACGATAAAAATAGTGTCGGTCTGGCTTCACAATCCCAATGAAGTCTTTAAGTCGTTAACTCGAGTTTAGAGAAGAAACTCAAGAGTTAATGGAGATCGACTCTAGCGAGAGCACTAGTAGCACAAAGACGTGTGGGAATTAGGTTTGCTCGATGCTAGAAGTCTCCTTTATATAGCCTTCAAATCAGGGTTTTGCCTTAGGTACAAAGAAAACTCTATTCACCGTTAGATGAAAACCTGATTTAGATTCAAGCCAATATCTCTCAACCGTTATATCGAAAGACATACCTTGTCACACACACTAGGTACACGTTTACTGGGTTTGAAAAAAACCATGCCCAAACGAGTACACATATGTTGGTTCAACATGATAACCCAAAAGGTTAACCATATGAGGATCTCATATTAATCATGTTCTTCTTCACCATAACTAGTTCAATTGACTCAAATGAACTAGTTAAGAGTTGTTCAATTGATACGTAACTACACAAGACACAATTAAAACAAAGATGATTCGATTCGATTAGAATTGACTCGTGAACATTATAGCCACGGTTTGCATAAAGCATTCCATAATAATTAATGTTTCATGTTCAGAGCACATCTTTAGATCATAACCTCTTAAGCTCAAACAAGTTCGTAGACTTAAGTTAATTGGTTGAGTTTTCCAAACTCAGCAGAAATTCTCGGGTCGAGAACTTCCGCCAGTTCGCGGACTGGGTTCGTGGACTTAGCACACAAACGAGTTTTGGAAATCCCAGCAGAAATTCTCGGTCGAGAACTTCCGTCAGTTCGCGGACTGAGTCTGCGGACTGGGTTCACGGACTTGGCAAGCCAATTCCACAATCCTACCGATTTCTCTTGATCAACAAAGTTCGAAAACTTCGGTTCAAGGAATACATGGTTATGTAATCTAAACTCTCATTTCAGTCGTGAAGAACAACAGACCTTTATCGTCAGAGCAATTTCCAAAGTGATTGAAACTTTCATGACTTTCGTCACTAGGTGAAGATAAACTTGATCAAAGCGAAATGCTTTACCAACACATGATTTCGAGTAAAAGATAAGCAATGAATACTCAGCTCGAAATATCAAGTGTATATGATCTAGTCTATATAGCATACGACTTTTTTCTCATAAGAAGTAGGAGAAGAATAGATAGACTTTCGAGTGATAAATAAGTTCAAGTCTTCACATACCTTTTTGTTGATGAAGTTCCGCCGCTCCTTTGAAGGATCAGAATCTCGCAACAATTATGTCTCAGCGAAATTATCAATGGTATTGCACAATAGCATCGCAGAACAATTTTAGAAACGACGTCAGTAAGGATCATGAGAAAGATGTGATAGTCTTGCGAAAATAAGAGAGCTTGCGAAGTTAACATTTGTAAGGTTGCGAGAATGTCACAAACCATATCCGAAAATAAAGGACAGATTAGCTGTCATCCACTATGTATTTCCTTATAAATAGTCATTCGAGTTGTAAAAAGAGAGAGAGATCTTTTTGAGTAAGAAACAAGTAAATAGGAGAGAGAAAGTTCAGAGCAGAGTTCATTCTTGATTTCTTTATCTTTCTTGTAAGAACATTCAAAAATTAATCAACAAAATTAAGAGTGTAAACCTAAAAATGAGTTGATCAACAATGAAATCATATGAGGGGTGTAGTGTAGGATTTCCTGCAACTATATAATGGCGATAGAAACAGGGAATTGAAGATGGAAAGTTGAAGATTATTGGTTGAGAATATTCAAATCAATAAAGTGATTAAATAAATCAGTGAATCAGTTAAAAGAAAGATGAGCAGAATTAATGAAAATGGCAAAAGATTGGAGTGTAATATGATAACAAAAAGCTTGATCAATGAATTTCATGAAAACGTCAAAGGAAGAATACATAAACGAAATTTTGAAGGAAAGAAAATTATAGCGGTAGGAAAAATATCACCCTTGAAAGAGTGGGAAAAGCAAAAAATTGCATTCATGGCGGAAGAAATACCAAAAGAAAATTTAAATCATACATCTCCGTTGGTCATTACAGTGCCTGTTACACGAAAAGAGAAGGATACAACAATAAAATCCGCAGGAGAATGGATGTTGAACAGAACTTTAATCGATACATGAAGTTCAGTTGATATAATATTTTATCATGCATTCCGGGGAATGGGGTTTAAAGATGAAGAAATGTCCAGTTCAACATATTTTGTTCACGGATTTGGAAAATACACAACAAAACCTAAAGGAGAAATATTGGTGCGAATTCCACTTGGAGAAATCAAAACATATGTAACATTGTGTGTGGTGGATATGGAATCGCCATATAATATGTTATTAGGAAGATCATGGATACATGCGATAAAAGCTGTGGTATCAACGTTGCATAAATGTATTAAATTCCCCACTCCAAATGGAATAGGTGAAATTAGAGGAGATGTTGACAATGCGAAATTATGTCATCAAATTGAAGTAAAGCATTATGAAGAACAAGCAAAAAGGAAACAATTTCGCAGAAAATTGGCAAAGGAAGCAAAGAAGGAAGAAGAATTTAGAGTTTATATGATAAGGGCAAAAGAAGGGGAAGAACCCATAAAAGCAATAAAAGAACCAACACCAATGGGAGAACCTAAATCCAGTTACACTGCCGCAGAACCAACAAAAGAAATAAATGTTGGGACTGTAGAGCTCTAATGTTGAGAATTGGAACCAAAATGGATGTAGAAGAAGAAGAAAGAACTGTCAACTTGTTGCGAGAATATAAGGATATTTTTGCAGGAAACATGGATGAGATACCAGGAATAGATCCATCAATTGCTTGCCACAAATTGGAGATTAACAAAAATGTGAGACCATTTAAAAACAGAGAATAAGAAAAATTGCAACAACTTACCATTCCCAAATAGAAGAAGAATTACAGAAAATGCTTGAGGCAGGAATTATAAGAGAATCTAAATACCCAGAATGGATAGCGAATATGGTCATTGTTCCAAAGAAAAACAAGGGAATCAGGATTTGCATAGATTTCACTGATTTGAACAAAGCTTGCCCCAAAGATAGTTTTCCGTCACCCGATATTCCTCAAATGGTGGAATCTGCAGCGGGAAATGATATGGTACCATCTTTAGATGGGTACAAAGGGTATAACCAAATTCCTCTCGCTGAAGAATACCAAGAACATACTGCTTTCTTTGCCGCTAGAGGTTTATATTGTTACACGAAAATGCCATTTGGTTTGCGAAATGCAGGAGCGACATATCAAAAAATGGTAGAGAAGGTGTTCACAAAATGGATACATAAAACATTAGAAGTATACGTGGACGACATGTTAGTAAAGATTAAAGAAGCTAAAGACCATGTACAAGACTTGAGGGATATTTTTGAACAAATGCGGCAGTATAACATTAAATTGAATCCTGAGAAGTGTACTATTGGAGTGACATCAGGAAATTTTTTAGGCTACATTGTATCAAAGGAAGGAATACAGGTTGATCCAGAAAAAGTGCAAGCAGTTCGTGACATGCCAACACCAGCAACAATAAAAGATGTACAGAAGTTGAATGGGCTTCTAGCTTCGCTGGGGAGATTCATTTCGTGATCATCAGACAAATGCAAATATTTTTTCGATATACTCAAGAAGGGTGCAAAATTTAAATGGAGTGATGAATGTGAAAAGGATTTTCAAGGAATCAAAGAATATCTTATGAAAACAACTATTTTGCAAAAGGCAGTACCAGGAGAAGAATTATTGATTTACCTTGCGACAACGTCACATGCATTAAGTGTTGTGTTATTTCGAGTAGACGCAGGAGTGGAGAAACCCATTTATTACATTAGCAAAAATTTTAATACTGCTGAGAAGAATTACTCAAAGATTGAAAAATTAATCTCAGCATTGGTCTATGCATCATTTAAGCTCCGTATATACTTTCAAGCATACAAGATAAAGGTATTAACAAAAGTACCAATTGAATCAGTGATGAAGAATTCTAAAAGATTAGGAAGGGTAGAGAGATGGAATGCACAAGTAGGCCACTTTGATATTAAATATGAAATTTTGTCTTCACCAAAATCACAAGTTGTTGCGGATTTCTTGGCAGAATTTCCTTTAGAAGAAGATGAAGCAGTAGAAGAAATGATGGATGTAGAATAAGAACATGGAGATCCAAAAGATTTATTAACAGAACCAAATAGATGGGAAATATTGGTAGATGGATCATCAAATGGAGAAGGAAATGGAGTTGGAATTGTTTTAATTTCGCCAGAAGGAATAAAGATGGCTTTTTCATTAAGATTGGAATTTGCATCCGCTAATAATGAAACAGAATATGAAGTTGTGATACATGCTTTAAAATTCGCAATAGAAATGAAACTAGAAAATTCCAGGATCACTAGTGATTCGCAGCTAGTTCTTCGCCAAATAAAAGGAGAGTATACTACAAATGAACCATCCTTGAAGAAATACAAGAAGCTGGTTGAAGAATTATCAGCGAAAATCCCAAAGATAAAATGGAGGAACATTTCAAGAAAGGATAATAGACTCGCAGACGCTTTTGCTTTTATCTCAAGCATGATGACAGATCCAACTGCAAGATGCATAAAAATACAAACACTTCTGTCACCATCAATAAATAAAGAAGATGAAGATATGGATGTGATGATGATAGATAATGAAAAAGAAGAACAAATGAACAATGTTGCAGACTGGAGAATGGAACTTCACGCATTTTTGGCGAAAGGAGAAACACCAATAAATAGATTGGAAACACACAAGTTAAAAATCCGAGCAACGAATTATGAATTAAGAGATGGGTTACTATACCGAAAATCCTTTAGTGGACCATCACTCAGATGTTTGACACGAGAGGAAGGAGAAAAGGTGCTGAAAATGTTACATAGTGGAGATGCTGGCAATCATAGTGGAGGAAGATCTTTGGCACATAGAGCAAAAATGCAAGGTTATTATTGGCCATACATGCATGAATATGCAAAACAAATATCAAGACGCTGCGAAGATTGTCAGCGACATGGAAAGAAAATACATGCATTAAGAGCACCATTGTCATCTTCAACCAGTGTATGGCCCTTTGGAAAATGGGGCTTAAACATTATGGGGCCATTTTTACCAGGAACTGGACAAAGAAGATACTTAATAGTCGCAACATATTATTTCACAAAATGGAAAGAAGTAAAGGCAGTACAACATATTCGCGACAAAGATATCTTTACATTCATATTCGAAAATATCATTTGCAGATTTGTAATTCCTGCACAGTTGGTATCTGATGACGGGAAACAGTTTGAGGGGAAGAATATAGAAATGTTACTTAATGCATTCAAGATAAAATGTGGAAAGTCCACTCCTTTGTATCCACAAGCTAATGGGCAAGTAGAAGCAACAAATAAAACAATTGTAGATATATTAAAGAACAAATTTGAAGGACATCACAGATCATGGTGCGAACAAGTACATAATGCAGTATGGGATTATAATACAACTAGAAGAGAAGCTACTGGAATGTCACCTTTTTGTTTAACATACGGAGTTGAAGCGGTGTTACCAGCAGAAGTTGTTATTCTGACAACAAAAAGAGAAGCTTGGGAGAAAAATCTTAGTGCGGGTTTAATTTTAAACAAACTTGATGAATTAGAAGAAAAAAGAGAAAAAACTTTACAACATATGGAGAATTATCAGCGAAGATTAGCTCGAGAATATAATAAACGTGTCAAAATACGTGAATTTCAACCAGGAGATTTAGTTCTGCGAGAAACACCAGTATATCAGCGAGAAAATGGTGGAAAATTAGCAAAAAAAATGGGATGGACCTTACATCATTAAGGAGATAGTTGGAACAAGAGCTTATAGATTAATGGATCCAGAAGGGAGAGATGTTGGTCATAGATTAGACAGACCATGGAACAAGTTGTATTTGAAAAGATATTATCAGTAAGAAGCTTTGAAAAGTTATGAATTCTGAAAAATAATTGCAGAATTACTCATATCAAAAGAAGATCACGATGTGCGAAATTGTCGCAAAGATAACCATAGAACAATGACATAAAAGAAAGGGGCGAACCTTTATGGCGTACACCCTAGTTCGCGAATAAAATTTCACAAGAGGCAAATGTAAGACCTAAAGTACGTCATATTAGGGGGTACCTGATGCATGGCTCAGGGAAAGGCTACACCGCTACTGGAACCTGAGTCATGGAGATTTGGGGTCAATAAAGCCCATCCGGGAGAGGCACCTTGGATTCTCAACTTAAGCATATGACTTAGGTTGGGCGACTAAGGTAATAAGGACTCTCTCAAGGAGTGCATAATCTGATCAAGGCGCCGAGGTACACGGTTGAGTCAAGGGTGCCGTTTGAAGCGTCCTTGCCATTCTTGACAAGTCTTGGCTTATACTGCACTCGGCCTGAAGAAAACCCCACTTAGGGTGCAGTCTCGTAACCATAAGCCCTATAGGAAAAGGGATAAGAGGCTGCGAAAACAACTGGTTGTTGTTAAGACTGGATGGGAGGAGCTAACCTTGTATGGTAGAAGTACGCCTCCTTGAAGGGGCAACCAGGGGGAGATAAGGGCGGCACCCTCCATTAGGGAGCTGATAAGTGTCTTAAGACGCAAATGTCATGAGGCTTTTTATTCGCAAGGATATTAAGGCTTGTCATATTTGTGCAACAATCCTGAAGAGGCAATAATACAAAAAAAAAATAGACGAGATCAATGGGTTTTCGCATGAAAGTGCGAAGACGTCCTGCGATTTCGTCGCAAGACGGCAATGTCATGGGGCTTTATTTTCGCAAGAATATTTAGGCCTGTCATATTGTCGCAACATTCCTGAAGAGGCCATAATACAAAAGAAAAGGTTAAGACAAGATCAATGGGTTTTTGTATGAAAATGCAAGGACGTCCTGCGATTTTGTCGCAATGACAAGAGATGGCATAATAAGACCTTTAATTAGGAAGGAAAATAAGACCATATGATAAAACAAATTGATAAGCATTCACAACAGATTATTTTGTGCAAGAAAGATAATGAGAGGCAAGTATGGGAATCGATATACAAGAAGCATTATCTTTTTATCAACAAAATATTAAAAGGAAAAGTTGACTTCAAAGTTATTGAAAAATGTAGCTCTCAAAAGTGATAAAAATAAGACAGTTCAAGAAAACAAAGCTAGAAAAGAAGCTCAAGCTTCAATATTAATATCAGTAGCAGGAGATGACAGAAATTCTTCGCCAACATTCTCGCAAGCTTCTCCTTCATTTCGGCTTTGATCTTCGCCATGACTAGCATTTTGATTATCGCCAGCAATTACTTCTTCAGGAGAAATTTCTTTCTCATTCTGATTAACACCAGCAGATACTTCTTTAGAAGGAACCTCTTCTTCATCTTCAAGGAAATTATCCTCTGCACCGCTTTCGTAATCATAATCACTATCAGCAGGACGAGGAACTTCATCATCATCTACTTCTAGAGGATCAATTGATGTAGGAGGAAGAGAGTTGGACAGTAAGATGTCATTTACAAGGACTTCATCCCGGAGATGAACTTGGCGAAAAAGTGCTCTTTGATGATTCCTATCTTGAATATCTTTAAAATAAGCAAGGTAATCAAGTCTTCTTTCTGCTCGATCGCGAGAACCAGTGAGGGTAGAGACGAGCAAGGAATTGTCTTTTTGAATTTTGGCATATTTAGCCTCCAAGTCAGAAATAGAGGAATGAAGATTCTTCTCAGACTCTGCGAAAAATAGAATGCAAAATTTTGTTAAAGTAAGGAATTCAGAGAGATATGACAAAGAAAAGATAATTAAGGCAGTCAAACTATTATGACTACCTTCCTTTTGTGAAATAAGGTGTTGAATCAAGGATAGACAACTATTCTCCCAATGGTCCATGGCGTCATCAAATTTATCTCCAACTAAGCCTTTAAGTCGAGACTGAAGATTTTTCTCTTTAGAAACAAGGAAGGCATTTTTCTTCGCAAGAGAAGAATAAGATTCTTCTAATTTGGAATATTGTTCTTTAAGATGATTTGCCTTCACACTTAAAGTTATTTTACCTTGAATGAGTGCATCTCTTTCAGCGATAGATGATTCTGTTACTTCTTTAAGTTCATTTCTTAAAGAGCGAAGAGATTTCTCTTGGTCAACACATACTTTTTGGAGAATATTAAGTTGTTGCGAAGATATCGCCATCTTGTTTAAATAAACTCGCTTCTATTGAGATAAGGTTTTATTCTCATCTGATAAAGTTTCTATCCCTAAATTAGCTTTGGTTAAAGAATAAGAAAGACGAGATACTTCATTACTTAATAGATCTTGTCTTTGAACTAATTGGGTATTTTCATTGGTAAGATTATTTATTTGGTCAAGGGAATATGAATAGAGGTTATCTAATTGGTTATATTGATCCATTAAAACTTCTTTATCAACACGGGCTTGTTGAACAACAGATTCAAATTGATACCTCTCCATTACTCGTTTCTGATTTAATGCTTAACATGCGAAAGAGGGATTTAAAGGATAATTAAACATGGGAAGGATAAAACCATCGAAAAGGAAAATTAAAGACATAGATGAGGAAATCATACCTCTTCATTCATCATTATTCTTGCGAAGATTGTCACGATCCAACAAAACATTCTGAAGTTTCTGATTTTCAAGACAAAGAGCATTACATTCTTTTTCTAAAGCTGTCTGCGAAGCAGCTTTGTCAGAACCCAAATGCTTGATCAGAATTTCGCAAACATTAGACTTGATGGGATCAGTAGAAGACTTCTTGCCATCATCCAGAATCTCAGATAAAACCTTGAAAGCCATATCTATCCCTTCCACGGCTTCTTTCGACAGAGGAAGAGACTTGGGTAGAGAACTAGTAGAGATAGAAGGTTGAGAAATATTCTCAATGGGAAGAGAAGAGGTTTCATTCTTAGAAGGATCCATAAGGGGAATTTCAATCATATAAAGATCAACTGGAGAAATGAAATCAGAGGAAACATTTTCGCGAGTTGGAGATAAAGATTTATCTTGCGAAGAGGTCGCAGGAGATTTGGAAGAAATGAAATCAGAAGCAGCATCTTCACGAACTGGAGCTAAAGGTTTATCTTGCGAAGATGTCGCAGGAGATTTGGAAGAAATGAGTAGGTGGAAGGGAACAGAAGTTGGAACAGTCTTGAGGTGGCGAGATTTCTTGTGAGGTTTATGAAGATCTTTATCACCCTGCGAATTACAATCTAGATAAGAAACAGAGGCAACAATATTGTTATTAGAAAAAGATAGTGTTTCTTACTACCTTCTCATTCACAGACTTTCTTTTGTGTGCGACAACTTTATGCTGTGATTTGGGATTGTTAGGGTTCTGAACTGTAAGTTTAGCGTTGGAGCCGCTTTTGCTGAAATAACAAGAGTATGGGAATCACATAAATAACATAAGGCGATAAACAAGATTAATTTCAAATATATCAATTTCAGCAAAACTTATAAGGAAGAAAAGAGAAGACTAACCTTTATGAATCCATGAAAAATGATAGCAAGGAGATTGTCTCGAAGAAGATCACGAACTATGAAGATCTAGTTTGAAGATGAAGAAGAACTTAAAAAGATTGAAGAGGAAAGAAGAAAAATTGCAATAATGGAATTTGCAGAAGAACGATGAAGTTGCAGAGAGAATAAAAGGAAAGAAGAAGAGAATGAAAAGAAATATATATAGAGGGAATTTTTCCTCGAGAAAATAAACACGGTTAATACGGAAAGATTTAAGCGGTTAAAAAGTAACGGTTATAAAAGACGTGTCTAGAAAGAAATGGAAGAAAGAATACGTGTGATAAATGTAGAATATGAGAAGATAAGTTGCGACATTTCTCACATCATTCTCTACTTTGCAGAGAAGATATGAGAAGAGGCAAGATGTAGGATCAGAATCTCGCAACAATTATGTCTCAGTGAAATTATCAATGGTATTGCACAATAGCGTCGCAGAACAATTTCAGAAACGACGTCAGTAAGGATCATGAGAAAGATGTGATAGTCTTGCGAAAATAAGAGAGCTTGCGAAGTTAACATTTGTAAGGTTGCGAGAATGTCGCAAACCATATCCGAAAATAAAGGACAGATTAACTGTCATCCACTATGTATTTCCTTATAAATAGTCATTCGAGTTGTAAAAAGAGAGAGAGATCTTCTTGAGTAAGAAACAAGTAAATAGGAGAGAGAAAGTTCAGAGCAGAGTTCATTCTTGATTTCTTTATCTTTCTTGTAAGAACATTCAAAAATTAATCAATAAAATTAAGAGTGTAAACCTAAAAATGAGTTGATCAACAATGAAATCATATGAGGGGTGTAGTGTAGGATTTCCTGCAACTACATCCTTGGTGTAGATCTTCGTCGTTGTCGTTGAATCACCATGAAGTCCTTGAGCATAACTAAACTTTTCCTATCCTAGTCCGAGACATAGCTAATAGGCTATAAATCAAGATTTTATAGTTTTGATCACTAACATTGACAAACATGCTTGATATAGCAACGCATGCGAGGTTGACCGAGCTATGCTCTAACATAGTTGATTCTCTAGAAAAGTATTTCAGAGTTAGTCCATATAGATTGCTAAGAGAAATATTGGGTGGTGTTGTTAGACCCCCGCTTTTTCAATTGGTATCAGAGCAGGCAAACACGTTAAAGACCTTATAAGTCTGTGTTTGTGGCAATCTGAGTCTGTGGACAGAATCTCATACGCATACCAAAATGCCTCCTAAAGCTTGTCAAGTGTCTCGGAAATACCTCAAAGGATCACTCCTTAGCTGATTCTTCCGAATCCCGAGGTAGGAAGACTGTCTCATCTTGTGTCATCCACTTTTCCTCCAATGAGACATTGGACATAATGGATAAAGCTGAAATGGATCTCACCAGATTACAAGAAATTCTACAGAGTTTGTTGATCTCAAGGATCATGTACAACTCATTGATGAATTCGAGAAGCCTATTGATCGTGAACAGGTACTCTACAACATTATAGGGTCATTCTCTAAGGAAATTGAGAAACTTCTTCAAGAAAATAATATACAGCGTGAAAAAATTTGTGATCTTGAAAAGCTGGTTAAAGAAGGCTCAATTAGAGAGAAATGTTTGATCAAGACGCATTCATCCGATCTAGACATACTTCGTGTTGAGAAAGAGAAACTTGAAGCCTCACTTGTTCTAGCCCATAGACAGTGCAAGTCCCTGGAAAAGGAAAACTCTGTCTCAATGAAAAGTTCTTCTGCACAAACTAATTCTCATGAGTTACTGTACAGAATGAAATTTTCTCCATATGAAGATTGTGTCCAGAAAAGTTTTCATAACTTACAATCTTCTCTGGTGGCTATGAAGTTCAAACAAGTGCCTGTTGTTACTTCTCCTCCACGAACCTGTACCTTCTGTGGAAAAGGAAATCACTATGACATCCATTGCTTTGCCAGAAAGAAACAAGTTTCTAATCTTCACAAATTGCTTCTTTCTACTGCCAATGGAGTAAATAGTCGGACAACTGCTGCTGTAAAACTCCCTTTCACAGGAAACCAGGCATCTTATAAAAGTGATCTCTCTCCTAGAAATCATTACAGGACATTGGTAAACTCTAGTGGTATAAATCGTACTACCTATGAAAGCATATCCCGTGCTTATAAGAACAACTCTGGTAAATCTAAGTCTAGTGTATGGAGACCAATTTTGGAAAATCCCCTAGAACCTATTTCTAGAGGTCCTAGACTTCGTTATCAGAAAGATTCCTCACTTGTGTTTCCCAGAAGGACTGTGAGACGTTCTCCCGTATCTGGAAACTTCCAAGGAAGGACAAGAAATGCTAAGTTCAGATATCCTGGAGGTAATAACTGTTATTCTCTCAAAACCTATGGTGAGACTATGTCTCTCTCTGCTACCTAGTAGCAGAAAGTCTATTCTTGTGTTTAACTTGAGAGATACAAGAATGAGGATTTGTGAGATGCTCAAGTATTGTGCTGTTTGTCTCCAATTTGTATATCTTATGATGTAATGCTGTTAGTACTTCCTTCTTTTGTCACTATGATCTTTTGGAGATAGAGTACCTTTGAAAGCAACATGGTATGCAGTTTTCGTATTTTGGGCCATTTGTACTTTGGCTGGCCCACGAACGTCCGTATCTCCTCAAGAAACTTTAGGGTTTCCAGCTAGGGTTCTCACGAACATATATAAATCTTATATGTGTGGCTTTATTCTTCAGAAAGGAATTCTATGGAATCTATTCCCAAAGAAAAAGTGAACCCTATGGCTGAGGATGATCTCAAGGGATATGATTCTGGTCAAGATTGTATTTTAAAGAAGATGGTTGAAAGAAAATAGTATAACTCTTGGATTGGAGAATCTGTCAAGGATCTGTTTCGTGTTCAAAATGAAGTCAAGAACGAACTTGCTAACCTTAAACTGCAGATAAACCAACTTATTGATGGACAGGCAAAAATCCTTGGTATTCAGAATATCTTGATCAAGAATCAAAAGAAAGTTATCCTTGACTGCGCAAAGGCTCTCCATTATACTCGCCCTATTGATCGAAAAGTCCACATTTTAACTTTTGAACATGGTGTCTCTACAGTCAACAGGATCAAGGATATCAGTGATTTCTATTTTGATGGACCATTTCAGAGGTATGAAAACATCAAGGAAAACTGAGTTTTTAAAGATGCTTAGTATGTCTTCTTTTTGGATTAGTTGGAAGAATAACTAGTGCTTTCAATAACGATGATTGTGACTACACATAGCTATTTTTTTTTTCATCTTCTTATGTTATTTTTTAGGTTTATTGGTTTTAAATTCTAAAAATATTTGGAGGATGATGTTATTGCAGTATTGATCTTTATGATTTTGTGATATTGCAATTTGATTATGGGATATGTATTATTTGCGTCTGTGAACTTGAAGGTCCCATATGTGTCAAAAGTAAATGTGTTCATGAATTGGTATTCGTATTGATGAAAGGACGGATGGACTTTTGACAATTACAAAAGTTATGCCTATGCAGTCATGTATTTGATGGAAAATAGGATAAAATCTTTTGTTTGACAAGGATAAAGTCTATTATGTCATTATGCGTATAGTGATGGAAAATAGAATAGATCCTTGTATGTTATCCACGGTATTGATCTTCATTGATCCATTTTGTTATGTTTTACCGTGAAGGCTCCATTTTGTGTCTTATGTTGAGCACGATACACCTAAGTCGATTATTATTATTGGCTTTGTTGGTTGTTCCATAAGATGCTATAGGTTGAGCATTATGAACTAAATTAATCATCTTGGTTGGTTATTTAGTTATTTGCTCCGAAAGTCTTCTTTTGTCGAGCAAAATCTTTTGTCAATTAAATTGATTACTTTTGTGATTAGTTTGGTTGTTTGTATTCCAATTAGATCAATTATAAGTTTTCTTGTAATTAGTCTAGTTGAGTTTTCATATATTCCACAAATTCTTGTGTTGAGTATATGAACGGCTATACAAATCATGTTCTATTGGTTGATTTAGTCGTATATTCCGTAAGGTTTTCCTTATGTTGAGTATGTGAACGATTAGTTAGTCGTCTCCGTGTGATTATCTTAGTTGTAGCTCCGTAAGTTTACTTATGTTGAGCACTTTCAAATAAATTGATCACTTTTGTGGTTTGATTTAGTTGCGTATTCCAATTAAATTAATCATGGGTTTACTTGTGATTAATTTGGTTGAGTTTTGGATATAGAAAATCATTTCTATGGCTTTTGGTGTCCAAATTAAAAAAAATCCTTCTTTTCTTTCGAAATTAAGGTCGCTCTTGTTGTTCTTTCGGGAATGACATCAAATGGGGGAGAGTTCTTTTGAACTTGTGCTTAATGGTAATATCTTGCGGGGTGTGTGGCTGTGGATTTTTATAGGGGTTATCTTGTATCTTAAAACTCCTTGATGAATACATTTAGCTTCGGCTTTATGATTGCATCTAAATTAAGTTGGTATGTATTTTTATTTTAGTCTATGAAATGTCTCTTGTGGAAATTTCATTATGATCCCATTCTTGTACCTTTGCCAATTTTATTGACAAAAAGGGGGAGAAATAATGTAGTTCACACTACAAATACATATGGTTTTCGGATCATTGTGTAAGGGGGAGTGGTTTCCATAATTGAGATGGAGTATTGACTAAGGGGGAGTGATACATATCACCGTAGTATTATTGTTAAAGTCGTGATACAATTGGACTTTGATGTTACATAATAATACTATGTCACTGTATAATGATGATCGAGAATCTCGATTTCTCTCATTGTTATAGCTACGGATCTTCAACAACGGTGATGCTAAACTTACAACCTATGGGATCATTGGAGTACTTGGAAGGACGAAGATTTCAGGGAACGTTGAAGATTAGACTATGGAATAGGAGCCACTAAAGTTTATCCTTTTTGTATTCCATATGTATTAATAGTTTTGTCACTAAAATTGACAAAGGGGGAGATTGTTAGATCATAGCTCGGTCGACCTCGCATGCGTTGCTATCTCAAGCATGTTTGTCAATGTTAGTGATCAAAACTATGAGTCTTGATTTCTAGCCTACATAGCTAAGTCTCGGACTAGGATAGAAATGTGTAGTTGAGCTCAAGAACTTCATGGCGATTCATCATACAACGACGAAGATCTGTACAAGGAACCGTGGAACTTCATCAACAAAAAGGTATGTGGAGACTTGAACTTATCTGTCACTCAAAAGTCTATCTCTTCTATCTCTTACTTCTTATGAGACAAAAGTCGTACGCTATATAGACTGGATCATACACATTTGATATTTCGAGCCGAGTATATCTCGCCTATCTATATTCGAAATCATGTGTTGGTAAAGCGTTTCGCTTTGATCAAGTTTATCTTCACCTAGTGACGAAAGTCATGAAAAGTTTCAATTACTTTGAGAATTGCTCTGACGCCAAACGTCCTGTGAATAACGGCTATATAACGTCCTCTGAGAATGTCTCAATGATTGGAATGAGATTTTATATTACATAACCATGTATTCCTTAATCCGAATTTTTCGAACTTTGTTGATTGAGAGAAACTGGAGGAATTGGCTTTGCCAAGTCCGCGAACCCAGTCCGCGAACTCAGTCCGCGTACTGACGGAAGTTCTCGTACCGATAATTTCTGCTAAGATTTTCCAAAAACTCGTTTGCGTGTAAGTCCGCGAACTGGCGAAAGTCCCTTTGCCGAGATTTTCTGCTGAGTTTGGAAAACTCCGCCGGTTGTCTTAAGTCCGTGAACTTGTTTGTGAGCTTAAGTGGTTATGATCTAAAGATGTGCTCTGAACATGAAACTTAAATTACTAAGGAATGCTTTATGCAAACTGAGGCTATAAAGTTAATGAGCCGATTCAATCGAATCGAATCATCTTTGCTTCAATTGTATCTTGTGTAGTTACATAAGATCTCATAGCAATTGAACAACTCTTTAACTAGTTCATTTGAGTCAATTGAACTAGTTATGGTGAAGAAGAACAAGGTTAATATGAAATGCTCATATGGTTAACCTTTTGGGTTACTATGTTGAACCAACATACACGTACACGTTTGGGAATGGTTTTCGCAAACCCAGTAAACGTCTACCCAAGTGTGTGTGACAAGCTAAGTTTTCGATCTAACGGTTGAGAAATATTAGCTTGAATCTAAATCAGGTTTTCATCTAACGGTGAATTTGGATTGCTTTGTAACTAAGGCAAAACCCTGATTTGAAGGATATATAAAGGAGACATCTAGCATTGTGAAAAACTAATCCCCACAGTCTGTGTGATACTAGTGCGCTCGCTAGAGTCGATTCTCCTTTAACCTTTGGTTTTCTTCTCTAAAACCAGGTTAACGACTTAAAGACTTCATTGGGATTGTGAAGCCAGACCGATACTACTTTTATCGTAGTTGTGTGATCTGATCTTGCATATTCTATCGTACGAGTACAATCGATTGATTGTCTTGAGATCGTGAGAGTTCTCCGATAGGCAAGATAAAGAAGTCACAAACATCTTCGTCTCACTGTTTGTGATTCCTCGACAAACCGCCTGTGTAGTCAGGAAGGATTGTAGAGAGGTGATTGATTAATCTAGGCTGTTCTTCGGGAATATAAGACCGGATTATCAATTGGTTCCTGTTCACCTTGGTTTCATATCTTAAGACGGAACAAAACCTAGGATTTATCTGTGGGAGACATATTTATCCTTTGATAGACTTTTCTGTGTGAGATAGTTTTGCTTATTATCAAGTCTGCGATTTTAGGTTGCAGCAACTCTTGGTTGTGGGTGAGATCAGCTAAGGGAATCAAGTGCACAGTATCCTGCTGGGATCAGAGGCGTAGGAGTACAACTGTACCTTGGATCGTTGGGAGAGTGATTGGGGTTCAACTATAGTCCAGTCAGAAGTTAGCTTGGAGTAGGCTAGTGTCTGTAGCGGCATAATACAATGCGTATTCAATCTGGACTAGGTCCCGGGGTTTTTCTGCATTTGCGGTTTCCTCGTTAACAAAATTTCTGGTGTCTGTGTTATTTCTTTTCCGCATTATATTTTATATAATTGAAATAATACAGGTTATGCGTTCGTGATCATCAATTGGAAATCCAACCTTTGGTTGTTGATTGATATTGATTAATCCTTGGACATTGGTCTTTGGTACCGTCCAAGTATTCCTTGTGTTTGATTAGGACTCGCTGATTTCTATTAGCTTTAGTAATATCCAAAACAAGAGAGAGATATTAACTCCTTGAGATACTTTTATCTATATTGAGTCTGACTGTCTAGTTGATTCTCTAGCAAAGTATTTCGGAGTTAGTCCATACAGATTTCTAAGTGAAATATTGGGTGGTGTTGTTAGACCCCCGCTTTTTCATTTATATTTTAAAGTGACACCTAATAATATGTACATACTTTCCAAAAATAATTTCCGAAGACATTCATAAGCTTACGCAAAACAATTTTTTATTTTTGTCAATATAATTAAATATCAAGTTTCAAAAATGTCAACATGCTACATGTCAAGCTCCATCAATTAATTATATTATTGTTAAAATCAATGAAATCTAATCAATTAGTAAAAAGAATATTAATGACGACTTCGAACTGCCACTAGTTCGCTGAGATAATATAAGCATATTAAATTACGAAATTACCTTTTTATCAATATACAAAAATACCCTAAAAATTTGGACTGGGCACTACAACCTTACCCACTTAAAGAATTTTCGTCCCGAAAATTTAGAATAGCATAGCAACCTAACACATTATACTGAAAAACAAAATAACACTACATGTTTAACCAAACAAGAATGATATTTATTAACTGATTGCGCAACAACTAGTTCCCGAAGGATCTATTCGCTGCTCTGATACCATTTGTAATGACCCGTCCCTCCACCGATACTATCCCCACTTAGACACCGCGATCATCCGGCAGTGTGGGGTTTTCAACGGGCATCGATGCGGTAATCCAGCAGAAAATTCCCGAATGGTTACCCATCCCTAGGTTACTTCCGCCTGAGCACGCTTAACTGCAGAGTTTTCTTCCAACTCTGGAACCAATTGTGCCGAAAAGTCCTCGGTGTTAGGAAATGACAAACCATTACTTATATTCCTTTCGGCCAACCACTGCCGAATATCGGGGTATTACACTTCGACTTTGGTTCGTAGCAACTCTTAGTTGTGGGTGAGATCAACTAATGGAATCAAGAGCGTAGAGTCCTACTCGGATTCAGAGACGTAAGGAGCGCAACTATACCTTGATCAGTGTGAGATTGGTTAGGGCTCAACTACATTCCAGTCCGAAGTTAACTTGGAGTAGGCTAGTGTCTGTAGCGGCTTAATACAGTGTGGTGTTCAAATCTGGACTAGGTCCCGGGGTTTTTCTGCAGTTGTCGTTTCCTCGTTAACAAAATTTCTGGTGTTTGTGTTATTTTTTTCACCATTATATTTTGTTATATAATAGAAATATCACGGGTTATGTGTAGTTCAATCAATATGAGAATCCAACCTTTGGTTGTTGATTATATTGATTGACACTTGAAAATTGGTCTTTGATACCGTTCAAGTTGTTTCACATAATAATCAGGCTCACGTATTATATTTGTTTGATTTGATGATTACATTATGAAAAAGAGATACGAACTCTTGGATATATTTCCATTGATTGAGCCTGACTGTCTAGTTGATTCTCTTGTAATGATATTGGAGTTTTTCCATACATATTCCTAAGCAAAATATTGGGTGGGGTTGTTGCAGCCCCGCTTTTTCATTTGGTATCATAGCATGCAAACACATATAAAGACTTCATAAGTCTGTGTTTGTAGCGATCTGACTCTATGGACGATAAAGTCTCTATAAATGCTTCACTAGGATTCAACTCTGATCTTAGAGAAAGTTTTGAAGAGCTTGTTATTCTCCAGAAAAGTTGGATGAACAAATCCAGATCAATTCTGATCTTGTTGCAAAAATTACAATGTATAAGGATTTGAAGTCTGTCAAAGTTCTTTCAATGGATTTGAATAACTCCTCTAATTCTCCTCTGAAGAATGGTCGTCAGTTAGGTGACAAACGAGGTTTAGGTTTTGTGAAACCTGATGGGACTCGAAAATACTAAAACAAGATTAAAGATGTTGGCCCATGTATGTTCTGTGACTCTCACAATCGCTTCCAACATACATGTACATCTTTTCGGAAAAGTTTAAAGGTTACGAGTAATCTTCATAAGAAAGCTGAACAACTGTTTACTTCTCTAAAAAGGTGTACAAAACTAACAAGAAATCCTAAACAGGATAGTAGTGTTAGTATGAGATTTTGCTCTAAAATCAACATCGCCCTTTCAATGGTTTCTTGATAGTGGATGTATACGACATATGACTGGTGATCTCTCGTGGTTCGTAAATTCAAGGGACTTTCAAGGAGGTCTTGTAACATTCGGAGATGGGAGTTGTTGCTACATAAGCAAGAAGGGGACGATCAAACTTCCTGGAGTTCCTGAAATCCATGATGTAGTATACCTTAAAGGTATGACTGCAAACCTTCTTTTTATTAGTCAAATTTGTGACAAAGGCCATAGAGTTGTCTTCAATGCGAATGGATGTGACATTGTAGAAAAAACTGGAAAAGTAATTTTTCAGGGAACTCGTGGTAAAAATAACTGTTATCTTCTTGATACTCAGTTCAGTAACTGTTACAATTTGACTAAGATGGAATCTACACATCTTTGGCATGAGTGTTTTGGTCACATCAATTATCGCCTTCTAACTAAGATCATTAACAAAGAACTTGTTATAGGCGTTCTTGAAACCAATGCAAAGATTGATGGTGTCTGTGGTGCCTGTCAAAAGGATAAACAAACGAAAGTTCACCATAAATCATCTCGATATATTCTCACTAAAGCTACACTTGATTTAAATTCATATGGATCTCTTCGGACCTATTCAACAACCTACGGTTGCTGGTAAAAAGTATGCTTTAGTTATGGTAGATGATTACACCAGGTTCACTTGGGTGGCATTTTTAGCTCATAAGAATGAAAACCTTGATGAGTTCAAGATTATTGTTAATAGAATCCAGAATGAACAAGGTCGCAAACTAAAGAAAATTAGAAGCGACCGTGGAACTGAATTTAAATACACTAAGGTGTTTGAATTCTGTGACAAACTGGGGATTATTCAACAATACTCACCATCCATTACTCCTCAAGCTAATGGAGTTGCAGAAAGAAAGAATATGAACATTCAGGAAATGGCCAGGGTAATGTGCTCCATAACAAAAACTTACCTTTAATATTTTGGGGAGAAGCTGTGCTCTCAGCATGTTATTTGATCAACCGTGTCTACCTACGGTTTAAAATCCTAAATACTCCGTATGTGTTTTGGTACGGTAGGAAACCCAACTTACGTTATCTCAGAGTGTTCGGAAGTAAGTGTTACATTCTAAATCGAGAACATAGAGGGAAATTTGATACTAAAAGTGATGAAGGTATCTTTCTTGGATATGCTTCTGATAGTCGTGGTTTTCGAGTTTTTAATCTCAGAACCCAAGTTATGATGGAATCTTCTAATGTCATTATTGATGATCTAAGCAATTTTCACCATGATAATCCTCCTGCCGAATTTCCTCCAACCGAGACAATTGAGAAAGTCAAATAAATCCCAGAATCAGTTGAAGTCGTCCCAACAATTACTGATCCTGATATTTCTAGTGACGAGGAGAAGAGCACTGATCAGGATACTCATGTTGAACAAGAACGCGTCGCTCCACGGTATCTCTGGGTTCAAACGAATCATGATCCCAATAGTATTATAGGAGGAAGAGATTCTACTGCTAAGACAAGAGGACAACTTCAAAATATTTGCAATTTTGGTTGTTATCTTTCACAAGTAGAACCGAGAAATATTGATGAAGCTCTTAACGATCCCTTTTGGGTGAATGCTATGCATGAAGAGTTAAAATCAATTTCAAAGACAAGATGTATGGGAGCTAGTACCTTGTCCTTCCAATATCAATATTGTTGGTACTAAATGGATATTCAAGAACAAGTCTGATGAATTCGGCACCATTGCCAGGAATAAAGCCAGACTTGTCGCTCAGGGTTATTCACAAATTGAAGGTATCGACTTTGACGAAACCTTTCTCCTGTGGCACGCCTTGAGTCCATTCGGTTGTTATTAGCTCATGCTTGTTTTCTCAAGGTTAAGCTTGTAGATGGGGAAAAACGATTGGCTGGTTTTCACGGGATTGAGGAGACGACCGTACGGAGGAGACTCCTTGAACCGAGAAAAATGTTCAACCTCACACAGATGCACTCCAAGAAGGGAGTGCTTTGAATTCGAGAGATCAATCTGTAGTACTCCGGCCTAAACCAAAACAATGGTCGTTCCAGAGTAAATTCGTTCACAATAGAGGATGGGTTGATCTGTAGGAGGAAAGCTGAGAAATGTGTGGAATCAATGGTAATCAAAGATTGTGGGTGTGTTGTGAATTCTGAATAAGATAAGTTCTGAATGATTGAATCTCTGTTGAGAGTAATTACTCAGATGTTGAGTTAATCTCGTGTTGTCTGTGAGACGTGAGATCGTTGTATCTTCAATCATGATTTCAGAGGCTTATTTATATTGCTGGAATTGTAGACATTATGATCCCATGAAGTGTGACAGTTGATGGAATCAAAGAGTGGGGAAATGGAAATCGTGTTTGAAACCAGTTGCTCATCGTGTGGAGACTTGGTCGATTTTCCATCCACTACTTTGTTAACTCCTTCAAATGATTGCACGACTTGCTCACATTCCATCGTGTGTATAAAAACACGTGCCATAGACCGCCAGACCAAAGCGCTAGTTAATATCCTCCATGTGACACGATTGACGCCTCGTGGTTAATTAGTCAGTTGTTGACTTCATGACTTTATGGGACGATGAGTCCATGTATTTGCTGAGTTGAACATGATTTTGCAAAATGTTCTGAAACTCATGAATTGAACGTGTCTGTTGAGACAGAGGTATAATTATCACGTTGATAGTTGAGGCGAGCAATATTGCTCATTCGATGAATTGTTGAATATTGATAGTTGAACCAATATTCCTTGATTTGAGAAAATATTGCTTATCTGAGCAAGTGTTGCTCGTCTGATGAATTATTGGTAGTGTGACCAAAATAAAATATTAATTAGAATACTGGTAGTTGAACCGAGCATAATTAATAAGAATAATGATCATGAGATCGTCGTAAAGTTATTAATGTTCGAATCTGGAATTATGATCCTTGGACTCAGAAACCCTAATTTGATCAATTGATGACCAATTGATGGTTTATTTCAAAATAAACCATGGAATGAAAGAGGGATCAACTACATGAGACCATGGATCAACCATGTAGAGTACATATGCTCATGTGAGTAAATACCAAGGTATCTTGAAGAGTTAGTGATTTGTTGATGAAAGAATGATTAAATGCTGGTTTAATCATTTTTTCGAAAAATGCTCGTCTGAGCCTTAGGTGATAAAACCTAATTAATTATGAAGGGGTGTGGGCCCGACCAAGGGGTCATGAAACCGGCCCTGGTTGGTCACGGGATCGACTGACGATCATTCTATGAAATTCCAAAATTATTTGAAAGAGTTTTGGACCTAATACGTGCAATTGCGCAAATTAGGTCAAATCATGAAAATACGTGGGACCGGCTCATTACGAGCCAAAGAGACAACCCTGGTCGGTCAAGGTAACATGCTCACGTCCGTGTCTCAGTCCTGGGAATCTTGATATTTTCTGGCGTGCGTTTGAGCAACCATTTGAGAAAATATGACAAAATCAGGGTTTTGCTGAAACTGAGGAAACTTCATGAGATGAAGGAAAATAATTATAAAATGAAGGAATATGAGGTGTGGGACCTTTGGAGCCAAGGCATGGCCGGACGGCCAGCGTCCACGGTCCCACGGTGCATTTTCCTATTTTATAATATTTTTCATGATTTTATGAAAATATCATGAAATCAAGGAATTTTGTTGAAATTAAGGAGTTTCCATAAAGTGAAAGAGTTTCCATGGGATCAAGGAAGCAAATAATATTAAAATAATAAAATAAGGGAGTGTGGGGACGGCTAGGGCATGGCCGGCCGGCTTGGGTCCGGTCCCACAAGTTTCCCTAATTTTATGTAATTTTTGTGAATTATTTTCCATGATTTGAAGGAATTTTCATAATTTGAAAGAAATACCATGAAATCAAGGAATTTCATGGGATGAAGGAAACCTTAAAATAATAATAATAAAATAAGGGACGTGTGGGACCGGATGAGGCATGGCCGGTCGGCTGGGCCCGGTCCCACGAGTTTCCCTAATTTTATATTATATTTTCATGGTTTTGTGAAAATACCATGAGATTAAGGAGTTTTCATGAGATTAGGGAAATAATAATAAAATAATGAGGAACCATGAGGTGTGGGGCCGGCCGGGATAAAGGCATGGCCGGTTGGCCAATAATCACGGCCCCACAATATTTTTCCCAATTTTATATTATTTCCTTGGTGCGAAGGAAACACCATGAAACTGAGGAGTTTCCTCAAAACGAAGGATATTATGTTCAAATGAAAGGATTTTCATAAGATCAAGGAAAATTACAAAAAATATGATAAAATATAAAACTGGCGTGGGATTGGCCACGGCACGGCCGGCCGGCCGGTGAGTCCAATCCCTCAGCACCTTGGTCAATATTTAATTATTTATTATTTTCCTTCCAATTTTGCATAGGTTCATCGTTTCGTCGTATTTTGAAATACTCGTTCATGCGGTGATTGTTAGTGCATCATCGTTGAGTACACTTACACCATTTGAGTCGGGGCTTACTCGGAGGTAGCTCAGACGCCCGTGCGTTTAATATTTATTACTAACCCATGGAATTCTGCTGGGAAGAACCATAGATTGAAGTAACGAAATATTGCGAAAATATTTGAATATTTTCGGAAATTCAGTGGATGAATCCAAGAATTTAGGAATAATTAACTTATGGCTCTATACTAGCAGAGCAAGCTGTCTAGGAGCATTAATTATTCTGACATGAGCTTGCTGGAGCTTCATATCCTTTATATAGTCAGGAAAAACTGTTGTTTGTATCCTGAAGACGTTATCGCTCTTTACTAGCAGAGCAAGCTGTCTAAGAGCCGCCAATCTCGTGATTCTATATAGAAATAATTACTGAAGTGTTCAGTATTCATGAGATATGCCGTTGTCCAGCCGAGAGACTACATATCTGCATGTACTCTGAGAGAAAGTATTCTCAGCCAGAGATTGGATGAGAGACCCGTGTCTCAATACTCACGTCTGATTGCTGGATCAGAAGTTCGTATAATTATGGGTTTACGATTTTAGCCTTTATATTAAGTCCCCTGCTTAGTGAGGAAAGCCGTGTTCCTCAGTCAGCATTGAATGGTGATTTTCCGGTCATAAACAAGTAATTGAACTTAGTCGTAAGTTAAGACGTTACCGGATTTTGATAGTACGAGCAAACCATGACTTGAATGAAGATCCCAGTGGCATGAATTGGTGTTGAACCACTGAGTTGGATGACGGGACCTTGGTCGTTTAGTATTCGGTGGCCGGGCCCAATAAGGAAATCCTTGTTTTAGGAATAGACGCTCGTTTGTTCGTTAGTTTAAGGAACAAACAAAATAGACATGATTCTAATGATATAAAATTTTTTCTATGAGCTATCACGAAAACCAAAATTTTATCTTTGCGAGATTTCACAAAAATGGAATAAACTCTCATTCCAAAGGTGAATGCCTCGTACGAGAGAAAAGCTTTTTTTTTTTTGAAAAGATGTGCGTCTGTGATATGTGAGCGTTCACAAATTTTTGAAAATATACTCTCGCTTCAAAGACAGACGCTCGCGCGAGGGAGCAAAATATATAGATATATTTTCAAATTTACGTGAGTTTCACGTTAAATATTTATATATTTTGTAAAATCATGTTTTGATTTTGAACAACTGTTGAAAGTAGACAATTATCTATGATGAAATAATGTATGTACGTGAGTTTTCACAATTGTAAAATGGATGTCTGTCCAATTTTTGAAAAACCAGTGGATGTTAAAATTCATGTGGGTTGTTCACGGTTTGATGAAAATCAAGTCATGATTTTGAATAATGAATTTTGCTCGACTTTGCAGGTTTGAAGGAACAAGCAAATTTTCGAAATTTTGACGTTATAATCACTACAGCTAGTGAAATTTTAAATAGGCAAGAGTTGGATTGTTACCGTTTCAGCGCGTGCTTGTTGTTGGTATATCCATGACTCCATGTAGTTCGCCTTAGATAGTGGTGACTTCTGGTTACAACCACCCTTCTGGATCTTCTGGCGAATGCTCCAGAAATATCAAGTCAAACATGAAGACTTTTGCAAATGTTCATCCTGGGATGAATCAACCTTTCAGAGACGCTGGAAAGCTGGTACTTTGTATGTCTCTAGATCATCTGCTAGTCGTCCCTTATCAGCATAAGCACCGCCAACTTCAGCAAATGAGACTATCAGCTGACGATGAAGTCAGGATTTGCGTTGATGGTGTAACTCCTGATTCAGATGTGGATAAATGAATAATTTCGTCATAATTCGTCATCAGAAAAATTCAGAAGTTAGGTCTTCATTGAAATTGTTGTAGAATCTTCATCTGATGTTGGATTTTCGCGGTCTACCCACGTATCCTCATGCCCAGGAAATTTCCAAACTTTAGCAAAGAAGCTTTTTGAGTTTCGAGCATGTTTAGGATTCGAAATCAACGAAACAGTAAACTTCCTGGAGACCTTCAGAAAATTTTCAGATTGTATGTTGTCCAATATTTCGGCCACGTCTTCTTGCTTGTTTCTTCAATTTCTTTGAATTTTGGATATGTTGTATAGGAAATTCATACGAAGAGAATAGTATATGACCCATCCCTAGATTCTTCACCAATTGCTCCCAGCTGGTCGGTTTGTACATGACAGTGTAAAATCATCTCAGAGGAGCTTGCTGTAAAACACTCATGTTGTGTCTTTAGACCATTCGCTTGTGTCTTGAACGGTTGGTGAAGGATTTTAATGTCATTGATTCGTTTGAGATCAGGACCCCTTGATTGATACATGAGCATGGTGCTTGCAGTGCCATCTTGCTTCTGTCAGTCGTAGAAACATCACTTCTGAAACCCCTGGTCACGGGACCATAGCTGAGGTTGCTCTCGAGAGGGGATGATGTAATGACCATGGTTTCATGTCCCGATGGTAGCATTACTTTTTTGATGAATGATTAGCACCAGAGAGCCCGGCACCAGGACTGTGAAATTGATCGTCGTGATCAGTGGACCGTCAGTCCCCAGTATTTTGTTGAATATCTCTCTTTCATTTTCCCTTCTTCTGGCAGGACCTAGATAGAGGATCCGGGTTGAAGAATTGATTTAAAAACCCAGGTGGTCGAAGTTGGAGGTACCTTGATGAAGGACTTAGCAAAAAGACCTGGTGGACACCGATCGACTGTGGAAGTTATGAATCCCGTCTAACAATTGCTGCTTGCATGTTGTATGCTCAGGAAGCTGTAGGAACCTCATACGACGTCGGAATCTGATGCTTGACCCCAACTTTTGAAGCTAAGAGACTGAGTTGTCACATGAGAAAAGAATCACTCAAGTCGGAGTTGTAGAGGTCAGCCAACGAAGCGTGCACATTTGTGATTTGTAATCCCGTACAGATTTTTCATATTTCATAAACCTGACTGTAAAGGCCATATCTTTCAGCTCATATGTCCGATCAATGCGCCCTTTTGGTATGTTGTAGAAGATACATAGACGAACATCTTTAGTTGGGGAATCATTGTCCCATTCATCACCCATTGGTACGTTTTTGCAAACCCATGGCCTGAAGTGTGTTGTATCTCATTTGTAGAGGTGATGAGAACATCTTGTAGAAGACTTTGGATTATGCCCACCAGTCGTGCCAGCTTTGGGAAGACTTTCATGTGAGCATGTTATCAGGTATACACATCTTGATATGAATCATTGGTTCTTAGAGGAGTCTGCTTCATGTGTAACACTTCAGAGAATGATTAGTTGATGAAGCCCTGAGGATGTTGCTCCTGAGATCGTTGTTGGTACTGAGACCATGATTACGCTCCAGAGATCCTTTTCGATGCTGAGATCATGGATGGTATTCCTCTAGAGATTATTGTTGATGTTGATACCATGGTTGAAGTTGCTCCAAAGACCGAAAAGGCTGGAACCATGATTATAGATATAATCTTTGCTACTTCATCCAGTGAGCCTTTTACATTCACGAACTAGTTGATGAGTTGAGCGTCCGTAAGATGAAGGTGTACTGAGAGTTCAACCTGAATGCTCCTGAAAGCATAACTTTACCACGAACTGACTTTGTCAGTGAGTCGACATTGTTGCGGTAGATGGCATCAAGAGTTTTCATACTGGATGTGATTGGTGAAGAGAGAAAGTTCATCAATCATGCAGGGGCTTGTGATGTAGCGAAAACCCGTTTATGAAGTTTCACGGAATCACCTCAGGTTGCCCAGTGTATATTGAAGGAGTTAGTGCCATCCATGATGTTGCATATGCTTCAGAAGTCTTATCATGGGATAATGAAGACTTATCGTTTAGTTACACTTTGATCGTGCTGGTTTTGAATCAATGTGTCATCGTCGAGATATTTGTGCTGAAGCTGTACTCTTTGATTGAGAGTACAATTTGATGGCTTTTTTAGATGCTTGAGCGTTGAAGCGTATATTCCTTAAGCATCGAATGTCTTAGGGGTTTGATCTTCTCGAACCTGGAGTATCTTCTGTTGATTCAGCATACCTTTCGTTGCAGTAGTGGGATTCGACACTTGTGCAGACATCAGAGCTTTCTGATTTTGTGGAACACATGGACTTTCAGGAGAAACGCCCAAAGTGTTCTTTGCCATGTTTGGACGTCATTAATGAATATTTCAGTGCTTGATTCGGAGAAACGTCAGATTCAACCACTTGGTAAAATACTAATGCGGTGAAGCTACCATTCATAACGTCTTGTAGAGTTCCAAGCATAATTAAGTCCCCATGCTAGGATAACATGTGGGGAAATAAATGACATAGACATGGAATGAGACTTGCCTGAGCGCGAAACCTCTTGATGAATGTCTATGCATATTTTGCAGGTTCTTGCTTCAACCTCGTCGAAATTACTCAAAGTACTCTGATGATGGAATGTCCGTCAAATCTTCTGGATTAGAACTTTCTTCGTTGGAGAGATGTGTAACCAAAAGCGCTTTGTAAGTACTCATCTTTTCAGCATGGATCCACGCTCGTCTGAAGGACATGTCATATCCTGGATCTTCTTGATTGATTATGTGAAACTTGGTTTCTGTCCAGGTTGAACTTATGTTCACTTTGAGAATGATATAGCCATAAGTATTTCCGAGCGCTCCTTCAAGGTCTCTGATTGAGATGGAGTATGAGTATCTTCTTGTCGAGTGATGCATGTGGATCCGATGGTTTTCAGTGGAATGTTGTTGATGGAGGTGTCAGCATCGATCAACGTTCTTCCAAATTCGTTTCTTCTGAGATTGACTGTGGTAAGCAGTCCCCAGTCATACATATCTTGGTCTGTGGCTGGAGGCTCAAGAAGTATTTTCGGAATGGACTTCTTGACACGATGCGGTTCAGTATTGTGAACATGTCTCTCCTTTGTGCCTTCGACAGATAACGCAATTCATGTTCGACCAAGGATTGAACTTCCTCTTTGATAGGTTGTTCATAGAGTGTAAAGGTTCTGACTGGGAGAGTATTCTTGTGTACTCCTTCAGTCCCCAGTTGAAGCTATTGTGGAACAACCTTCTCTTTGAAAATGTGCTTCAAAACTACGCAGTCGCTTGTGGGATGATTGACGAACTTGTGGAAGCAACAGTAACGAGGACTTTCCATGTCTTCTTCAGTTGGTTCTTTCTTGACATATGGAAACTTGATTGCACCATCTTGAACCCAGGCATCCAGGATTTCGATCACCTCTTCAATGAAAAAAGTAAAGTCAGGTGCTTCTTGATCAGGAACTCTTGTGCGTTGGTCAGAGGCTTGTGCATCTTGCTTATCCTTCCTTTGTGCTTTTGAAGGAGCTGAGGTATGCTTGCACGGAGGTTTGGATTTCCGTTTTCTTCCTTCTGCAATAGTGTTTGTGGAAGGATGAAGGCTTTACTATTCTTGATCAGACGTCTTCTACCTCGAGTGTATCGCGGTTCTTCAACCTTTGTAGCTTTTGTTCTTTCCAGTAAAGCGGGCGCAGTAGTTGCCGATCTCTTCGTCGCTTCATGAAGCTCTGAGAAGGTCTGGAAACGAAGATTTTCCAATAAAGCTCTGTAGACCGGGATCATGTCGTTGATACACAAGTCTACCAGTTGCTGCTCCGTGACGTTTGTATCATGACAGTCCAGGGCCTGGACTCTGAATATTTTCACGTAGTCATTGGGATGTTCATTGTTCCTCTAAAACATTCTTCCAAGATCGGAGAGAGTAATTTGCTCTGACACAAAGAAGTACTTTCTGTAGAAGGCATTAATCATTTCTCCTCAATTGTTGATAGTTCCTGGTGCGATGTTGTTGTACCAGGTGTATTCCCTGCCTTTCAAGGATTTTGAAAATTGTTTGAGGCGACCAACATGGTTATGTTCATGTTCACCCAAGGCTTCCAGGAACCGAGAACCATTTTCCCGAGCATTGCCTGTTCCGTCATACAAAGTGAAGGTTGGAGAGGTATAAACTTTTGGAAGAGGAATCCTTTGCGTAGTAGCAGGGTACGGAGGATGGTGACGATGGATATGTTGGGTTTTGTCTTTTCCACGGTTCTCTAGAAGGCGTTCCAAATTCTCCCGAGTGATGAAGTTTGATGACTCCTTCGCTGATGGATCTTCTGCAGCTTTGCGGACTTCATCATCATCTACTGTATGAATCGGAATTACCTCAGGATCAGCGTCTGAGGATTTTTCCTTCTCTTTTCCTTTTCCTTAGTGTAGATGGGGAAAACGATTTGCTGGTTTTTAAGGAATTGAGGAGACGACCGTACGTAGGAGACTCCTCGAACCGAGCGAAATGTTAAACCTCACACAGATGCACCGCTGCAAAGGGGGTGCTTTAGGTTCGAGAGATCAATCTGTAGTACTCCGGCCTAAATCAAGAAAATGACCGTTCTAGAGTAAATTCGGTCACAAGAGAGGATGGGTTGATCTGTAGGAGGGAAGCTGAGAAATGTGTGAGATCAATGGTGATCGAGATTGTGGGTGTGTGAATTCTGAATATGATAAGCTCTGAATGATTGAAATTGATCAATTGAGAATAGTTGCTCAATTTATGAGTTGATGATCTCGTGTTGTCGATGAGACGTGAGATTGATCATACTGTTGATGCTGATGATTCAATCATGATTCAGAGAATTATTTATATTACTGGAATTTTAGACACCATGACCCCGTGAAGTGTGACAGTTGATGGAATCAAGGAGTGGGGAAGTGGAGATCGTGTTTGAAACCAGTTGCTCAACGTGTGGATACTTGGTCGATTTTCCACCCACTACCTCGTGAATTCCTTCAACTGATTGCACGACTTGCTCACATTCCATCGTGTGTTTGAACACACGTGTCGTAGACCGCCAGAACAAAACCCTAAGTGATATCCCCCCAAAGTGACATGATTGACATCTCGTGCTATGTTAGTCAATTGATGACTTCGTGGTTTGATGGGACGATGAGTCCATGTAGTTGCTGAGTTGAACATGATGTTCTGAAACTCATGAGTTGAATATGTCATGAGACAGAGGTATAGTTCTTACGATGAAGTGAGCAAGTATTGCTCATTCGATGGATCGTTGAATATTGATTGTTGAACCAATATTCCTTGGTTTGAGAAAATATTTATCATCTGAGAAAGTGTTGCTCATGTGATGAATTGTTGAATATTTGATCGTCTGAGAATGTGTTGCTCATCTGATGGATTATTGGCAGCGTACCAAAAATATTAATTAGAATACTGGTCAATGAACCGAGCATAATTAATAAAATTAATGACCACGAGGCCGTCGTAAAATTATTAAGGTTGGAATCTAGAATGATGATCCTTGGATTCAGAAACCCTAATTTGATCAATTGATGATCAATTCATGGTTCGTCAGAAGTTTAACCATAGGACGAAGGAGGGAGCGACTATATGGACCGTGGATCAACCATCTAGTGTCCATATGCTCACGTGAGCAAATACGAAGAACTCCTGAAGAGTTGACGATTTGTTGGTGGAAGAATGATTAAATGCTGGCTTAATCATTTATTCAAAAATGCTCGTCTGAGCCTTAGGTGAGAAAACCTAATTAATTATGACGGGGCGAGGGACCGACCATGGAGTCATGAAACCGTCCCTGGGTGGTCACGTGACCGCCTGACGATCACTTGTGCAAATTAGGTCAAAACTGTGAAAATTGATGGGACCGGTTTCCGTGAGCCAAAGAGCCAATCTTGGTCGGTAAAGATAGCGTGCTCGTGTCCCCAAGGCATCCGCGTCTCAGTTCTGAGAATTTTGATATTTTCTGGCGTGCAATTGAGCATCCATTCGAGAAAATATGCCAAAATTAGGGTTTCGACGAAACTGAGGAAAACACCATGAGATGATGAAAAATAATTATAAAATAAGGAATGAGGAGGCATGGGACCGTCGTGGTCAAGGCATGGTCGGACGGTCGTGACCACGGTCTCGTGGTGCCTTTTCCTTAATTTTATAATATTTTGATGATTTTATGAAAAATTCATGAATTTTGAGAAATTTGATGAATTTAGGGAGTTTCCATGGAATTGAAGGAGTTTTCATGAGTTCATGGAAGCAAAATATTAAAATAAAAACAAGGGCGTGTGGGACTATGGAGGCATGGCCGGCCGGCTATGGACCGGTCCCACGAGTTTTTCATAATTTTTTAATATTTTTAGGTATTTTTGATGATTTGAGGGAATTTTTCCTAATTTGAGAGAAATACCATAAAATCAAGGAATTTGATGAATTCAAGGAAAAATAGAATAAATAATAATAAAATAATAAAGCAAAGGGCGTGTGGGACCGGCTAGGGCATGGCCCGGTCCCATAAGTTTTCATAATTTTATTTTATTACTATATGATAATTTTGGGGGAGATTTTTCCGGCGATCGTGGGGGAGATTTTCAGGCGACTGAAAACCAGAAATCATCCCTACCTTTGTCCGTGATTCAAAGCATACATCACCCTTTTTCCTCTTTGTTTATTGTTTTATCGCATATAGGGATGCAAGACATAGTTCTTCTAGGGTTTTTCTGATTCTCAGACTCAGCTTTCCCTTAGATTATTCTATGCCCATAACACGTTCTTCAGCTTCTTCAGGAATCCGTAGGAATAGAAACCCTGAATCCCAATCCTCCATGGCCTCATCTTCGCAGAGTGATAATCTTCCTTGTCATTTTGCAACTTTTGATGGTTGTCAAGGAGGTCCTGGTGGTTTGGGGTACTCCAGGAGTGGTTTAACAAGACATCTGAAAGACCATCACTTTCCAACATAGAATGCCAGACTGGTTTGCGTAGAAAGAATTCAGACAATCGAGAGCTGCTTCACAGCATGTGAAGGCAATCTGTTGGAGTTGGAATCCTGGTTATGCACCAAATGCATGACTACTCATACATGGAAAATGGTCTGCAAAAACAAGTTGCATTGTGCAGATGTCATTCCAGGGCCGTTCAATGGAATTGGTGCAGATTTCCTGATTCATGGTGTTGCAAAACCACGCAATGCGTCGCCTGGTGCAGTGGATAACGCTGGTGCAGGTGTTTCAGTGGGTGAAGAGCTTGCAGGTGGTGAAGAGTTTGCAGGCCTTACTGTGGATATACTAAACCTGATGCTGCAATGACAAATACCTACGACTGTTAGTATTCCTCCACACTGCAGGCTACATTTTTCGCGTGCTCTCAAGTCTGCTTTAGATTTTGTTCTAGCTAATCCCATGAACATTGCGGCCTGGATACGATTGTTACTGCTACAAATTTGTACACTAAACTTGTATGAACCTCAGAGTTCCAGTGAGGAACGCTCCTGTACGAGAAAGAAGTTGCAGACTGCTGCTATAAACAAAGCTTTGTTGTTTTGGAGGGAACCTGCTGGCTGCATCAGTTTGGTACAACAATTGCTTGTCCTGACCTAAAGATCTTTTAAACAGCGTGCTCCCAGCAAAAAGAAGACGAAGAAACATCTAGTAGCCTGTCGAAAAAAGCTGAGTTATAGCCACTACACAGCAGCAATTCACATTCTTTCTTCCAGTGCCGTTGCTCCACCTACTCCAGACACCTTGTTCGAACTCCATCAGAAACATCCACATGCTCCACCTCCAACTATACCCACATAAGTTGTTTCAACACCTTCCCTGATTGTTGATTCCAAGGCTGTACTTGCAGCCCTAAAGAGCTTCCCCAAGGGGACATCTTGTGGCAGAGACGGTCTCCGCGCTCAGCACTTGTTGGACGCCATGAGTGGAGATGGTGCTGCGATTTCTGATGAGTTGCTGCTTTCGATTACTGGTGTCGTGAACCTGTGGCTTGCAGGTAAATGTCCTCTTTCCCTTGGTGAATTTGTGGCCAGTGCTCCCTTAACCCCACTACTTAAACCTGGTGGTGGTTTAAGACCAATTGCGGTAAGTACCATCTGGCGTAGGCTGTGTTCTAAGTTAGAAGCTACTTCAGTTTGCAAAAACTTGAACAACTATCTTGGCAATCACCAATATGGAGTTGGCATTCCTTGCGGAGGGGAGGGTATTCTACACGCGGCGAATAGATTGCTTGAACTGCATGGATCTGATAACACCAAATCTATGTTATTAATAGATTTTTCGAATGCATTCAACTTGGTTGATCGATCCACTATTATCCGTGAGGTAAGAACACACTGCCTAGCATCTCTCATTGGGGTAAATTCTGCTATATGCAACCTGCCAGGCTATATTATCAAGAGCACATTCTCTCCTCGACACAAGGGGTTCAGCAGGGTGACCCTCTTGGTCCCCTTCTTTTTGCTTTAGCTTTTCACCCTCTTATCGAGAAGATTGCAGCCACTTGTACGTTGGATTTCCATGCCTGGTATTTAGACGATGGCACCATCGCAGGTGACATTATGGAAGTGTCTAAGGCATTGAAGATTCTCCAAGAGGATGGACCAGGCTACGGGTCACATCTGAATATTTCTAAGACGGAATTATTTTGGCCTTCTTATGATCCGAGAAGGGATTCTGATACTGCCTTTCCTGCGAATATTGGTAAGCCAAAAGATGGTGTTAAATTGGTTGGTGGACCAGTCAGCCTAGATATGAACTTCTGTAGTAATGTGGTGTTGAACAGGGTTGACAAAACCTCTCAGCTCATAGACAAGATTCAAGAGATGCACGATCCTCAGTGTGAACTTTTGCTTTTGTGAAACTGTACTGGAGTATCGAGGTTATATTTTGCCCTACGCACTAATTGCCCCCAGGCGATTCAGAATGTTGCCACGCGCTTTGATGATTATCTTATGCAGTATCTTCGTCGTCTTATAGTCGGAGATGGGGATGGTTTTGGCTTAGTCCAACAACGACTAGCCACTCTCCCCATCAAAGATGGTGGTCTGGGTATTCTTACTATGACAGATACTATGCAGTACTGTTACCTTGCATCTCAGGCACAGACCCAGCATTTGCAGAATTCTATTTTGAGGCTGCCTGCAATAACCGACTTATGCCCTGGTTTCCATAATACTTTGCAGAGCTTCACACAAGCTTGTGGGATCCCCCTTCCTGATTTCAACATTAATGATGCCGCCCCCCATTACATGAAGTCATTGGCAGCTATCTACTTTGGAGCTATCAGGGAAAAGGTACCTTCTCGCTTTTCTTTTTCTGCACGTGAAGCTACTATTTGGAAATGTAATAGATCTGATCATGCTATGCATTTACTTAAGGCAATACCTATTCCTGGGCTTAACTAGGCAGTTGGTTCCAGGCAGTTTAGCTCGGTCTTACAATATCGTTTAGCTATACCCCTTTTTGAGGTAGGTAATAAATGTACCTGTTGCGGAAAACTCATGGATATCTTTGGCGATCACGCTATCCATTGTGCTAGTGAGGTCGGGCTTAAATTCAGGCATGATTTAGTAAAAGATATTCTGGCAGACATGTGTTACAGAGCTGGTGTTGCGTCTAGAAAAGAGGTTTCTTTGGGCGTCATCAATAATAAGGATTTTCGGCCATCGGACATCATGGTTTATAATTTGGTAGATGGGAAGGATGTTTGTCGACGTCACTGGTGTCTCTCAGTAATTACTCGCAAGGTCATGCCAGGTCATGCCATTTCTGCAGCAATTACTCGCAAGAACACTAAATACTTAGATGTTTGCACTTCTCTCAGGTATGGGTTCGGTGTTTTGGCTTTCTCCACTTTTGGTGAGCTTAGTACGGATTTCTTAACTTTCCTGAAGATATTAAGTAATTGCATGGCAGGACATGATGCCAACTTCAAGATAGGCAATTCTCTTTTTCATAGGTTAGGGATCGTTATTCAAAAAGGTGTTGGTGCCCAACTTGTTGCTAGGCTACCCACCATCTCTTGTAATATTGATTTTGATTAATAATAATAATAATAAAAAAAAAGTAATAATAATAAAATAATAAAGAACCGTGGGGTGTGGGGCCGGCTGGGACCAAGGCATGGCCGGTTGGCCAATGGTCACGCCCCACACTCCTTTCCTTAATTTTATATTATTTGTTATGGATTTATGGAAGTACCATGAAACCGAGGAGCTTCCTCGAGACGAAGGAGATTTGATCAGATGAGAGAATTTTCATCAAATCATGGAAAATAATAAAAATGTATTAAAAATATAAAACTGGTGTGGAACTGACCACGACATGGTCGGTAGGTCGTGTGTCCGTGTTCCCAGCACCTTGGTCAATATTTTTAATTATTTATTATTTTCTTCCCTATTTTGCATAGGTTCATCGTTTCGTTGTATTTTGAAATACTTGCGGTGACTGTTAGTGTATCGTTGTTGAATACACTTTCACCATTTGAATCGGGGCTTACTTAGAGGTAGCTCAGACGCCCGGTTGTTGATTATTTATTACTAATTGTGGAATTCAGTGGAGAATAATTCACAAAACTGAGTAATAAGATGTTTATTATTAATTCATAGGATCAGCTGAGGATTCGACTAAGAATTCAGAATAATAAAGTGAGCATTACCATTCCATGGGATCGCAGATTCGACCATAGAATCGGAGTAATTAAGATTTATCTATTACCATTTATGAGACCAGTTGTGGATTAGATCATGAAATCGGAGTAATGAGATAATATAGTTATTGTTATTCTATGAGATCAAGTCGTGGATTCGATCATAGAATCAGAACAATTGTTTATTGCCATTCTGTGGGACCAGTTGCAGATTCGACCATAGAATAGGAGCAATTGTTATTGTCATTCCATGGGACCAGTCGTGGATTCGACCATGGAATATGATCAATTGTTATTGCCATTCCATGGGACCAGTCGTGGATTCGACCATGGAATATGAGCAATTGTTATTGCCATTCCATGGGACCAGTCGTGGATTCGACCATGGAATAAGAGCAATTGTAATTAGGAATAATTAACTTTGTGGATCTATACTAGCAGAGCAAGCTGTCTAGGAGCATTAATTATCCCGATATGAGCTTGTCGGTAAGTCATATCCTTTATATAGTCAGGGTAAACTCGTTGTTTGTTCCTGAAGACGTTATCGCTCTATACTAGCAGAGCAAGCTGTCTAGGAGCCGTCCATCTCGTGATACTATATAGAAATAATCACTGAAAGTATTCAGTATTCATGAGATATGTTGTTGTCCAGTCGTGAGACTACATATCTACATGTACTCTAAGAGAAAGTACTCTTCGTTGAGAATTCGATGAGGGACCCGTGTCTCAATACTCACGTCTGATTGTTGGATCAGAGCTTCGTATAATTATGAGTTCATGATTTTATCCCTTGTCGAAAATCCACCATCTACACTTGGGTCTTCCCTGACATTGTATCAGTGAGAGCCTTCAGTTGATTAAATAGCTCATTCTGTGTTGTAGCCATATCGGTTTGATTCTTTGCAAGAGTCTCTTGCATTTTGATGAGATCAGCAATGGTAGGTGGTGGATTTCCTCTGACTTCCTTAGGGTGTCGGCCGAACAAAGGATGACCCTCCTCGTTGATGTGAGGAGGAGTAACATCACCACCGTCAGTGTTAGAGGCCGGAATCGTTTCTGGGATATCCTCGCTGTCGTTGTTGTTGTTGTTGCTAGTGCTAGCGCCGTTTGCGTTGGAACCTGTGACTAACCCAGACCTAAGACCGGCCATCTTGTAAAATTGTGAGATTACAACCGAGAGAATGATCTCCCACTGTGGTCGCCAATCTGTAGATGGGGAAAAACGATTTGCTGGTTTTCATGGGATTGAGGAGACGACCGTACAGAGGAGACTCCTTGAACCGAGCGAAATGTTCAACCTCACACAGATGCACTGCAAGAAGGGAGTGCTTTTAGTTCGAGAGATCAATATGTAGTACACCGGCCTAAACCAGGACAATGGTCGTTCCAGTAAATTCGGTCACAAGAGAGGATGGGTTGATCTGTAGGAGGGAAACTGAGAAATGTGTGGAATCAATGGTAATCAAAGATTGTGGGTGTGTTGTGAATTATGAATAAGATAAGTTCTAAATGACTGAATCTCTATTGAGAGTAATTACTCAGATGTTGAGTTAATCTCGTGTTATCTGTGAGACGTGAGATCGTTGTATCTTCAATCATGATTTCAGAGACTTATTTATATTGCTGGAATTGTAGACACCATGATCCCATGAAGTGTGACAGTTGATGGAATCAAAGAGTGGGGAAATGGAAATCGTGTTTGAAACCGGTTGCTCATCGTGCGGAGACTTGGTCGATTTTCCATCCACTATTTTGTTAACTCCTTCAACTGATTGCACGACTTGATCACATTCCATCGTGTGTATGAACACACGTGTCGTAGACCGCCAGAACAAAACCCTAGTTAATATCCCCCATGTGACACGATTGACGTCTCTTGGTTAATTAGTCAGTTGTTGACTTCATGACTTTATGGGACGATGAGTCCATGTATTTGCAGAGTTGAACATGATTTTGCAAAATGTTCTGAAACTCATGAATTGAACGTGTATGTGGAGACAGAGGTATAATTCTCACGTTGATAGTTGAGGCGAGCAAGTATTGCTCATTCGATGAATTGTTTAATATTGATAGTTGAACCAGTATTCCTTGATTTGAGCAAATATTGCTTTTCTGAGCAAGTGTTGCTCGTCTGATGATTATTGGTACCGTGACCAAAATAAAACATTAATTAGAATACTGGTAGTTGAACCAAGCATAATCAATAAGAATACTGATCATGAGATCGTCGTAAAGTTATTAGTGTTCGAATATGGAATTATGATCCTTGGACTCAGAAACCCTAATTTGATCAATTGATGACCAATTGATGGTTTATTTCAAAATCAACCATGGAATGAAAGAGGGATCGGCTACATGAGACCACGGATCGAACATGTAGCGCACATATGCTCATGTGAGTAAACACCAAGGTATCTTGAAGAGTTGGTGATTTGTTGATGAAAGAATGATTAAATGTTGGTTTAATCATTTATTCGAAAAATGCTCGTCTGAGCCTTAGGTGATAAAACCTAATTAGTTATGAAGGGGTGAGGGCCCGACCAAGGGGTCATGAAACCGGCCCTGGGTGGTCACGGGATCGACTGACGATCATTCTATGAAATTCCAAAATTATTTGAAAGAGTTTTGGACCTAATACGTGCAATTGCGCAAATTATGTCAAATCATGAAAATACGTGGGACCGGCTCATTGCGAGCCAAAGAGACAACCCTGGTCGGTCAAGGTAACATGCTCACGTCATCGACACGTCATTGTCTCAGTCTTGGGAATCTTGATATTTTCTGGCGTGCGTTTGAGCAACCATTTGAGAAAATATGACAAAATCAGGGTTTTGCTGAAACTGAGGAAACTTCATGAGATCAAGGAAAATAATTATAAAATGAAGGAATATGAGGCGCGGGACCGCTGGAGCCAAGACATGGCCAGGCGGCCAGTGACCACGGTCCCATGGTGCCTTTTCCTAATTTTATAATATTTTTCATGATTTTATGAAAATATTATGAAATCAAGGAATTTTGTTGAAATTGAGGAGTTTCCTTAAAGTGAAAGAGTTTCCATGGGATCAAGGAAGCAAATAATACTAAATTATTAAAATAAGGGGCGTGTGGGGCCGGCTAGGGCATGGCCGACCGACTTGGGCCCGGTCCCACTAGTTTCCCTAATTTTATGTAATTTTTGTGTATTATTTTCGATGATCTGAAGGAATTTTCATAATTTGAAAGAAATACCATGAAATCAAGGAATTTCATGGGATGAAGGAAACCCTAAAATAATAATAATAAAATAAGGGGCGTGTGGGACCGGTTGAGGCATGGCCGTCCGGCTGGGCCCGGTCCAACGAGTTTCCCTAATTTTATATTATATTTTCATGGTTTTGTGAAAATACCATGAGATTAAGGAGTTTTCATGAGATTAGGAAAATAATAATAAAATAATGAGGAACCATGAGGTGTGGGGCCGGCCGGGATCAAGGCATGGCCGCTTGGCCAATAATCACGACCCCACAATGTTTTTCCCAATTTTATATTATTTCCTTAGTGCGAAGGAAACACCATGAAACTGAGGAGTTTCCTCAAAACGAAGGATATTTGTTCAAATGAAAGGATTTTCATAAGATCAAGGAAAATAACAAAAAATATGATAAAATATAAAACTGGCGTGGGATTGGCCACGGCACGGCCGGCCGGCCGGTGAGCCCAATCCCTCAGCATCTTGGTCAATATTTAATTATTTATTATTTTCCTTCCTATTTTGCATAGGTTCAACGTTTCGTCGTATTTTGAAATACTCGTTCATGCGGTGATTGTTAGTGCATCATCGTTGAGTACACTTACACCATTTGAGTCGGGGATTACCGGAGGTAGCTCAGACGCCCGTGCATTGAATATTTATTACTAACCCATGGAATTCATCTGGGAAGAACCATAGATTGAAGTAACGAAATATTGCGAAAATATTTGAATATTTTCGGAAATTCAGTGGATGAATCCAAGAATTTAGGAATAATTAACTTATGGATCTATACTAGCAGAGCAAGCTGTCTAAGAGCATTAATTATTCTGACGTGAGCTTGCTGGAGCTTCATATCCTTTATATAGTCAGGGAAAACTGTTGTTTGTATCCTGAAGACGTTACCGCTCTTTACTAGCAGAGCAAGCTGTCTAGGAGCCGCCAGTCTCGTGATTCTATATAGAAATAATTACTGAAGTGTTCAGTATTCATGAGATATGTCGTTGTCCAGCCGAGAGACTACATATCTGCATGTACTCTGAGAGAAAGTATTCTCAGTCAGAGATTTGATGAGAGACCCATGTCTCAATACTCACGTCTGATTGTTGGATCAGAAGTTCGTATAATTATGGGTTTATGATTTTAACCTTTGTCGAAAATCCACCATCTACAAAGCTGTTTCAAATGGATATAAAATCCGCGTTCCTAAACAGAACTTTAAAGGAAGAGGTCTATGTCGCTCAACCTAAGGGTTTTGAAAATCCTAATTTGCCAGATCATGTTCTCAAGATCAAAAAGGCATTATATGGGCTAAAACAAGCACCTCTTGCCTGGTTCGAAAAAATTACTACTTCTCTTTTTAGGAAAGGTTTTTCGAGAGGCGGAGCTGATAAAACCTTGTTTACCAAATGGAGTGGGAAAGATGTTGGCATTTCTCAAGTATATGTAGATGATATCATCTATGGTTCAACTTCTACGAAACTTGCAAAAGATTTTCAAGTCTCTCTTGGCAAGGAATTTGAAATGAGCAATGTTGGTGAATTAAGGTTCTTTTTAGGATTACAAATTCAACAACACAAAGATGAAATTTACTTATCTCAAGAAAAATATTCCAAGGATCTTGTATCAAGGTTCGGTCTTGATAAGTCAACTCCAAAACTGACGCCATGCCCACTACTGGTAAACTACATCGAGATGAGAAAGGAGTAAATGTGGATCAAAAACTTTATCGATATATCATTGGAAGCCTTTTATATCTCACAGCTACTAGACATGATATTGCTTTTAGTATTGGTTGTTGTGCTAGATTTCAGGCTAATCCAAAGGAATATCATCTTGCAGATGCGAAGAGGATCATACGATATATTCAACATACTAGCGGGTATGGCCTATCCTATACTTTTGATATTAACACTGATCTTACTGCCTATGCAGATGCAGATTGGGCAGGATGTGTGGAAGACAGAAAAAATACTTCAGGGGGATGTTACTATGTTGAGTTGAATCTTGTGGCTTGGTACAACAAGAAACAAAACTCACAATCCATGTCTACATGCGGAGCAAAATACATTGCTGCAGGTTCGAGTTGTACTCGACTTCTATGGATGAAACAAATGCTTGTTGATTATGGAATTGACACTGGTATTATGAAGATCTTTTGTGATAACTCAAGTGTGATTCGCATCATTGAGAATCTTGTTGAGCACTCAAGAACTAAGCATATTGATATAAGGTATAATTTTATTAGAGATCTCTATGAAAATGATATCATCAATATGGAATTTGTGTCTTCAGAATCACAATTGGCTGATATCCTCACCAAACCTTTAGACACTGCTACATTTCAACACTTACGGCAGTCTATATAGGTGTTTTTTGGTTCATTAGTTCTCTTTACTTTTGCCCCTGTACTCATTCATATCTTTTGGGAAATCAAGGCTTAGAACACCATTGTAGTGTTGTTTCAATTTCGTATTTGTTTCTACTTAGATAACAATTATGTTCAGTATCAAAGTATTCTTTTAAATCCTTCTCTTCTTGTGAAAGTAAGGTCACTCTTGTTTTTCTTTCGGGAATGATATTTTATGGGGAAGAGTTGTTAATTGAACTTGTGCTTAATTGCCAAACCTTTGTGGGGAGTGCGGCTGTGGAGTATTGTAGGGGTTATCTTGTATCTTTATAAACTCCTTGATGAATACATTTAGTTTCGGCTATTTTATGACATCTAAACAAGTTGATATGTTGTTTTCTTTTGGTCATGAAGTATCTCTATGGAAATTTCATTAGGATCCCACTATTTTTCGTACATTTGACAATTTTTATTGACAAAAAGGGGGAGAATTATTGTGTAGTTCACACTACAAATGCATATGGTTTACGGATCATTATGTAAGGGGGAGTGGTTTTCATGTGAGATGAAGTATTGACTGAGGGGGAGTGATACATATCACTATAGCATTGTTGTCAAAGTTGTGATACAATTGAACTTTGATGTTGTGTAATAATACTATGACACTGTATAACAATGATTGAGAGCTTCTGTTTTCTCATTGTTATGGCTACGGATCTTCAACAACATTGATGCTGAGTTGAACACATTCAGAATCATTGGAGTACTTGGAAGAGATGAATATTTCGAATAATGTTGAAGAACCAAGGAAATCAAGCATTTGGATTGAGAGCTACAAAGTTTATTTATTTTGTATTCCATATGTGTTAGAGCATTTCTCGGTTGAACCCACCAAGCGTTGGTATGTGAAGTTAGTTGTCATATTTTAGTGAATCAAAACTCATTTAAAGAGTCACTTGATTATGTACTAGAGTCAACTTCGTATAGGTTAGCTTGAAAGTATTAGGATATGAGACATTACAAGTATTATGAAGACTTGAAGAAGTGAAGAAGTAAGGAGCTACAACGACAACATCATCCTTCCACTTGAGGTTAGTGATATTTGACTTGAAATATTTCATTCCCTAACGTATCTTTCAAGTCGTGCATATTGAAAACATAACTGCGAAGCATGAATGATTATACTCTAGTTAGACATAGTATTAAGGAATACAATACGAGGTTTATTGCTTAACCATTAAACTTTGTATATAAGACATCGACATGATCATATGAATGCTATTATGTATGGGTATGAGTGAAGATTTCATCCTAGGAAATAATGTTTTACGTTCGTTTAAAGGAAGTAAGTTCATAAACTCGTTTTTTGAATCGAAAGGGAAATCGCTAGGCTTATTGGTATTGTTATTCATTGCAAATCTATTTTGAATTACCAATATGTGTGTTTCGTACAACCTCTCTGTAGTTAGGGAAAAACGATTTGCTAGTTTTTTAGGAAAGTGTCGAGTCGAGCGTGCGGACGAGACTCCTCAACCGAGCAAACTGCTTAACCTCACACAGATGCACTGCAAAAAAGGGAGTGCTTAGATTCGAGAGATCAATCTGTAGGACTCCGGCCTAAACCAATTCAATGGCCGTTCCAGAGTCAATTCGGTCACAAAGACAGAGATGGGTTGATATGTAGGAGGGAAGCTGAGAATTGTGTGGGATCAATGATGATCAAGGATTGTGGATGTGTTGAAAGTTTCTGCAAATTGATGAACTGTGGAGTTCGAATAAGTCCTGGGCGATTGATGAATTTCTGAGAGTGATTGCTCGAAAAATTGTTGTTAGATAAATGTTGTTTGTGTTTCAATCGTGGATCCAGGGACTTAATTATATTGTCAGAGTAGTAAACACATTGATCCCTGTAAGTGTGACGGTTTCATGCGTGGAAGAGTGGGAAAATGGGAGATCGTGGTAAAACCAATTCCATATCGTGTGGAGACTTGGTTGATCGTTCACCCACTATTTTGCTAACTCCTTCAACCGTTGCACGACTTACTCACATTTCTCATCGTGGATGAATCCACGTGCCGTAGGCCGCCAGACCAAAACCCTAATTGATATCCCCCATGTGACGTGATTGATGTCTCACGAATCGTGGAGTTTGTAAGACAGACGTGTATGTTATTAGTCAGTTGTTGACTGTTTAGACAATGAGTCTAGGTTTTGTTGAATTGAGCATGAGTGAAGGATGCTCAGTGATTCATGGATTGAACACGTATAGTTCTGAATATTAGCAAAGATTGTAAATTTTCCGAGGAATTACTGAATATTGGATCAATATTCAAGCAATTGAGCAAGTATTGCTCGATTCGACGAATTACTGATAATTACTGAATATTGATAGTTGGATCAATATTCGAGCAACTGATCAAGTATCGCTCAATTCGATGAATTACTAATAAATTACTGAATATTGATAGTTGGATCAATATTCGAGCAATTGAGCAAGTATTGCTCAATTCGACGAATAGATTATTGATGACGTGACCCAATAAAATATTTATTAAATATTGGTAGACTACCGAATATCATATAATTAATCTAGATGTCGATTGTTGGATCAACATAAATTTATTAGTGTTTGAACTTGCTCAGAATGATGATTTGTGGAGCGTTTTGTTCGAAACCCTATTTTTTGATCAATTGTTCGCCAATTGGTGAATTGCTGAAAATTGGTCATGAGTGAAGGAGGACCGACCACATGGGATGATGGACGACCATGTGGTGTCCGAGTGCTCGAGTGAGCGTGCACCAGGGTCCTGAGTTGACCAGTTGGTGAAAGAATGATGATTAAATGCCGGTTTCATAATTTATTTAAAATAATGCTCGTCTGAGCATTAGGTATTAAAACCTAATTTATGGAGAAGTGAGGGACCGTCCAAGGAGGCATGAAACCGGCTCTTAGGGGTGTGGAATCGGCTGACGGTCGATTGAGCAAATTCCAAGTTGGTTGGAAAGAGTTTGGGCCCAATATGAGCAATTGAGCAAATTAGGTCAAAATTGTGAATATGTGTGGGACCGGCTTAGTGTAAGCCTTAGGGCCGGCCTTGGTCGGTCAAGGGAGCATGCCCGTGTCACCATAATGCCCGTGTCTCAGTTCTGAGAGTTTCGGTATTTTGTGATGTGCGTTTGAGAAATATCTTGGATTTTCAGAAGAGTTTGATCTTTGACTGAAATTCTCGATTTTGCTCGAATGAGCAAATAGGATTTTGCTCGTTTGATCAAAAATTAGAAAATATTAAAAAAATGATATTTTTATATTTGGCGTGAGTAGCCTAGTCGGTCATGTGACCATTTGACTTTGCGGCATTTTCATGGTTTGAGCAATATTCGAGAAAATATGAAGAAATCATGATTTTTGCTCAAACGGAGGAGTTTCATGAGACGAAGGAAATAATAATTATAAAATTTTAGGGGTTTCAAGTTGTGGGACCGACCACGGCCAGGGCATGGCCGACCGGCTAGGTTGCCCGGTCCCGCGATACCTTTCCCTATTTTATATTATTATTTTTCACGGAACCGTGAAACTATGGAGAAACCATGAGTTTTGTTGAAACAAGGGAGTTTCATGAGATTAAGGAAATAATAATAATTATGAAAAGACAAGGGATTGCAAGGTATGGGACCGTCCACGGCCAGGGCATGGCCGGCCGGTTAGGTTGCCCGGTCCCGCGACACCTTTCCCTATTTTATATTATTATTTCTCATGAAACCATGAAAATATGGAGAAACCATGAGTTTTGCTCAAACAAGGAAAGTTGCTAGAATGAAGGAGTTTTCATGAGTTCATGAAAATAACAAAAATAAGGAAAAAATAATGGAAGAGGCATGGGACCGGCCACGGCTAAGGCATGGCCGGCCGGCTGGTGGACCCGGGCCATGAGCGCCTCCATATTATTTTAATATTATTGTTTTCTCTCTCCTGTTTTGTGTAGGATTACTCATTTGTCCATATTTTCGAATGCTCGTTCGTGCATTTGGGTGCTCGTTCGTGCATCATTGTCGAGTAAACTTGCACCATTTTATGGGCTTACTCAGTGGTAGTCCAGATACCCGATTGTTGAGTATTTATTACTAATTTATGAAATTCAGTGGAGAATGATTCATGAAACTAAGTAATAAAAGTGAGTAGTTTTTTATTATCAATCCATAGGATCATCCGTGGATTCGACCATGAATTCAGAATAATAGAACGAGCATTACCATTCCGTGGGATCGTGGATTCGACCACAAAATCGGAATAATAAGTGAAAAAGCGGGGGTCTAACAACACCACCCAATATTTTTGCTTAGAAATCTGTATAGACAAACTCGAATATACTTTTAAGAGAATCAACACGACTCAATCAATTAAAAGTATATCAACGAGTTTATCTCTCTCTCTCTTGATTTGATTTCCTCAAACAGAAACTGTGAGCACTAATCAAATACAAGGAATAACTTGGACGGTACCAAAGGCCAATATCCAAGGATCAATCAATGACAATCAACAACCAAAGGTTGGATTATGCTAATTGATGATCTAAACGCACAACCTGTATTATTTCAATTATAAAGATAAAACAATATAATGCGGAAACTGAAATAACACATTTACCAGAAATTTTGTTAACGAGGAAACCGCAAATGCAGAAAAACCCCGGGACCTAGTCCAGATTGAATAAACACTGTATTAAGCCGCTACAGATACTAGCCTACTCCAAGCTAACTTCGGACTGGACTATAGTTGAACCCCAGTCAGTCTCCCACTGATCCAAGGTACAGTTGTACTCCCTACGCCTCTGATCCTAGCAGGATAGTGCGTATTTGATTCCCTTAGCTGATCTCACCCACAACTAAGAGTTTCTACGACCCAAAATCGCAGGCTTTGACAATACACAAATTTGTCTCACACAGACAAGTCTATCAAAGGATCAATCTTTCTCCCACAGAAAAACCCTAAAGTTTTTGTTCCGTCTTTTGATAATAATCAAGGTGAACAGGAACCAGTTGACAATCCGGTCTTATATTCCTGAAGAACATCCTAGATTAATCAATCACCTCACAACAATCTTAATCATATGGTAGCGAAACAAGATGTTGCGGAATCACAAACAATGAGACGAAGATTTTTGTGATTACTTTTTATATATTTCCTATCGGAGATATCAGTCTCAAGTCAATCAATATGATTGTACTCGTACGATAGAATATGCAAGATCAGATCACACAACTACGATAAAAGTAGTATCGGTCTGGATTCACAATCCCAATGAAGTCTTTAAGTCGTTTAACCTGGTTTTAGAAGAAGAAAACCAAAGGTTAAAGGAGAACCGACTCTAACATGCAAACTAGTATCACACGTAAGGTGTGGGGATTAGTTAAGCAGAGTTGCTAAATGTCCCCTTATATAGTCTTTCAAATCAGGGTTTTGCCTTGGTAACAAAGCAATCAATATCCACCGTTAGATGAAAACCTAATTTAGATTCAAGCTAATATTTCTTAACCGTTAGATCGAAAACTTAGTTTTTTATACACAAATGAAATACACGCTTCTAGGTTTGTTAACTATACCCAAACATGTACATTGTTGGTTCAACAATAGTCAACCAAAAGGTTAGCCATATGAGCATTTCATATCAACCATGTTATTCTTTACCATAATTAGTTCAAATGACTCAATTGAACTAGTTAGAGAGTTGTTCAATTGCAAGGAAATATTATGTAACTACACAAGACACAATTGAAGCAAAGATGATTTGATTCACTCGAATCGGTTCATGAAATTTTATAGCCACGGTTTGCAAATATCATTCCTTAGTCTTTTTAAGTCTAAGTTCAGAAATCATCTTTAGATATATAACCTTCTCAAGTTCGCACACTAGGTTCGCGGACTTAAGCAACCAGGCAGAGTTTACAAACTCCAGCAGAAAATCTCGGAAAAAGACCTTCCGCCGGTTCGCAGACTGGGTTCGCGGACTGGTACTCACGCAACTAGTTTGTCAACTCCGGTTTTACTTGATCAACAAAGTTCGCAAACTTCGGTTCAAGCAATAAGGACTTATACATATATGTGTTTCCACAACAATGTTTATGTCCACCATTGGTTATGTAATCTAAACTCTCAATCCAATCATTGAAACATTCTTAGAGGACGTTATATAGTTGTTACACTATTTTTCGTCAAAGCAATTTTCAAAGTGATTGAAACGTATCTTGACTTTCGTCACTAGGTAAAGATAAACTTGGTCGAAGCGAAAAACTTACCAAGATATATTTCGAGATATAGATAGGCGAGGTATACTCGGCTCGAAATACAAATGTGTATAATCATAGTCTATATATATAGCATACGACTTTTTGTCTCAAAGAGTAGGAGATAGAATAGATAGACTTTTGAGTGACAGATAAGTTCAAGTCTCCACATACCTTTTTGTCGAGAAGTTCCACCGGTTCCTTGAGTAGATCTTCTACTTGTATGATGAATCGCCATGAAGTCCTTGAGCTCAACTACACTTACTATCCTAGTCCGAGACTTAGTTATAAGAGACTAGAAATCAAGACTTATAGTTTTGATCACTAACATTGACAAACATGCTTGAGATAGCAACGCATGCGAGTTTGACCGAGTAGTGCTCTAACAATCTCCACCTTTGTCAATTTTAGTGACAAAACTATAAACATATGGAATACAAAAAAGATAATGAAACTTTAGTAGCTCCTATTCCACATGTCTAATCTTCAACATTCCTCGAAATCTTCGTCACTTCCAAGTACTCCAATGATCCCAAAGGTTGTAAGTTTAGCACCATCGTTGTTGAAGATCCGTAGCTATATCAATGAGAAAACATAATTCTCGAACATTGTTATACAGTGTCAAAGTTCAATTGTATCACAACTTCAAACAATAATATTATGGTAATATGTATCACTCCCCCTTAGCCAATACTCTATCTCACATGGAAACCACTCCCCCTTACACAATGATCCGAAAACCATATGTATTTGTAGTGTGAACTACATATTAATTCTCCCCTTTTTTGTCAATAAAATTGGCAAAGGTACAAGAACGGGATCATAATGAAATTTCCGTAAGAGACATTTCGTGACTGAGAGAAAGAAACACACATCATCTTATTTAGATGCAATCATATAACCGAAGCTAACATCATTCATCAAGGAGTTTAAAGATACAAGATAACTCCTCTAAAATTCCACAGCCGCAAACCCCTCAAGATATGACCATTAAGCACAAGTTCAAAAGAAATCTCCTCCATTTGATGTCATTCCCGAGAGAACAACAACGAGCGACCTTAATTTCAAGAGAAAAGAAGGATTTTTATTGGACACCAAAACCATATGAATGATTTTTATATCCAAAAACTCAATCAAATCAATCATAAGTAAACCCATGATTAATTTAATCGGAATACATAATCGAATTAAACACAAAAAGTGATCAGTTTAATTGATTGTGCTCAACATAAGTAAACTTACGGAGCAACGACTAAGTTAACCATACAAGAGAGTGATTGGCTTAATCGTACAAATACTCAACACAAGAGAACTTATGGAGTAATAACTAAATAACCAAACAAGATGATTAATTTAGTTCTAAATGCTCAACATAAAGTACCTTACGGAACAACCAACAAAGCTAATAAAAAATTAATCAACTTGGTTGTATCGTGCTCAACATAAGACACATTACGGAGCCTCACAGTATTACATACAATATGTATCAGTGAATGACCGATTGTCAGCCGTGCAAATATAATTCACTTTCTCGCTCAACTAGATATAAATATAGTATGTGATAAGAAAGAGTTCGTTTCCACAGAGAGGTCTTGGGTTGTCAATATGTTCCGGTTTCCTATATAAAATAATGGGGGGGATTTTATGATTTTTATAATATAAAAGTAAAATAAAAGCAAACAAAACAAATAAAGCGAAGCAAACACGCAAATCAAGATGAAAGAAATTGATTAAGGATCCGTTTTCATCCACAAACATGTTTTTCAACAATAACTAGAATTGATATTTAATCTCAATTTTTATCAAAAGCCCTAGGATACCTTGATCGCAAGAATATCCCGCTAATTTCCTCTTATCATCAACAAACACATTAAAAGATGCGAATATGAATTCTACCTAAGAGAACAACCTAACGTGTAAAAGCACTATCAATTTTAATTCCCTAGATGCACTAAGTTTTATGAAATCAGGCCAATCAAAGCAATCGAACGTGTAAAAGCACTAATCCGATTTAACAAAGGTTATGACTCACATGTGATTACTAGGATGTATCACTACAAGCAATAATCACAATTATGCTACTTGTATTCAAGGTGTATCACGTTTACGTATAATAAACCCTAAACTAGCAATAGATATGATTACGAGTTCTACCAATTTGCAACTTGATGAAACTAACAATCAATCATACATGTGATATTTCTAGTGAATCATAATCGATAATTGTGAGACAAAACTAATTTATTGAAAAAAACCCATGTTTGGAAATTCAACTTATTCCTTAACCAATAATAAAAACTAGCTCATGTTAATGGAGTTCATAACAAGGATAAAGAGAAGAGTTTTCATGTCTAAACCCTAGAACAAAAGTAGAGAAGAAGATAATAACATAAGCCCCCCGGATGATAGAGGGTGTTTCTTTTCCTATATCTCTCTGCCTGGAGCCCTCTCCAAATCCAAGCCATCCAACCCTTTCAACATATTTGCACGGCTGAATAATTAGAGCAAGCCCGTAACTCAAGAGCCCATCAGGTCCATTACTTGCTATGCCTGTCAGTTTTGTGGAACTGACAGTGCAAATTCCAGCTGCAACTCTCGTTCAAACTCAGATATTACACAGCTCCTTCTATGCTCATGCATCCACCAGCACCTAGCTCAGGCACTCAACACCACAGACTCATTCTCAGTTCAACCATTCTGGCTTCACAGCATCAATTGGTAGCACCATCTCTTCAAGGTGATTGAACCTTTTCTGTCACAGCCATAACATCACCACCAGCTATACCAGCTCATAGTCAATTCACACTTTAAGCAACATCATAATCCCTTTCCTTTCTGCCAACTCCCTCTCTACATTCTTTGTAACTCCATGTGCAGCCATTTCCCTCTGCACCAGTACCAACTTCATTTCTGCAGTTAATCTGTAGCTGCAACACCACTGCCTCTACATCCCTGTAACTCCCAAGCACCATCCATATCAGTACCACCAAACTAACTTGCCTTATTTCTTGACCCAAGCTCCTCAGCAATCGCCAGTAAACACTTCTAATGCTCAAAACCTAGGCATACATCTATTGCTCATTTCAGTTCACCACTAGAACTCAGCAGTTACCTTCTCGTTCTTGCTGCAGCTTCAACATCAGCACATTATGAACATCCACATCATTTCTCGCTCCCTGCAGTTCAACTCCCCATAGCTAGCCATCTTGTAACTCAATCCATAAGATCACAAAGACTTCAGTTCCAACCCCTTTGTTTATCGGCAACAAACATCATCACAAAACCCATCAATTCGAACCACTCTGTAGCTTCAAACAAATCCCATCTTCTACAGCACTGCCCTGTGAACAATGGCAGCAACATCTCACCTGCAACTACAACCTGACATCACCAAGTAGGCCACCATCTCTTCCACTGCACCACCAGATTCATATCATAACCTGGAAACCTAAACATACACAGCCTAAGCATACATCTACATAACATTCATTCATTTAGCTTTCTGCCTCAACATCAACGTAACTGGAAACAATTCTTTTAGTTCTTAACTGCAATCTTCTTCTCAATCTGTACAGCTTCATCCAACCCACTGCAACACACTTGCAATCATCTCAGTCTCGTACACCTTGAACTGCAGCTTCATTACCTTCAATTTCAACCTAACATTCATCTAACAATTGCAGCTTCAGCACTACTAACTTTTACCCATGACAATCACTTCTTGAACTCTCAGATTCATTCTTCTCATCTGCAAGCACGAAAATATCATTCCTTCCTTCTCCTCTTCGTGGCAACAACATTTAAATCTTGACCTTTATTAACCGAAATGAACCGTAACATCAGATCCCCTTTCTGTTCTTCAATAGCCATTACCAGATTCATCAAATTCCTTCTGCAAATCGAACCATCAGTCTTCCATTGAACCCATTAATTCAGACATGAGATCCCCTTCTTCTGATTCTTATTTCAACTCGATTGATCCACAGCAAATCAGAGCTCAAAATCAAACCAAACCCTAATTCTGCATCTGCAATTTCATGTAGCAATCAACCATCTAACACACTGATACTTGTTCTTCCCATTTACTTAATTTGAATCTCAAAAATCTCCTCTTCAATTCCTCCATACAAACTTCATCTATTTCTCTTACAACAGCCACAAGACTCGGAGAACGAATAAACGATTTGGAAATGATCTTCTCTCGACCTATGTAGGCCAAAAGGTATGGGACGGTTATTTCCACCCCAAGGATGGATATGATCCACTTAGTACAGCCCTTATCCTCCACAGTGCTCCCGATAATGCTTCCATAAGAAATGCGCTTTCGCCCTTCTTGCTCCAAAAGAACGCTTTATTCCTCTTCGAATTATTCCATAAACAGCAGCCGCTTCTTACTTCTCAGATTCACTTCTCTCTTCAATGTCTCTTCATCACTAAAGCAGTCGTGCTTTTCACACATATATTTGCATCACTAAAGCCGACATGCTTTTCAGACAAAAATTAAGAAATAGAAGCTAATAATGAGAAATAGTTCGTCTCCAACAACATATGCACCTTTTTGCTTTTTAAGCGACATTTTTTCTTCTTTTGTTCCAAATGACTCCAAAGTACCTAAACACTCAAAAGTAAACATAAGATACATAATTTACAAGAAAAACTTAGCAAAGAAAGCATAAACAATAGATAAATATTAAGGTGTTTTAGACACCTATCAAATTCCCCCACACTTAGACTTTTCTAGTCCTCGATCAAATCAAACAAAATAATTCTAAAACGTACATACAACTCCGTCTCGTAGAGGATACGGTCACTTTTAGCATAAATAACAAGCCTTTAAACCCCTAGGTGTCCCTAGTGGACGAGTTATAGTCTCTGAAGGTTTACAAGAGGTGTACCTACAAAACCTTTACTTCCAAAATCCAGCTACCTGTGAAAAGTTTTAAAAAATGACACTAAACATTTTGTAATTGGCATACTATCAATGATTACATGAGGAAGTACCCACTTTCAAATCCAATTCATAAATTAGTAATATAGCTTTATCAGAAAGTTGAACACAACCACAATACTCGGAATCTAATCAACCACAATCACATGAAAAGATTAAGAAGATGGATATAGAAAGTAGATGGTGGCGGACTGTTGACTAAGGTGAACGATGTTTCCCATATCTGTCTGAAGGTCACTGCCAAAACAAACCTAAAAATCCTATTGGATTGAGCTACTGGTCTGATTCTAATATCAACACAGCTGGCATATACAAGGGAACCAGCAGTCGACAAACTTAATTCTAGATCAATTCACTGGCATATACAAGGGAACCAGTAATCGATTTTATTCAACACAATAATAATTTTTTTTTTCAATATATGTTTTTTTTTTCATTGACATCATGAATTGGATCTTGTGGATCTAAGCGCATGTTTCTTGTCAGCAGATTACATGATAGTTCCCTTGGATCCTGCACTCCACGCTTTCTTAGGCGACGGAGACAGGGAGAACACACACATATTGCTTTATCCAAGTGTCATATTTATTCCTTTTGGTCAATTGGTCGGTCTTTTTTTCTTTGTTTTTTTCCTTCTTTTTTTTTAGTAACTCAATCACTCTATTTCATCCTAGCAGTGATAACAATTCGATGTTCGTGCCCCACCAATTCACGTAGAGAAACAATAGATAAATATGGAAAAATAAAAATAGAACGTGATATGGTGACAACTCCGAGATATGGTGACAACTAAGATGTTATTTATTTTTATATTTTGTTCGTTTTCATATGAATAGACTTTACTAATGGGTTCCTCGACTCATACAACCACGATGTTTCCATTAGTGTAAGGCACAAGTTGCTAGACTTTCTCTTCTTCGTTTTTAGTTTTTATTAACAAGGCTAAAAACTCTATATGCAAAAGACTCCCCCACACTTAAACTTCACATTGTCCTCAATGTGAAACACCGAAAATTCTGAATTCTGACGTACCAGCAGATAAAAAACAAAAAATGTACAAATTGGTAAGGAATTTGGCAAACCACTATTTCATGAAAGTTGTTCGCCTACGTCTTTTCTACACAGTGTCAAAAGGTCACAGTGTTTCGATAAACGGTCTGAAAGTTATGGTCTCTGAACTGAACTACGCGCAGTCTGAAATTATCTGACGAAAAGGTATTCATCATAATTTTCTTCTAAAATAGATTATGGACTCAAGGAAGTTAAACATGGGGATGAAAATATGATATGAAAAACGAAAGATAGAAATACAAACTCAGTGGGTTGCCTCCCATTTAGCGCTTAGTTTAACGTCTTTAACCCGACTTGCAAGACGAATTCCCCATACACCAATAATCTGAAAAGTTGGGGATCCACCCATAACACCTGTTTTGCAAACACTAGCTTCGCACAAATATTAGTAATATAAAATAGAAACGAGGCTATTAACCGATAAAAGCTTCCCCCACACTTATTCTTTTCCACACTTGGGAGTGTATAAAGAATGTAGAAGTCGGGTACTTCCACGGTTTCTTGTTCCAAAACATGCATAATATGAGAATCAAGTATCTCTAATGGCGGAAATCGAGAAACAAAGTCATTCAACAATATTCTCGAAGCACATACATTCAAACCAATAAGAGGTAAAGGAGAAGAAACAATAGGCAAAGGGTTAGACAAACCTAGCACAATCTCTTTTATCACATAATCCTCTTCATCCTTGAAAAACTCAAGTGAATTACTCACTTCTTTTATATCATGGTCCTCTATCAAACCTTGCAACCATTCTTCGTCAGTTTCTGCCTTAACCAAAGTCTCGGCATCAACATCTTCATTACAATTCTTTGCAAGCTCAATTGGGTCTTCCACAATATTGGTCATATCGGTTTCATTCTCAACACACTCCTCTTTGTTGTAAGGCACATACTCTTTTGCGGATGCAATTCTGTCCATAAGGAATTTCTTTAGAACACTCATTGCATCATCCTCAAGCTCTACCTTTTGAATAGGTTCTTGATCATTATAAAGATCAAGGCTTGAGTAAGCTACACTGTTGTCATCATATTCCTCTTCGTCTTCATTAGATTCAAACCTTGTTGCAACAAAATTCTGTAAAACACTAGTTTCATCATACTCATGTACCTTTTGAATAGGTGCTTGATCATTATAAAGATAAAGTGTAGAGTAAGTTACACTAGTGTCATCAAATATCTCCAAAGGTTGGTCCTTTTCAACACACTCATCTTCATTTTCAGACTCACCGTAATAAGAATATTCATCGGTTTCCCATCCTTTATCACGACGCCGTTGAAACTCCATACGAATGGTCCTACTAATTGCATCGACAAGCTCTTCCGAGTTTCCATCATCTTCCAACTTGTATAATTTCTGTGCAAGTTTTCTAACGTTCACACGCTTACCACCATTGGCTACAATAGGTTCTCTTTCCCATGACTCTTCCCTTTGAATGGGTGAATGATCATAACTACGATCTAAAGTCAGGTAAGAAAAAGTGTTGCAGAAATTGGTTTGTGCAACGTTCCCTTATCACTGTCAAGTTGGTCTAGTCCATGTATAGCACTCATACATCTCGGATAAACAAAATAAGAAGTAGAATTGTACCACCTAGGTGCTTGACTTACATACCTACTACAAGACTGTTGTTGGTATGTATTAAAATCACCATAAGCTCTTGGATATTGATCATGGCCAATAAACTGGTTTCGATCGTATCCCATAGGTGGTGGGCAATCGTCATAGTGTTGAGGAGGCTGAAAACCGTATCCATTGCTCCAGTATGCTCCTTCCATAATAGGTACCTGAAACAAGAGTTCTCAAACCAAGGTTAAAAACCATAAAAATAAGAAAAACAAAAATAATAAACAAACCAAAAACAATAATAAGAAACCAAAAACAAGTGACAACCGCTGCCGCCCCGGCAGCGGTGCCAAAATTTGACCGGTTGTCAGCCGTCCAAATATAATTCACTTTCTCTCTCAATTAGATATAAATATAGCATGTGATAAGAAAGAGTTCGTTCCCACAGAGAGGTCTTGGGTTGTCAATATGTTCCGGTTTCCTATATAAAATAATGGTGGGATTTTCTGATTTTTATAATATAAAAGTAAAATAAAAGCAAACAAAACAAATAAAGCGAAGCAAACACACAAATCAAGATGAAAGAAATTGATTAAGGATCCGTTTTCATCCACAAACATGTTTTTCAACAATAACTAGAATTGATATTTAATCTCAATTTTTATCAAAGGCCCTAGGATACCTTGATCGCAAGAATATCCCGCTAATTTCCTCTTATCATCAACAAACACATTAAAAGATGCGAATATGAATCTACCTAAGAGAACAACCTAACGTGTAAAAGCACTATCAAGTTTAATTCTCTAGATGCACTAAGTTTTATGAAATCAGGCCAATCAAAGCAATCGAACGTGTAAAAGCACTAATCCGATTTAACAAAGGTTATGACTCACATGTGACTACTAGGATGTATCACTACAAGCAATAATCACAATTATGCTACTTGTATTCAAGGTGTATCACGTTTACGTATAATAAACCCTAAACTAGCAATAGATATGATTACGAGTTCTACCAATTTGCAACTTGATGAAACTAACATTCAATCATACATGCGATATTTCTAGTGAATCATAATCGATAATTGTGAGACAAAACTAATTTATTGAAAAAAACCCATGTTTGGAAATTCAACTTATTCCTTAACCAATAATAAAAACTAGCTCATGTTAATGGAGTTCATAACAAGGATAAAGAGAAGAGTTTCCATGTCTAAACCCTAGAACAAAAGTAGAGAAGAAGATAATAACATAAGCCCCCCGGATGATAGAGGGTGTTTTTTTTCCTATATCTCTCTGCCTGGAGCCCTCTCCAAATCCAAGCCATCCAACCCTTTCAACATATTTGCACGGCTGAATAATTAGAGCAAGCCCGTAACTCAAGAGCCCATCAGGTCCATTACTTGCTATGCCTGTCAGTTTTTTGGAACTGACAGTGCAAATTCCAGTTGCAACTCTCGCTCAAACTCAGATATTACACAACTCCTTCTCTGCTCATACATCCACCAGCACCTAGCTCAGGCACTCAACACCACAGACTCATTCTCAGTTCAACCATTCTGGCTTCACAGCATCAACTGGTAGCACCATCTCTTCAAGGCGATTGAACCCATTCTGTCACAGCCATAACATCACCACCAGCTATACCAGCTCATAGTCAATTCACACTTTAAGCAACATCATACTCCCTTTCCTTTCTGCCAACTCCCTCTCTACATTCTTTGTAACTCCATGTGCAGCCATTTCCCTCTGCACGAGTACCAACTTCATTTCTGCAGTTAATCTGTAGCCGTAACACCACTGCCTCTACATCCCTGTAACTCCCAAGCACCATCCATATCAGTACCACCAAACTAACTTGCCTTATTTCTTGACCCAAGCTCCTCAGCAATCGCCAGTAAACACTTCTAATGCTCAAAACCTAGGCATACATCTATTGCTCATTTCAGTTCACCACTAGAACTCAGCAGTTACCTTCTTGTTCTTGCTGCAGCTTCAACATCAGCACATTATGAACATCCACATCATTTCTCGCTCCCTTCAATTCAACTCCCCATAGCAAGCCATCTTGTAACTCCAGCCATAAGATCACAAAGACTTCAGTTCCAACCCTTTTGTTTATCGGCAGCAAACATCATCACAAAACCCATCAATTCGAACCACTCTGTAGCTTCAAACAAATCCCATCTTCTACAGCACTGCCCTGTGAACAATGACAGCAACATCTCACCTGCAACTACAACCTGACATCACCAAGTAGGCCACCATCTCTTCCACTGCACCACCAGATTCATATCATAACCTGTAAACCTAAACATACACAGCCTAAGCATACATCTACATAGCATTCATTCATTTAGCTTTCTGCCTCAACATCAACGTAACTGGCAACAATTCTTTTAGTTCTTAACTGCAATCTTCTTCTCAATCTGTACAGCTTCATCCAACCCACTGCAACACACTTGCAATCATCTCAGTCTCGTACACCTTGAACTGTAGCTTCATTACCTGCAATTTCAACCTAACATTCATCTAACAATTGCATCTTCAGCACTACCAACTTATACCCATGACAATCACTTCTTGAACTCTCAGATTCATTCTTCTCAGCTGCAAGAACGACAACATCATTCCTTCCTTCTCCTCTTCGTGGCAACAACATTTAAATCTCGACCTTTATTAACAGAAATGAACTGTAACATCAGATCCCATTTCTGTTCTTCAATAGCCATTACCAGATTCATCAAATTCCTTCTGCAAATCGAACCATCAGTCTTCCATTGAACCCATTAATTCAGACATGAGATCCCCTTCTTCTGATTCTTATTTCAACTCGATTGATCCACAGCAAATCAGAGCTCAAAATCAAACCAAACCCTAATTCTGCATCTGCAATTTCATGTAGCAATCAACTGCCTCAATCAACCATCTAACACACTGATACTTGTTCTTCCCATTTACTTAATTTGAATCTCAAAAATCTCCTCTTCAATTCCTCCATACAAACTTCATCTATTTCTCTTACAACAGCCACAAGACTCGGAGAACGAATAAACGATTTGGAAATGATCTTCTCTCGACCTATGTAGGCTAAAAGGTATGGGACGGTTATTTCCACCCCAAGGATGGATATGATCCACTTAGTACAGCCCTTATCCTCCACAGTGCTCCCGATAATGCTTCCATAAGAAATGCGCTTTCGCCCTTCTTGCTCCAAAAGAACGCTTTATTCCTCTTCGAATTATTCCATAAACAGCAGCCGCTTCTTACTTCTCAGATTCACTTCTCTCTTCAATGTCTCTTCATCACTAAAGCAGTCGTGCTTTTCAGACATATATTTGCATCACTAAAGCCGACATGCTTTTCAGACAAAAATTAAGAAATATAAGCAAATAATGAGAAATAGTTCGTCTCCAACAACATATGCACCTTTTTGCTTTTTAAGCGACATTTTTTCTTCTTTTGTTCCAAATGACTCCAAAGTACCTAAACACTCAAAAGTAAACATAAGATACATAATTTACAAGAAAAATTTAGCAAAGAAAGCATAAACAATAGATAAATATTAAGGTGTTTTAGACACCTATCAGTGAAGATCAATACTGTGGAATACACAAGGATTCATTTTATCTTCAATCATTATATGCATAACAATAATATACATAATCCTTGAACACAAAAGATTTTAACCTATCTTCCATCAAAGATTGACAATATAGACTTAACTTTTGTATTTGTGAAAAGTCCATTCATTCCTTAATCAATAAACGAATACCGATCATGAACGACTTTACTTTTGACAAAATATGGGACAACATAGTTCACGGATGTAAACACCAATATAATTATTAAACTTCTTGAGGGGAATACTGAAAGAACCGATATTATGAGACTCAGTTTTTCTCCAGTTTGGAACATCAGATCTTGTCATCCTTACAGAATCAGATCTGGTATTATCTTGTTTAAGAAATCTGCAATTTCTTATCAAGTGACCTGGTTTTCCACAATAAAAACAATGTTTAGTAGATTGGAAAAAGTTATGTTTAGTATTACCTGAATGTGTATGTGCTTGCTTTGGAGCTTGCCAGGATTTCCTCTTTTCGTCATCCGTAGTTGGTAGAAATACTTTACTTTTGTCAACCGTGGAAGGTTTTGGTTGAGAAGAATCTTTAGCTTTGACAAATTTTACCTCTTTGCAAATACTAGGAGCGTCTATTCCTTCATATCCCAATCCTCGTGTATCACGATGAACTCTAAATGCTCCCAATATCGAGGATAATTTATCTGAGATGTTATTTCTAGACAAACTCTCTTTTAAGCTCGAGTTTTCTTCTTTCAAACTTTTGACCTTTTCAAGTGCAATAACTAGATCATTCTTGGATGATTCACATTGAACTTTGAGATCTTATCGTTCCGAATCAAGTAACAAATTCTTCTCAATGTTCTCCAAGTTATCTAGCTTTACTTGAAGAATAATTTCCCGATCTCGACCTTCGGAAAATTCTTCTTTAAGCTTTCGTATTTCGTTGAGATAATCTCTTGCACCACTAGAATCAAGTTGGTCTTGCAAGTATTTATTCCGACTACGAAGTCTGTCATATTTAACTTTCTCACTGAAAATGGTACTATCAGCTTCCGAAAGTTTCCGATGAAATTCTTTAAGAAGATTATTAGCAACTGGATCAACATGGAACACTTCTTCGTCAGAATCAGAATCAGTATCCGAAAGAATTTTTCCAGAAGCTAATGCAACCTCGCCTGCGATCTCTTGAGGATTATAATATTCAGGTCCATCATCAAGAGTAGGCAAATCTGTTGCATATGCCGATTTTCTACGGCTCCAGCTAGGACATACTGAAGACAAGTGCCCGAAACCACGACAGTTATAGCATTGTACATCATCCTTAGGAGCTGTTACATTTTTAGAAAAACTCTTTTTCTTGTCTCTCAAGAATTTTCTAAATTGTCGTGGAGTAACATCCTTAGTATCTGGCGAACCAGATTTATCCTTAGAGGATTCAGAATTGTTTGCATCTTTGAGAGAAATCACCTCTTTTCTTGCGTGTTCATTATCAAAGATCTTTAACTTTCCAGCAAGAGTACTTCTGGAGAGTGTAGAAAGATCGTTTCCTTCTTCAATGACATGTTTCTTAGACTCGTATCTTGATGGTAGAGACCTGAGAATTTTGCACACAATATCTTTCTCTGGAATAGTTTTTCCTAACGAAAATGAGGAGTTAACTATTTGAGAAAGTCTTTGGTTAAACTCATCAAAGGTTTCATCATCAGACATGCGAAGGTTTTCCTAGTCAGAAGATATATTTTGAAGCCTTGCTTCTTTCTCTGCGACATTCCCTTCGAATACGGTTTCTAAGATATCCCAAGCATCTTTAGACTTATTACACGTAGTAACGTGGTGCTGAAGATCTGGGGTAATGGCATGGATGATAGCATTTAATCCTTCAGAATTTTGCTTTGCAACAAGAATCTCAAGATCATCATAATCACCAATATTCTTTTCAACAGTTACACCGTCTAATGTAACTGATGGAGGATCATAGCCATTAACAATACAAACCCATGATTTAAAATCTCGCGCTTGAATGAAAGAACGCACAAAAATTTTCCACCATAAGTAGTTCGTGCCATCGAAGACTGGCGGTACGTTTATAGAGATAGCACCTCTGTCCATAGAATCAGATTGCTACAAACACAGACTTATGAGGTCTTAGCGTGTTTACCTGCTCTGATACCAATTGAAAAAGCAGGGGTCTAACAACCACACCCAATATTTTGTTTGGCAATCTGAATATACAAACTCTAATATACTTTCAAGAGAATCAACTAGACAGTTAGACTCAATCTATAAAAAGTATATCGAAGAGTTTTATATCTCTATCTCTTGATTCAATCGACAATCAGCAAATAGGAATTTTCGAACCCGAATGAATATAAGAGGATTAACTTGAACGGTACCAAAGACTAATGTTCAAGTGTCAATCAATTCACTCAACAACCCAAAGGCCGAATACAAGAATTGATTGATCTTAACGCACAACCTGTGATATTTCTATTATATAAATAAAATATAATGCGGAAAAGAAATAACACAGACACCAAAATTTTGTTAACGAGGAAACTGCAAAAGCAGAAAACTCCCGGGACCTAGTCCAGAATAAACACACACTGATTATAAGCTGTTACACCAATTTCCTACTACCTATTCGGACTAGATGTAATACCTTCTTCAGCACTTGTAAAACTCCTAGCATAATACTGATTCTCTTTAGGAACTCTTCACACAAATCTTCTAGCAGAACCCAAAGTTCTCTTTAGAATATACACCAACACGATTGATACGATTTGATATTTTGTTTGCACAAAACACCGGTTTGATTTCCCTTTAGATGTAAATCAAGGTTTTGGAAATCTTGTGTTTATTTTGATAAAAACAATTACTATGTAAAAGTAATATCAAAACAAACATGTAGATTAGGGATTATTATACTCTTCAATAAAGGAAGAGAAACCTAATTATTCTACCACAAGAACAACTAGAATAAATCTAGAGATATCTTGTTTAAAACTTCTCAAGGATTTTTACAAGATGCCTCAATAGAAGTTTTTCTTTCTAGTCTCCGATTTCGACTAACAAGTGCTGGTATACGATCGGAAACTGAAATCTATCAAAACCTGGGGATTATGATCAACAACTCTTGAATGGTTTTATATCAGAAAAGAAAACCTTAAAATAGACAAGAGGTGAAAAACCTAGATTACAAGTTGTGTAATCAATCACAAAGATTTAGTCAACTTGGCTTTGTGATCCCCAATACAAAGACTTTTATCTCACTTTTGTTCACGAAGAACAAAAGACATGGAAACAACCTGCAAAGCTTACGCCAATTTTTCAAAAGGGGATGAAAACGTGTAGCATTCACGAACTCTATATTTATAGTGAAACATAGCTTGAAAACTAAGCAAAGCTATTTTCCTTTTTCAAGACTCTCCTAATTTTGGGAGTCTTTCCTAAGTTACAACTCTTGCCAAAATAATTAATTAGCAAATATTGTATTTATGTGAATAAATCACATTTTAACTTAGGCAGAAATTTAAAGTCATCACAAACACTTTAATATGGTAATCAAATATGTTTGGATTAATAGCCATCTTGCCTAGATAAGGAAACATCACCAACTTGACCAAAAATGCCTTTTAGTCACGTAATTGGGCCCAAGTCCGTGAACCGTTACAAACAGTCCATGGACAAACGACTAAGTTAACCATACAAGAGAGTGATTGGCTTAATCGTTCATATACTCAACACAAGAGAACTTATGGAGTAATAACTAAATAACCAAACAATATGATTAAATTAGTTCTAAATGTTCAACATAAAGTACCTTACGGAACAACCAACAAAGATAATCAAAAATTAATCAACTTGGTTGTATCGTGCTCAACATAAGACACATTACATAGCCTCACAATATTACATAAAATATGGATCATTGAAGATCAATACTGTGGAATATACAAGGATTCATTCAGTTGCACAAACATATACAATAGCAATAATCCTTGGATACAAAAGATTTTAACCTATCTTCCATCAAAAATTGACAATATAGGATTAACTTTTGTATATGTCAAAAGTTCATTCATTCCTTAATCAATAAACGAATACCGATCATGAACGACTTTACTTTTGACAAAATATGGGACAACATGGTTCACGGATGTAAACACCAATATCCCATAACAAGTTGCAATACAACAAATAATAAAGATTAAATACTGCAAAACATCATCCTCCAAACAGTTTTAGAATTTAAACCATAAACATAAAAACATGAAGATGAAAATAATAGCTAGGTGTAGTCACAATCATCGCTATTCAAAGCACTAGTTATTCTTCCAACTAAGCCAAAAAGAAGACATACTATGCAACAATACTTTGAGAAATTCTTTATCATTCCCGAACTCCTTGTCGTCAACAACCATTGGTACATAAGGTTCGTGAAGATAAGAGTTTGTAGGATCAGAATCTCGCAGCAATAATGCCTCAGCGAAATTATCAACAACACAACACAACAGCGTCGCAGAACAATTTTAGAAGTGATATAATAAACGACGTCAGCTAAAATCATGAGAAAAATGTAATGATTCTGCGAAAATAAGAGAGTTTGCGAGAGTAACATTTGTAAGGTTGCGAGAATGTCGCGAGACATATCCGAAAATAAAGGACAGATTAGCTGTCATCCACTAGGTACTTCCCTATAAATAGTCGTTCAATTGTAAAGGAAAGGGGGAGATCTTTTTTGAGTAAGAAACAAGTAAATAGGAGAGAGAAAATCTAGGGCAATGGTTATTCTTGATTCCTTTATCTTTTCTTGTAAGATTGTTCAAAGATTCATCAATAAAATTACCATTGTTAATCTAAAAATGAGTTGAGTATTGATGAAATCATATGAGGGGTGTAGTGTAGGGTTTCCTGCAACTACATAATGGCGCTAGAAACAGGGAACATTGAAGATTATTCTAGAAAAAATTGAAGATTAATATTTAGATTTATGAAGATTTGGAATAATTGATTAAGAATTTTACATAATTTCTTGCAATTCGTTAACATTGAAGAAATGGCTAGAAGAAGATATACATCAGAACAATCAACTACTGTTAGAAGAATCAAGAGAATTGTTGGAAGAGAAAGAAGTGAAATGGGAGAATCTACTAGAATGAGAAATAATGAAGAAAATCAAATTCAACTACCAGTTCAACAAACACTAGTACAAGGAAGGAATATATATTATGATAGGGTGAGTATACACACTTGGCAATCAAATTCCGCAGAAGAAGTAGAAGAAGAGCAGCAAACCAGAAACCATAGACAGGTAGAGAGAAATCAAGAAGAAGATGAAGGAATAATTCATGGAGATGAGGAAATTGGAGCGTTAGAAACGTTGAGACGAAGAATACATGAAGAAAGAAGAGCTGAGGCAGAAGAACGTGCAAATCTAACAAGGCAAAATCACGAATTGAGGATGGAAAATATGAGACTACAGAGTAGAAGATCGAGAAGTATTACAAAATCATATTCAAGATCGACTAGAAGAGAGATGAGGCGAAACTCACCCACAATTAATGCTGGAAACAATATTCAAGAAGAAATATCAAATCCTAATGAAGAACATCGCGAAAATAGAGAAAGAGTTGATGATCGTTATGTTCCACAAAATGAAACTTTTGATGATAGGTAAAATGGTAGAAATCAAGAGAATGGACAACGTCAGGGACGAAATGATCAAGATGGCGAAGGAAATCGAGAGGAAGGAAGGAGAATTTTACATGAGAGAGAAACTCACAGAAATCAACAAACTATTGAAGAATAAATTAAAAGACATTATGCTGAACAAGCACGTTTAATTTGCGAACGTGAAAGATTGAGAGCGGAAATGGAAGAACAAGAGCTTCAGGAGACAATTCGCCAGAACAATCACGACAATCGGGAAAGAAGGCGTACACAAAACCGGTATAACGGTAATATCAATGAAGAGTATGATAGAATACAGAGGATGGCTGAAAGACAACGAATGGAATTAATAAGAAATGAACAAAATCATGAAGGGGAAAATGAGAGACATAATCATATGCGAATTCAAGATAGAGATGAAGAAGAAACTCGCAGAAGAAGACGAGATGAGGATAATGAAGAAGAAATGCAAAATTTCGGGAGAGAAGAAAGACAGGAACGCAGAAGAAGAGAGGCGAAATTAAAAAGACCAATGGATCAAAATTCAAGTGTAAATAAACAAATCTTGAAAGAGTTAGAAGAAATGAGAGGAATGCTAAATAATAGAGGAGAAGTAGGCAGAAGACAATTGGATGAAGCTATAGAAGAAGCTGCGAAAACTCCATTTACAAGGGAAGTACAATTAGGAGGAATACCACCGAAATGCAATTTGCCCGCATTAACCAGCATTTTCGATGGAACAACTTGTGCAATTCAACACATTAAAGCCTAGGTGAGGTGCATGTTGCAATGGGAAAATCATGATGTTGTATTATGCAAGTATTTTTGCATCCAGCTTAACAGGGGAGGCGTTAAAATGGTTCGAAGGTCTACCAAAGAATAGAATAACATCCTTCAATCATTTGCAGACTACATTCCTAGGGGCATATATAAGTAATAATTCTCCGCGACCTGGTATAGAAGATGTGTTTGGATTAAAACAAAGGATTGGCGAAAGTTTTAAGCACCTAACTAAAATATGGAGGACTATGTGTAGCGAAATGGCTGGCCGTGTAGATGAGAGATATCTTATATTATCATTTATCAATGCTATGTTTGCAACCAACTTATTGTATGTCCAAATTTTCAGAGTCAAGAATACGATCACAATGACTGAATTGCGAGAACTTCAAGAAGAATATATTGCTCTAGAGGAAAGGCAAAATGAAATGGAATCATACCCAGTTGTGAACACCAGTTCACAAACAACGAATGCAAGCTTATTACCCAAGCTAATAAACACAGTAGCGAATACTTTGCACGTACAACAAGAGAAGGTGACAGGTAACAATCGACAGAAACTGGTGGCTATGGGAAGCCGAGATCAAGAGGAGTATGAAGGAGAAAGAAATTTCTACAATCGTGGTGGAAACAACAAGATTCAAAGACTCGATCACCACAAGAAACTTATGGAGGTCAAAGACAAAACTATAATAGAGGACAAGGAGGTCACAAGGTAGTATGGGAAGAAATCAAGATGCCATCTCTAAATGCAAGTGTGGAGAAAGTATGGGAATCTATAATTTTGATGGAGAATATACCAACACCATGGAACATGGGAACGGAACCACCTCCAAACCACGGAAGTCATGAGTTTTGTTCTTATCATCATTTTCATGGACATACAACAAATGATTGCAGAAATGTAAAAAGAATAATTCTGAGAATGATAGATCAAGGAAAACTAAACCACTTTTTGGTAGGGCACCCACAATCTCAACCATTGCCACCACCACCAGAGCATCACAAAGTAAACACGATGAAAAAGAATGAAACATTCTTCATAGAAGTTGGTGCAAAAGCAAAGAATCTATTATGTCACTCTATCGTACACTCATACAAGACAATTGAAGATTTTCATGACAATGTTTTAAGTAGAGTGTTCGCAAGAGATAATGATGGAAGAGAATTTATGAATATTGCGAAAATCTCGCCACTAGAGGAATGACAGAAAGATATCATTTCTTTTACCGCAGAAGAAATCCCCGAAGGTGAAGAGGTACATGATAATCCATTGGTAGTAAAATTAGAAATTAATCCAAAACCGAAAGAAGATGAGGATGATGAAGCTGAAGATTCATGGGAAATTAATAGAATTCTAATCGATACTGGAAGCTCTGTGAACATCTTATTTTATCATACTTATAAAACTATGGGAGGAAGAGATGATGATCTTATACCATCAACATATAAGACATATGGTTTTAATGGTACTGCTAACAAGCCTAAAGGGGAGGTTACTATGCGAATTCCATTGAAGGGAATATCTTCTGAAATCCTATTTTGTGTCGTTGATGTAGAATCACCCTACAATGCATTAATTGGTCGACCTTGGCTACATGGGATTCTAGGTGTAGCTTCAACTTTCCACCAGTGCATCAAATTCCCTCACCCCAGCGGTGTAGGAATCATAAAGGGAGATTGGGTTGAAGGAAAGAGGTGTTACGAAACTGAGATAGAATCTTGCGAAGGAAGAGCAAACAAGAAGGAAAATTGGCGACACAAAATCAAAGAGACACAAAGAAGTGAGAGGTTGATGGTGGAGTGCGAAGACGTCCAGCGATTTCGTCGCACGACGGCAATGTCATGGGGATTTATTTTCGCAAGAATATTTAGGCCTGTCATATTGTCGCAACATTCCTGAAGAGGCCATAATACAAAAGAAAAAGTTAAGGCAAGATCAATGGGTTTTTGCATGAAATTGCAAGAACGTCCTGCGATTTTGTCGCAATGACAAGAGGTGGCATAATAAGACCTTTAATTAGGAAGGCAAAATAAGACCACACAGGAATGAGATTTTGAAAAGAATCAAAATTCACTTCGCATAAGATTACGAAATAATACATAATTAACTGCAAAATCTACAAAATCTCTCATTTGGATACAAATAACAGAGGCAAGTATGGGAATGAATGAAATTAGAAAATGTTATTTGTCTCCATATGATAGATTTACACAAAAATTCAAAAATTAATGATTATATTAATTAACTGTATTGCAAGGAAGAATTATTTTAATGAATGCAGGTCAAATGAAAGAAACCCATATATTAAGGAATATGGGGAACCAAAAGAATTCGCTAATATACAGAAAGAAGGAATAAATGTACAAGTATTACAGAAGATTAAAGAAAGAAACAAAGACTACTTCTTAGTTGATCCTTCATCATCTTCATCAGACTTATTCCCTTCTTCGTCTGTGTCAGAACCTTCATCACCATCAAATTCTTCATCATCAGCTTCGCTATCAGAAATAATCAGATTGGGAATATTCTTTGGGATCTCTTCCAAGAGACAAGGATAATCAGAATGAGGGATACTATGGTCATCACAAACCATTTGGATAGTTTGATTGCGAAAATGCATAGCATCATTCTTAAAATTCACAACAGTGATCTTGATTTGATTCTTTAATCTAGAATACTTGTCGTTGCGAGAAGAAAGATTCTTTGCGAGTTCCTCTTTTTCATCTTCAAGTTCCTCAATATTTTCACGATATCTACTTTCATAATCTGTGAGCAAAAGACAATCAATTATTAACTTGATGAAAATTCATAAGAAACAAAAGATTAGTAAAGAAGAACAGTTAATAACCTTCTCTGTCAGAAATCATATCTCTAATCAAGGCTGTATGCTCAACTTGGAGACTAACATTTACACCTAAATCTTTTCTAGCATCATCTAAGATTTTCGCAGCCCAAACAAATTCATCCTCATTACTTATAAGAAGACGACAACGAATTTGTTTTCTCTTTCGCAGAGCTCGATGTTCTTGCGGTTAGCTTCATCTCGTTCAAGTTGAACTTCAAGAAGAGTCTCTTGGAATTTCGCCAAAGCTTTAGCACCTGATCAGATATGCGATCCTTATCATCTATGAGACCGCTAATTTTGGTTCTCCACTCATTGATTTTCTCTTTATAATTAAGAAGGAGACGCTTAAATCGGTTGGCCAAGCCTAAACTAGATCTATGGTCAATTTCTAAGAGGAGAAATTTGGATCTAAGTTCATTCAGAGAAAGAGATGAAATTATATCATTTGAGAAACTATTTAAATATTTATTAAGACGCTCGAGAAGTGTATCATTATCCAAGGCATTAGGAAATGAACGAAGAATGGTAGCTTCATCAGAAAGACCATAAATGTCTGCAAAAAGGGTCATTTAAATAAGATAAAACAACAAGATGAATGAATGAAGGGAAAGGAGAAAAGTAACATACCATAGAGCTGATTATTAGCTTGCTGAAGGCTAGAGATTTTGTTCTTATACGAAGAAGAATCAATTTATAGTTGTCTGTTTTTCTCGCGAAGACATTTGACTTCAACTTCCAGTTCTTCATTCTTTGTACGAAATTGAAGATTCTTCTTTTCAAGATTTTCGCATCTCCTCTCTAGATCTGAGGCAACAGCGAAATAAGCTTTTCTAATCTGCGAGAAAATATAAAAAGTATCAATATAGAAAGAGATTTTGAGTTACAACAATGAAGAAGTAAAAGGATGAAAGTATACCAGACTATTAAGAGAATGCAGGAAATTGGGAGTCACTGATCTAGAAACTCCACGAAGAGAATTATTACCATCCAACAAAGGAACATCGCAAATTGTGGCGAGAGCTTTACATGTGTTAGCGAATTGACTATCTCCCATTTCTTGCAAAGAATCAGAAAAGAGGCCAGAGAGCTTAGCCATAGAATATTCAGATGGAGAATCTTCATTTGCAGCAAGGTCATCATTATCCTCATCACCCTCATCATTCTCGGAGTTTTCATGAGAAGGAATATTTGAAGGAGAAGAAGAACGGACTTTTCTTTTCTTTGAAGGAGGAGCAGTTGGTTTTTCCCTGCGAAGAGCACCTTTGCCTTTATCACCAGTCTTCGCAACATTGGCAGGTTCTTCTGTTTCAGCAATAATCTTCACACACAGATATAAATAAGAAATGGAAGCAACAATATACTGTTTAAAATCATAAGAGAATGTTTCTTACCTCATCTGTGTATGAGCGAAGATCTAACAAGGTACTAGTCTTCCCAGTCCTGTTATAAATATCTTTCAGTTTTTGGATCTGTAGAATGTCGCAAGGGTCATCGAACAAAAGAATAAAGACAAATAAAGAAATATAAAGTGATCGAAACTGGAAGAAACATAACTCTTTCTCCTTCTCGGTCCAAGAGAATACCCAAGGTTGATAGGTAGCGAGATTCTCAGGAAGAACATTTGACCCAGCAATATAAGGTCCTTTTAGCATCAAGGGAAAAACACACCTTTATCATCTTTGGATTGGCGAGGAGTTGTGTTCTTACCAGAATGCCAATCAATGTCTTGCATGAGTATTTTAGCTTAATCAATGTTATCTTTCCTTTTCAAACGAATACCCCAGCGAGTATTCTCTTTCTTCATGGAGATCAATTCATAATTTTCAAAGAAACTCGCTACTGTATATTTCTCAGCAATTATCTCCAAGTCTGCGAATTTAGGATCCCTAAGTTCTTTGGAGTACAGAGATCCTTTACCAGCACCACGGTTAGCGAACTCTAACATCATACGGATGCAATCCCCACTCAATTGAAAGATAGCTCGCGAAAATCCCGAGTGAGCGAGAATTTCATAAAACAGAGGAATATCTGGATCATAAAGAGGAATGGGGAGACCTGCGAGAATTTGACCTAGCGAAATTATGATTGATTGATCATCACAATATTGATCAGAGAAAAGTTTAATAGAAATAATTGATTTGGCACTTTCACCAGGAATGGTAGAAAGTGTGAAACCTTTCTCTGCAAGATCTTTTTGGGCGTCTTTTAAGTTCTTCTCATGTTTATGGCCACTTGGAGGCATATTTGAATATAGAATATGGGAATGAATAAAAAGTAAGAAGATTGAAGAAGGAAGGATTACAGTAGCAGAACTTACGGAAGAACAGTAGAGTTGGAGAAGATGAGAGAATAAAAAGAGAAGAGAAAGGAAAAAGAAAGTGGAAAGAAGAGTAAGAATAATATATAAAGAAGATTTTTTACTCGAAGAAATAAACACCATTAAGACGAAAATACATGAGCGGTTGAAAAGCGGCGGTTACAGAAGACGTGTCAAGAAACAGATGGAAGAAAGAATACGTGTGATAAATGCAGAATATGAAGATATGAACAACTGCGACATTTCTCACATCATTCTCTACTTTGCAGAGAAGATATGAGAAGAGGAAAGATGTAGGATCAGAATCTCGCAGCAATAATGCCTCAGCGAAATTATCAACAACACAACACAACAGCGTCGCAGAACAATTTTAGAAGTGACATAATAAACGACGTCAGCTAAAATCATGAGAAAAATGTAATGATTCTGCGAAAATAAGAGAGTTTGCGAGAGTAACATTTGTAAGGTTGCGAGAATGTCGCGAGACATATTCGAAAATAAAGGACAGATTAGCTGTCATCCACTAGGTACTTCCCTATAAATAGTCGTTCAATTGTAAAGGAAAGGGGGGAGATCTTTTTTGAGTAAGAAACAAGTAAGTAGGAGAGAGAAAATCTAGGGAGTGGTTATTCTTGATTCCTTTATCTTTTCTTGTAAGATTGTTCAAAGATTCATCAATAAAATTAAGATTGTTAATCTAAAATTGAGTTGAGTATTAATGAAATCATATGAGGGGTGTAGTGTAGGATTTCCTGCAACTACAGAGTTAATATCAATAAATCTTCTTGGCGGGTGATGACGAACCAGGGCTTTCTGAATTTCCAAAGATCTTAAAACGCAAGCCTTAATATCACGAATCTCCTTTCTTACTTCCTTCAACTCATCAAGAACATCGGAAAACTTCTGAGAGTTAGAAGGGACAACCCTTGGCTTTATTGTATACCTCCTTTTTTTTCAAGGACAGAGTTACTGGAGATATCTCTTTTTCCTTGATTGATGGCTTAACAATCATGTTGACATCCTTTCTATCCAAAGATATGATGCTTTAGGGAACAGTTATAAACAACTGATTTTTGTGAGTGGAATTCATAATCTCAACAAGCATTCTTAAGATATAAATGATATCATAGAGAAAAAAGGAATGTAGGGTTCGCCACCTTTAAATAGGTTCGTGGACGTCCAACTCTAAACCTTATAAAGAGTAGAATTATAGAAAATAACCTTTCCTTGTATTCGATACACAGAAAAGAACATACGAAAAAAAAACTTTTCCTAAAGCCTGTGCGTTCACAACCTTGTCTCTTTTGATCAGGCACATGAGACAAGATTTACCAATCAACACAATTAATTTGTGCTGCGGTGAACAACAATTTGTCCACCATTTTCCTCTTAAGAGGAATCCTCTGACTTCTGTCTATCAAAACGATTTGACCATGCCTTCTTCTCTAATGGTCTTGTTTTGTCTTTGGAAACTAACTTCTTAGACGAAGATAAAATCCTACATACCTCAGCGTTCTTCTGAGCAAGTTTAAGCTTTCTTGCTAATTGATTTGCTCTTCGTTGAAGTTTGTTGGCGTGCCTCAATTGATGTTTGTACTTGTAACATCTTGATAGTTCATGACCCTTCTGAGAACAAAACGAGCACGTCAATCTTGGATAATATTCAGGCATCTGTGGTATGACTGCAGCTAAACATAGGGTAGATCCTGACACATTACAGACAGAGTTTCCAAAGGATGGGTCAATTAATTCTTCCATCTTGATTGGGTTCTCTTCTTTACCAAAAACATCAAGGTTGATATATGTATTGCTACAATTATCAAAATCAAGTTTTCACATAGAAGACCGACGCTTGATTTCCTATCTTCATCAGAATCATAGATTTCAGACATCTCATCAAGTGTTACAGCAAGACCTTTGTTCCCAGTGTATTTTCTATGATTTAGGCACTCGTTTGCAAAATGACCAAAACCGTTACACTTAAAGCACTGTGGCATATCCTCGTCATCAGCCTCGTCAGCATCCCTGTTTTTAGGAGGAACACGATTGTGAGGTTTATCTGGTGACTTAGGTTTGTCTCTTGAAAACCGTTTACTTCTCTTCTATAGAAGATCCCTAAACTGTCTTGTGATCAAGGAGACTGATTTGTCAAGATCTTCATCCGAAAAATCACCCTCAGACTGATCATCCTCAGAGACATAAACACTTTTACTCTTATCAAGTAATTTAGTGTTCTTTTGTGCTTTAAAGACAACATCCTTTCCGATTTTGTATGTATGCTCATGATCAAAGATCTTTAGTGTGGTTGCAGGAAATCCTACACTACACCCCTCATATGATTTCATTATTACTCAACTCATTTTTAGGTTTACACTCTTAATTTTATTGATCAATCTTTGAATGTTCTTACAAGAAAAGATAAGGAATCAAGAATGACCTCTACTCTAGACTTTCTCTCTCCTATTTACTTGTTTCTTACTCAAAAAGATCTATCTCCTTTCCTTTACAACTGAACGACTATTTATAGGGAAGTACATAGTGGATGACAGCTAATCTGTCCTTTATTTTCGAATATGGCTTTCGACATTCTCGCAACCTTACAAATCTTAATCTCGCAAACTCTCTAATTTTTGCAGGACCATCACATCTTTCTCATGATTTTAGCTGACATCGTTTATTATATCATTTTTGAAGTTGTTCTGCGACGCTGTTGTGTTGTTGATAATTTGGCTAAGATATCACTGTTGCGAGATTCTGATCCTACATCTTGCCTCTTCTCATATCTTTTCTGCGAAGTAGAGAATGATGTGAGAAATGTCGCTGCTGTTCATTTCTTCATATTCTGCATTTATCACACGTACTCTTTCTTCCATCTGTTTCTTGACACGTCTTTTATAACCGCTGTTTTTTAACCGTTTATATTTTTCCGTATTAATCGTGTTTATCTTCTCGAGGAAAAATTCCCTCTATATATATTCTTTCTCACTCTCTTTTTCTTTCTTTTTATTTTCTCTGCAACTTCATCGTTCTTCTTCAAATCCGTTATTGCAATTTTTATTCTTTCTTCTTCAATCTTTTTAAGTTCTTCTTCATCTTCATACTATTTCTTCTATAGATCTTCATCGTTCGTAATTTTCTTCGAAATAATTATCTTTCTCATCAGCAAAATACTAAAAGGAAAAATTGATTCCAAAGTTGGTTGAAGAATATTATTCGCAAAAGTGATAAAAGTAAGACAATTCAAGAAGATAATTCGCTAATGTTCTCAATATCGCAAGCCTCTCTTTCATTTCGGTTCTGATCTTCGCCTTGACTAGCACGTTGATTATCGCCAGCAATTACTTCTTCAGGAGAGATTTCTTTCTCATTTTGATTAACACCAGCAGATGCTTCCTTAGAATGAATTTTTTCTTCACCTTCCAAGAGATCATCCTCTGCCCCACTTTCATAATCATAATCACTATCAGCAGGACGAGGAACTTCATCATCATCTACTTCCAAAGGTTCAATTGATGTAGAAGGAAGATATTTGGACAATAAAATATCATTTACAAGGACTTCAGCCCGGAGATGAACTTGGCGAAGAAGTGCTCTCTTATGATTCCTATTTGAATATCCTTAAAATAAGCAAAATAATCAAGTCTTCTTTCTGCTCGGTCGCGAGAACCAGTAAGGGAAGAGACGAGCAATGCATTTTCTTTGCGAATTTTGGCATATTTAGCCTCCAAAACAGAAATGGAGGAATGAAGATTCTTCTCAGACTCTGCGAAAGGTAGAATACAAAATTTCAATAAGATGAAGAACTCAGAAAAATATGACAGGTTTTTCTCTTTAGAAATAAGAAAGGCATTTTTCTTCGCAAGAGAAGAATAAGATTCTTCTAATTTGGAATATTGTTCTTTAAGTTGATTCGCCTTTACACTTAAATCTATTCTACCTTGAATAAGTGTATCTCTTTCAGCGATAGATGGCTCTGTTACTTCTTTAAGTTCATTTCTCAAAGAGTGAAGAGATTGCTCTTGGTCATCACATACTTTCTGAAGAATGCTAAGTTGTTGCGAAGATATCGCTATCTTGTTTAAACAAGTTCGCTTCTCTTGAGATAAAGTTTTATTCTCATCTGATAAAGTTTTCATCCCTAAATTAGCTTTAGTTAAAGAATAATAAAGGCGAGATACTTCATTACTTAATAAATCTTGTCTCTGAACTAATTGGGTATTTTCATTGGTAAGATTATTTATATGATCAAGAGAATATGAATAGAGGTTATCTAATTGGTTATATTGATCCATCAAAATTTCTTTATCAACACGGGCTTCTTCAACAACAGATTCAAATTGATATCTCTTCATTATTCGTTTCTGATTTAAGGCTTAACATGCGAAAGAGGGATTTCAAGGATAATTAAATATGGGAAGGATAAAACCATTAAAAAGGCAAATTGAAGACATGGGTAAGAAAATCATACCTCTCAATTCATCATTCTTCTTACGAAGATTGTCACGATCCAACAAAACATTCTGAAGCTTTTGATTTTCGAGACGAAGAGCATTACACTCTTTTTCCAAAGTTGACTGTGAAGCAGCTCTGTCAGAACCTAAATGCTTACTCAGAATTTCGCAAACATTAGACTTGATAGGATCAATAGAAGACTTCTTGCCATCATCCAGGACTTCAGATAAAACTTTGAAAGCAATATATATTCCTTGTACGGTTTCTTTCGAAAGAGGAAGAGACTCATGTAGAGAACTGGCAGTGATAGAAGGTTGAGAAACATTCTCAATAGGAAGAGAAGAAGTTTCATTCATAGAAGGATCAACAAGGGAGGTTTCAATCTTTGAAAGGTCAGCTGAAGAAATGAAATCTGAGGCAGCTTTTTCGCGAATGGGAGATAAAGGTTTATCTTGCGAAGATGTCGCAGGATATTTAGAAGAGATGGGTAAGTGGAATGGAACGGAAGTTGGAACAGTTTTAAGGTGGCGAGATTTCTTGAAAGGTTTATTGACATCCTTATCACCCTGCGAATTACAATCTAGATAAGAAACAGAGGCAACAATATTGTTATTAGAAAAGGATAGTGTTTCTTACTACCTTCTCATTCGCAGACTTTCTTTTATGCGCAACAACCTTATGCTGCGATTTGGGAGTATTAGGGTTCTGAAATGTAAATTTAGTATTGGAGGCGCTTTTGCTGAAATAACAAGAGTATGGGAATCACATAAACAACATCAAATAAGGCAATAAACAAGATCAATTTCAGCAAAACCCATAAAGAAGAAAAAATAAAACTAACCTTGATGAATCCATGGAAAACAGTAGCAGGAAGATTATTTCGAAGAAAATTACGAACGATGAAGATCTGTAGAAGAAATAGTATGGAGATGAAGAAGAACTCAAAAAGATTGAAGAAGAAAAATTGCAATAACGGATTTGAAGAAGAACGACGAAGTTGCAGAGAAAATAAAAAGAAAGAAAAAGAGAGTGAGAAAGAATATATATAGAGGGAATTTTTCCTCGAGAAGATAAACACGATTAATACGGAAAAATATAAACGGTTAAAAAACAGCGGTTACAAAAGACGTGTCAAGAAACAGATGGAAGAAAGAGTATGTGTGATAAATGCAGAATATGAAGAAATGAACAACTGCGGTTATCGCGAAGAAAATGCATTGCTCGTCTCTGCCCTTACTGGTTCTCGCGAACGAGTAGAAAGAAAACTTGATTATCTTGCTTATTTTAAGGATATTCAAGATAGGAATCATCAGAGAGCACTTCTTCGTCAAGTTCATCTCCGGACTGAAGTCCTTGTAAATGATATTTTATTGTCCAAATCTCTTCCTCCTACATCAATTGAACCTTTGGAAGTAGATGATGATGAAGTTCCTCGTCCTGCTGATAGTGATTATGATTATGAAAGTGGGGCAGAGGATGATCTCTTGGAAGGTGAAGAAGAAATTCCTTCTAAGGAAGCATCTGCTGGTGTTAATCGAAATGAGAAAGAAATCTCTCCTGAAGAAGTAATTGCTGGCGATAATCAAAGTGCTAGTCAAGGCGAAGATCAGAACCGAAATGAAGGAGAGTCTTGCGATATTGAGAACATTGGCGAATTATCTTCTTGAATTGTCTTACTTTTATCACTTTTGCGAATAATATTCTTCAACCAACTTTGGAATCAATTTTTCATTTTAGTATTTTGCTGATGAGAAAGATAATGCTTCTTGTTTATTGATTCCCATACTTGCCTCTCATTATCTTTCTAGCAAAAAATAATCTGTTACGGATACTTATAAATATTTTTTTTTATCATGTGGTCTTATTTTTCCTTCCTAATTAAAGGTCTTATTATGCCACCTCTTGTCATTGCGACAAAATCGCAGGACGTCCTTGCATTTTCATGCAAAAACCCATTGATCTTGCCTTAACTTTTTCTTTTGTATTATGACCTCTTCAGGAATGTTGCGACAATATGACAGGCCTAAATATTCTTGCAAAAATAAATCCCCATGACATTGTCGTCTTGCGATGAAATCGCAGGACATCTTCGCACTTTCATGTGAAAACCCATTGACCTCGTCTTATCTTTTTCTTTTGTATTTTTGCCTCTTCAGGATTGTTGCACAAATATGACAAGCCTTAATACCCTTGCGAGTAAAAAGCCTCATGACATTTGCGTCATAAGACACTTATCAGCTCCCTAATGGAGGGTGCCGCCCTTATCTTCTCCCTGGTTGCCCCTTCAAGGAGGCGTACTTATACCATACAAGGTTAGCTCCTTCCATCCAGTCTTAACAACAACCAGTTGTTTTCGCAGCCTCTTATCCCTTTTACCTATAGGGCTTATGGTTACGAGACTGCACACTAAGTGGGGTTTTCTTTGGGCCGAGTGCAGTATAAGCCAAGACTTGTCAAGAATGGCAAGGTACGCTTCAAACGTCCCTGGCACTCTTGACTCAACCGTGTACCTCGGCACCTTGATCAGATCTTCACTCCTTGGGAGAGTCCTTATTACCTTAGTCGCCCAACCCAAGTCATATGCTTAAGCTGAGAATCCAAGTTGCCTCTCCCGGATGGGCTTTATTGACCCCAAATCTCCATGACTCGGGTTCCGGAGGCGGTGTAGCCTTTCCATGAGACATGTAACAGGTACCCCCTAATATGACGTACTTTAGGTCTTACATTTGCCTCTTGCGAAATTTTATTCGCGAACTAGGGTGTACGCCATAAAGGTTCACCTCTTTGTTTTATGTCATTGTTCTGTGATTATCTCTGCGAAAATTTCGCACATCATGATCTTGTTTTGATATGAATAATCTTGCAATTATTTTTTCAGAATCCATAACTTCTCAATGCTTCTTACGGATAATATCTTTTTAAATACAACCTGTTCCATGGTCTGTCAAGTCTATGACCAACATCTCTGCCTTATGGATCCATTAATCTATAAACTCTTGTTCCAACTATCTCCTTAATGATGTAAGGTCCATCCCATTTTTTCGCTAATTTTCCCCCATTTTCTCGCTGATATATTGGTGTCTCTCGCAGAACTAAATCTCCTGGTTGGAATTCGCGTACTTTGACACGTTTATTATATTCTCGGGCTAATCTTCGCTGATAATTCTCCATATGTTGTAAAGCTTTTTCTCTTCTTTCTTCTAATTCATCAAGTTTATTTAAGATCAAACCCGCACTAAGATTTTTCTCCCAAGCTTCTCTTTTTGTTGTTGGAATAACAACTTTTGTTGGTAACACCGCTTCAACTCCGTATGTTAAACAGAAAAGTGACATTCCAGTAGCTTCTCTTCTAGTTATATTATAAGCCCATACTGCATTATGTACTTGTTCGCACCATGCTCTGTGACGTCCTTCCAATTTCTTCTTTAATATATCTGCAATTGTTTTGTTTGTTGCTTCTACCTGCCCATTAGCTTGTGGATACAAAGGAGTAGACTTTCCACATTTTATATTGAATGCATTAAGTAGCATTTCTATATTCTGTCCTTCAAACTGTTTCCCATTATCAGATACGAACTGCGCAGGAATTCCGAATCTGCAAATGATATTTTCGAATATGAATGTAAATATATCTTTGTCGCGAATATGCTGTACTACCTTCACTTCTGTCCATTTTGTGAAATAATCTGTTGCGACTATTAAATATCTTATTTGTCCAGAACCTGGTAAAAATGGTCCCACAATATATAAACCCCACTTTCCAAAAGGCCAAACACTGGTTGTAGATGAAAGTGGTGCTCCAGGTGCATGTATTTTCTTTCCATGCCGCTGACAATCTTCGCAACATCTTGATATTTGTTTGGCATCTTCGTGCATGTATGGCCAGTAATAGCCTTGCATTTTTGCTCTATGTGCCAAAGATCTTCCCCCGCTATGATTGCCAGCATCCCCACTATGTAACATTTTTAGCACTTTTTCTCCTTCCTCTCGTGTCAAACATCTGAGTGATGGTCCATTAAAGGATTTTCGTATAGCAACCCATCTCTTAATTCATAATTCGTTGCACGGCTTTTTAATTTGTGTGTTTCCAATCTATTTCTTGGTGTTTTTCCTTTCGCCAAATATGCATGAAGTTCCATTCTCCACTCCGCGATATTGTTCGTTTGTTCTTCTTCTTCATTGTCTATTATCATCACGCCCACTTCTTCTTCTTCTTTATTGACTGATGGTGACAAAAGTGTTTGTATTTTTATGCATCTCGCAGTTGGATCTGTCATCATGCTTAAAATGAAAGCAAATGCGTCTGCGAGTCTGTTATCTTTTCTTGAAATGTGCCTCCATTTTATTTTTGGGATTTTCGCTGACAATTCTTCAACGAGCTTCTTGTATTTCTTCAAGGATAGTTCATTTGTAGTATACTCTCCCTTTTTTTGGTGAATAACTAGCTGCGAATCACTAGTGATCCTGGCATTTTCTAGTTTCATTTCTATTGCGAATTTTAAGGCATGTATCACAACTTCATATTCCGTTTCATTATTAGTGGATGCGAATTCCAATCTGAATGAAAAAACCATCTTTATTCCTTTTGGCGAAATTAAAACAATTCCAACTCCATTTCCTTCTCCATCTGATGATCCATCTACCAATATCTCCCATCTATTTGGTTATGTTAGTAAATCTTTTGGATCTCCGTGTTCTTCTTCTATATCCATCATTTCTTCTACTGCTTCATCTTCTTCTAAAGGGAATTTTGCCAAGAAATCTGCAACAACTTATGACTTTGGTGAAGACAAAATTTCATATTTAATATCAAAGTGGCCTATTTGTGCATTCCATCTCTCCACTCTTCCTGATCTTTTAGAATTCTTCATCACTGATTCAATTGGTACTTTTGTTAATACCTTTATCTTATGCGCCTGAAAATATATGCGGAGTTTAAACGATGCATAAACTAATGCTAAGATTAACTTCTCAATCTTTGAGTAATTCTTCTCGGCAGTATTAAAAGTTTTGCTAATGTAATAAATGGGTTTCTCCACTCCTGCGTCTACTCGCAATAACACAACACTTAATGCATGCGACGTCGTCGCAAGATAGATCAATAATTCTTCTCCTGATTCTGATTTTTGTAAAATAGTTGTATTCATAAGATGTTCTTTGATCCCTTGAAAAGATTTTTCACATTCATCAGTCCATTTAAATTTCGCACCCTTCTTGAGTATATCGAAAAAATATTTGCATTTGTCTGATGATCGCGAAATGAATCTTCCCAGCGAAGCTAGAAGCCCATTCAACTTCTGTACATCTTTTATTGTTGCTGGTGTTGGCATGTCACGAACTGCTTGCACTTTTTCTGGATCAACCTGTATTCCTTCCTTTGATACAATGTAGCCTAAAAAATTTCCCGATGCAACTCCAATAGTACACTTCTCAGGATTCAATTTAATGTTATACTGCCGCATTTGTTCAAAAATCTCCCTCAGGTCTTGTACATGGTCTTTAGCTTCTTTACTCTTTACTAACATGTCATCCACGTATACTTCTAATGTTTTGTGTATCCATTTTGCGAAAACCTTCTCTACCATTCTTTGGTATGTCGCTCCCTCATTTCGCAAACCAAATGGCATTTTCGTGTAACAATATAAACCTCTAGGGGTGAAGATAGCAGTATGTTCTTGATCTTCTTCAGCGAGAGGGATTTGGTTATACCCTTTGTACCCATCTAAAGACGATACTCTATCGTTTCCTGCTGCGGATTCCACCATTTGAGGAATATCTGGTAACGGAAAACTATCTTTGGGGCAAGCTTTGTTTAAATCAGTGAAATCTATGCAAATCCTGATTCCTTTGTTTTTCTTTGGGACAATGACCATATTCGCTATCCATTCTGGGTATTTAACTTCTCTTATGATTCCCGCATCAAGCATTTTCTGTAGTTCTTCTTCTATTTGGGAATGGTAAGTTGTTGCAATTTTTCTTATTCTCTGTTTAAATGGTCTCACATTTTTGTTAATCTCCAACTTATGGCATGCAATTGATGGATCTATTCCCGGTATCTCATCCATGCTTCCTGCGAAGAGGTTCTTCTATAGTCCCAACGTTTATTTATTTTGTTGGTTCTGCGGCAGTGTAACTGGGTTTCGGTTCTCCCATTGGTGTTGTTTCTTTTATTGTTTTCACAGGTCCTTCTCCTTCCTCCGAAATTTCGCTAGGTATTCCTTTGCCTTCTTTTGCCCTTATCATATATACTCTAAATTCTTCTTCTTTCTTTGCTTCCTTTGCCAACTTTCTGCGAAATTCTTTCTTTTTTTCTTGTCCTTCATAATGCTTTACTTCAATTTGATGACATAATTTCGCATTGTCAACATCTCCTCTGATTTCACCTATTCCATTTGGTTTGGGGAATTTAATACATTGATGCAACGTTGATACTACAACTTTTATCGCATGTATCCATGGTCTTCCTAATAACATATTATATGGCGATTCCATATCCACCACGCACAGTGTTACGTGTGTTTCAATCTCTCCAAGTGGAATTCGTACCACTATTTCTCCTTTAGGTTTTGTTGTGGATTTTCCAAAGCCGTGAACAAAATATGTTGAACTGGACATTTCTTCATCTTTAAATCCCATTCCACGGAATGCATGATAAAGTATTATATCCACTGAACTTCCTGTATCGATTAAAGTTCTGTTCAATATCCATTCTCCCATGGATTTTGTTGTTGTCTCCTTTTCTTTTCGCGCAATAGGCACTGTAATAACCAACGGAGATGTGTGGTTCAAATTTTCTTTTGGTATTTCTGCCGCCATGAATGTAATTTTTTGCTTTTACCAATCTTTCAAGGTGATGTCTTTTCTACCGCCATAACCTTCCTTCCTTCCTTTAAAATTTCGTTTATGTATTCTTCCTTTGATGTTTTCATGGAATTCATTAACCATCGTTTTTGTTATCATATTACACTCCAATTTTTTGTCATCTTCATTAATTCTAATCATATTTCTTTTAACTGGTTCACTGATTTATTTAATCACTTTCTTGATTTGAACATTCTCAACAAAAATCTTCAACTTTCGATCTTGAAGTCCCTGTTTCTAGCGCCATTATGTAGTTGCAGGAAATCCTACACTACACCCCTCATATGATTTCATTATTACTCAACTCATTTTTAGGTTTACACTCTTAATTTTATTGATCAATCTTTGAATGTTCTTACAAGAAAAGATAAGGAATCAAGAATAACCTCTGCTCTAGACTTTCTCTCTCCTATTTACTTGTTTCTTACTCAAAAAGATCTCTCTCCATTCCTTTACAACTGAACGACTATTTATAGGGAAGTACATAGTGGATGACAGCTAATCTCTCCTTTATTTTCGAATATGGCTTGCGACATTCTCGTAACCTTACAAATGTTAATCTCGCACACTCTCTAATTTTCGCAGGACCATCACATCTTTCTCATGATTTTAGCTGACGTCGTTTATTATATCATTTCTGAAGTTGTTCTGCGACGCTGTTGTGTTGTTGATAATTTCGCTAAGATATCACTGTTGCGAGATTCTGATCCTACATTTAGCTTTCCAACCAATGTATTTCTGGAAAGATTATCAAGGTTATTTCCCTCAACGATGGCATGCTTCTTAGACTCGTATCTAGATGAAAGCGATCTGAGAATTTTCATCACAATGTCCTTTTCAGGAATAGTCTTACCCAATGCAAAAGATGCATTAACAATTTCAGACACTCTGTGATTAAACTCATCAAATGTATCTTCATCTGCCATACGAAGGTTCTCCCAATCAGAATTAAGGTTTTGAAGCATAGCTTCCTTTTCACTGGAGTTACCTTCAAATACGGTTTCTAAGATATCCCAAGCATCTTTAGACCGAGTGAAATTTGACACATGGTGCTGAAGATTTGGGGTAATGGCATGTATGATGGCATTCAAATCGTCGGAATTTTGCTTTGCAGCATTTATCTCAGCAGGGGTGTATTCACCAATAGGTTTGGGAACGTTTACATCTCCAACTGCCACAACGGGAGCATCATAGCCATTAACAACATATACCCATGATTGAAAATCACGTGCTTGAAGAAAATATCGCATAGAAATTTTCCACCATAAGTAATTAGAGCCATCGAAGGATGGTGGTACGTTAATAGAGATAACACCTCTGTCCATAGAGTCAGATCGCTACAAACACAGAATTGTAAGGTCTTGAACGTGTTTGCCTGCTCTGATACCAATTGAAAAAGCGGGGGTCTAACAACACCACCCAATATTTCGCTTAGCAATCTCTATGGAAAAACTAGAATATACTTTTAAGAGAATCAACAAGACTCAATCAATTAAAAGTATATCAACGAGTTTATATCTCTCTCTTGATTTGATTTCCTCAAACAGAAACTGCGAGTAATAATCAAATACAAGGAATAACTTGGACGGTACCAAAGACCAATGTCCAAGGATCAATCAATGACAATCGACAACCAAGGGTTGGATTATACCAATTGATGATCTAAACGCACAACCTGTATTATTTCAATTATAAAGATAAAAAAATATAATGCGGAAACTGAAATAACACGGACACCAGAAATTTTGTTAACGAGGAAACCACAAATGCATAAAAACCCCAGGACCTAGTCCAGATTGAACACACACTGTATTAAGCCGTTACATATACTAGCCTACTCCAAGCTAACTTCGGACTGGACTATAGTTGAACCCCAATCAGTCTCCCAATGATCCAAGGTACAGTTGTACTCCCTACGCCTCTGATCCCAGCAGGATACTGTGCACTTGATTCCCTTAGCTGATCTCACCCACAACTAAGAGTTGCTATGACCCAAAATCGCAGGCTTTCACAATAAACAAATCTGTCTCAGACATACAAGTCTATCAAAGTATCAATCTGTCTCCCACAGAAAAACCCTAAAGTTTTTGTTCCGTCTTTTGATAATAATCAAGGTGAACAGAAACCAATTGATAATCCGGTCTTATATTCCCGAAGAACATCCTGGATTAATCAATCACCTCATAACAATCTTAATCGTATGGTAGCGAAACAAGATGTTGCGAAATCACAAACAATGAGACGAAGATGTTTGTGATTACTTTTTATATCTTGCCTATCGGAGATATCAATCTCAAGTCAATCAATATGATTGTACTCGTACGATAGAAGATGCAAGATCAGATCACACAACTACGATAAAAGTAGTATCGTTCTGGCTTCACAATCCCAATGAAGTCTTTAAGTCGTTTAACCTGGTTTTAGAAGAAGAAAACCAAATGTTAAAGGAGAACCGACTCTAGCACGCAAACTAGTATCACACATAAGGTGTGGGGATTATTTTTGCAGAGTTGCTAGATGTCCCCTTATATAGTCTTTCAAATCAGGGTTTTGTCTTGGTAACAAAGCAATCAATATCCACCGTTAGATGAAAACCTGATTTAGATTCAAGCTAATATTTCTCAACCGTTAGATCGAAAACTTAGCTTGTTATACACAAATGAAATACACGCTTCTAGGTTTGTTAACCATACCCAAACATGTACATTGTTGGTTCAACAATAGTCAACCAAAAGGTTAGCCATATGAGCATTTCATATCAACCATGTTCTTCTTTACCATAACTATTTCAAATGACTCAATTGATCTAGTTAGAGAGTTGTTCAATTGCAAGGAAATCTTATGTAAATACACAAGACACAATTGAAGCAAAGATGATTTGATTCACTCAAATCGGTTCATGAACTTTTATAGCCACGGTTTGCAAATAGCATTTCTTGTTCTTTTTAAGTTTAAGTTCAGAAATCATCTTTAGATATATAGCCTTCTCAAGTTCGCACACTAGGTTCGCGGACTTAAGCAACTGGGCAGAGTTTACAAACTCCAGCAGAAAATCTCGGCAAAAGACCTTCCGCCGGTTCGCGGACTGGTACTCACGCAACTAGTTTGTCAACTCCGGTTTTACTTGATCAACAAAGTTCGCAAACTTCGGTTCAAGCAATAAGGACTTATACATATATGTGTTTCCACAACAATGTTTATGTCCACCATTGGTTATGTAATCTAAACTCTCATTCCAATCATTGAAACATTCTTAGAGGACGTTATACAGTTGTTACACCATTTTTCGTCAAAGCAATTTTCAAAGTGATTGAAACATATCATGACTTTCGTCACTAGGTAAAGATAAACTTGGTCGAAGCGAAAAGCTTACCAACATATATTTCGAGATATAGATATGCGAGGTATACTCGGCTCGAAATACCAAATGTGTATAATCATAGTCTATATATATAGCATGCGACTTTTTGTCTCAAAGAGTACGAGATAGAATAGATAGACTTTTGAGTGACAAATAAGTTCAAGTCTCCATATACCTTTTTGTTGAGAAATTCCACCGGTTCCTTGAGTAGATATTTGTCTTGTATGATGAATTTCCGTGGAGTCCTTAAGCTCAACTACACTTACTATCCTAGTCCGAGACTTAGTTATAGTAGACTAGAAATCGAGACTTATAGTTTTGATCACTAACATTGACAAACATGCTTAAGATAGCAACGCATGCGAGTTCGACCGAGAAATTCTCTAACAATAAGAGTATTACTATTCCATGAGATCAGCCGTGGATTCGATCATGTAATCGGAGTAATGAGATTATCATTACCATTCCATGAGATCAGCTGTGGATTCGATCATGAAATCGGAGTAATGAGATAAAATAGATTATCTTTTAGGAATTCAGTGGTGAATGTCACGGTAGAATTAATCTATTACAGAAGGGATATTAGCCAGTTAAAGTGTCATACCCGTTCTGAAAGGTGCATAGTCAGTAAACAACGGGTGTTTCCGAAGTCCTGAAGGCGTTATTGCTCTCAATCTTACGGAGAACCGCCTGGATATCTATACACGGTCTCTCTACATAGTCAGGGAACAATGAGTGTCACCGACGTCCTGAAGGTGTTATTGCTCTCAATCTTAAGAAAAACCGCCCAATCGTTCTTCTATGTAGAGGTGGGTCTCTCTCATGTAGTCAGGGAACATTGAGTATCACCGACGTCCTGAAGGCGTTAAGTCATAAATCTTACGGAGAACTAACCAATTATGTTATTCTATATAGAGTTCATGATGAAATGCAAGGTGACGAACGCTCAGCTAGTGGAGGATTTTCGAGAAACATGTTCATCATGGCTCGTAAAATATGAATCGGCACACGCCTGACAGCCGCGTCAGAAACATGCAATATCATGATTTTAACCTTCGCTGAAAATCCACCATCTATATTAAGTCCCCTGCTTAGTGAGGGGCAGTCATGTTCCGCAGTAAGCATTAAATGGTGATTTTCAGCCGCCGAGATCAGTGGTCGAACTCAGTTGTACAAAGGTATTTTCAGAATCCTCGATTTACTCCAATGATGTCGTGTACGAGCAAATGTTCGGGTGAGGACCCTGATAGTATGATAGAGCGTGATTCCATGAGCATGGAGGAATGAAGTACTGCTGATTTGGATGTTCAGAAGCCTAGTTATGGTCGGTTTAGGATTTATGGGCCCGAGCCCAAAAAAGAAAACCCATGTTTTATTAGATTTTGGAAATAAGATTTGGTATAAAAGGGAAGAAACCCTTAAATTTTATTTTATTTTTGATTGACCGTGCAAACTCTATTCTCCCTTCACCACCTTTACGCGAGCAGCAGGAGAGGAGGAAAATCCACCGTACTTTAGTCGTTGCTGCCGTCGCCGATCACTGTCCGACCAAATTCCGGCCGGCACCGACCAAGTAAGTCCGATTTTTTTTATTTTCGTGTTTGGTGTTTTTTCATGAGTTGTTCAAAAACCAAATTCTATGCGTGCATGTATGTGTAGGTTTTATGATATTTGTTTGTTTTTTGAAAATACGTATGCCCGTTCGTTCGATAGTTTAAGAAACGAGCAATAATCCCTAATATGAAAGAGATACATGAATCCTTGAGCAAATATGATTTAGTTGCAGTATATAAAATTTGTTTATGAGGTTTCATGAAAATCCAAATTTGTTTTCAAAGCATGAACTTTCACAAATACTTTTGGAAACATAGGTTCGTTCGTAATAGAAGTAACAAATAATGATCCTTAGGGTTAGAGGAATTTTGAAAAGACCGGTAGTTCATGATAAAATTTATTTGTGAACTTTCAAAACTTTATTTGGGATATGTGGACTTTTACAAAAATAGAAAAGACCTTCGTTTCATAAGCGAATGCTCGTTTGAGCAAAAGAGTTTTTTTTTTTTTGTATAAAAATTACGTGAGTTATTAGCTCACAAAAAAAAATTAAAAAATTATGTGACTTATTCATGTTTTTTTTTTTAAAAAAAATAAATCAAATATTGATTTCTGAACAATTGTTGAAAGCAAATAATATTTTTATGAGTTCATGAACTCGTAGTGTATACATAAGTTTGGTGATTTTATAGTGTATGCACACGTAAAAATCAATGAATGTTTACATGGGAGGTTATATGAATCATTCATGGTTTCGTGAAAAGCCAGTGTCGACTCTTGAATAATAGATTTTGCTCGTCTTTGCAGTTTAAAAGTAATGTTTTAAAAATCGAACCGGACATCAAACCGGAGAAATCACTGGGTCAGGTTTTAATGGGTCAACCAGTGGTTCACTGGGTCAAACGTATATGTGGTGAAACAATTACGATCAACAACGAGAAGCCGAAGCGAAAAGTAACAGTAGCAAAAGTGATACGGGATAAACAATAAATTGAAACAAGAGTCAAATGGTAAAAACTAAATGATTAATTGATTATACACTAACTAAATCACTATTTATGAGAGACTGAATCATAATTAAAAATTGACATTCATATCTGTTACTACTCTTCTTCAAATTTATCTTCCATAGAGAAAGAAACAGTAATCATCGTCATCAGAACTATTAATAGCCGGTTGGTTGATTTGTCCAAACGTAAGTCATCCTTTATTTAAATATTAATTTGGCCAACTGAACTAATCAATTTAGGATACTACTAGTCCCACTAAATCTTTGTTCTTAAGTTTGTAGTATATATAATCATGGGTGATTTATTTCTTAATGTTTTTCTAGTCTTCTTATAGTATCATGATGATTTAGTTCGTTGTCTCAATATTCCATAGTAAGAATATCAACCATGGATGCTTTGAAAGATGATCATTAACATCTCAATTCGTAATCTGAGATTTCCGCAGAGAGGAAAGAAGTTTAAGGGAAAAAATTAGGTCGAATTTTGATGGAGAATAAAATGGATGAACAGGCCAAAACCCAGGTGGGTCAACTGGTTTAGTGGTTGGATCGCCCGGTTAGCCGGTTTAATGGTTTTTTTAACAGATTAGTGGATCAGTAGCGAACCAACCCGTTTTTCCTTCCGGTTCACTGGTTTACCGATTAGACCGGCCGGTCCGTCCCGGGTTTTAAAACACTGTTTGAAAGAAGGAGTAAATTTTCAAAGTTTTACGTTATTATCACTAAGTTCGTGAAACCGTAAATAGGTAAGAGTTGAGGATTACCATTTTTGTAGAAACATTGTAATTAATTATTCTGTCGCTTTAATTCCACTGTGTTGATGAAATTTGTGCATGGATGTCGCAACAACTTTGCAAAGATGACTGATCCTCAGGAGAGCGCTTCTGAAGATGTTTCTAGAGAGGAAACTTCTAGAGAGGATGTTTCCACAAAGTCTTCCAGAGATGACAGTTCTTCCAGAAATGACGATTCTTCCAGAAATGATGATGATTTTAGGACTTCGGAGAAAGAAGAAACTCCCAAGACTAAGAACATTCCCAATGCTGAGGACAAATTCTTTGTGTATCTGTATAGGTCTGAAAAACGTCCTTTAGGCTCTTCATTTCGGCTGTTTATAAATCCCAAGAGCACTACTCATAATAAGTTAGTATCTCCTTCAGCAATAACTCGGTTTTGTTTGCAAGGGAAACACTATTTGGCTTCACATGTGGAACTCAAGATTTCCCGGAAGCCTCTGACGCATTTCTCTGGATGGGCTAGACATATGCTGGGTCACAGCCGTGTAAGGACTATGCTGGATCGTGCACAGGTGACACGAGATGTTCAAGCTGCTGGGGATTTAACCATTAATCATGATATACCAGGTATCGTGACTTTACTTGCTCGTTGGTGCATTCCTACTCACACTTTCATATGTAGATGGGGAGAATTCACCGTTACTTTGGAAGATGTAGTCGCTTTATTGCACCTCCCAGTTACTGGCAATTTCCCTGGAGAGATTTCAGCAGAAGAAAACGCAATATCTGACACATTGAAGGCTAAAATGCACAAATTCAACGAGTCACCCAAAATTTGCTATGCTCGATGGTTGAGATATTGGTGGCCGAGAGATGTAGTTCCTGAAGAACCTGAAGAGCCTGTTGATAATACCTTAACCATTGCTGCTTTTTTATGCTTGTGGCTTTCCAGAGACATTCTTGAAGATAGCGGGCATTTGTTGAAGCCATTTGTGATTCCTTTCGCCATAAAGATGGCTAAAGGTGAGAAACTTCCCATTGGTAGTCTTTTTTTGGGTTCACTATTCGCCAATTTAGACTCCTTAGTTATAGACTCCAGTGTCTCCAACGGCTTCATGAAAGTCGAAACTTATGCTAATACCATGTTTCTCCAAGCTTTGATGTGGGAACATCTTGAGAGTTATGCTCCATTCCCCGTAGCATTTTGCAAGGATCCAATGTTGATACTCGCCATGCTTTCCTTGAGAAAAATAATGCTAGGATTATGCGTTGGTCCACAAAGCAGCCTCAATACAAGATATGCCTCACTGATGTTTTAGATATCGAATCTGAGTTCAATTTTCGCCCCTGGGTGTCGGTACCTCCTCTTTTCTCACAATTGATCACTTTCAATACTGCTGAGGAGAATGTCATGTTGACAACTGGTACTAGTCTGAGTGATGGAGAGATATCTTTTATATTGAGTTGCACTACTGGTTACTTAGTATCAGTAATGCATGAAGAATTCCAGGTAGAAGAGTATAACATTGATAGAGCAACTCGACAAATGGGTGTCGATCAGTGTATTCCAGGTCATCGAATGAATAAACCATCAGTTGAGCGTATGAAGTCCCAGTTAGATTGCACACATGTGGAAGGAAATGATTATTTATTCCCATGCTTTGACCGATCTACCATCGTAACTCCAGGTTACATAGACTTCTGGCGTCAACAACTTGAGCGTTTGTATAAGTTTGCGATGGATGTTAAGTCCCCAGTACGGGAGTTTCCTTCTGCTGACATGATTGTTGATCGACCAAGGTTGAAATATCTTTCCAGTGGTGACAAAAGGAAAACGTCTCCAGATGCAAAGCAGGTAAGTATTTCCCTTATGATTTTAGCGAAAGCGTGATAATCACTCTTTAATTTTGTTATTGATCTTGTGATAGGACGGCCGTGTTGTGAGACCTAGATTTTATGTAGACTTCTCAGACCTTCAAGAAAGTCCCCAGTGAGGAGAAGGCAGGAGCAGAACATCTTATAGGATGATACCGAATAACGTGCAGTCCCCAGCCGCTTCTTTGGTGAGTTGTTAGCACTTCCCTTATTGTTGATATTTCTCGTCCATGTAATTAGGATCCCAAAACAGTATTATTAATTTGTTTCAGAATTTTGATCCATCGTCCATTGACGGTCTTCACCTTGTTTCTAAACGAACAATCCAGGAATCCAGCACCGATGATGAAGTGGATATAAGTATCCTTTGTGTAAGTGATTATGGATTCTTCTTGATTGAAATAATGACGATTGTTGTTGATGCATACAGGAGGATATGGTTGTGTAAAGGCAACACGGTCATGCTATTCATTCGCCTTCGACTAGTGGTGAGAAAGAGAATCCTCAAGAATTACGACTGAATGGAGATAACGGCGCTCCCAATGTTGATATCGACCCTATTAACCTTTCGAATGACTTGGAGACTCCTCAAGTAAGTATCCATTTTATAAGTTATTCATGGAAGTATAATATCGATGATTTGAGATTGAGTGAATGAGAATCCACATGAATGAATGAAGAAACTTTAGTGAAATACGTCACCAGAAAATTCAGAACTCAGCCTTTTAGCAAAAACGCCATAAGATCTTCATACGACGTCAGATTTTCGCGATCTACCATGTATCCTTATGCCCAGGAAATGTCCAAGCTTTATCAAAAAATATTTAAGAGTTTTGAGGATTTTTAGGGGCCGAAATTAGCAAAACAGTAAACTTCCAGGAGACTTTCAGGAATTTTTCAGCTGACATGTAATCCAATGTTATGGATATAACTCCTTACTCGTTTATCCGATTGCTATGGAATTTTGATATGTTATAGAAAAATACATACGAAGATAACGGTATATAACTCAATCTTAGATTCCTTACCAATTGCTCCCAGTTCGTCATCTTATACAGGGCAGTATAAAATCTCTTCAGTCGGGCTTATTGAAAAACGTGTTTCTATGACTTCCGTGTTGTTTACCTATATCTTGAGAATATAATAGAGAACTTAGATGGTGTTAGTTCACTCACATGCTAGAGTTTATGATTTCCTTTGGTTCTTATGCTTGAATCCTTCTAATATCATGTAATCTTCATATTAGGCGCCACATGCCGAAGTTGAGAATGACGAAACCAATGTTGATGATTCGAGCAATATGGTGGATCAAAGAAGTGGCATCGCCAGCTCCGCACCTCAAGATCATGAGAATATCGCTGTTGAAGCCGTTGAGGAAACTGAGACTCCAGTTGTTGTTGAAGCCGAGCCAAGAGCAGAAGAGACTGTCCCAGAAGAAGAGGTTATGATGACTATAGAGGATGCTCCAGTAGTCAAAAATCGTATAGTAATACATGAATATCCCAATGCAAGGATTATTTGTGAGCCTCCATTTGGTGCGCTACTCCCATATCACGTATCTGTTGGCGGATTCAGCGTTCCCACTGGTTATGCCAATATGTATGAGAAGTTGTGGAAGATGTATGGAAATATTGTCGTTACAAGAGATCCTGAACGTAAATACTTCTTGACTATGCAATTAGGAAGCATATTGCGTGTCATAGATGATATTTGTACCAGGCCCAGAAGAACTGTCACTCGAGATGTACTCTTTGATTGAGAGTACAACTTGGAGAAATCTGAAGAACTTGGTTTTAACTTGAAGTGGATTCGTCGGAAGATCAACACCATCAAGGATGTAGTAGTGAAGAATATACCCTTTACCAGTGATGTCGTGGTGGAGAAAATGGCCACGATTATTGAGTTGACCGAAAAGTTGAAGTTGGAGAAAGCGGCTTTGCAAGTCTTGGAGAATGCTGAGAAGCAGAAATCGTACTTTGATGGCTTCCTTTAGCTTTCTTTCCATAATCTCTTGAACTTTGAACTTCTGAGAGATGTGAGATGTGAGATTTTATTTTGGTTTTGAATTTCTTGATGGTTTTGAATTTCTGAGTGACTGAGGATTTTATTTTGGATTTTGGATTTGATAGATATTTTTCTTAAATAAAAGAATTTTTGATAAATTTCTGAATTCAAATACTGGATGCAAGTATTGCAAACGTTTTGGAGGAATTGAAAATATAGGTAAAAGAAAACCCTAAGATGCAAACGTCAGACGTCTTGAGCGTTTGTCTTGGACATAAAACACCCAATGTTGAATGCTTCGTGCGTCAAAAATTTTGAGCCAACAATCATGAATCACTGGTATACTTGTTTTGCCCTTGAGATCATCCAATTTGTAGTATCCTCCAGCAACTGACTTAGCAATCATAAAAGGTCCTTCCCAGTTATAACTTTTTGTGGAATGCAAATTGCGTCTAGTTGCCTTAAGAACCAAAACTCCTTTATGAAATTTATTAGGTTTGCTTGCTCGTGCCCTGAATATCTTCTGTTGGTTCGGAATTCCTCGTACAGTAGGATTCCATGTTGGTGGAGCTTTCCAATTTTGCGGCACATGTGGACACTCGTGCAAGGGAGAATATTTAGGATATTGATTGTGAAATTAAGTCATTATTCTAGCAATGAAAGTGTTGGTGAGGTGCTGGATTCGAAGAGGCTCTGCGTCTAACCACTTAGTGATATATTGCTGAGGGGAGACTAACTATTCATAACGTTTGGTGACAGCTAGGTTTGAGCAGAACTGGGTCCCCGGATTAAGGTAGCATATTTGAAAGTTGGTAAAACATATGCATCAGGGGAATAAGACTTGCCTGAGTACGGAACCTTCTGACAAATTCATGTGCGCTTTCTTCAGGTTTTTGTGTGAGTTCCATAAAGGCTTCGACTTTTCCCAGATGTTCGAATGGTGGGTCATCCTAGACTTCTTCCGAGTCAGAGCTTTCTTTAACATAAAAATGTGCGACTGAAGATGAGGATGTTGCAGCAACCTTTCCATCATGAATCCATGTCCGCCCAAGAATCATGTCGTATCTTGGGTCTTCTTTAATTATGTAAAACTTGGTTTCAGTCCAAGTTGAGTCGGTTTTCATCTTGAGAATGATATTACCGTAAGCATCTCTGGAGATTCCTTCATGGTATCTGACTGAGACAGGAGCGTGAGTTGCTTCTTGTCGGGTGATGCCAGCAGCTCTGAGGGTTTTCAGGGAATGATGTTAACATCATTGCTAACTTCGACCAACGCTCGCTTGAATTTATTTCCCTTGAGGTGAACTGTGGTGAGAAGTTCCCAGTCGTACATCTCCTTGTCTGTTGCTGGAGGTTCAGGGAGTATCTCCTGAATTTCTAATCGTTTCCCATACACGATATGGTTCAATGCAGCAAACATATCATTTCTTTGAGCTTTCGATAAGTAAGGTAACTCACAGACATGCTCAAACAGGGATTGAACTGCTTCTTTGAACGGCTGCTCAGAGAGTGTGAACGTTCTGATTGGGAAAGGATTTCTGTGCACTCCTTCAGTCCCCATTTTCCCTGAGTCGGCCTTTTCTTTGAATATGCGCTTCAAAGTTTTGAAATCACTTGTCGGATGACTGACATACCTATGGAAATGGCAGTAGCGTGCATTTTCCATTTGTTCCTCAGTTGGTTCCTTTTTGACAAGAGGTAATTTGATTGCACCAGTTAGATCACTTCTTCAATGGGAAAAGGAAAGTCAGGCGCTTCCTGGTCGTTCTGTTGGTGCTGAACTGATGGTTATGCATTTCTATCCTGGTTGTCCTTCCTTGGTGCTTTTGGAGGGTGAGACGTCGGAAGAGCATTCTTGTGTTGCTGTGCCTCAGCTTTTCTCTTTCTCCCTTCAGCAACATTCATGGAAGCTTCAACGTTGTATTGCTTGTTGATTAAATGCATGTTGGTATTGCTTCAAGCGTTCGGTTCCTCGACTTTGACAGTTTTGGTTCTTTCTAACAAAGCTGGAGCAGTAGTTGCTGATCGCTTGGCAGCTTCATGAAGTTCTGAAAAGGTTTGAGATCGGAGATTTTCCAACAAGGCTCTGTAGACTGGAATCATCTCGTTGATGCGTAAGTCCACTAGTTGTTGTTCAGTAACATTAAGATCATGACAATCCAAAGCTTGAATCTTGAACCTCTTCACATAGTCATTCGGATTTTCAGTAGTCTTCTGAGCCATCCTTCCTAAGTCAGAAAGAATAATCTTCTCATAAATAAAAAAGTATCTCTTGTAGAAAGCATTAATCATCTCTCCCCAATTGGCTATGCTTCCTGGTGCAATGTTGTTGTACCAAGTATATGCTCGACCCGTCAGGGATTTTGAGAACTCCTTCAGACGGACGACATGGGTGTGTTCATGCTCTCCTAATGCTTCCAAGAATCGAGAAACGTGTTCTCGAGCATTCCCCGTTCCATTGTAGAGTGTGAATGTTGGAGAGGTGCAACCCTTTGGGAGAGGGATTCTTTGCATGGCAGCGGGATATGGAGGTTGATGACGGTGCACGTACGGCGTATGTACCTTTCCCCGATTCTCCATAAAACGTTCCAGGTCTTCACGAGTGATAAAACCGGCAGGTTCTGCAGCTTTGCGGGCTTCATCATCGTCGTGGACTGGAATAACTTCAGGATCAGTAGTTGGAGATGTTTCCTTATCTTTTCCTTTCTCTTGAGTTTTGTATGACATCTTGTCAGTGAGAGTTTTGAGGTGGTTACACAACTCCTTCTGGGTAGCAGCCATATCAGTTTGATTCTTGGCGAGAACTTCTTGAACTTTCATAAGGTCAGCGATGGTGGGTGGATTTTCTCTGAATTCCTCAGGATTCCGTCCGAAGAGAGGATGATTTTCAACATCGGCGTGAGGAGGAGTAGTGTCACCACCATCGTTGGAAGCAGGAATGGTTTCCGTAATACCATCATTGTTGTTGTTGCTAGTGCTAGCGTCGTTTGCATTTGTAACTAACCCAGAACTAAGACCAACCATTTTTTGAGAATGTGACATTGCAACCGAGAGATTAATCTCCCACTGTGGTCGCCAATCTGTAGATGGGGAAAAATGATTTGCTGGTTTTTTAGGAAAGTGGCGAGTCGAGCGTGCGGACGAGACTCCTCAACCGAGCAAACTGCTTAACCTCACACAGATGCACTGCAAAAAAGGGAGTGCTTAGATTCGAGAGATCAATCTGTAGGAATCCGGTCTAAACGAAGTCAATGGTCGTTCCAGAGTCAATTCGGTCACAAAGAGGGAGATGGGTTGATCTGTAGGAGGGAAGCTGAGAATTATGTGGGATCAATGATGATCATGGATTGTGAATGTGTCGAAGGTTTCTGCAAATTGATGAACTGTGGAGTTCGAATAAGTCCTGGGCGATTGATGAATTTCTGAGAGTGATTGCTCGAAAAATTATTGTTAGACGAATGTTGTCTGTGTTTCAATCGTGGATCCATGGATTTATTTATATTGTCAGAGTAGTAAATACATTGATCCCTGTAAGTGTGACGGTTTCATGAGTGGAAGAGTGGGAAAATGGGAGTTCGTGGTAAAACCAATTCCGTGTCGTGTGGAGAGTTGGTTGATCGTTCACCCACTATTTTGCTAACTCATTCAACCGTTGCACGACTTACTCACATTTCTCATCGTGGATGAACCCACGTGCCGTAGGCCGCCAGACCAAAACCCTAATTGATATCCCCCATGTGACGTGATTGATGTCTCACGAATCGTGGAATCTGTAAGACAGACGTGTATGTTATTAGTCAGTTGTTGACTGTTTAGACAATGAGTCTAGGTTTTGTTGAATTGAGCATGAGTGAAGGATGCTCAGTGATTTATGGATTGAACACGTATAGTTCTGAATATTAGCAAAGATTGTAAATTTTTCGAGGAATTACTGAATATTGGATTAATATTCGAGCAATTGAGCAAGTATTGCTCGATTCGACGAATTACTGATAAATTACTGAATATTGATAGTTGGATCAATATTCGAGCAGCTGAGCAAATATTTCTCAATTCGACGGATTACTAATAAATTACTGAATATTGATAGTTGGATCAATATTCGAGCAATTGAGCAAGTATTGCTCAATTCGACGAATAAATTATTGATGACGTGACCCAATAAAATATTAATTAAATATTGGTAGACTACCGAATATCATATAATTAATCTAGATGTCGATTGCTGGATCAACATAAATTTATTAGTGTTTGAACTTGGTCAGAATGATGATTTGTGGAGCGTTTTGTTCGAAACCCTAATTTTTGATCAATTGTTCGCCAATTGGTGAATTCTTGAAAATTGGTCATGAGTAAAGGAGGACCGACCACATGGGATGATGGACGACCATGTGGTGTCCGAGTGCTCGAGTGAGCGTGCACCAGGGTCCTGAGTTGACCAGTTGGTGAAAGAATGATGATTAAATGCCGGTTTCATCATTTATTTAAAATAATGCTCGTCTGAGCATTAGGTATTAAAACCTAATTTATGGAGAAGTGAGGGACCGGCCAAGGAGGCATGGAACCGACGCTTAGGGGTGTGGGACCGGCTGACGGTCGATTGAGCAAATTCCAAGTTGTTTGGAAAGAGTTTGGACCCAATATGAGCAATTGAGCAAATTAGGTCAAAATTGTGAATATGTGTGGGACCGGCTTAGTGTAAGCCTTAGGGCCGGCCTTGGTCGGTCAAGGGAGCATGCCCGTGTCACCATAATGCCCGTGTCTCAATCCTGAGAGTTTCGGTATTTTGTGATGTGCGTTTGAGCAATATCTTGGATTTTCAAAAGAGTTCGATCTTTGACTGAAATTCTCGATTTTGCTCGAATGAGCAAATAGGATTTTGCTCGTTTGAACAAAAATTAGAAAATATTAAAATAATGATGTTTTTATATTTGGCGTGAGTATCCTAGTCGGTCATGTGACCATTTAACTTTTCGGCGTTTTTATGGTTTGAGCAATATTCGAGAAAATATGAAGAAATCATGATTTTTGCTCAAACAGAGGAGTTTCATGAGACGAAGGAAATAATAATTATTAAAGATTAGGGACTGCAAGGTGTGGGACCGGCCATGGCCAGGGCATGGCCGGCCGGCTAGGTTGCCCGGTCTCGCAACACCTTTCCCTATTTTATATTATTATTTTTCATGAAACCGTGAAACTATGGAGAAACCATGAGTTTTGTTGAAACGAGGGAGTTTCATGAGATTAGGGAAATAATAATAATTATGAAAAGACAAGGGATTGCAAGGTGTGGGACCGGCCACGTTAGGTTACCCGGTCCTGCGACACCTTTCCCTATTTTATATTATTATTTCTCATGAAACCATGAAAATATGGAGAAACCATGAGTTTTGCTCAAACAAGGAAAGTTGCTAGAATCAAGGAGTTTTCATGAGTTCATGAAAATAACAAAGATAAGGAAAAAATAATGGAAGAGGCATGGGACCGGCCATGGCTAAGGCATGGCCGACCGGCCGGTGGGCCCGGTCCATGAGCGCCTCCCTTGATTTATCAAAAGACGAAACAAAACTCGTAGGTACATTCGTGGGAGACGGATTTATCTATTACCGTAGACTTTTCTGTGTGATACTGATTTTTTTATTAAAGTCTTCGACTTTGGGTCATAACAACTCTTAGTTGTGGGTGAGATCAGCTAAGGGAATCAAGTACGTAGCATCCTCCTGGGATCAGAGGCGTAAGAGCATAACTGTACCTTGGATCAGTGTGAGATTGATTGGGGTTCAACTATAGTCCAGACCGAAGTTAGTTTGGAGTAGGCTAGTGCCTGTAGCGTCTTAATACAGTGTGTGTTCAATCTGGACTAGGTCCCGGGGGTTTTCTGTATTTGCGGTTTCCTCGTTAACAAAATTTTGGTGTCTGTGTTATTTCTTTTCCGCATTATATTTGTTTATATAATTGAAATATCACAGGTTGTGCGTTGTTCAATCAAATAGAATATCCGACCTTTTGGTTTTTGATTTAAATTGATTGACACTTGGATATTGGTCTTTGGTACCATCCAAGTTATCTCTCTTTGATAAAGACTCGCAGATTTCTATTTTCTTGAGTTAAGAACAAATCGAGAGATTGAGATATAAACTCTTTGATATACTTTTCTCTAGATTGAGTCTGACTGTCTAGTTGATTCTCTAGAAAGTATATTGTAGTTTGTCCATACAGACTGCTAATCAAATTTTTGGGTGTTGTTGTTGTACCCCCGATTTTTCAATTGGTATCATAGCAGTCAAACACGTTTAAGACCTTATAAGTTTGTGTTTGTAGCGACCCGACTCTATGGACAGAGGTGCTATCTCTATTAACGTGCGACCAGTCTTCGATGGCTCTAATTACTTATGGTGGAAAATTGTTATGCGAGCTTTTCTTCAAGTGCGTGATTTTCGATCATGGTTATATGTTGTTAATGTCTATGATCCTCCCGCTGTGGCAGTTGGAAATATAAATGTTCCCAAGAATATTGGTGAATACACCCCTGCTGAGATACTTGCTGCAAAGCAAAATTCCGACGGTTTGAATGCCATCATACATGTCATTACCCCAAATCTTCAGCACCATGTGACAAATTGCACTAAGTCGCAAGAAGTTTGGGATATCTTAGAAACCGTTTTTGAAGGTAATACCAGTGAAAAGGAAGCTAGGCTTCAAAACCTTAATTCCGATTGGGAAAACCTTCGCATGGCAGATGAAGAAACATTTGATGATTTTAATCACAAAGTGTCTGAAATTGTTAATACATATTTTGCATTGGGTAAGACTGTTCCTGAAAAGGACATTGTGATGAAAATTCTCAGATCGCTGCCATCAAGAACGATTCTAAGAAGCATGCCATCGTTGAGGGAAATAACCTTAATAATCTCTCCAGAAATACACTGGTTGGGAAGCTTAAGATCTTTGATCATGAACATTCATCCAAATCTAAGGATGTTGCGTTCAAAGCACTAAAGGACACTAAATTACTTGATAAAAGTAAAAAAGTGTATATCTCTGAAGATGATCACACTGAGACAGATTCATCAGATGAATATCTTGACAAATCAGTCTCGATGATCACAAGACAGTTTATGGATCTTCTGCTTAAGAGAAGTAAACAGTTCTCCAGAGATAAGCCTAAGGCATCAGTCCAACCTCATAATCGTGTTCCTCCTAAAAATAGGGATATTGATGAAACTGATGACGAGGATATGCCTCAGTGATTTAAGTGTAAAGTATTTGGTCATTTTGCAAACGAGTTCCCAAATCATAGAAAAAATACACTGGGAAGGTCTTGCTGCAACTCTTGATGAAATGTCTGATAACTATGATTCTAATGAAGAAGAGAAATCAAGTGTTGCACTTCTTTGTGAAATATTGATTTTGATAATTTTAGCAATACATACATCAATCTTGATATTCTTTCAGAAGATAATCCAACTAATCTGGAAGATAAAGTTGATCCATTCTTTGGAAACTCTGTTAATGTTTCAGGTTCCACTATGTGCCTAGCTGCATGCACATCTCAAAAGCCTGACTTCTATCCTAGATTGACGTGTTTGTATTGTTCTCAAAGGGGTCATGGACTTTCAAGGTGTTACAAGTACAAACACCAACTGAGGCACGTCAACAAACTTCAACGAAGAGAAAATCATTTAGCAAGGAAGCTTAAACTTTCTCGGAAGACCGCTGAGGTATGTAGGATCTTATTTGCGTATAAGAAGTTAGTTTCCAAGGATAAACCAAGACATTAGAGAAGAGAGTATGTTCGAGTCGGTTTGATAGACAGAAGTCTGAGGATTCCTCTCAAGAGGAAAATGGTGGACAAATTGTTGTTCACCACAACGCAATTTAATTGTGTTGATTAAAATCTTGTCTCATGTGCCTCTCAAGATTTAGGAAAAGTTTTTTTTTTCTTAGTTTTTCTTTTGTATTTCAAACAAAAAGAAACGGTATCATCGCCAATTCTACTCTTTATAGGGTTGAGATTTGGACGTGTACGAACCTGTTTAAAGGTTTCGAAACCCTACATTCCTTTTCCTTCTTTGAGACTGTGATTTCCTCTCACAAACCCATAGGTTTATGGATACTCCAAGCGTGATGTCTTCTAATAGAAAGGATGTTAATATGATTGTTAAGCCATCAATCATGAAGGAAAAATAAAAATCTCCACTAGCTCTGACATTGAAAAGAAAAAGAAGGAATGTGAGGAAGCCAAGAGCCGTTCCTTCAAACTCTCAGAAGTTTTCTGATGTTCTTGAAGTGTTGAAAGAGATGTGAAAGGAGATTCAACAAATAAAGGCTTTTGTGTTTAATACTCATGAGATTCAGAAGGCCCTAGTTCGACATCATCAGCCAAGAAGGTTTATTGATATTAACTCCTATCTTCCTGAAGCTTATGTTCCAATGGGTGTTGACGACAAGGAGTTCCGGGACGATAAAGAATTCTTTAAAGGTTTTAATATCTAGTAAATCTTCTATTTTTTCTGTTTTATTTAGAAGAATAACTAGAGTTTGGAATATCCATTATTGTGATTATACATAGCTATGTCCAACGATTTCATCTTCATGTTTTTAGATTTATTGGTTTAAATTCTAAATTTTTTTGGAAGATGATTTTTGCAGTATTAATATTTATGGTTTTATATATTGCAATTGTTTATGGGATATGTGTGTTTGCGTCCGTGAACTATGATTGTCCCATATATTGTCAAAAGTAAAGTCTTTCGTAAGTCGATATTCTTATATTGATGAAGGAATGAATGGACTTTTTAAAAATACAAAAGTTAAGCCTATATTGTCAATTATTGATGGAAGATAGGTTAAAATATTTTGTTTTCAAAGATTATGTCTATTGTATGTCATGGTGCAAATTGTGATGGAAAATAGAATGAATCCTTGTGTATTCCGCAGTAATTGATCTTCCCTGATCCATATTTTATGTATTACTGTGAGAATCCGTAATGTATCTTATGTTGAACAACCAAGTTGATTGTTTTTATGATTATCTTTGTTGTTGTTCCGTAAGGTACTTTATGTCGTGTAGATGGTGGATTTTCGACAAAGGGTGGAATTGTAAAACTATACTCCAGATTCGGCAACCGGATGAGTATTGAGGCTCATGTCTCTCATCAAAGCATGAAAGCTGATGCCATAAAATCTCTGACTGAGAAGGCTGTCTCTCAGAGTACATGTAGATGTGTAGTCTCTCAGCTGAGGCCACGACACATCTCATGAATACTGAGCAATTTCAGTAATTACTCTGGATCCGGCAATCAGATGAGTATCGAGACTCATGTCTCTATGCATGAAAGCCCATGCCACCTCTGATGGAGAAAGTCTCTCAGAGAAGATGTAGATGTGTAGTATCTAAGCTGAGGCCACGACACATCTCATACTGTATAGAATCGAAAGATTGGGCGGCTCCTAGACAGCATGTCTGCTAGTATAGAGCGACAAAGTCTTCGGGATGTAACCAAGTTTTCCCCGACTATGCAAGAGGAATATGACGCTCCAGTAAGTTCATATTGCTCAACCCTCAGATAATTAATGCTCATAGACAGAAAGCCCTTCTAGTACAGAGCCAGCAATTAATTATCTTAAATCGTTTGAATATCCAGCAATATTCTACGAGTCGTCAATTAATCGCCTGAATATTCAGCAATATTCTACGATTCCTCGTTATATTTCGTTACTTCAATCTGTGGTTCTTCCCAGCAGGATTCCACAGGTTAGTAATAAATATTCAACGAAACAGGCATTTGGGCATCGAATAAGCCCTGACAAAATGATGCAAGTGTAATTAGAAGATAATACACAGACCAGCATTCTGAATGCACTAACAAGCATTTTAAAAATACGAACGAACGAGGAACCTATGCAAAATAGGAAGGGAAAATAATAATAATAAAATATTAAACAAAAGCGAGGGGACTAGGCTCACCAGCCGGCCAGTCGTGCCGTGACTAGTCCCGCGCCCAATTTTATATTTTACTGTATTTTTACTATTTTCACGATCTCATGAAAATCCTCTCGTTCGAGCAAATTTCCTTTATTTCAAAGAAATTATCTAAATCACATGATTTTATAAAAAAATAATAAAATTAGGGAAAGGTGTTGCGGGACCGAGCACCAGCCGGCCATGTCTTGGCCGTGGCCGGTCCCACACCTCACGTCTCCATTATTTTATTATTTCTCTCAAATTATGAAAATTCCTTGATTTTATGAATTTTCCCTAAAATCATGAAAATTACCTAATTTCATGTATTTTTATCTAAATCACATGATTTTATCAAAAAATAATAAAATTAGGGAAAGGTGTCGCGGGACCGCCGGCCGGCCGGTCATGCCTTGGCCGTGGCTGGTCCCATACCTCACATCCCATTATTTTATTATTCCTTCTCAAATTATGAAAATTCCTTGATTTTATGAATTTTCCCTAAATTACCTAATTTCATGTATTTTATCTAAAATCATGGAAAATATTAAAAAATTAGGAAAACTTGTGGGACCGGGCTCTAGTCGGTCGGCCATGCCCTAGCGGGTCCCACGCGCCTATTATTTTATTATTATTTGGTGTTTGGTTTCATGATTTCATGAAAACTCCCTGATTTCAACAAAATATCTTGGTTTTCAACAAATCCCTTTGATTTGATGAAAAATTATCTAAAATCATCAAAATTACATAAAATTGGGAAGAGTGTCTTGGGGGCCGCGCCCATTGGCCGGCCGGCCATGCCACGGCCATTGCCGGTCCCACACTCCCATTCCTTATTTTATATTTTAATTTATGTCTCTCATCTCATGGAAGTTCCCTAATTTCGCCAAACTCTCCAGTTTCATGGAATTTCTCTTAAATCAGAGAAAAATACATAAAATCACATAAATCTGGGAAAAACAAGTTGGACCGTGTGTCATCCGGCCGACCATGCCCTGGACGTGGCCGGCCCCACACCTTGTGATTCCTTGTTTATTTATTATTTTCATCATCTCATGTATTTTTGCCGGTTTCAGCAAAACCATGGATTTTGCATATTTTCTTCAAATGTTGCTCAAACGTGCATCAAAAAATATCAAAATTCTCAGGACTGAAGCACAGACACTATGGTGACACAGGCACATCCCCTTGACCGACCAAGGGTGACCCTGAGGCTTGCAAACAGCTGGTCCCGCATGTTTTAATGATTTTAACCTAATTTGCTCAGTTGCTCATATTAGGTTCGAACTCTTTCCAAACAATTGGAAGTTCGCTCAAATGACCATCTACTGGTCCCACGACCATCAAGATACGGTCTCATGACCTCTCGGTTGGCTCCTCATGTTTTCTACAACAGGTTTTATGATTTGTTTCTCACACGAGCATTATTTCAGTAAATGATTAAACCAGCATTTAATCATTCTTTCACCAACTGGTCCTCAAGAGACTTTGGTATTTTTTGCTCATTCGAGCATCTGGGCGTTATATGGTGAACCCGTCCGTGTTGATTTGTAATAAATCATCATTTCAGTAAAATTAGGGTTTTGAATCCAGAGCTTTGCAGAAACGTGATTCTGTGCAGATTCGAACACTCTGATAATTTTATGTTGATTCCATGATTGATATTCATATTTATTTTGCTCGACCCAGCAGTCAGTAACTTGAATTAATATTTTATTTGGTCTAGATACCAACAATTCATCAAAAGAATAATATTTGCTCGAACTAGAAATATTCGCTCGAACCGGCAATATTTATTCAATTAGCAATATTCGCTCAGACTAGCATTATTTGCTCAAATCAAAGAATATTGGTTCAACTACCAATATTCAACAATTTAGAAAATTTGCTCTTCTTAGGTTGTAATGATACCTCGTCTCAGCGGACACATTAAATTCATGAGTTTCGAAACATCTGCACACATGTTCAACTCAGCAATACATGGACTCATCGTCCCATAAAGTCAGCAACTGACTCCACAATCACGAGATTTCAATCGTGTCACATGGGGGGATACTAACTAGGGTTTTGGTCTGGCGGTCTACGGCACGTGTGTTCACCCACGATGAGAATGTGAGCAAGTCGTGCAATCAGTTGGAAGAGTCAGCAAAGTAGAGGGTGGAAAGTTAACCAAGTCTCCGCACGATGAGTAATTGGTTTTAACACAATTTACCCATTTCCCACTCTCTGATTCCAGCAACTGTCACACTTCATGGGATCATGGTGTTTTCAACTACGGCATTATAAAATGTCTCTGAATCCTGATTGAAAAGACAGAAGTTTTCGAACACTCGAACAACATTCGCCAAGATGAGCAATTTCTCATCAAAGTTCATACAGACAATCTTTCGTCTACACGAACTCACAGAAATTACTCTCAATTGAGAAAATTCAATCATTCAGAGCATTTTCATGTTGAATTCACAACACACCTACAATCTCATATCACCATTGATCTCGTGCATTTCTCAACTTCCCTCCTACTGATCAACCCATCCTCTCTTGTGATCGAATTGACTCTGGAACGGCCATTGTTCTTGGTTTAGGCCGGGGTCTTACAGATTGATCTCTCGAACTTAAAGCACTCCCTTCTTGCAGTGCATCTGTGTGAGGTTCAACATTTCGCTTGGTTCAAGGAGTCTCCACACGGTCGACTCCTCAATTCCGTAAAAACCAGCAAATCGTTTTTCCCCACTCACAGATTGGCGACCACGGTGGGAGATTAATCTCTCGGTTGCAATCTCACGATTTCACAAGATGGCTGGTCTTAGTTCTGGGTTTGTTACAGGTTCCAACACAAACGACGCTAGTACTAGCAATAACAACAATGACAATCAGAATATCCCGGAAACGATTCCTGCCTCCAAAACTGACGGTGGTGACATTACTCCTCCTCACGCTGAAGGTCATCCCCTGTTCGGTCGACACCCTGAAGAAGTCAGAGGAAATCCACCACCTACCATTGCTGATCTTATCAAAGTGCAGGAGACTCTCGCAAAGAATCTGACGGACACAACTGCTACACAGAAGGAGCTGTGTAATTATCTCAAAACTCTTACTGATAAGATGACAGAGAAGACTCAAGAAAAGGGAAAAGAGAAGGAGAAATCCTCAGATGTTGCTGATCCTGAAGTAATCCCAATCCATACAGTGGATGATGATGAAACTGGCAAAGTGCAGATTCATCAGCAAAGGAACCATCAAATTTCATTACTCGGGAAGACGTGGAGCGCCTTCTGGAGAACCGTGGAAAAGACAAGACATCACATGTCCATCGTCACCAACCTCCTTATCCTGCCGCTACGCAGAGGATTCCCCTTCCAAAAGGTTACATTTCTCCAACTTTCACTCTGTATGACGGAACTGGCAATGCTCGAGAACATGTCTCTCGTTTTCTCGAAGCCTTGGGAGAGCATGAACATAACCATGTTGTTCGTCAAAGTTTTCAAAATCCTTGAAAGGCAGAGCATACACCTGGTACAACAACATCGCACCGGGGACTATCAACAATTGGGGAGAAATGATCAACGCCTTCTACAGGAAGTACTTTTTCGTGTCAGAGCAAGTCACTCTCTCTGATCTTGGAAGAATGTTCCAGAGGGTCAGTGAGAATCCCAATGATTACGTGAAAAGATTCAGAGTCCAGGCCCTGGACTGTCATGACCCAAATGTCACAGAGCAGCAGCTGGTAGATTTGTGTATCAACGGCATGCTCCCGGTCTACAGAGCTCTACTGGAGAATCTTCGATTCCAGACTTTCTCAGAACTTCACGAAGCCGCGAAGAGATCAGCAACCACTGCACCTGCTCTGTTAGAAAGAGCAAAGTCCACAAAGACTGAGGAATCACGTGACACTCGAGGAAGCAGACGCCTGATCAACAAGCAGTACAACCTGCAGTCCTCTACAAACGTTGTGCAGAAGGGAGCAAGCGCAAGGCTGAATCCCCGAACAAGCATGTGCAGCTCCTCCAAAGACGCAAAAGAAGGACAAACCAGAGACACAGGCTCCTGGCCAACGCACAGATGCTCCTGATGATGCACCTGATTTTCCTCTCCCCATTGGAGAAGTGCTCGAACTATTAGACGCCTGGATCCAAGATGGTGCAATCAAATTGCCATACGTCAGGAGAGACCCAACTGAGGAAGACATGGAAAATCCTCGTTACTGCCAATTCCACAGGTTCGTCAATCACCCCACAAGTAGCTGCAAAGTTTTGAAACGCATATTCAGAGAAAAGGTTGAGTCAGGAGAACTTAACCTTGGAGCCGAAGGAGTACACAGAGATCCTCTTCCTGTCAGGACTTTCTCTATTTCTGAAGCACCAGTCAAGGAAGCAGTTCAGTCATTGATAGAGCATGTTTGCGAATTGCTCTATCTATCAAAAGCACAAAGAGGAGACATGTTCACAGCTTTGAACCACATAGTGTCTGGGAAACGCCTACTGATTCCAGAAGTACCTCCTGAACCATCAGCCACCGACAAAGAAATGTATGACTGGGGACTGCTCACCACCGTGCATATTAAAGGAAATGAATTCAAAAGAGCATTTGTTGATGTCGGCACCGCCGTCAACATCATCCCTTTGAAAACTCTCAGAGCTGCTGGCATTACTCGACAAGAGGCTACTCATGCTCCCATAGCAATCAGACCACGAAGGAATCTCCAGAGATGCATACGGCTTCATCATTCTCAAAGTCACGGAGAATTTGGTCTGCACTGAGACCAAGTTTTACATAATTCGAGAAGATCCTGGATATGACATGATCCTTGGAAGAACTTGGATTCATGCTGGAAGGGTAACTTCAAAGCTTTCAACACACTCTGTCGCCGACAAAGACTCCAAGTCAGAAGAAGAAGTAGAGGACGCCCCACCGTTTGAGCATCTGGAGGAAGTAAAAACCTTGATGGGACTTACGCAAGAACCTGGGGAAAATCCACATACCTTTGTCAAAGGTTTCGAGCTCAGGCAAGTCTTATTCCTCTTCATGCTCCAATATTACCAATGTTCAAATATGATACTTTGATTCAAGGACTTCTCCCTACAAACGATTTAGCAATTACCAAAAGTTATGAATGGATAACTTCACCTCGCCAATATTATACCCAATGGTTGGGTTCAGAGCTTCTCCAAGTCGGTCATTCTATCAAGAGGTTTATTGCTGAGGACCTGGCTAAGCACGACAGACATATGTTACTCTCCTCTACATGAATGTCCATACGTGCCACAACCATGGAATCAACAAAAGATATTCAAGGCGCGAACTACTAAACCAAACAAATTCAAGGAAGGGGATTTGGTTTTCAAGGCGGCTAAACGAGATCTCCACTCTGCAAGGAGCTCCAATTGGGAAGGACCATTTATGGTTGCTAAGTCCATAACTGGAGGATACTACAAATTGATCAACACAGATGGTAGAACCCTGCCAGTAATTCACGAGAATTGGCTTAAGGCGTTTATCTGAAATTATTAGGCATTTGAGGTACTGGGCGTTTGAGCACTCATGGTGTCTGGATTTGGCATTTAGGATTTTCTTTCATTGTATTTCAATCCCTCCAAAACGTTTGCAATACTTGCAATCAGTATTTGAATTCAGCAATTTATCAGAAATTCAATTCACTTTACTTAAAGAAAATCTCTATCAAATCCAAAATCAAAGAAAATTCTCAGTCACAGACTCGACACCTATCAAAGAATCAAAACCCAAATAAAATCTCACATCTCTCACAGAGTTCAATGTTCTTGATATTATGGAAAGGAAACTAAAGAAAGCCATCAAAGAAAGATTTCTGCTCTTCTGCCTCCTCCAAGACTTTCAAGGCTGCCTTTTCCGCCTCCAGCTTCCTGGTTAGTTCGAACTTCATTCATCTTCTTCAACACCATCACTGGTAGGGAAGGGAACATCACCCTTTACTGCTTTCCTGATAACTTCAAGTCTTTGACGGAGCCACTTCAGATTGAAGCCAAGATCTTCAGCATTCTTCAAGTTGTACTCCCAATCAAAGAGTACGTCTTGGGTAACAACATTTCTGGCTGTAATCCGGATATCATTTATAACACGCAAGATGACTTCTACTTGTCTCGTCAAGAAATAACTGCGTCCTGGATCCTGAGTAACAACAATGTGTCCATACATTTCCCACAGTTCCTTGTACATAGCAGCATATCCGATGGGAACGCTAAATCCTCCAACAAGCTGGTGATATGGGAGTAACTCACCAAATTGAGGATCAAAGGAAATCCCTGCAGTAGGATACTCGTGCACTATCATCTGGTTCTCAGCTACTGGAGCAGCATCGATAATCATAGAGACGATTTCAGAGGAAGTAGCTTCTGCTATTTCGGGTTCGGGTTCCACCGTCTGAGGCACAATTGGAGTTTCTTCTACCTCCACGGCATCAACGACCAGCACTTCATCATCTTGAGGCACATATGGAAGTATTGTCATCACAACTCCTGATTTCCCAAACCATCATTACTGGATTCATGATTCCCAACTTCGTTGTTAGGCACCTAATGCGAAGATTACATGGGATTAGAATGATTCAAGGGGAGAAATCCAATACAATCATAAAATTAAGAGATAAGTGAACTAACATCATCTAAGTTCCTTATCATCATCTAAGAGTGTACAAGTAGCATCAAAGTCATGAAACACGTTTTCAAAGAAACTCAGCTGAAGAAATTTTACACTGCCCTGTGTTCAATGACGAACTGGGAGCAATTGGTATGGAGTCTAGAGTTGGGTCATATACCATTCTCTTAGTATGGAAGTCTTATACAACATGTCAAAATTTTATGGCAATTGGGCGAACGAGCTAGGAGCTGTGGTCAAAACATCGGGCAACATGCAATCTGAAAAAAGTTCTGAAAGTCTCCTGGAAGTTTACTATTTCGTCTTTTTCAGGCCCTAAACGTACTCAAAACTTAAAAAGCTCCCGGTCTTGAGGATTCATATGCATATATTGAAAATCCGACTCCAAATGAAGATTTTACGGCGTTTTTGGTAAAAAACTGGGTTCTGAATTTTCTGACGACGAAGTTCGACCAAGTTTTTCGTATATACACATGGATTCTCATTCATTCATTCACAAATCAGCACTTTCATACTTCTATGAAGAGGATGCAGGGTATATACTCACTTTGGGGGTCTCCGAAGTACTCAAGGAATTATGATTGTCCGTATTAACGACAAGGGGATCATTACTTCTATTTGGCTCCGAATCTTTGGAAGTGCCTTCGTCTATATTCTCAGAGGAAGATCGAACATCAGCACTTTCCACCTCCATGACGACATCCTCCTGGACATATTATCAAGTAGTTAGCATTTTCACATGAAACATTTATGTCTGATGGTAAAGGAAATTACTCACGGCGACTTCTTCTTCAACGTTCAAATCAGAAGTCGTCTGCCCAGCAGCAGAGAATCGAAGACCGTCAATACTAGACGGAGCAAAGTCCTGTGACCAAATAACAAATATTGGTTTTGAGATCCTGATAATGCGGATGGAAGAAGTCACAGCGGAAAAATATCAACAACTCACCAAAAAGGCGACTGGGGACTTTATGGTGTTGGGCAACAACTTGCAATTCTTGCTCCTGCCTTCTCCACCGTGGGAATTGCCTCCGCCTCTGAGAAATTCACTTCAATTCGAGGTCTCACACACGACCCTCCTGCAAAAGAAATTGATGTGATAATTAAAGACGATACGAGTTGTATGAGGAATATGCAAAAGAATACATACTGGTGAACCTCCTGGAGATGTCTTTCGCTTGTCACCACCAGAAATATTCCTTAGTCTGGGACGAGAGGCACTCATCTCAGAAGAAGGGGATCTTTCACTAAAGGTTGGAGGACGTCACATAATCATTAAGACGCTCAAGCTGCTGATCCCAGAATTCCATGTAGCCTGGAGTCACATACGTAGTTCGATCAACAAGGGAACCAATAAGAGCTCCCTTCATCATGTGTGTGATCTAAGCAAGTCTTAAGTTGTTCCACTGATGGTCTTCTCCTTCTGAAGGTTGGAACACATTGGTCCATACCCATCTGACGGGCGTCTGTCAATTATACTCCTCCACCGAAAAATCTCCATACGTTGCTGATATTAGATGACCGGGAGTGCAACTCAGCATGAAAGATCTTTCGCCATCGCTCAAATCAGCACCAGATTTCAAATACTTACTTTCTCCAGCATTGAAAGTCGTCAATTGAGAAACGTGAGGAGGAACCACCACCCAAGGACGGAAGTTGAACTCAGACTCGTCATCTAATACGTCAATGAAGCGTGTCTTGGACTGAATTTGCTTCGTAGACCAGCGCATAATCCTAGCGTTGTCTTTCTCATGGAAGATACGTCGAGCATCAGCAGAGTTCAGACTTTGTAAGACACTACGGGGAATGGGTGCATAGTTTCCGAAACGCTCCCACATCAGAGCTTGGAGAAACATCGTGTTGGCGTAGCATTCAATCTTCATGAAGCCGTTCGAAACACTGGAGTCTACGACTAAAGAGTCCAGGTTAGAATATAAAGAGCCCAAGAATAAGCTACCTAGCGGAAGTTGTTCACCTTGAGCCAGCTTAATAGCGAAAGGAATTACAAACGGCTTCAACAAGGTACCAGCATCTTCAAACACATCCTAGACAGCCATAAGCACAAGAAAGCAGCAATAGACAACATACCGTCGGGTTCATCAAGAGGGACGTCTCGTGGCCACCAATGTGTCAACCAATGAGCGTAACAACCTTTACCAAAAACCTTGTTGATTCTCTCCATCTCAGCTGTTAAAGTTTTGGAAACTGCTTTCTCTTCCGCTGTCCAAAGTTCTTCAGGAAAGTTACCTGTAATTGGAAGATGCAATAAAGCAACTACATCTTCCAAGGTAATAGTGAACTCTCCCCAGCTGCATATAAACGTGTGAGTTGGGATGCACCAGCGAGCAAGAAGAGCTACAATACCTCGTGTCATGAAAGATATACAAATCTCCAGATGTTTGAACGGCCCTGGTAATTTGTGCTCTATCCAGCATAGCTCTAACACGAGGAAATCCTAGCATGTGTCTAGACCATCCCGAGAACTTCTCTAAGGGGCGTCGAGAAAGCTTGAATTCAATCATTGAAGCCTGGAATAGTCCTCGTTCAAGACAGAACCGAATAGCAGCAGCACGAGGAGTCACCAATTTCTTTTGAGTGACCGTCCTGGGATTGATCAGAAGGCGATATACCGGGGACTTGAGACGATTTTCGGGCTCCGAACTTCAAAGAATGTGTCATCTATGTTTGGGACATTCTTGACTCCAGGTGTTTCGTCTTCCTCACCAACGGAAGTCTCATCCGTGCATGTTTCCTCTATGGAGATATCATCATCTGCACACCTTTCATCTCTGGAAGCATCATTGGCTGGAGAATCAGACATCCTCGCAAAGCTGCTGTGAAATCCACACAATGTTTCAGTCATCCGCGAATTCAATAAGATGATGGAATCATGCAAATTAAAACGCCGGTGTCTACAAATGGTAAATCTTGAACTCTTACCTCTTTCAATTTCACTAACAATAGTGATTGCAATACAAGAGTTAACACACGAAATTAGTTCGTTCCTTGAAACCTGCAGTAACGAACAAAACTTTATTCCTTCAAAATTGATTTTCTCATAAAATCATATACATAATTTTCATAACGTGAACATTCACACAACTGAACTATGAAATTTACAATAAGACATGACTTCATCATAAATAAGTTGTCTAGTTTGAAGGTTACTCAAAACCCATGTCTTGATTTTACAAATCAATAATTAATGCAATTTGTTCATATAAATTTTCAGAATTTATCTAATAAGAACAAATCCATGTGAATAAAATATGTCATCATGTTTCACATAAAATATGTCACGGCTACATATTATTAAAAAAAAATATATTTCCTTCGTATTAGCGTTTTATTAAAAAACGAAGGTTTATGCTAGTTTTGTGAAAGCTCACACCTATTGTGATAAAATACTAATTCTCATGAAAGCTCATAAATAAAGTTTTATCACTGGACATAAATTTACATACATAAAAATATATATGTCTATTTTCCTCGAATGAGCATTATCCTTAAAACGGGTTTATTTCGGTTTTGTGAAAGCTCACATCTATTAAGGTAAAATCTTGGTTCACATGAAAGCTCATACACTAAGTTTTATCACTGGACCTAAGTCCACATATATAAAAAATCTCTCATAAATCAGGGATTTTTATTAGTTTTCAAAACTAACGATCGAACGAACATACGTTTGATAAAACAAGGGTTTTTCTACAAACTCACATCAACATATACACATGTATAGAATTTTGACATGGTGAAAGCATGAAAACTCATGAAATCAGCAAACTCTGAAAAAAAAAATCGACTCACCTGACGGCGCCGGCCGGAAACTGGCGACGATCGGACGGCGCGGCAACTCCGGCAGAAAATCTCCTGCTGCTCATGCACGGACGTGAGGGAGATGAAGAGGTGGTGACGTGAGAAGAAAAAAAAGAGGATTAATTCCCTTTTATACCTAATTTTATTTCCAAAACCTAATTCCATAAGGATTTCCTTTTGGGCCCGGCCCGTGAATCCTAAACCAACCAAGGTTCCACCATCGAATCAGCGGTTCTACATCAATTTATGTTCACTGGATGATGTTCTATTATGCCACAGAGGTTTCCGCTCAAACCATGGTTTGCTCATTCAGTCGAAATCCGGTAATATCTTATCTTATGACTAAGTTCAATTACTTATTCTTGTCTGTACCTGGAAAATCACCATTCAATGCTGACTGAGGAACATGACTTCCTCAGTAAGCAGGGGACTTAATGTAGATGGTGGATTTTCGACAAAGGGTAGAATTGTAAAACTATACTCCAGATTCGGCAACCGGATGAGTATTGAGGCTCATGTCTCTCATCAAAGCATGAAAGCTCATGCCATAAAATCTCTGACTGAGAAGGCTGTCTCTCAGAGTACATGTAGATGTGTAGTCTCTCAGTTGAGGCCACAACACATCTCATGAATACTGAGCAATTTCACTAATTACTCCGGATCCGGCAATCAGATGAGTATCGAGACTCATGTCTCTATGCATGAAAGCTCATGCCACCTCTGATGGAAAAAGTCTCTCAGAGAAGATGTAGATGTGTAGTCTCTCAGCTGAGGCCACGACACATCTCATACTGTATAGAATCGAAAGATTGGGCGGCTCCTAGACAACATGTCTGCTAGTATAGAGCGACAACGTCTTCGGTATGTAACCAAGTTTTCCCCGACTATGCAAGAGGAATATGACGCTCCAGCAAGTTCATATTGCTCAACCCTCAGATAATTAATGCTCCTAGACAGGAAGCCTTTCTAGTACAGAGCCAGCAATTAATTATCTTAAATCGTTTGAATATCCAGCAATATTCTACGAGCCATCGTATGAATATCCAGCAATATTCTACGAGTCGTCAATTAATCGCCTGAATATTCAGCAATATTCTACGATACCTCGTTATATTTCGTTTGCTTCAATCTGTGGTTCTTCCCAGCAGGATTCCACAGGTTAGTAATAAATATTCAACGAAACAGGAATCTAGACATCGAATAAGCCCTGACAAAATGATGCAAGTGTAATTAGCAGATAATACACAGACCAGCATTCTGAATGCACGAACAAGCATTTTAAAAATACGAACGAACGAGGAACCTTTGCAAAATAGGAAGGAAAAATAATAATAATAAAATATTAAACAAAAGCGCCAGGGGACTAGGCTCACCAGCCGGCCAGTCATGCCGTGACTAGTACCGTGCCAAATTTTATATTTTACCATATTTTTACTATTTTCACGATCTCATGAAAATCCTCTCGTTCGAGCAAATTTCCTTTATTTCAAAGAAATTATCTAAATCACATGATTTTATCAAAAAATAATAAAATTAGGGAAAGGTGTCGCGGGACCGAGCACCAGCCGGCCATGTGTTGGTTGTGGCCGGTCCCACACTACAGTCTCTATTATTTTATTATTTCTCTCAAATTATGAAAATTCCTTGATTTTATGAATTTTCCCTAAAATCATGAAAATTACCTAATTTCATGTATTTTTTTCTAAATCACATGATTTAATCAAAAATAACAAAATTAGGGAAAGGTGTCGCGGGACCGCCGGTAGGCCGGTCATGCCTTGGTCATGGCTGGTCCCACACCTCACGTCCCATTTTATTATTCCTTCTCAAATTATGAAAATTCCTTGATTTTATGAATTTTCCCTAAAATTACCTAATTTCATGTATTTTCTCTAAAATCATGGAAAATATTAAAAAAAAAATTAGGAAAACTTGTGGAACGGGGCTCTAGCCTGCCGGCCATGCCCTAGTCGGTCCCACACGCCCATTATTTTATTATTATTTGGTGTTTGGTTTCCTGATTTCATGAAAACTACCTGATTTCAACAAAATATCTTGGTTTTCAACAAATCCCTTTGATTTTATGAAAAAATTATCTAAAATCATCAAAATTACATAAAATTGGGAAGAGTGCCTTGGGGCCCGCACCCATTGGCGGTCCCACACTCCCATTCCCTATTTTATATTTTAATTTATGTCTCTCATCTCATGGAAGTTCCCTAATTTCGCCAAACTCTCCAGTTTCATGGAATTTCCCTTAAATCAGAGAAAAATACATAAAATCACATAACACTGGGAAAAGCATGTGGGACCGCGTGTCAGTCGGCCGGCCATGCCCTAGCCGTGGACGGTCCCACACCTTGTGATTCCTTGTTTATTTATTATTTTCATCATCTCATGTATTTTTGCCGGTTTCAACAAAACCATGGATTTTGCATATTTTCTTCAAATGTTGTTCAAACGTGCATCAGAAAATATCAAAATTCTCAGGACTGAAGAACGGACACTATGGTGACACGGGCACATCCCCTTGACCAACCAAGGGTGACCCTGAGGCTTGCAAACAGCTGGTCCCGCATGTTTTAATGATTTTAACCTAATTTGCTCAGTTGCTCATATTAGGTTCGAACTCTTTCCAAACAATTGGAAGTTCTCTCAAACGACCATCTACTGGTCCCACGACCATCAAGAGCCGGTCTCATGACCTCTCGGTCGGCTCCTCATATTTTCTACATCAGGTTTTATGATTTGTTGCTCACACGAGCATTATTTCAGTAAATGATTAAACCAGCATTTAATCATTCTTTCACCAACTGGTCCTCAAGAGACTTTGGTATTTTTTGCTCATTCGAGCATCTGGGCGTTATATGGTGAACCCGTCATCCCATGTAGCCGTTTCCGTGTTGATTTGCAATAAATCATCATTTCGGTAAAATTAGGGTTTTGAATCCAGAGCTTTGCAGAAACGTGATTCTGTGCAGATTCGAACACTCTGATAACTTTATGTTGATTCCGTGATTGATATTCATATTTATTTTTCTCGACTCAGCAGTCAGTAACTTGAATTAATATTTTATTTGGTCCAGCTACCAACAATTCATCAAAAGAACAATATTTGCTCGAACTAGCAATATTCGCTCGAACCGGCAATATTTATTCAATTAGCAATATTCGCTCAGACTAGCAATATTTGCTCAAATCAAAGAATATTGGTTCAACTACCAATATTCAACAATTTAGCAACACGGTTTTTCTCGTCTTAGGTTGTAATGATACCTCGTCTTAGCAGACACATTAAATTCATGAGTTTCGAAACATCTGCACACATGTTCAACTCAGCAATACATGGACTCATCATCCCATAAAGTCAGCAACTGACTCCACAATCACGAGATTTCAATCGTGTCACATGGGGGGATACTAACTAGGGTTTTGGTCTGGCGGTCTACGGCACGTGTGTTCAGCCACAATGAGAATGTGAGCAAGTCGTGCAATCAGTTGGAAGAGTCAGCAAAGTAGTGGGTGGAAAATTAACCAAGTCTCCGCACGATGAGTAATTCGTTTTAACACGATTTCCCCATTTCCCACTCTCTGATTCCAGCAACTGTCACACTTCATGGGATCATGGTGTTTTCAACTACGGCATTATAAAATGTCTCTGAATCCTGATCGAAAAGACAGAAGTTTTCGAACACTCAAACAACATTCGCCAAGATGAGCAATTTCTCATCAAAGTTCATACAGACAATCTTTCGTCTACACGAACTCACAGAAATTACTTACAATTGAGAAAAATTCAATCATTCAGAGCATTTTCACGCTGAATTCACAACACACCTACAATCTCAGATCACCATTGATCTCGCGCATTTCTCAGCTTCCCTCCTACAGATCAACCCATCCTCTCTTGTGACCGAATTGACTCTAGAACGTCCATTGTTCTTGGTTTAGGCCGGGGTCTTACAGATTGATCTCTCGAACTTAAAGCACTCCCTTCTTGCAGTGCATCTGTGTGAGGTTCAACATTTTGCTTGGTTCAAGAAGTCTCCACACGGTCGACTCCTCAATTCCGTAAAAACCAGCAAATCGTTTTTCTCCACTCACATGTTGAGCATTTTTGAACTAAATTAATCATCTTGTTTGGTTATTTAGTTATGACTCTGTAAGTTTTTATGTTTGAGCGTTTTTGACTGGGTTGATTATTTTCATAATTAACTTAGTCATTGCTCCATAAATTCTCTTATGTCGAGTATGGCCAATTAAATTGAATACTTTTTGTGATTAGTTTGGTTGTGTATTTAGATTGAATTAATCATGGGTTCTCTTGTGGTTAATTTAATTGAGTATTTTGGATTCAAATTCATACATGTATGTGATTTGTTATGTCCAAAGAAATCCTTCTTTTCTCTTTCGAAATTAAGGTCGCTCTTGTTGTTCTTTCGGGAATGACATATTATGGGGGAGAGTTCTTTTTTAACTTGTGCTTAATTGCCAACTCTATGTGGGGAGTGCGGCTGTGGAATATTATAGGGGTTATCTTGTATCTTTAAACTCCTTGATGAATGCATTTAGCTTAGGCTTTATGATTGCATCTAAAAAAGATGATGTGTGTTTCTTTCTTTTGGTCATGAAATGTCTCTTTCGGAAATTTCATTAGGATCTCGTTCTTGTACCTTTGCCAATTTTATTGACAAAAAGGGGGAGAATTAATATGTAGTTCACACTACAAATACATATGGTTTTCGGATCATTATGTAAGGGGGAGTGGTTTCCATGTGAGATGGAGTATTGACTAAGGGGGATTGATACATATCACCATAGTATTGTTTTTGAAGTTGTGATACAATTGAACTTTGACGTTGTATAATGATACTATGACACTGTATAACAATGATTGAGAACTATTGTTTTCTTGTTATTATAGCTACGGATTTTCAACAACGATGATGCTAAACTTACAACCTTTGGGATCATTGGAGTACTTGGAAGTGACAAAGATTTCGAGTAATGTTGAAGATTAGACATGTGGAATAGGAGCTACAAAAGTTAATTTATTTATTTTTTGTATTCCATATGTATTAATAGTTTTGTCACTAAAATTGACAAAGGGGGAGATTGTTAGAGCATTGCTCGGTCGAACTCGCATGCGTTGCTATCTCAAGCATGTTTGTCAATGTCAGTGATCAAAACTATAAGTCTTGATTTCTAGCCTATATATCTAAAGGTCTCGGACTAGGATAGAAAGTGTAGTTGTGTACTCCTTCCGTGAGCTTAAGTCCGCGAACTTGAGTTGGTTATATCTAAAACCGACTGTTCTTCAACTCATGTTTATATAAACTAAGGAATGCTTTTGCAAACCGTGGCTATAATGTTCATGAACTGATTCGAGTGAATCAAACCGTTTTTGCTTCGATTGTGTCTTGTGTAGTTACATTAGATCTAAGCAATTGAAAACTCTCTAACTAGTTCATTTGAGTCATTTGGACTAGTTATGGTGAAGAAGAATATGGTTGATATGAAAGTGATCATATGGCTAATCATTTGGTTAAATATTATTGAACCAACAAATGTTAATGTTTGGGTACGGTTACATAAACTCAAAATCGGACATTTCATTTGTGTGTAACAAGCTAAGTTTTCGATCCAACGGTTGAGAAATATTAGCTTGAATCTAATCAGGTTTTCATCTAACGGTGAATATTGAATGCTTTGTTACCAAGCTAACATTTGTAGTTGAAGGAAATCCTACACTACTCCCCTCACAAGATTTCATTAACATTCAACTCATTTTTGGATTAACAATCTTAATTTTATTGATGAATCTTTGAACAATCTTACAAGAAAAGATAAAGGAATCAAGAATAACCACTGCTCTAGATTTTCTCTCTCCTATTTACTTGCTTCTCACTCAGAAAAGATCTCTCTCCTTTCCTTTACAACTGAACGACTATTTATAGGGAATTACATAGTGGACGACAGCTAATCTGTCCTTTATTTTCGGATATGACTTGCGACATTATCGCAATCTTATAAATATCAATCTCGCAAACTTCCTTATTTTCACAGGACCGTCACACTTTTCTCATGATTTGGCTGATGTCGTTTATTATGTCGTTTCTGAAGTTGTTCTGCGACACTGTCGTGTGTGTTGTTAATAATTTCGTTGAGACATTATTTCTGCGAGATTCTGATCCTACATCTTGCGTCTTCTCAAATCTTTTCTGCGAAGTAGAGAACGATGTGAGAAATGCCGCAGTTGTCCATCTCTTCATATTCTGCATTTATCACACGTATCCTTTCTTCCATCTATTTATTGACACGTCTTCATATTCTTTTTACTTTCTCATCTCTGCAACTCTATTATTCTTCCGTAAGTTCTGCTACTGTAATTCTTACCTCTTCAATCTTCTTACTTTTCATCCATTCCCATACTCTATATTCAGATATGCCTCCAAGCGATCAAAAGCATGAGAAAAATTTTAAGGAAATCCAAAAAGATCTCGACGAGAGAGGTTTTACACTTTCTACCATTCCTGGTGAAAGTGCCAAATCAATTCTTTCTATTAAACTTTTTTCTGATCAACATTGTGGTGATCAGATAATCATAGTTTCGCTGGGTCAAATTCTCGCAGGTCTCCCCATTCCTCTTTATGACCATGACACTCCTTTATTTTATGAGATTCTCGCTCATCCAGACTTCTCGCGATCTATCTTTCAATTAAGTAGAGATTGCATCCGTTTAATGTTGGAATTCGCTAACCGTGGTGCTGGTAAAGGATCTCTCTACTCTAAAGAACATAGGGATCCTAAATTTCGTAGACTTGGAGATAATCACTGAAAAATACACAGTAGCGAGTTTCTTTGAGAATTATGAATTGATATCCATGAAGAAAGAGAATACTCGCTGGGGTGTTCGTTTGAAAAGGAAAGATAATATTGATGAAGATAAAATACTCATGCATGACATTGATTGGCACTCTGGTAAGAACACAACCCCTCGCCAATCCAAAGATGATAAATGGTGCGTTTTTCCCTTGATGCTGAAAGGACCTTACATTTATCCACTATTTATGATGTTTCTTTATTGGATGGTGATAGTTCTCTTCGCGGAGTTTCTAGATCGGTGACTCCCAACTTCCTGCATTCTCTTAATAGTCTGGTATGCTTTCGTCTTTTTACTTCTTCATTATTGTAACTCAAAATCTCTTTCTATTTTAATATTTTTTACATTTTCTCGCAGGCTGGAAAAGCTTCTTTCGCTGTTGCCTCAGATTTGGAGAGGAGACGCGAAATTCTTGAAAAGAAGAATCTTCAATTTCGTACAAAGAATGAGGAACTGGAGACTGAAGTCAAAGGTCTTCGCGAGAAGAACAAACAACTAGAAATTGATTCTTCTTCGTACAAGAATAAAATCTCTAGTCTTCAGCAGGCTAATAATCAACTCTATGGTATGTTACTTTTCTCCTTTCCCTTCATTCATTCATCCTGTTGTTTTATCTTATTTGATTGATCCTTTTTGCAGACGTTTATGGTCTTTCTGATGAAGCTACCGTTCTTCGTTCATTTCCTAATACCTTGGATAATGACACCCTTCTTGAGCATCTTAATAAATCTTTAAATAGTTTCTCAAATGATAAAATTTCATCTCTTTCTCTGAATGAACTAGATCCAAATTTCGCCTCTTAGAGATTGACCATAGATCTAGTTTAGGCTTAGCCAACCATTTAAGCGTTCTTTCTTAATTCTAAAGAGAAAATCAATGAGCTAAGAACCAAAATTAGCGGTCTCATAGATGATAAGGATCGCACTTTCTAACAAGGTGCTAGACTTTGGCGAAATTCCAAGAAATTCTTCTTGAAGTTCAACTTGAACGGATGAAGCTAACCGCAAAATGCCGAGCTTAACGAGAGAGAAAACCAAATTCGTTCTCGTCTCCTTATAAATAATGAGGATGAATTCGCTTGGGCTGCGAAAATCTTAGACGATGCCAGAAAAGATTTAGGTGTAAATGTTAGTCTCCAAGTTGAGCATACAGCCTTGATTAGAGATATGATTTCTGACAGAGAAGGTTATTAACTGTTCTTCTTCACTAATCTTTTGTTTCTTATGAATTTTCATCAAGTTATTAATTGATTGCCTTTTGCTCGCAGATTCTGAAAGTAGATATCGCGAAAGAATTGAGGAACTTGAAGCTGAAAAAGAGGAACTCGCAAAGAATCTTTCTTCTCGCAACGACAAGTATTCTAGATTAAAGAATCAAATCAAGATCACTGTTGCGAACTTTAAGAATGATGCTCTGCATTTTCGCAATCAAACTATTCAAATGGTTTGTGATGACCATAGTATTCCTCATTCTGATTATCCTTGTCTCTTGGAGGAGATCCCAAAGAACATTCCTAGTCTGATATTCTGATAGCGAAGCTGATGATGAAGAATCTGATGGTGATGAAGGTTCTGATGGAGATAAAGTTCTGATGCAGAGAAGAAGAGAACAAGTCTGATGAAGATGATGAAGGATCAACTAAGAAGTAGTCTTTGTTTCTTTCTTTGATCTTCTGTAATACTTGTACATTTATTCCTTCTTTTGTATATTTGCGAATTCTTTTGGTTCCCCATATTCCTTAATATATGAGTTTCTTTTTTTGACCTGCATTCATTAAACAATTCTTCCTTGCAATATGGTTAATCAATATAATCATTAATTTTTAATTTTTGCGTAAATCTATCATGTGAGACAAATAACATTTTCTAATTTCATTCATTCCCATACTTGCCTCTGTTATTTGTATCCAAATGAGAGATTTTGCAGATTTTTCTTATTTTGTGCCTCAACTTCGCAGTTGTTTGTATAATTTCGCAATCATATGCGAAGTGAATTTTGATTCTTTTCAAAATCTCATTTGTGTGGTCTTATTTTTCCTTCCTAGTTAAAGGTCTTATTATGCCACCTCTTGTCATTGCGACAAAATCGCAGGACGTCCTTGCACTTTCATGCAAAAACCCATTGATCTTGCCTTAACTTTTTCTTTTGTATTATGGCCTCTTCAGGAATGTTGCGACAATATGACAGGCCTAAATATTCTTGCGAAAATAAAGCCCCATTACATTGCCGTCTTGCGACGAAATCGCAGGACGTCTTCGCACTTTCATGCGAAAACCCATTGATCTCGTCTTATCTTTTTCTTTTGTATTATTGCCTCTTCAGGATTGTCGCACAAATATGACAAGCCTTAATACCCTTGCGAGTAAAAAGCCTCATGACATTTGCGTCTTAAGACACTTATCAGCTCCCTAATGGAGGGTGCCGCCCTTATCTTCCCCCTGGTTGCCCCTTCAAGGAGGCGTACTCTACCATACAAGGTTGGCTCCTCCCATCCGTCTTAACAACAACCAGTTGTTTTCGCAGCCTCTTATCCCTTTTACCTATAGGGTTATGGTTACGAGACTGCACCCTAAGTGGGGTTTTCTTCGGGCCGAGTGCAGTATAAGCCAAGACTTGTCAAGAATGGCAAGGTACGCTCCAGACGCCCCTGGCACTCTTGACTCAACCGTGTACCTCGGCGCCTTGGTCAGATTCTGCACTCCTTGGGAGAGTCCTTATTACCTTAGTCGCCCAACCTAAGTCATATGCTTAAGCTGAGAATCCAAGGTGCCTCTCCCGGATGGGCTTTATTGACCCCAAATCTCCATGACTCAGGTTCCGGGGGGTGTAGCCTTTCCCTGAGCCATGCAACAGGTACCCCCTTATATGACGTACTTTAGGTCTTACATTTGCCTCTTGCGAAATTGTATTCGCGAACTAGGGTGTACGCCATAAAGGTTCGCCCCTTTCTCTTTTGTCATTGTTCTCTGATTGTCTTTTGTAGAATTCATTATCTCTGCGAGATTCTCGCACATCATATCGTATTTGCATTTCGCAATCTCAATTTTGTCATTCAATAAAATGTATTTTTGAGAATTTTATTTTTGCGAGAGTGTCGCAACAAATCAATCATTCATACATTCTTTTTTTATTACCTTTGCATTCTGCTTCTTTGTATTTTCTGCTACTGCTTCCTTCCTTGGTAGTGGTATGTTCACCATTTTTATTCTGAGCTAGCATTAGTTTCGCAACATCTCTTCTTCTTTTCTTCGATTGCATCCACCATCAACCTCTCACTTCTTTGTGTCTCTTTGATTTTGTGTCGCCAATTTTCCTTCTTGTTTGCTCTTCCTTCGCAGGATTCTACTCAGTTTCGTAACACCTCTTTCCTTCAACCCAATCTCCCTTTATGATTCCTACACCCGCTGGGGTGAGGGAATTTGATGCACTGGTGGAAAGTTGAAGCTACACCTAGAATCCCATGTAGCCAAGGTCGACCAATTAATGCATTGTAGGGTGATTCTACATCAACGACACAGAATAGGATTTCAGAAGATATTCCCTTCAATGGAATTCGCATAGTAACCTCCCCTTTAGGCTTGTTGGCAGTACCATTAAAACCATATATCTTATATGTTGATGGTATAAGATCATCATCTCTTCCTCCCATAGTTTTATAAGTATAAAATAAGATGTTCACAGAGCTTCCAGTATCGATTAGAATCCTATTAATTGCCCATGAATCTTCAGCTTCATCATCCTCATCTTCTTTCGGTTTTGGATTAATTTCTAATTTTACTACCAATGGATTCATGTACCTCTCCCTTCGGGGATTCTTCTGCGGTAAAAGAAATATGTTTCTGCCATTCCTCTAGTGGCGAGATTTTCGCAATATTCATAATTTCTCTTCCATCATTATCTCTTGCGAACACTCTACTCAAAACATTGTCATGAAAATCTTCAATTGTCTTGTATGAATGTACGATAGAGTGACAGAATAGATTCTTTGCTTTTGCACCAACTTCTATGAAGAATGTTTCCTTCTTTTTCATCGTGTTTACTTTGATGCTCTGGTGGTGGTGGCAATGGTTGAGATTGTGGGTGCCCTACCAAAAAGTGGTTTAGTTTTCCTTGATCTATCATTCTCAGAATAATTCTTTTTACATTTCTGCAATCATTTGTAGTATGTCCATGAAAATGATGATAAGAACAAACTCATGACTTCTGTGGTTTGGAGGTGGTTCCGTTCCCATGTTCCATGGTGTTGGTATATTCTCCATCAAAATTATAGCTTCCCATATTTTCTCCACACTTGCATTTAGAGGTGGCATCTTGATTTCTTCCCATACTACCTTGTGACCTCCTTGTCCTCTATTATAGTTTTGTCTTTGACCTCCATAAGTTTCTTGTGGTGATCGAGTCTTTGAATCTTGTTATTTCCACCACGATTGTAGAAATTTCTTTCTCTTTCATACTCCTCTTGATCTCGGCTTCCCATAGCCACCAGTTTCTGTTGATTGTTACCTCACCTTCTTTGTTGTACTTGCGAAGTATTCGCTACTGTGTTTATTAGTTGGGTAATAAGCTTGCATTCGCTGTTTGTGAACTGGTGTTCGCAACTGGGTATGATTCCATTTCATTTTGCCTTTCCTCTAGAGCAATATATTCTTCTGAAGTTCTCGCAATTCAGTCATTGTGATCGTATTCTTGACTCTGAAAATTTGGACATACAATAGGTTGGTTGCAAACATAGCATTGATAAATGATAATAAGATATCTCTCATCTACACGGCCAGCCATTTCTACACATAGTCCTCCATCTTTTAGTTAGGTGCTTCAAACTTTCGCCAATCCTTTGTTTTAATCCAAACACGTCTTCAATACCAGGTCGCGAAGAATTATTACTTATATATGCCCCCAGGAATGTAGTCTGCAAATGATTGAAGGATGTTATTGTATTCTTTGGTAGACCTTCGAACCATTTTAACGCCTCCCCTGTTAAGCTGGATGCAAATACTTGCATAATACAACATCATGATTTTCCCATTGCAACATGCACCTCACGTAGGCTTTAATGTGTTGAATTGCACAAGTTGTTCCATCAAAAATGCTGGTTAATGCGGGAAATTGCATTTCGGTGGTATTCCTCCTAGTTGTACTTCCCTTGTAAATGGAGTTTTCGCAGCTTCTTCTATAGCTTCATCCAATTGTCTTCTGCCTACTTCTCCTCTATTATTTAGCATTCCTCTCATTTCTTCTAACTTTCAAGATTTGTTTATTTACACCTGAATTTTGATCCATTGGTCTTTTTAATTTCGCCTCTTCTTCTGCGTTCATGTCTTTCTTCTCTCGCGAAATTTTGCATTTCTTCTTCATTATCCTCATCTCGTCTTCTTCTGCGAGTTCTTCTTCTTCTATCTCTATCTTGAATTCGCATATGATTATGTCCCTCATTTTCCCCTCATGATTTTGTTCATTTCTTCATTAATTCCATTCGTCTTTCAGCCATCCTCTGTATTATCATACTCTTCATTGATATTACCGTTATTCCGGTTTTGTGTACGCCTTCTTTCTCGATTGTCGTGATTGTTCTGGCGAATTGTCTCCTGAAGCTCTTGTTCTTCCATTTCCGCTCTCAATCTTTCACGTTCGCAAATTAAACGTGCTTGTTCAGCATAATGTCTTTCAATTTTCTTCAATCGTTTGTTGATTTCTTTGAGTTTCTCTCTCATGTAAAATTCTCCTTCCTTCCTCTCGATTCCCTTCGCCATCTTGATCATTTCGTCCCTGACGTTGTCCATTCTCTTGATTTCTACATTTTGCCTATCATCAAAAGTTTCATTTTGTGGAACGTAACGATCATCAGTCTTTCTCTATTTTCGCGATGTTCTTCATTAGGATTTGATATTTCTTCTTGAATATTTTCCAGCATTAATTGTGGGTGAGTTTCGCCTCATCTCTCTTCTAGTCGATCTTGAATATGATTTTGTAATACTTCTCGATCTTCTACTCTGTAGTCTCATATTTTCCATCCTCAATTCGTGATTTTGCCTTGTTAGATTTGCACGTTCTTCTGCCTCAGCTCTTCTTTCTTCATGTATTCTTCGTCTCAACGTTTCTAACGCTCCAATTTCCTCATCTCCATGAATTATTCCTTCATCTGCTTCTTGATTTCTCTCTACCTGTCTATGGTTTCTGGTTTGCTGCTCTTCTTCTACTTCTTCTGCTGAATTTGATTGCCAAGTGTGTATACTCACCCTATCATAATCTGTATTCCTTCCTTTACTAGTGTTTGTTGAACTGGTGGTTGAATTTGATTTTCTCCATTATTTCTCATTCTAGTAGATTCTCCCATTTCACTTCTTTCCCTTCCAGCAAGTCTCTTACTTCTTCTAACAGTAGTTGGTTGTTCTGATGTATTTCTTCTTCTAGCCATTTCTTCAATATTAATGAATTGCAAGACACTATGTAAACTTCTTAACCAATTACTCCAAATCTTCACAAATCTCAATATTAATCTTCAATTTTTTCTAGAACAATCTTCAATCTTCTCCTTATTTCTAGCGCCATTATGTAGTTGCAGGAAATCCTACACTACACCCCTCACAAGATTTCATTAACATTCAACTCATTTTTGGATTAACAATCTTGATTTTATTGATGAATCTTTGAACAATCTTACAAGAAAAGATAAAGGAATCAAGAATAACCACTGCTCTAGATTTTCTCTCTCCTATTTACTTGCTTCTCACTCAGAAAAGATCTCTCTCCTTTTCTTTACAACTGAACGACTATTTATAGGGAATTACATAGTGGATGACATCTAATGTGACCTTTATTTTCGGATATGACTTGCGACATTATCGTAATCTTATAAATATCAATCTCGCAAACTTCCTTATTTTCGCAGGACCGTCACACTTTTCTCATGATTTGGCTGATGCCGTTTATTATGTCGTTTCTGAAGTTGTTCTGCGACTTTGTCGTGTTGTGTTGTTAATAATTTCGCTGAGAAATTATTGCTGCGAGATTCTGATCCTACAACATTGATTGCAAACCCTTATTTGAAAGACTATATAAGGGATAACTCTAGCAACTGGGAAACCTAATCCCCACACCTAACGTGTGATACTAGTTGTGTAAGCTAGAGTCGATTCTCCTTTAACCTTGGGTTTTCTTCTCTAAACCAGGTTGACGACTTAAAGACTTCATTGGGATTGTGAAGCCAGACCGATACTACTTTTCTTGTAGTTGTATGATCTGATCTTGCTGATTCTATCATTTTGAGTATAATTGAAATAATTGGCTTGAAACTTATATCTCCGGTAGGCAAGATAGAAAAGTAATCACAAACACTTCGTCTCATCGTTTGTGATTCCGCAATATCTTTTTTCGCTGCTTCGATTAAGATTATTGTGAGGTGATTGATAATACTAGGCTGTTCTTCGGGAATATAAGTCCAGGTTATCAATTGGTTCCTGTTCACCTTGATTTATCAAAAGACGGAACAAAACTCGTAGGTATATTCATGGGATACAGATTTATCTATTACCGTATACTTTTCTGTGTGATACAGATTTGTTTATTAAAGTCTTCGACTTTGGGTCGTAGCAACTCTTAGTTGTGGGTGAGATCAGCTAAGGGAATCAAGTACGTAGCATCCTCCTGGGATCAGAGGCGTAAGAGCATAATTGTACCTTGGATCAGTGTGAGATTGATTGGGGTTCAACTACAGTCCATACCAAAGTTAGTTTGGAGTAGGCTAGTGTCTGTAGCGGCTTAATACAGTGTGTGTTCAATCTGGACTAGGTCCCGGGGTTTTTCTGCATTTGCGGTTTCCTCGTTAAAAAAATTCTGGTGTCTGTGTTATTTGTTTTGCGCATTATATTTGTTTATATAATTGAAATATCACAGATTGTGCGTTGTTCAATCAATTAGAATATCCGACCTTTTGGTTGTTGATTTATATTGATTGACACTTGGATATTGGTCTTTGGTACCATCCAAGTTATCTCTCTTTGATAAAGACTCGCATATTTCTATTTGCTTGAGTAAAGATCAAATCGAGAGATTGAGATATAAACTCTTTGATATACTTTTCTCTAGATTGAGTCTGACTGTCTAGTTGATTCTCTAGAAAGTATATTATAGTTTGTCCATACAGATTGTTAGTCGAATTGTTGGGTGTGGTTGTTGTACCCCCTCTTTTTCACTTACAATGCCCAATCTTATGATGTAAGGAAGCACTTATATCTGGGGCAATCTGTATCCTGTCAATAATCTCTTATTCAACATAGAGAGTTTACACAATCTACCTGAAAATGTTTAATTCTGTCTCCATGTGTAGAAAATTTGTCTTGTAAAAAAATTGTGTAAAGCATGATAAGCTTCCTATCGAAAAGTATCTCTTGATAGTGATCTAAAAGATAATTTCTTTTCAAAGAAAGTTGTGAATCAGTAACACATAAGATGCGAAAATCTTTTCAAATCTTGTTAGAATTATTTATTTAAGGCTAACATCTATGTTTGGTATGTGTTAAAGGCATTTCTAGTATATGTACTCAACGTATCTGAGAACTTATGCTAAAGGATGTATTCTCAAACCAGATCTCAAGCAAAACTTCTAAAAGCCTTGAGTGGAATGACTTCTAAGGAAACTGTTCATCTTGATGATACCTTCAAGAAATCTGGTTGTGAAGATATAGAAAATGAAAAAGAAGAAGTGACTCATCTCCTTGTCCAAAATAGTTTGGATGCTAAGATTGATATTATCAATCTACAACAAGTCCTCCTCAGTACTATTGAAACTCATCATAGACATGCAGCACTACTAAGAATTGTTATTTGTAACCAAAGAAAGTTGATTAAACTTGGAATCGGTAACATGGAGTATGATCGAAATATTAATCGAAAGGTTAATGCTTTAGCCTGTGAACATAATCAAGGTACTATGTGCAGAATCCGAGATATCAGTCGAGATGTTGTTGATGAAGATCCTGGAAAATTTGAGAAAATTGAAGATAATCTTTGAAAAATATGTTGAAAAATATACATTAGTTTTTTATTATTTCAATAAAGTCTATTTTATGAATAAAACTATCTTATTTATGAATAAAATTATTTGATTTATAATTTATCTTGTGATAGTTTATGTTTACATAGCATGTGCTTGGATGCTTTATCTTATTGCTATGTATGTTTATAAGGTGTTTGATTTCGGTTTTGTAACCTTGATATTCGATCTCATATGTGCGAACCCTTATGGTTTGGGTGACTTTCTGGTTTAGCAGGATTAAGTTAATTCCATGTTGGTAGGCTTTATCAAAGGATCATGAGGGGTTATGATTGAAACAAAATGTGAAAAAGTCACAATATGTTGAATCGTTTGGTTTGGCATAAAAGCATATGTGCTTCAGGGTTTCAACCTTTCTCTGGTAAAGGTTGGTTGTTGTTATTCTTTTGTATTGCATAAGAATGACAACATAATGATATTTCGGTTCAATTCTCCCTGGAAAGAAGATGCAAACATATTGGAGAAGAGGATGCGAAATTTGAAGTAACAATCTTGTTAGTTAATTGTTTTCCTGTTTAAGATAAGCCTGATTTTATTTCATATCCTTATTGCTTTTTCTTAACAAAATTTCGGCACAATTGATGTTGATTCCATTATTTGTGTATGTTTGATTGCGATTCAATTGTTTCCGGTTAAGAAAAACTATTGTTATCTTTCGTTATTGTTTGGTATCAATTGTTTAGGATTAGAAAATTTCGGTGCAATTGCGGTGCTATAATGTCTATGTTGTTTCAATTGCTTCTGGTTAAGATAAATGATTATGCAAGTTGATTTATTTGGTTTGTATGGATTGTTTAGGGCTTAACAAAAGTGTTTCGGGATCATTTGTTTAGTCCAAGTGATTTCCGAATAAGAGAAACTAAGTTTTTCAGATCATAGTTAGACTTATCAAATGTGAAGGTTTCGGTTACTCAAGTCTAACAGAATGCCTTAACAAGAATTACTAGTTAACTAACCTAGTATTTGTCTTGTTTAAAAGTGAAAGGTCTAAGTTATTTTTGTGAATAATTAGAGCCTGATGAGAAAAGTAAAGTTAATTATGGTCTTTATTTTGGTCTTATCGAACAAGCGATTGTATTTGTACAATCGGTTTAGAAAAAGAACTAAGGTGCTTAGTCGATTTTTGATGTGTTAAACTATTAGGGAAAATTGCTTCGGGCAATTATTTCCTAGATAACATGTTAAAACCAAGTTACTTGTATTTTCGGTTTTGATATTGGTTATCTAAAATAGTGTGCAAAACCTTCGTGCTCAACTCTTATAGGTTTGCAAATTCTCTTTGTGATATTTGTAAGATCCTTTCGATTTGTCCTTTATTTTTTCGTTTCTTTGTCATTTTGTGACAAAAAGGGGGAGAAATATATGGAGTAAACAAGTGATATTGGCTTGTGGTGAGTTCGTATCACTAAGGGAAAGGACATTTGTGCTAAAACGTTTATTCTAACGAAAAGAGTGAAAGTATAGACTAAGGGGGAGTCATATACCATACGATATGTAGTTATAAGGAACTACGTGAAAATAACAAAGACGTCCGGATTGAAAATCTACCTATCTTACCTTTAGAGGGAGTATTAGCTTTGTTATTATAATGTCAGCGACGACATTCAAGGATTGAATTTAATGCAGGTTTTGTGTTGTTGAACTTATCACGCGTATGTGTATAATGAATTTTTGTAATTTGTTTATCCATATGATGTAAGAGTTTTGTCACTAAAATTGACAAAAGGGGGAGATTGTTAGAGCATTGCTCGGTTGAACCCACCTAGTGTTGGTATGTCAAGTTTGGTTGTCATATTTTAGTGAATCAACACTCATTTAATGAGTCGCTTGATTATATACTAGATTCAACTTCGTATAGGTTAGCTTGAAAATATTAGGATATGAGACATTACAAGTATTACGAAGACTTGAAGAAGTGAAGAAGTAAGGATATACAACAACAACATCATTCTTCCACTTGAGGTTAGTGATATTTGACTTGAACTGTTTCATTCCCTAACGTATCTTTCAAATCGTGCATATTGAAAACATAGGTGTGAAGCATGAATGATTATACTCTAGTTAGACATAGTATTAAGGAATACAATACGATGTTTATTGCTTAACCATTAAACTTTGTATATAAGACATCGACATGATCATATGAATGCTATTGTGATTATGTATGGGTATGAGTGAAGATTTCATCCTAGTAAACAATGTTTTACATTCGTTTAAAGGAAGTAAGTTCATAAACTCGTTTTGTGAATCGAAAGGGAAATCTCTAGGATTATTGGTATTCTTATTCATTGCAAATCTACTTTGAATTACCAATATGTGTGTTTAGTATAACCTCTCATAAACTTGTTTATGTATCTTGGTAAAACTATTCACAAGGCCTGACTTATGTATTGGTATGACTTTTATCAATGAAACCGATCTTAAGTAATCACTCAAGATGGTATGATTGATGCCTTGTAAATAACAACTTTTATCTTGCCATTGGGGAACCGATCCTAGTAAGAGGTGCAACAAATTTACAATAGGGGAATCGATCCTTGTAAGAGGTGCAATACGTTTTTAGTAGATGAGGGAACCGATCCTATGAACATGTGCAACAAGTCTGTAGTTTTGGGGGAACTGATCCTATGGACATGTGCAGCCGAATACAGGTAGTTACCATAAGTTGTGGGGAACCGATCCTAGTACCTAGTCAACCGAATTTTGGTAACTAGCGTGGCTATGCATAGTACTCACATGGAGGTAGAACCTAACTTGTTTTGGTAGAACAGTAAAACTCATGATTGGTGATTTGATAGGATAATCAATCACATAGTTCGTGGAATTCAGACGAACCAATTCTAAACTTGTTTTGAAGTGTGGCAAATCGTTTCCAAGATTGTAAGTATGAAAAAGGACTTGCAAAGTAAAGATGTCGACATACTTTGAACATGTGCAGTAACTCTTATCATTAATTTTTCAAAGATATTCCTTAATAGCGAAAGGAAAATCCCAGGAGCAAAATAAATTGAGAATCTTTTAATTAAGGTTTCTTAGTTTTTATATGCTATTTAATCTCCAGCAATTAAATGCATATCTTTAGAAAATAATAATTAGTAATGTGCATTTACTGATTATAGATTTTTCTATTAGGATTTCGGTCAATATTTGGACAGTGCATTTCCAAGAATTATGAAAACCGATTTTGTGTTTATTGCATATCTTTCAGAATATTCGGTTTTGGAAATTCCTTGGTGTCCAAACTTCCTTGTCTATAAGTATTGAAGTTTGCATTTATAGCAAACTAATACTTAGAGCCAGCAAAACTACCTAGTTGTGTTGTTACTAGTGGAGCCGCCTATTCGGAGAGGAAAGTAACCTAATTAGGCAAAATATCTTACGACCGGTCAGTTTAAAGACCTCTTTGGGATTGGGAAGCTCTATTAGTACCGTTGGTGGGAAACTAGATAATTGCGGTTTATTATTAGTTTTTGATTGATTTGATTGACTAACGGTTATTGAACTTTGATTGCACCTATTTTGTTTATGCTTGAGAATCTTCTCTTCTGATATAAGATTCACTCAAACTAGATCGAAGTTTCGACGAGGATCTTTAGACTGTTTGTAGATCTAAAGACGTCTTGTGATAATCCAACGTTAACAAACTCCATTCTGTGTGTGATTGATCACAAGAGATTCAAGTTGATTGTGTGTAGGTGTTGATTGAATATTAAAGAAGATTTGAAGACAAGAAGACTTTTTGGGTTCATACTCTTTGGTGTGCACAATACTTGTTCGGCTGGAAAGGGATACAACTATAATCGGTTTATCCTTGTGATAGATTGGATTAATTAGTTAAGTAGATCGACAACAATACACTTCTTTGTGATTAACAGTATTGATTGCATAGTCTAACAATTACTTCGGTAGTTGTTGAGAGATTGATCTAAGGACCCGACAAAGGAGTTTATTGGTTAAACGGAAGAGCCTTTGTCAGACTCATATCAATTTGTTTGAAAAGAATTGTTGCCGAACTGATTTGTTGTTCCTTTACTATTTGGAATACGAACCAAAAGAATTGTTCCAAGTACGTGACTTATTATAAGTCGGAGGCGTGGGAATACATACGGAATTAGGTGAACTATAGGTTTAGTTGTTTGGTCTCAACTATACGAAGTTGGTTTGATTTTGTATAGCGGATTAATCCTGAGAGTATTCATTTCTGGACAAGGTCCCGGGGTTTTTCTGCATTTGCAGTTTCTTCGTTAACAAAATCTTGTTGTGTCTTTTACTTTTCTATTTCCGCAATTATAATTGTTTTTATTATAACTAGAAGTAAAATACACAAACGTTAATTCATATTTACTTGATAGTAATTATATTGTGTTTGGTTAAGTCCGAACCATTTATCAAGTAAACATACTTCGTCGTTGTATTGTCTCGATCTCGTATCCATAGACGATCACACGAAGTGTGAACCGATTAGTTGTATTACCTCGACTCTGTCCATAGACAATCACTTTCGGAGAAAGGACTTATAGGTGGAAAAGTTTTAGATTGAGGTATATTTGGGTACCCTCGTCTTTTCAATATGTATTGATAGTTTTGTCACTAAAATTGACAAAGGGGGAGATTGTTAGAGCACTGCTCGGTCGAACTCGCAAACGTTGTTATCTCAAGCTTGTTGTCAAGTTTAGTTGTCGAAACTATAAGACTTGATTTCTAGTCTACTTATAGCTAAGTCTCGAATTAGGATAGAAAGTGTAGTTGAGCATTAGAATTCAAGGCGTTCATCGAATGAAGACGAAGAACTACTAAGGGGAGATTGTGGAACTTCATCAAAAAAAGGTATGTGGAGACTTGAACTCATCTATCACTCAAAAGTATATCTACTTTATCTCCTATTTGAGATAAAAGTTGTATAACTATTGTTAGAGCACTGCTCGGTCAAACTCGCATGCGTTGCTATCTCAAGCATGTTTGTCAATGTTAGTGATCAAAACTATAAGTCTTGATTTCTAGTCTACTATAGCTAAGTCTTGGACTAGGATAGAAAGTGTAGTTGAGCTCAGGAACTCCATGGCAATCATCATACAAGACGAAGAACTACTCAAGGAACTGGTGGAACTTCATCGACTAAAGGTTATGTGGAGACTTGAACGTATCTGTTACTCAAAAGTCTATCTATTCTATCTCCTATTTTGAGAAAAAGTCGTTTTGCTATATAGACTTTGATTATACACATTTACTATTTTGAGCCGAGTTTATCTCGCTTATCTGTTTCTCGAAATACGTGTTGGTAAGCTTTCGCTTTGGCCAAGTTCATCCTTACCTAGTAACGAAAGTCATGTTATGTTTCAATCACTTTGAAAATGGCTTTGACGAAAAATGATTTGTGAATAACAACTATATAACGTCCTCTAAGAATGTTTCAATGATTGAAATGAGAGTTTAGATTATATAACCATTGTAGGATATAAGCATTCTGTGGTAACACATAGATGTATAAGTCCTTATTCCTTGAACCAAAGTATGCGTACTTTGTTGATCAAGAAAATCGGAACAAGAGATGTGAACTCAGTCCGCGAACCCAGTTCGCGTACTGGCGGAGGTTCTCATCCCGAGAAAATCTGCTGGAGTTTGAGAACTCCTTCCGGGAACTTAAGTCCGCGAACTAAGTCTGCGTACTTGAGTTGGTTATGTCTAAAGACGATTATTTGTGTACTTATATTTATATTAACTAAGGAATGCAATTTGCAAACCGTGGCTATAATCATGAATCGATTCGAGTGAATCAAATCGTTTTTGCTTCAATTGTGTCTTGTATACTTCTATAGGATTTATACAATTGAAAAACTCTCTAACTAGTTCATTTGACTCATTTGAACTAGTTACGGTGAAGAAGAATATGGTTGATATGAAAGTTCTCATATGGCTAACCATTTGGTTAACTATTGTTGAACCAAAAAATGTACATGTTTGGATACGGTTACACAAACCTAAAATCGTGCATTTCATTTTTGTTTAACAAGCTAAGTTTTCGATCCAACGGTTGAAAGATATTAGCTTGAATCTAATCAGGTTTTCATCTAACGGTGAATATTGAATCCTTTGTTACTAAGCTAACATTGATCGCAAACCCTGATTTGAAATACTATATAAGGGAGAACTCTAGCAACTGGGAATCCTAATCCCCACACATCCTTTGTGATACTAGTTGTATAGGCTAGAGTCGATTCTCCTTTAACCTAAGGTTTCTGAAAAAACGGGGGTCTAACAACAACACCCGATATTTCTCTTAGCAATCTGTATGGACTAACTCCGAAATACTTTGCTAGAGAATCAACTAGACAGTCAGACTCAATCTAGATAAAAAGTATCTCAAAGAGTTATTATCTCAAACTCTCGATTTGATTTCTACTCAATCAAAAATCAATAGCGAGTCTTTATCAAAGAGAGATAACTTGGACGGTACCAAAGACAAATGTCCAAGGATCAATCAACTACAATCAACAACAAAAAGTTGGATTAGAGAAGTTGATGATCACGAACGCACAACCTGTATTATTTCTATTATATAAAATATAATGCGGAAAAGAAATAACACAGACACCAGAAGTTTTGTTAACGAGGAAACCGCAAATGCAGAAAAACCCCGGGACCTAGTCCAGATTGAATACACACTGTATTAAGCCGCTACAGACACTAGCCTACTCCAGGCTAACTTCAGACTGATCTATAGTTGAACCCCTACCAATCTTCCACTGATAAAAGGTACAGTTGTACTCCTACGCCTCTGATCCCAGCAGGACACTGCGTACTTGATTCCCTTTGCTTATCTCACCCACAACAAAGAGTTGCAGCAACCCAAAATTACAGACTTGATAATAAACGAATCTGTCTCACACAGAAAAGTCTATCAAAAGGATAAATTTGTCTCCCACAAATAAACCCTATGTTTTGTTCCGTCTTTACATATAAAATCAAGGTAACATGAACCAATTGATAATCCAGACTTATATTCCCGAAGAACAACCTAGATTAATCAATCACCTCTCTACAATCCTTCCTGACTACACAAGCAGAGTGTCGAGGAATCACAAACAGTGAGACGAAGATGTTTGTGACTTATTTATCTTGCCTATCGGAGAAATCTCACGATCTCAAGCCAATCAATCGATTGTACTCGTACGATAGAAGATGCAAGATCAGGTCACACAACTACGATAAAAGTAGTATCGGTCTGGCTTCACAATCCCAATGAAGTCTTTAAGTCGTTAACTCAAGTTTAGAGAAGAAACTCAAGAGTTAATAGTGATCGACTCCAGCGAGAGCACTAGTAGCACACAGACGTGTGGGGATTAGGTTTACTCAATGATAGAAGTAAACCTAATCCCTTATATAGCCTTCAAATCAGGGTTTTGCCTTAGTGTTGATGGTGGTTTTTAGACAAGAGGTAAAATCGTAAAACCTTACGCATAGCATGACGTCACCGGTGACGCTAAACACATTTATTAGAACATTTAATGCACTTATGTAAAAAATTACCAGGGTATCTTTTTTCAAATGCTAAACTAGGGTTTCGACACACAAAACCCTAAGCCGCACAATCGCTGCGCATCATGGCAACTATGCCAAAACCAAAGCCGCACAATCGCTGCGCATCATGGAAACTATGCCAAAACCAAAGCCGCACAATCGCTGTGCATCATGGAAACTATGCCAAAACCAAAGCCGCACAATCGCTGCGCATCATGGAAACTATGCCAAAACCAAAGCCGCACAATCGCCGCGCATCATGGTAACTATGCCAAAACCAAAGCCACACAATCGCTGCGCATCATGGAAACCATGCCAAAACCAAGACGCATAATCATTGGGCTTCATGGCAACCGTGCCAAATTCGAGCTGCACAATCATTGCACCACAGCGCCATTGACACATGCCAAGCGACGCTTGCGACCTAGCATGCCAAGCCGTGCAAACCTAGGGCCAATCCGCCACACGCGCCATTGGCACATGCCAAGCGACGCTTGCGACCTAGCATGCGAAGCCGTGCAAACCTAGGGCCAAGCTGCCACACGCGCCATTAGAACATGCCAAGAGACGCTTGCGACCTAGCATGCCAGGCCGTGCAAACCTAGGTCCAAGCCGCCACACGCTCCATTGGCACATGCCAAGCGACGCTTGCGACCTAGCATGCCAAGCCGCGCAAACCTAGGTCCAAGCTTCCACACGCGCCATTGGCACATGCCAAGCGACGCTTGCGACCTAGCATGCCTAGCCGTGCAAACCTAGGTCCAAGCCGCCACACGCGCCATTGGGACATGCCAAGCGACGCTTGCAACCTAGCATGCCAAGCCGTGCAACCTAGGTCCAAGCCGCCACATGCGTCATTGGCACATGCCAAGCGACGCTTGCGACCTAGCATGCCAAGCCGTGCAAACCTAGGGCCAAGCCGCCACACACGCCATTGGCACATGCCAAGCGACGCTTGCGACCTAGCATGCCTAGCCGTGAAAACCTAGGGCCAAGCCGCCACACGCGCCATTGGCACATGCCAACCGATGCTTGCAACCTAGCATGCCAAGCCGCGCAAACCTAGTGCCAAGCCGCCACACGTGCCATTAGCACATGCCAAGCGACCCTTGCAACCTAGCATGCCAAGCCGTGCAAACCTAGGGCCAAATCCGCTACGCGCTCCATTGGCACATGCCATGCAACACTTGCATTTTGGCATTGCTACCTGCACCCGATGCGCAACCTACAACCAAGGCATTCCACACAATCCATTGGCACATGCCATGCGACCCTTGCACTTTGACATGTCGTGCCTACATTAAAGGCCACGATTCCTCTCAATATGCAAAATCTCGACCGTCGAAGGTCGCCACTGAGCCGACACATCTCTCAAGCTCAACTTATCAAACACCAACGACATGCTACACGTTTTCCACGAAAACACTCGAGACATCAATACATGTCACAAACTGGGGGATGCTCTTTAGGGTTTTGGTTTGACGGTTTACAGCGTGCGGCATACACAAATGCTCGTTTCAAGACAGTGTATTAAGAATAAAACGGTTAGTAAATGCAGGAAGTAATGGTGAAACGCTCTTTCATTATGGAACATCAATTCCATAATATTCCATCAATACCAGGTGTTACTACCTCTTCCCATTTAACTCATCCGTTTCTTTTTTTTACGAGGCCAGAGTACGTTTCACTTAGACTTGTATAAATAGGTCTTACCTGTTTCCACCAAGACAACAAGTTTTTGGTCAGGAGAAATACAATACTCAGAAAGGTAACTTTTTGCTAGCTTTCCCAAAAGCTTTCACCTTATGATACAAGTCAAGTACTACTCTTCCAGAACTGTTCTGGTCTCCACACTCTCTTCGCTTCCCTCCCTAAACCATCCCTTCTCCTCCTCTTTGTGACCGAAGCAAATCCGTAACGTCCATTTCTTGGTTTAGGCCGGAGTTGTACAGATTGATCTCTGGAATCTTAATTACTCTCGTGCAGTACATTTGTTTAGGGTTTATATTTGTTTCTCACTCACCTACCGAAATTACCAAAATCGGCAAAAACGATTTTCACCCATAAATAATTGGCGACCACAGTGGGAGATTGATCTTTCGGTTAAAGTGTCAGTTTTCAATCCTCGATCTTATATTTCGATCCAGGCATCACGATAGCATAAGCAAGCGATCTTTTCAGGGATCCACAACTCGATTACCAGACAACCTGGTTACCAGTCGCTAACCGTAAGAAACGATTGGGGACTTCACAGAAACCGAAAGCAAACGACCCAGTCATTAAGTGACTCAAAACGACTGGGGACTTTCCACAATCGCGGTGGTGCTTCCCACAAAACTCGATCTTACACACGGAGGATCCCTTTTTTATCAGGAGATCCCGGAAACCGAGTAAGTTTTGCCTAGACAGAATATATGGTTTACAATTTCAAGTTTACACGGGAATGATAAAACCGATAGCCATATTATGTTTCATCCCATGTCATCTACCAACATGCAATATTCACGATTCCATATCTTCCCTGGGATGATCGTATCACTTACAATCATAACCAAAGAATGATATCATCCTAAAACGGTTCATCCTGAATAATAACCCAAAACCCCCATAAGTAACACTTGTCTATCAACCCAGAAATCTAGAAAATCAAAACCATAAGCCAGGTGTTTCATATGCCTTTCGAAGAAAAAAAAACAGAAGAATTTCAGAAGACAGAATTGCATCCAAAGGAAGCCATTCAACGGTGGTTTTCCCTTCTTGAAGAAAACGTCCTTCGTCATTTGGAGGACCGCCTGTTTCAGATCCAACTCTTTGTACAGCCTTCCAACCTCCGCCTCTTGTTGTTTGACCACGACTGCAGAAGGACCTTCGGTTACCTTGGCCTGCAACCTTGTATCTCAGAGAAACCCTAACGCCCAGTCTTAGTGGAATCAGTTGCATGCACATATGTACCTACCTTGCATCATAACGATTACCAGTCACTATTCATGAGGTAGCTCACGCTACCACGGTAATATTCGAAGAGAAGAACAATATTTCTACAGATTTATGGAACGTATACCTATGGCTAGGGTTTGCACCAACAAAAGAAACACTGGAGTACATACCTGGAATATGCTGGCCCACTTTACTGCTATCACGCCACGCCAAGACAGCGCCCATGCCGGAACCATCGCCTACGCCAAGCCAGCGTCCATGCCAAGCCAGCGCTTGTTCCAACAAGATCCAGCGCTAACAACTTGCATCTTCCCAGGGCCAGCAGCTTGCATATTTTCCAGTGCGCCGACAGCTTGCGTCCTTCCAGCAGTGGCCACTTGCGTCTTCCAGCGCTGACATCTTGCGTCCTTCCGATACCGGCATCTTACATCTTTCCAGCACCGGCAGCTTGCATCTTTACAGGAGCTTGCATCTTACAGCAGCTTGCATCTTTATAACAGCTTGCATCTTTACAGCGGCTTGCATCTTTACAGCAGCTTGTATCCTCCCAGCGCTGGAAGCTTGCATCCTTCTAGCGTTGCATTTGAACGCCCCGTAGGGAATCAGCAATCCGATTTCATCACACGTAAAGATCAGGAACGACTTCTCCAAAATCTAAGCAAGGAAAATTAGAAAACCCCCTGGGTTCACGAAGATCCTCTTCCTGTCAAGAGACGCATGATTTCTGGGGACTTCGCCCCACAAAATCGTGCGGTCCATAATGAAACATTTATGTGAGATTCTATGTTTCCCCAAGGCACACTGTCAAGACATATTCGCATCCCTCAACCGCACCGCACCAGGGAAGCAGCCGTTTCCAACCATAGAAGTCGTTCCCAAACCCCAACCTCTCCTGGAAAGCACGATTGATAGATGGAACTGGGGACTCCACCATTGTTCGCTTGAAGGGTGTCCAGTTTGACAGCCCACTGATTAGTGCAGCCGCTCCGCTTCAACGTTCACCCGACAGCTGCTTCGCTTCAACGCTCGCTCCAGCAGCCGCTCCGCTTCAGAGTTCTCTCCATAAGCTGCTCTAGGATCCGAAGCCGAAGCTTTAGCATTTGGATTCTTAAGTTTTGTCATCCTCTCCAAGAGCCGAAGTTGCTTCAACGCCGCTTCTTCCTGCAAAGGGTCGTACCACCATGCTCCCCATGTCAAGGATCATGGTCACAACCAGCCAATCTTCATAGTCATGGCCACCTTTTAATCCATCTCGCCAAAACTCGTGAGCATGGTGTAGATGGTGGATTTTCGACAAAGGGTAGAATTGTAAAACTATACTCCAAATTCGGCAACCGGATGAGTATTGAGACTCATGTCTCTCATTAAAGCATGAAATCTCATGTCATAAATCTCTGACAGAGAAGGCTGTCTCTCAGAGTACGTGTAGATGTGTAGTCTCTCAGCTGAGCCCACGACACATCTCATGAATACTGAGCAATTTCAGTAATTACTCCGGATCCGGAAATCGGATGAGTATCAAGACTCATGTCTCTGTGCATGAAATCTCATGCCACCTCTGATGGAGAAAGTCTCTCAGAGAAGATGAAGATGTGCAGTCTCTCAGCTGAGGCCACGACACATCTCATACTGTGTAGAATCGAAAGATTGGGCGGCTCCTAGAAAACATGTCTGCTAGTATAGAGCGACAACGTCTTCTGGACATAACCAGATTTTTCCTGACTATGCAAGAGGAATATGACGCTCCAGCAAGTTCATATTGCTCAACCCTCAGATAATTAATGCTCCTAGACAGGAAGCCCTTCTAGTACAGAGCCAGCAATTAATTATCTTAAATCGTCTGAATATCCAGCAATATTCTACGATCCATCGTCTGAATATCCAGCAATATTCTACGAGTCGTTAATTAATCGCCTGAATATTCAGCAATATTCTATGATTCGTTATATTTCGTTACTTCAATCTGTGGTTCTTCCCAGCATGATTCCACAGGTTAATAATAAATATTCAACGAAACAGGCATATGGGCATCGAATAAGCCCTGACAAAATGATACAAGTGTAATAGCAGATAATACACAGACCAGCATTCTAAATGCACGAACGAGCATTTTAAAAATACGAACGAACGAGGAACCTATGCAAAATAGGAAGGGAAAATAATAATAATAAAATATTAAACAAAAGCGCCATGGGACTAGGCTCACCAGCCGGCCAGTCATGCCGTGACTAGTCCCGCGCCCAATTTTATATTTTACCATATTTTTACTATTTTCACGATCTCATGAAAATCCTCTCGTTCGAGCAAATTTCCTTTATTTCAAAGAAATTATCTAAATCACATGATTTTATCAAAAAATAATAAAATTAGGGAAAGGTGTCGCGGGACCAAGCACCAGCCGTCCATGTATTGGCCGTGGCCGGTCCCACACCTCACGTCTCCATTATTTTATTATTTCTCTCAAATTATGAAAATTCCTTGATTTTATGAATTTTCCCTAAAATCATGAAAATTACCTAATTTCATGTTTTTTTATCTAAATCACATGATTTTATCAAAAAATAATAAAATTAGGGAAAGGTGTCGCGGGACCGTCGGCCGGCCGGTCATGCCTTGGCCGTGGCCGGTCCCACACCTCACGTCCCATTGTTTTATTATTCCTTCTCAAATTATGAAAATTCCTTGATTTTATGAATTTTCCCTAAAATTACCTAATTTCATGTATTTTCTCTAAAATCATGGAAAATATTAAAAAAAATTAGGAAAACTCGTGGGACCGGGCTCTAGCCGGCCGGCCATGCCCTAGCCGGTCCCACACACCCATTATTTTATTATTATTTGGTGTTTGGTTTCCTGACTTCAACAAAATATCTTGGTTTTCAACAAATCCCTTTGATTTTATGAAAAATTATCTAAAATCATCAAAATTACATAAAATTGGGAAGAGTGCCTTGGGGGCCGCGCCCATTGGCCGGACGGCCATGCCACGGCCATTGCCGGTCCCACACTCCCATTCCCTATTTTATATTTTAATTTATGTCTCTCATCTCATGGAAGTTCCCTAATTTCGCCAAACTCTCCAGTTTCATGGAATTTCCCTTAAATCAGAGAAAAATACATAAAATCACATAAAACTGGGAAAAGCATGTGGGACCGCGTGTCAGCCGGCCGGCAATGCCCTAGCCGTGGCCGGTCCCATACCTTGTGATTCCTTGTTTATTTATTATTTTCATCATCTCATGTATTTTTGCCGGTTTCAGCAAAACCATGGATTTTGCATATTTTCTCCAAATGTTGCTCAAACGTGCATCAAAAAATATCAAAATTCTCAGGACTGAAGCACGGACACTATGGTGACACGGGCACATCCCCTTGACCGACCAAGGGTGACCCTGAGGCTTGCAAACAGCTGGTCCCGCATGTTTTAATGATTTTAACCTAATTTGCTCAGTTGCTCATATTAGGTTCGAACTCTTTCCAAACAATTGGAAGTTCTCTCAAACGACCATCAAGAGCCGGTCTCATGACCTCTTGGTCGGCCCCTCATATTTTCTACATCAGGTTTTATGATTTGTTGCTCACACGAGCATTATTTCAGTAAATGATTGAACCAGCATTTAATCATTCTTTCACTAACTGGTACTCAAGAGACCTTGGTATTTTTTGCTCATTCGAGCATCTGGGCGTTATATGGTGAACCCGTCATCCCATGTAGCCGGTCCCGTGTTGATTTGCAATAAATCATCATTTCGGTAAAATTAGGGTTTTGAATCCAGAGCTCTGCAGAAACGTGATTCTGTGCAGATTCGAACACTCTGATAATTTTATGTTGATTCCAAGATTGATATTCATATTTATTTTGCTCGACCCAGCAGTCAGTAACTTAAATTAATATTTTATTTGGTCCAGCTACCAACAATTCATCAAAATAACAATATTTGCTCGAACTAGCAATATTCGCTCGAACCGGCAATATTTATTCAATTAGCAATATTCGCTGAGACTAGCAATATTTTCTCAAATCAAAGAATATTGGTTCAACTACCAATATTCAACAATTTAGCAACACAGTTTTGCTCGTCTTAGGTTATAATGATACCTCTTCTCAGTATACATATTAAATTCATGAGTTTCGAAACATTTGCTAATCATGTTCAACTCAGCGCTACATGGACTCATCGTCCCATAAAGTCAGCAACTGACTCCACAATCATGAGATTTCAATCGTGTCACATGGGGGGATATTAACTATGGTTTTGGTCTTGCGGTCTACGGCACGTGTGTTCATCCACAACGAGAATGTGAGCAAGTCGTGCAATTAGTTGGAAGAGTCAGCAAAGTAGTGGGTGGAAAGTTAACCAAGTCTCCGCATGAGGAGTAATTGGTTTTAACACGATTTCCCCATTTCCCACTCTCTGATTCCAGCAACTATCACACTTCATGGGATCATGGTGTTTTCAACTCCGACATTATAAAATGTCTCTGAATCCTGATTGAAGAAATGAGGTTTTTTTCGAACGATAGAACAACATTCGCCAAAACGAGCAATTTCTCATCAAAGTTCATACAGACAATCTTTCGTCTGCACGAACTCTCAGAAATTACTCTCAGTTGAGGAAAATTCAATCATTCAGAGAATTTTCACGCTGAACTCACAACATACCTAAAATCTCAGATCACCATTGATCTCACGCATTTCTCAGCTTCCCTCCTACAGATCAACCCATCCTCTCTTGTGACCGAATTGACTCTGGAACGACCATTGTTCTTGGTTTAGGACGGGGTCTTATAGATTGATCACTCGAACTTAAAGCACTCCCTTCTTGCAGTGCATCTGTGTTAGGTTCAACATTTCGCTCGGTTCAAGGAGTCTCCACACGGTCGACTCTTCAATTCCGTAAAAACCAGCAAATCGTTTTTCCCCACTCACAGATTGGCGACCACAGTGGGAGATTAATCTCTCGGTTGCAATCTCATTTTCACAAGATGGTTGGTCTTAGTACTAATTCAACTGATCCAGACCCCATCCAGAATCTTTCAAATGGCAGGATTCCTCATGTTACTCCTGACGACACGGAAGGCAGAGGAACCCCGACTCTGGCAGAGCTATCTCAAATTCTGGAAGTCCACACCAGGAACATGAATCTGATGAAGAACACGATAGATCACATACTCGATTTTCTCATCAAGCTGACATCTGAGTTGGGCGGCGTCTCTGCTTCGGAAGTCCCAACACTGGGGACTGGTTCAACGCCTGACCCTCAAATTAACAGTTTCACTACTTATGAAAATCCGGTGGATCAAGAGGTTGCACAATTGATTGAAAATTTGTGTGAACTTTTACACTTTTCCAGGGAACAGAGTACGGACACGTTTGCCGCACTCAAACAGATATCATCCGACGTACAAATAACTTTACCAACCCCAACAGTTGAAGAAGTATCCCTGGTATCTGAACATTCAATGGACAACATCACTTTTGGAGAGGAAGATCGCATCGCAGACGAAGGGTATAATCGCGCGTTGTATGTGACTGGCTTCATCAAATGCACCGAATTTAGAAGGGCTCTTGTCGACATCGGTGCTTCCAGCAATATTGTCACTATAAAGACTCTTAGAATGGCCAGATTCCCACGAGGTAAAATCATTCACCATCCCATCCTAATGACAGAATTTGAAGGAAGCCAAAGCCACACATATGGATACGTGTACATAAATTTGAGGGTAGGACCAATTCAATCAAAGGTGAAATTCCACGTGATCGAGCAAGAGCCTGACTACCACCTGATACTTGGGCAACCTTGGCTCCATGACAACAAGGTGGTTCCATCAACCTACCATCAATGCATGAAGGCCTTACTCAATAACAAGATCGTCCGCGTAGCTGCTTCATCATCTCCTTATGCTCTGTCTTACGATGCTGAATTCATCGAATCCCAGAGCGCCCCTGAACCTCCTAAGAAAATCTATACTACTCCACTTCCAAGTTGGAAGGCTATTGAGGCATCCGCATCATCACCATCTTCAGAAGCAGAACCAGTCGAATCGCCTGCTACATCGTTCAAACACCAAAAAGATGAAACTACGATCTCAGGATCCAATTTTATGACCACTCATGACGCAGAAGGAAGGGTCATTTACCAGCGATGCAAAGATTAGCAATTAATAGGGGAGATTGATCAAGAGTCTCCCCGCACTGGTGAATCGTGTCAGAATAAACAACTACCCGAGGATGAAGTTCAGGAAGCTCCACAACAGTTGCAAGATGGCACGAATTCTACCACTGAGGATCTTGAGACGGTTAACATCGGCACAGAGGAAGATCCAAGACCGATTTTGGTCAGTTCTGCGCTATCACCGGAAGAGCGTGCAGGTCTGGTAGAGCTACTGAAGGAGTATCGGGATATATTTTCTTGGACGTATGAATAAATGCCTGGCCTGGATGAAAAACTGGTCACTCACCGTCTACATATCATTCCCGGATCCAAGGCTGTCAAACAACCACCCAGGAAGTTCAGGCATGAGGTCGAGGAGCAAATCAAGGCCGAAATTCAAAAATTGCTGGTAACAGGATTTATCAAGCCTATTCAGCATCTAACCTGGCTGGCTAATGTCGTCCCAGTTAAGAAGAAAAATGGCCAAATAAGATGCTGTGTAGATTTCAGAAACCTAAATAAATGCTGCCCGAAGGATGACTTTCCTTTACCCAACATTGATATGCTCGTTGATGCGACCAGCAGCCACGGTATGTTCTCATTCATGGATAGTTACAGTGGGTACAACCAAATCAAAATGTTCGAACATGATGCCTCCAAGACCGCGTTTTTCACTCCCATTGGGAATTTTCATTACACTGTGATACCCTTTGGGTTGAAGAATACTGGCGCCACTTACCAACGAGCCATGACAGCAATATTTCATGATATGATGCACAAGCAAGTAGAAGATTATGTTGACGATGTCGTGGTGAAATCGAAAGCTCGAACATCCCATCTAGAAGTTCTGAGACAAGTATTTGAAAGATGCAGAGAATACAAGTTGAAGATGAATCCTCTAAAATACGCTTTTGGAGTTTCTTCTGGAAAGTTTCTGGGATTCTTGGTCACTGCCGAAGGGATCAAAGTTGATCCGGACAAAGCGAAATCCATCTCCACCATGCCTCCTCCACGCACTGTGAAGGAACTGCAGAGCTTCATGGGTAAGGTGAATTACATCAGACGCTTCATACCAGGATTGGCTCAACTTATTGCTTCGTTCACCCCTCTGAAGAAGGGAGCGAGTTTCACGTGGACGGATGTTCAGCAGGAAGCATTTCAGAAAATACAACAGATACTTTTATCACCTGCAGTCATGAGGTCTCCAGTGCAGGGTCGACCGTTGATATTATACACAGCCTCCAGTGATGTTGCTATTGGAGCACTACTGGCTCAAGAAGACGAAGAAGGCGTCGAGCATCCAATTTATATTTCAGCCGAACCATGAAGGATGCTCAACTCAGATACCCGAAAGCTGAAAGAGCATGCCTGGCGTTAGCTCATGCAATGCAAAGATTCAGGCATTATTTACTATCCAACAGAGTTGTGCTTGTATCCAAAGCTGATCCCATAAAGTTTTTACTCTCAAAGCCCGCTCTGATAGGAAGACCTGGAAAGTGGCTGCTTCAGATGTCGGAATTCGACATAGTATGTGTTTCCCCCAAAGCAATCAAAGGTCAAGCAGTAGCAGATTTACTAGCAGCGTTCCCAGGAGAAGATTCCGCGACATTACCAGATGATGTACCAGGAGAACTTCCAGGAATCTCAGTCGTTAAAGAAGAAATGGTTGTTGTACTTTGATGGATCCGCCACTCCTAGTAATGATACTGGAGGAGCGGCATAGTCTTGGTCTCGCCATCAGGAGAGGTATTGTCACACTCATTCAAGTTGTATTTCCACTGTACAAATAATTCAGCAGAGTATGAGGCCTTCTTGCTAGGATTATCCTTAGCCAAACAAGCAGGAGCAATGCATCTGGAGATCAGAGGAGATTAAAAACTACTAGTCAATCAAATGAATGGGGTGTACGCTCTCAAAGAGATAACACTTGCTCCATTCAGGGCTGAAGCATAGCGACTCCTGACTCATTTCGCCGACGCGACCATCACCCATACTGGCCGAACCAACAATAGGCATGTTGATTGCTTAGCAACTCTTGCCTCCAAGTTGCAATTCGAAGGATCATAGAAATCCATCATAGTACAAAGACAAGTTGTGTCATCCACGTGGCTTAATCAAAATGAAGAAGATCAAGCAAATGACTGGAGAGCACCTATCATTCATGAACTGAGCAGCTCCATTACAGAAGGGACGATCATCCTTAAAGAACTGAAAAACTTCTTCTTGCTTCATGGAGCCTTATACCATCGTAACCCGGATGCCTGTCTATCACGATGCCTGGGTGATGAAGAAGCGAAAGAAAAACTCGAAAGTGTGCATCAAGAAGTGTGCGGACAGACGCTGGTGATAACACTTTATAGAAGACTCCAGAGACTCGGGTACTATTGGCCTTCCATGGAAGCACAGTCGAGGACTTTGCAGGGAGCTTGTCCTAATTGTCAGACACCTCCTCATCATTTGGAGGTGCTAACACTCCTTCACACCGCGGACTGGAGGCAGCCTTACATCGAATATTTTCGAGACAACAAATCGCCACCAGAAAAGAAAGATGCAATCAAACTCATACAGAGAGCTAAGAGATTTGTATTTCTTGACGGAATCTTATACTGCAAAAGCTTTGGAGGAGACTTGTTGAGATGCCTAGCCGAAGATGAAATCCTGACAGTCCTGAAAGAAACTCATAAAGGAGAACATCAGGGGAAAAAGAAGTTGTTTCTCCAAATCCACGAGAAATACTACTGGACGACTATGAAAGATGATGCAGACGCATACGTTCAGAAGTGCCATAATTGCCAGATTCACGGTAATCTCATTCATACCCCTTGTCTTCCATTACACTCTGTGAATAGTCCATGGCCTTTCTATAGCTGGGGACGTGATATCATCGGGAAGATCAATCCAGCATCCTCAAAGCAGCATGAATACATCATCACAGCTACTGAGTATTTCACTAAGTGGGTCGAAGCAATCCCGCTCAGAGGTACCACAGGGGTAACTATTGCAGCCTTCATCAAGGAGCATATTATATGTAGATTCGGCATCCCTAAACATATCATCACAGATAATGGGACTCCTTTCGCCAATCAAGATGTCGAGAAATTACTCAAGGAGTACGGGATTAAACAGATGTTCTCCACACCATACTACCCCCAAGGAAACGGCCAAGCGGAGAGTACCAACAAAACTTTGATCCGGATTATCAGTCGAACAATTCATGACTGTAGGATCAGAATCTCGCAACGACAATATTTCAGCGAAATTATCAACAACACAATACAGCAACGTCGCAGAAAAATTTCAGGAAGAATATAATAAATGACGTCAGCTAAGATCACGAGAAAGATGTGATAGTCCTGCGAAAATTAGAGAGCTTGCGAAATTAATATTTTTAAGGTTGTGAGAATGTCGCAGATCATACCCGAAAATAAAGGACAGATTAGCTGTCATCCACTATGTATTTCACTATAAATAGTTGTTCAAGTTGTAAACAAAGGGGAGAGATCTTTTTTGAGTAAGAAACAAGTAAATAGGAGAGAGAAAGTCTAGAGCATAGGTGATTCTTGATTTCTTTATCTTTTCTTGTAAGAACATTCAAAGATTGATCAATAAAATTAAGAGTGAAAACCTAAAAATGAGTTGATTAATAATGAAATCATATGAGGGGTGTAGTGTAGGATTTCCTGCAACTACATAATGACGCTAGAAGAAGGGGCCTTGAAGATCGAAAGTTGAAGATTGTTGTTGAGAATATTCAAATAAAGAAAGTGATTAAATAAATCAGTGAACTAGTTAAAAGAAAAATGAATAGAATTAATGAAGATGACAAAAGATTGGAGTGTAATATGACAAGAAAAACGATGGTTAATGAATTCCATGAAAACATCAAAGGAAGAATACATAAACGAAATTTTGAAGGAAGGAAGGTTATGGCGGTAGAAAAGACATCACCCTTGAAAGATTGGGAAAAGCAAAAAATTACATTCATGGCGGCATAAATACCAAAAGAAAATTTGAACCACACATCTCCATTGGTTATCACAGTGCCTATTACGCGAAAAGAGAAGGAGACAACGACAAAATCCACAGGAGAATGGATATTGAACAGAACTTTAATCGATACAGGAAGTTCAGTGGATATAATATTTTATCACGCATTCCGGGGAATGGGATTTAAAGATGAAGAAATGTCCAGTTAAACATATTTTGTTCACGGCTTTGGAAAATCCACAACAAAACCTAAAGGAGAGATAGTGGTACGAATTCCACTTGGAGAAATCAAAACACATGTAACGTTGTGCGTGGTGGATATGGAATCGCCATATAATATGTTATTAGGAAGACCATGGATACATGCGATAAAAGCTATAGTATCGACGTTGCATCAATGTATTAAATTCCCCACACCAAATGGAATAGGTGAAATCAGAGGAGATGTTGACAATGCAAAATTATGTCATCAAATTGAAGTAAAGCATTATGAAGGACAAGCAAAAAAGAAACAATTTCGCAGAAAGTTGGAAAAGGAAGCAAAGAAAGAAGAAGAATTTAGAGTATATATGATAAGGGAAAAAGAAGGCAAAGGAATACCCAGTGAAATTTCGGAAGAAGGAGAATGACCTATGAAAACAATAAAAGAACCAACACCAATGGGAGAACCTAAACCCAGTTACACTGTCGTAGAACCAACAAAAGAGATAAACGTTGGGACTATAGAAGAACCTCTAATATTGAGAATTGGAACCAAAATGGATGTGGAAGAAGAAGAAAGAACTGTTAACTTGTTGCGAGAATATAAAGATGTTTTCGCAGGAAGCATGGATGAGATACCGTGAATACATCCATCAATTGCATGCCACAAGTTGGAGATTAACAAAAATTTGAGACCATTTAAACAGAGAATAAGAAAAATTGCAACAACTTACCATTCCCAAATAGAAGAAGAACTACAGAAAATGCTTGATGCGGGAATCATAAGAGAAGCTAAATACCCAGAATGGATAGCGAATATGGTCATTGTCCCAAATAAAAACAAAGGAATCAGGATTTGCATAGATTTCACTGATTTAAAGAAATCTTTCCCCAAAGATAGTTTTCCGTTACCAGATATTCCTCAAATGGTGGAATCCGCAGCGGGAAACGATAGAGTATCGTCTTTAGATGGGTACAAAGGGTATAACCAAATCCCTCTCGCTGAAGAAGATCAAGAACATACTGCTTTCTTTGCCCCTAGAGGTTTATATTGTTACACGAAAATGCCATTTGGTTTGCGAAATGCGGGAGCGACATACCAAAGAATGGTAGAGAAGATGTTCGCAAAATGGATACACAAAACATTAGAAGTATACGTGGATGACATGTTAGTAAAGAGTAAAGAAGCTAAAGACCATGTACAAGACCTGAGGGAGATTTTTGAACAAATGCGGCAGTATAACATTAAATTGAATCCTGAGAAGTGTACTATTGGAGTTGCATCGGGAAAATTTTTAGGCTACATTGTATCAAAGGAAGGAATACAGGTTGATCCAGAAAAAGTGCAAGCAGTTCGTGACATGCCAACACCAGCAACAATAAAAGATGTACAGAAGTTGAATGGGTTTCTAGCTTCACTGGGGAGATTCCAGACAAATGCAAATATTTTTTCGATATACTCAAGAAGGGTGCGAAATTTAAATGGACTGATGAATGTGAAAAAGCTTTTCAAGGGATCAAAGAACATCTTATGAATACAACTATTTTATAAAAAACAGAATCAGGAGAAGAATTATTGATCTATCTTGCGACGACGTCGCATGCATTAAGTGTTGTGTTATTGCGAGTAGACGCAGGAGTGGAGAAACCCATTTATTACATTAGCAAAACTTTTAATACTGCCGAGAAGAATTACTCAAAGATTGAGAAGTTAATATTAGCATTAGTTTATGCATCATTTAAGCTCCGCATATACCTTCAAGCGCACAAGATAAAGGTATTAACAAAAGTACCAATTGAATCAGTGATGAAGAATTCTAAAAGATCAGGAAGAGTGGAGAGATAGAATGCACAAGTAGGCCACTTTGATATTAAATATGAAATTTTGTCTTCACCAAAATCATAAGTTGTTGCAGATTTCTTGGCAGAATTCCTTTAGAAGAAGATGAAGCAGTAGAAGAAATGATGGATGTAGAAGAAGAACACGGAGATCCAAAAGATTTATTAACAGAACAAAATAGATAGGAGATATTGGTAGATGGATCATCAAATGGAGAAGGAAATGGAGTTGGAATTGTTTTAATTTCTCCATAAGGAATAAAGATGGATTTTTCATTCAGATTGGAATTTGCATCCACTAATAATGAAACAGAATATGAAGCTGTGATACATGCCTTAAAATTCGCAATAGAAATGAAACTAGAAAATGCCAGGATCACTAGTGATTCGCAGCTAGTTATTCGCCAAATAAAGGGAGAGTACACTACAAATGAACCATCCATGAAGAAATACAAGAAGCTGGTTGAAGAATTGTCAGCAAAAATCCCAAAAATAAAGTGGAGGCACATTTCAAGAAAGGATAACAGACTCGCAGACGCTTTTGCTTTCATCTCAAGCATGATGACAGATCCAACTGCGAGATGCATAAAATACAAACACTTCTGTCACCATCAATCAATAAAGAATAAGAAGATGTGGATGTGATGATAATAGACAATGGAGAAGAAGAACAAATGAACAATATCACAGACTGGAGAATGGAACTTCATGCATATTTGGCGAAAGGAGAAACACCAAGAAATAGATTGGAAACACACAAGTTAAAAAGCCGTGCAACGAATTATGAGTTAAGAGATGGGTTGCTATACCGAAAATCCTTTAATAGACCATCACTCAGATGTTTGACACGAGAGGAAGGAGAAAAAGTGCTAAAAATGTTACATAGTGGGGATGCTGGCAATCATAGCGGAGGAAGATCTTTGGAACATAGAGCAAAAATGCAAGGTTATTACTGGCCATACATGCACGAAGATGCAAAACGAATATCAAGACGTTGCGAAGATTTTAAGCGGCATGGAAAGAAAATACATGCACCTGGAGCACCACAATCATCTTCAACCAGTGTGTGGCCTTTTGGAAAGTGGGTCTTAGATATTGTGGGACCATTTTTACCAGGTTCTGGACAAAGAAGATATTTAATAGTCGCAACAGATTATTTCACAAAATGGACAGAAGTGAAGGAAGTACAACATATTCGCGACAATGATATCTTTACATTCATATACGAAAATATCATTTGCAGATTCGGAATTCCTGCACAGTTGGTATCTGATAATGGGAAACAATTTGAAGGACAGAATATAGAAATACTACTTAATGCATTCAAGATAAAATGTGGAAAGTCTACTCCTTTGTATCCACAAGCTAATGGGCATGTAGAAGCAACAAACAAACGATAGCAGATATATTAAAGAAGAAATTGGAAGGACATCATAGAGCATGGTGCGAACAAGTACATAATGCAGTATGGGCTTATAATACAACTAGAAGAGAAGCTACTGGAATGTCACCTTTTTGTTTAACATACGGAGTTGAAGCGGTGTTACCAACATAAGTTGTTATTCCGAAAACAAAAAGAGAAGCTTGGGAGAAAAATCTTAATGCGGGCTTGATTTTAAATAAACTTGATGAATTAGAAGAAAGAAGAGAAAAAGCTTTACAACAGATGGAGAATTATCAGCGAAGATTAGCCCGAGAATATAATAAACGTGTCAAAATACGCGAATTTCAACCAGGAGATTTAATTCTGCGAGAAACACCAATATATCAGCGAGAAAATGGTGGAAAATTAGCGAAAAAATGGGATGGACCTTACATCATTAAGGAGATAGTTGGAACATGAGATTATAGATTAATGGATCCATAAGGAAGAGATGTTGGTCATAGATTAGATAGACCATGGAACAGGTTGTACTTAAAAAGATATTATCCGTAAGAAGCTTTGAGAAGTTATGGATTCTGAAAGAATAATTGCAAGATTACTCATATCAAAACAAGATCATGATGTGCGAAATTTTCGCAGAGATAATCACAGAACAATGACATAAAAAAAAGGGGCGAACCTTTATGGCGTACACCCTAGTTCGCGAATAAAATTTCGCAAGAGGCAAATGTAAGACCTAAAGTACGTCATATTAGGGGGTACCTGTTGCATGGCTCAGGGAAAGGCTACACCGCCACCGGAACCTGAGTCATGGAGATTTGGGGTCAATAAAGCCCATCCGGGAGAGGCACCTTGGATTCTCAGCTTAAGCATATGACTTGGGTTGGGCGACTAAGGTAATAAGGACTCTCCCAAGGAGTGCAGATCTGATCAAGGCGCCGAGGTACACGGTTGAGTCAAGAGTGCCAGGGACGTTTGAAGCGTACCTTGCCATTCTTGACAAGTCTTGGCTTATACTGCACTCGGCCGAAGAAAACCCCACTTAGGGTGCAGTCTCGTAACCATAACCCTATAGGTAAAAGGGATAAGAGGCTGCGAAAACAACTGGTTGTTGTTAAGACTGGATGGGAGGAGCTAACCTTGTATGGTAGAAGTACGCCTCCTTGAAGGGGCAACCAGGGGGAGATAAGGGCGGCACCCTCCATTAGGGAGCTGATAAGTGTCTTAAGACGCAAATGTCATGAGGCTTTTATTCGCAAGGTATTAAGGCTTGTCATATTTGTGCAACAATCCTGAAGAGGCAATAATACAAAAGAAAAGATAAGACGAGATCAATGGGTTTTCGCATGAAAGTGCGAAGACGTCCTGCGATTTCGTCGCAAGACGGCAATGTCATGGGGACTTTATTTTCGCAAGAATATTTAGGCCTGTCATATTGTCGCAACATTCCTGAAGAGGCCATAATACAAAAGAAAAAGTTAAGGCAAGATCAATGGGTTTTTGCATGAAAGTGCAAGGACGTCCTGCGATTTTGTCGCAATGACAAGAGGTGGCATAATAAGACCTTTAATTAGGAAGGCAAAATAAGACCACATGATAAAACAAAATATTTATAAGTATTCGTAACAGATTATTTTTTGCAAGAAAGATAATGAGAGGCAAGTATGGGAATCAATACACAAGAAGCATTATCTTTCTCATCAACAAAATATTAAAAGGAAAAGTTGATTCCAAAGTTGGTTGAAAAATGTAACTCGCAAAGTGATAAAAATAAGACTTCAAGAAGACAAAGCTAGATAAGAAGCTCAAGCTTCAGTATTAATTCAGTAGCAGGAGATAACGAAATTCGCCAATATTCTCATATCGCAAGCCTCTCCTTCATTTCGGTTTGATCTTCGCCTTGACTAGCATCTTGATTATCGCCAGCAATTACTTCTTCAGGAGAAATTTCTTTCTCATTTTGATTAACACCAGCAGATGCTTCTTTAGAAGGAATTTCTTCTTCATCTTCCAAGAAATTATCCTCTGCACCGCTTTCGTAATCATAATCACTATCAGCAGGACGAGGAACTTCATCATCATCTACTTCTAAAGGTTCAATTGATGTAGGAGGAAGAGATTGGACATAAAATGTCATTTACAAGGACTTCAGCCCGGAGATGAACTTGACGAAGAAGTGCTCTCTGATGATTCCTATCTTGAATATCCTTAAAATAAGCAAGATAATCAAGTCTTCTTTCTGCTCGGTCGCGAGAACCAGTAAGGGCAGAGACGAGCAATGCATTTTCTTTGCGAATTTTGGCATATTTAGCCTCCAAAACAGAAATGGAAGAATGAAGATTCTTCTCAGACTCTGCGAAAGATAGAATACAAAATTTCATTAAGATGAAGAACTCAGAAAGATATGACAAAAAAAGATAATTAAGGCAGTCAAACTATTATGACTACCTTCCTTTTGCGAAATAAGGTGTTGAATCAAGGACAGACAACTATTCTCCCAACGGTCCATTGCGTCATCAAATTTATCTCCAACTAAACCTTTAAGTCGAGACTGAGATTTTTCTCTTTAGAAATAAGAAAGGCATTTTTCTTCGCAAGAGAAGAATAAGATTCTTCTAATTTGGAATATTGTTCTTTAAGTTGATTCGCCTTTACACTTAAAGCTATTCTACCTTGAATGAGTGTATCTCTTTCAGCGATAGATGACTCTGTTACTTCTTTAAGTTCATTTCTCAAAGAGCGAAGAGATTGCTCTTGGTCATCACATACTTTTGAAGAATACTAAGTTGTTGCGAAGATATCGCCATCTTGTTTAAATAAGTTCGCTTCTCTTGAGATAAGGTTTTATTCTCATCTGATAAAGTTTCCATCCCTAAATTAGCTTTAGTTAAAGAATAAGAAACGAGATACTTCATTACTTAATAAATCTTGTCTGAACTAATTGGGTATTTTCATTGGTAAGATTATTTATATGATCAAGAGAATATGAATAGAGGTTATCTAATTGGTTATATTGATCCATCAAATTTCTTTATCAACACGGGCTTCTTCAAAGCAGATTCAAATTGATATCTCTCCATTATTCGTTTCTGGTTTAAAGCTTAACATGCGAAAGAGGGATTTCAAGGATAATTAAATATGGGAAGGATAAAACCATTAAAAAGGAAATTAAAGACACAGATAAGAAAATCATACCTCTCAATTCATCATTCTTCTTGCGAAGATTGTCACGATCCAGCAAAACATTCTGAAGCTTTGATTTTCGAGACGAAGAGCATTACATTCTTTTTCCAAAGCTGTCTGCGAAGCAGCTCTGTCAGAACCAAATGCTTGCTCAGAATTTCGCAAACATTAGACTTGATAGGATCAATAGAAGACTTCTTGACATCATCCAGACTTCAGATAAAACTTTGAAGCAATATCTATCCTTCCACGGTTTCTTTCGAAAGAGGAAGAGACTTAGGTAGAGAACTGGTAGTGATAGAAGGTTGAGAAACATTCTCAAGGAAGAGAAGAGGTTTCATTCACAGAAGGATCAACAAGGGGGTTTCAATCATTGAAAGGTCAGCTGAAGAAATGAAGTCTGAGGCAGCTTTTTCGCGAATTGGAGATAAAGGTTTATCTTGCGAAGATGTCGCAGGAGATTTAGAAGAGATGAGTAAGTGGAAGGGAACAGAAGTTGGAACAGTTTTAAGGTGGCGAGATTTCTTGAGAGGTTTATTGACATCTTATCACCCTGCGAATTACAATCCAGATAAGAAACAGAGGCAACAATATTGTTATTAGAAAAGGATAGTGTTTCTTACTACCTTCTCATTCGCAGACTTTCTTTTATGCGCAACAACCTTATGCTGCGATTTGGGAATGTTAGGGTTCTGAACTGTAAATCTAGTGTTGGAGGCGCTTTTGCTGAAATAACAAGAGTATGGGAATCACATAAACAACATCAAATAAGGCAATAAACAAGATCAATTTCAGCAAAACCAAAAGAAGAAAAAAGAAAACTAACCTTGATGAATCCATGGAAAACAATAGAAGGGAGATTGTTTCGAAGAAAATTACGAACGATGAAGATCTGGAGAAGAAATAGTATGAAGATGAAGAAGAACTTAAAAAGATTGAAGAAGAAAGAAGAAAAGTTGCAATAATGAATTTGCAGAAGAACGACGAAGTTGCAGAGAAAATAAAAAGAAAGAAAAAGAGAGTGAGAAGGAATATATATAGAGGGAAATTCTCCTCGAGAAAATAAACACGGTTAATACGGAAAAATATAAGCTGTTAAAAAGCAACGGTTACAAAAGACGTGTCAAGAAATAGATGGAAGAAAGAATACGTGTGATAAATGCAGAATATGAAGAGGAGAACAGCTGCGGCATTTCTCACATCATTCTATAATTCGCAGAAAAGATATGAGAAGAGGCAAGATGTAGGATCAGAATCTCGCAACGACAATATTTCAGCGAAATTATCAACAACACAATACAACAACGTCGCAGAACAATTTCAGGAAGAATATAATAAATGACGTCAGCTAAGATCACGAGAAAGATGTGATAGTCCTGCGAAAATTAGAGAGCTTGCGAAATTAAAATTTGTAAGGTTGCGAGAATGTCGCAGATCATACCCGAAAATAAAGGACAGATTAGCTGTCATCCACTATGTATTTCACTATAAATAGTCGTTCAAGTTGTAAAGAAAGGGGATAGATCTTTTGAGTAAGAAAAAAGTAAATAGGAGAGAGAAAGTCTAGAGCAGAGGTGATTCTTGATTTCTTTATCTTTTCTTGTAAGAACATTCAAAGATTGATTATCTTGTCAGAAACCTACATTACAACTCTCCTGAATATTCACTCAGAGCAAACCATCCAGCAATGGATAATCCCTATAGGAAACCCTGTCGAGTTTGTTTTGGAAGATCCTAGTCTTTGACTTCAAATCCTCAACCTCCTTCTCAACCCTCGCTGACTCCAAAGCCAGTATCTTTTCCTCCTCCAGTAAAGCAGTGGTCATGGAAATCGCATCAGCAGCCTCCGTCGTCTTATGGATCTTAATTATCTAAAGACGACGGCGAAGCCAGCTCACATTGAATCGCAATATCTCACAATTGGAAATCATCTCATCCCACTTGTGCAGTTCCTGATTCTTGACGTCTCGCAGGTGCATTTGTTTCATTTCTTCAATGATCAGTAGCAGCCCTGCAACTGTAGTCAAGAGAGTGGGTAGAAAACCTTTCTACACTTCCGTAGTAGCAATATGCCCATACTTTTTCCAGATCTTGGTATACATGGGTGCATGGCACTTGGGAATGACAAATCCATCAACCATCTCATTGTCTGGGAAAGTGTTAACCAATGGAGCTTCAAACGAGAGTCTAGATGTCGGGTATTCACAGGCGTGAACACTGTCTTCTGTCTCCACGGATTCTGCAGAATCTTCACATGCTCGATTGCCACTGTCTTCAACCTCGACCACAGTCACGTACTTTCCACTCCTTCTCCTTCTATCATCAACAACGACACGAACATCCGCCTGTGATGAACGGGGAAGTGTTTAATTTCGCCTGAATTAGACATGGTAAAATTTTAATGATTATAAGATTGCTTACAAATGATCCAGTCTCAGGAGGAGCCGACCTATACCGGGCAGGAGTTCTAGCAGTCCGCTTGGGCCTTGAATTGTGAGAAGAAATATTCTTCTGATTATCCTGCAACAAATCATCTTCTACGATCAGTAACCTCAACTGAACGAGATGGAAAAGATGTGCAACTTACCAAGATGGGCGCTTCTACTCCATGTTTCGACTGAAGTCCGTTTTGAGAAGAAGTATTATCAGCAGACATGATATGAGAGGTATGATGATCGAAATTTCTTCTGTGATGAAACTAACTTAGGAATGGAGGAAATATTGGCGCAAGTGATAAACCCTAAATCTACAAAGATATATACAAGATACGGAAGGCAATTATCTCCAATTCAGTTACGAGTTTTACTGAAACCCTAAGCCTTGAACGAGGTCAAACTGGAGATGCGGAAGTAAAATAGTGCACTGGGGACTGACCAAGGTTAATTGTGATCGGAAAGTCACACGGCCCCGTGTACTATACGGCTTATCTTTGGATATTTTCATAAGATGAAGAACCACAAGGGTTAAGGGAGATTAAAATGAGTTCGGCATGAAAAGTGGCTCGGTTTTCTTAATTCAATCAAGAAGAACTTGCATTAAATAAATCTCTCTTCAAAAGGAAGACCTAAATACTTCAATGAAGTTGTTCGAATGAAGACATCTACTACGAAGATTGAGAGTATTCAAATACTAAAAAAGAAAAAAGAGATCGAAAGTAAAGCTACTCGTCAGATCCATCTGAGTTGTCAGATTCGTCATCACTGTCTTTCTTAGAGTTTTCATCACTATCCTTCTCGGAATCCTCTTCTTCGGAATCACTGTCATGACTATTGGTGACGTCTGGATGAGCATAAAAATCATCATCTGAATCTGAATCTTCTTCCGCTTCAGCTGCAATGTTCATGGGACTTTCGAATTCTCTGGCACACTGATCAGGCAAACCCCAGGCGGTTTCTTCTTCGGAAGCATCAACATCAGAATCAGAGGGTACCCCGTCCAAGAATTGGCGTTTTTCCTCAGATCTGTATTTTGCGCCGGATTCGATCCTTTGTGCGCTGACGAGCATCTTTCTCATCGTCTTCGGCTTTTCTTTTCATGAGTTCGGCGAAAGTAACTCTCCTCTCATTCGAGGGTACGCTGGGCTTTGCTCCCTCATCATGAATTACCTTGGCTCTCGACTTAGCCATGGGAGCTTTGGGATCTTCATCAGAACCGGAGGAATAACTACGACTGCTGGAAGCCGGCATTTTCTGAAACCAGGAGCATGGAGTTATCGACATGCAGATAAATTCATCCACAAAATGGTAATTCTTGAATCTTACCTCTTTCAATTTCACTAACAATAGTGGTTGCAATACAAGAGTTAACACACGAAATCAATTCGTTCCTTGAAATCTGCAATAACGAACAAAACTTCATTAGTTCATGGAAAATAATTTTCTCATAAAATCATATACATAATTTTCATAGCGTGAACATTCACACAACTGAACTATGAAATTTACAATAAGACATGACTTCATCATAAATAAGTTGTCTAGTTTGAAGGTTACTCAAAACCCATGTCTTGATTTTATAAATCAATAATTAATGCAATTTGTTCATATAAATTTTCAGAATTTATCTAATAAGAACAAATCCATGTGAATAAAATATGTCATCATGTTTGACATAAAATATGTCACGGCTACATGTAAAAAAAAAAATCTATTTTCCTTCGTATTTGCGTTTTATTAAAAACGAAGGTTTATGCTAGTTTTGAGAAAGCTGACACCTATTGTGATAAAATACTAATTCTCATGAAAGCTCATAAATAAAGTTTTATCATTGGACATAATTTCACATACATAAAAATATATATCTATTTTCCTCGAATGAGCATCGTCTTCTAAAACGGGGTTTATTTCGGTTTTGTGAAAGCTCACATCTATTAAGGTAAAATCTTGGTTCACATGAAAGCTCATACACTAAGTTTTATCACTGGACCTAAGTCCACATATATAAAAAAAATCTCTCATATATCAGGGATTTTTATTAGTTTTCAAAACTAATGATCGAACGAACATACGTTTGATAAAACAAGGGTTTTCTACAAAACTCACATCAACATATACACATGTATAGGATTTTGATATGGTGAAAGCATGAAACACTCATGGAATCATCAAACATCTAAAAAAAAAAAAATTGGACGCACCTGGACGGCGCCGGCCGGAAGTTGGCCGGACGGTGCTAGCTCCGGTCGGACGGACAGTGACGCTCCGGCGAAAATCCTTCCTACTCCTGTCAAGCTCGTACGTGAAGGTGATGAAGAGGATGGTGGTCGTGGGAAGGATAATAAAAAAAAAGAGAATTAATCCCTTTTATACCTAATTTTATTTCCAAAACCTAATTCCATAAGGATTTCCCTTTTGGGCCCGACCCGTGAATCCTAAACCAACCAAGGTTCCACCATCGAACCAGCGGTTCTACACGGTTTTATGTTCACTGGATGACGCTCTATTATTCCACAGAGGTTTCCGCTCAAACCATGGTTTGCTCATTCAGTCGAAATCCGGTAATATCTTATCTTATGACTAAGTTCAATTACTTATTTTTATTTATACCTGGAAAATCACCATTAAATGATGACTGAGGAATATGATTGTTCCTCACTAAGCAGAGGACTTAATGAAGATGGTGGATTTTCAACAAAGGGTAGAATTGTAAAACTATACTCCAAATTCGGCAACCGGATGAGTATTGAGACTCATGTCTCTCATTAAAGCATGAAAGCTCATGTCATAAATCTCTGACTGTGAAGGATGTCTGTCAGAGTACGTGTAGATGTGTAGTCTCTCAGCTGAGGCCACGGCACATCTCATGAATACTGAGCAATTTCAGTAATTACTCCGGATCCGGCAATCGGATGAGTATCGAGACTCATGTCACTGTGCATGAAAGCTCATGCCACCTATGATGGAGAAAGTATCTCAGAGAAGATGAAGATGTGTAGTCTCTCAGCTGAGGCCACGGCGCATCTCATACTGTGTAGAATCGAAAGATTGGGCGGCTCCTAGAAAGCATGTCTGCTAGTATAGAGCGACAACGTCTTCGGGATGTAACCAGATTTTCCCCGACTATGCAAGAGGAATATGACGCTCCAGCAAGTTCATATTGCTCAACCCTCAAATAATTAATGCTCATAGAAAGGAAGCCCTTCTAGTACAGATCCATCAATTAATTATCTTAAATCGTCTGAATATCCAACAATATTCTACGAGCCATCGTCTGAATATCCAGCAATATTCTACGAGTCGTCAATTAATCGCCTGAATATTCAGCAATATTCTACGATTCCTCGCTATATTTCGTTACTTCAATATGTGGTTCTTCCCAGCAGGATTCCACAGGTTAGTAATAAATATTAAACGGAACAGGCATCTGGGCATCGAATAAGCCCTGACAAAATGATGCAAGTGTAATTAGCAGATAATACACAGACCAGCATTCTGAATGCACGAACGAGCATTTTAAAAATACGAACGAACGAGGAACCCATGCAAAATAGGAAGGGAAAATAATAATAATAAAATATTAAACAAAAGCGCCAGGGGACTAGGCTCACCAGCCGGCCAGTCATGTCGTGACTAGTCCCGCGCCCAATTTTATATTTTACCATATTTTTACTATTTTCACGATCTCATGAAAATCCTCTCGTTCGAGCAAATTTCATTCATTTCAAAGAAATTATCTAAATCACATGATTTTATCAAAAAATAATAAAATTAGGGAAAGGTGTCGCGGGACCGAGCACCAGCCGGCCATGTCTTGGCCGTGGCCGGTCCCACACCTCACTTCTCCATTATTTTATTATTTCGCTCAAATTATGAAAATTCCTTGATTTTATGAATTTTCCCTAAAATCATGAAAATTACCTAATTTCATGTATTTTTATCTAAATCACATGATTTTATCAAAAAATAATAAAATTAGGGAAAGGTGTCGCGGGACCGCCGGCCGGCCGGTCATGCCTTGACCGTGGCCGGTCCCACACCTCAGGTCCCATTATTTTATTATTCCTTCTGAAATTATTAAAATTCCTTGATTTTATGAATTTTCCCTAAAATTACCTAATTTCATGTATTTTCTCTAAAATCATGGAAAATATTAAAAAAAAATTAGGAAAACTTGTGGGACCGGGCTCTAGCCGGCCGGCCATGCCCTAGCCGGTCCCACATGCCCATTATTTTATTATTATTTGGTGTTTGGTTTCCTGATTTCATGAAAACTCCTTGATTTCAAGAAAATATCTTGGCTTTCAACAAATCCCTTTGATTTTATGAAAAATTATTTAAAATTATCAAAATTACATAAAATTGGGAAGAGTGCCTTAGGGCCGCGCCCAATGTCCGGTCGGCCATGCCACGGCCACTGCCGGTCCCACACTCCCATTGCCTATTTTATATTTTAATTTGTGTCTCTCATCTCATGGAAGTTCCCTTAAATCAGAGAAAAATACATAAAATCACATAAAACTGGGAAAAGCATGTGGGACCGCGTGTCAGCCGGCCGGCCATGCCCTAGCCGTGGCCGGTCCCACACCTTGTGATTCCTTGTTTATTTATTATTTTCATCATCTCATGTATTTTTGCCGGTTTCAGCAAAACCATGGATTTTGCATATTTTCTCCAAATGTTGCTCAAACGTGCATCAGAAAATATCAAAATTCTCAGGACTGAAGCACGGACACTATGGTGACACGGGCATATCCCCTTGACCGACCAAGGGTGACCCTGAGGCTTGCAAACATCTGGTCCCACATGTTTTAATGATTTTAACCTAATTTGCTCAGTTGCTCATATTAGGTTCGAACTCTTTCCAAACAATTGGAAGTTCGCTCAAACGACCATCAAGAGCCGGTCTCATGACCTCTTGGTCGGCCCCTCATATTTTCTACATCAGGTTTTATGATTTGTTGCTCACACGAGCATTATTTCATTAAATGATTAAACCAGCATTTAATCATTCTTTCACCAATTGGTCCTCAAGAGACTTTGGTATTTTTTTCCTCATTTGAGCATCTGGGCGTTATATGGTGAACCCGTCATCCCATGTAGCCGGTCCCGTGTTGATTTGCAATAAATCATCATTTCGGTAAAATTAGGGTTTTGAATCCAGAGCTCTGCAGAAACTTGATTCTGTGCAGATTCGAACACTCTGATAATTTTATGTTGATTCAATGATTGATATTCATATTTATTTTGCTCGACCCAGCAGTCAGTAACTTAAATTAATATTTTATTTGGTCCAGCTACCAACAATTCATCAAAAGAACAATATTTGCTCGAACCAGCAATATTTATTCAATTAGCAATATTCGCTCAGACTAGCAATATTTGCTCAAATCAAAGAATATTGGTTCAACTACCAATATTCAACAATTTAGCAACACAGTTTTGCTCGTCTTAGGTTATAATGATACCTCGTCTCAGCAGACACATTAAATTCATGAGTTTCGAAACATTTGCTAATCATGTTCAACTCAGCGCTACATGGACTCATCGTCCCATAAAGTCAGCAACTGACTCCACAATTACGAAATTTCAATCGTGTCACATGGGGGGATATTAACTAGGGTTTTGGTCTGGCGGTCTACGGCACGTGTGTTCACCCATGACGAGAATGTGAGCAAGTCGTGCAATCAGTTGGAAGAGTCAGCAAAGTAGTGGGTGGAAAGTTAACCAAGTCTCCGCACGATGAGTAATTGGTTTTAACACGATTTCCCCATTTCCCACTCTCTGATTCCAGCAACTGTCACACTTCATGGGATCATGGTGTTTTCAACTCCGGCATTATAAAATGTCTCTGAATCCTGATTGAAGAAAGGAGGTTTTTTTCGAACGATCGAACAACATTCGCCAAAACGAGCAATTTCTCATCAAAGTTCATACAGACAATCTTTCGTCTACACGAACTCACAGGAATTACTCTCAATTGAGAAAAATTCAATCATTCAGAGAATTTTCACGCTGAATTCACAACACACCTACAATCTCAGATCACCATTGATCTCACGCATTTCCCAGCTTCCCTCCTACAGATCAACCCATCCTCTTTTGTGACCGAATTGACTCTGGAACGACCAGTGTTCTTGGTTTAGGCCGGGGTCTTACAAATTGACCTCTCGAACTTAAAGCACTCCCTTCTTGCAGTGCATCTGTGTGAGGTTCAACATTTCGCTCGGTTCAAGGAGTCTCGACACAGTCGACTCTTCAATTCCGTTAAAACCAGCAAATCGTTTTTCCCCACTCACACATGGACAGTTCGCTCGCTTACGCATCCAGCCAGTCCTTTTACTTCCACGGAATCCTATACAATTCCAGCCAACCTACTTTGTTACCACGACAATGTAGTCTCTTCTGATTACATCTCCTACCAAGAACTGTTGTCGCTCATTTGTTGATACCAGGCAGAGCTTCACCACAGCAGCAATTAATACAAAGATGGAAACATGTAAACCGTACTTGAGGACTGAGGATATACAAAGAATCCCTTCATTGTCAAATCTCAGAAGACACGGTCAACCAAAAGCCATACCCACAACAAGGTCATCTACTCTTCAAGGGTGCAGCGTAATAATATCATCACCTCTCTGTCTAGAAGACGCCTTCAACACTTTACGAGGCCGCGGAGGATCCCAAGCCTGCACTATCCAGAATATTTCATCATGTAATTTCTGAGCATCCCAGTGTCACATCCAGAAGAGTACGATAGGCTTATATCGAATCCCGTGGACGGGGATTCAAGGCGATGTAGTTAAATTAGGTTACGCATGGGGACTACCAGCATAAGATGCTTTCACTCCTCTCAACCAGGTTATTACTGATTTCAACATCATCACTGTCGAGGTTTTACGAGCCGCGAGAATTTCTCAACATGAAGCCGTACATGTGAACCAAAGACTCCAAAAGCACTCCAGAAGGTTACATTAACATATTCATCCATGCCATCATATCAAACCGAAGTATAACTGGGGACTTCTTACCGCATCCCATTCCGTACGATAATCCAAGATTCAGAAGATGGTTCGAAGGATGTAACTTGGAAAAAAGTCCCGGGAGACTTGACAGCAGCACATCGACAATGGAACGTCTCCCTATTTCATCCAGGGGCGCCAGAAGTTTTCGACCGTGCAAGCATTCACAACACATCATCATCACGATCAAAAAGTCCACTGAACAACCTAAGGTCGAGGATGGACCGACGACGCAACCACAATCTCCAAGATTATCCCTGACGTGATCGTTTCCGAGAATATATTTCATCCATCCGTCCCAAGAATACAACGGAGTTTTGGTAAACTTTTGGAATCCACTGGAGAGACACTGCAGACGAAAACACGGATTCAGACGAACAACAGAAAAATAGAAGACGGTCGATACCTCTTTTCATGCGGACAGAGTTTTTAGAGCTTGAAAAGAATGAAGATTCCTTCTTTCTCCATGAACGGGAATAGGTGACTAGCGCGCGACTATGCCACCCCGGGCCCGCAACATCCCTCTTGACTTCTTCCTGATTTTCACTGTCGGGCCGTTTTCACCTCCTAAGCGAGATCGAAACCTAAATATTCCTGAATGGGGAGATAGAGAATTCTGTTTCATGTCCGATAAATGGGCGGACCGTAAAAATATGAGTTTGTACGCGGATTCTACATCGATTCTAGTAAAGGAAGCTAATTAGGGTTTCGGCGTGTCAAACCCTAAACCGCAAGCGCTTCCCTTGCAAACGCTTCCCTTACCAGCGTCATGCCTTGACAAGCGCTTTACAGAGCGTCCCACACCCTTTCCATGCCCGTCAGTGCTAATGGGTCCCCTTCATGCCAAGTCCATGCTAGCAGCTCCGCCTCGCGTTCCAAAGCCTAGCCCTTAAGACACCCAATCATACCGGGATTTGCACAAAGCTACCAGATGAAAGAATTGCGGATGCTACCTACCTCTCGAAAATATTTTTGAATAAGGAAAGAATTCCCTGTTAAAGCCGCGCATGAAGAAAGGCGATTGGTCCCACAAGAGCAAGCCTTGCCACTCTCAAGACATCCGTGCTTTCCTTTCCAGTGCCAGTCTTGCCAACGCTCCACGTCAGATTTTGCAACACTCCGCGCCTTTCATGCTAATCCCATCCAATGCCAACGCTCCGCGCCATCCAGGACGATCCACGCTTTCCATGCTAACGCCTTACCAGTGGACCATGTCAGAGCCTTGCCGACAACCTGCGTTTCCCCTTGCCGCGCTTCCCTTGCCGACGCCATGCTTTGCCAAGCGGCCCACGCCCATTCAAAATCCATTGGTGCTGACAAATCCCTTTCATGCCAAGTCTATGCTAGCAGCTCCGCCTCGCGTCCCAAAGCCTGGACCCAAAGACACCTAGTCATACTGGGATTCGTGCAAAGCTACCAGATGCAAGGATTGCGGATTCTACTTACATCTCGAAAAAGGTCAGACAAATCTCCTCGGCCGCCTTTCACGACTTACTGTCTCAGTTCTATCCTCGTCTGTCATCATCTTATGCTTACCTCGCAACAAGGCCCCTGTTCCAAGCTAAGCAGGGGACTTAATGTTGATGGTGGTTTTTAGACAAGGGGTAAAATCGTAAAACCTTACGCATAGCATGACGTCACCGGTGACGCTAAACACATTTATTAGAACATTTAATGCACTTATGTAAAAATTACCAGGGTATCTTTTTTCAAATGCTAAACTAGGGTTTCGACACACAAAACCCTAAGTCGCACAATCCCTGCGCATCATGGCAACTATGCCAAAACCAAAGCCGCATAATCGCTGCGCATCATGGCAACTATGCCAAAACCAAACCCGCACAATCGCTGCGCATCATGGCAACTATGCCAAAACCAAAGCCGCACAATCATTGTGCATCATGGCAACTATGCCAATACCAAAGCCGCACAATCGCTGCGCATCATGGAAACCATGCCAAAACCAAGCCGCACAATCATTGCACTTCACGGCAACCGTGCCAAATTCGAGTTGCACAATCATTGCGCCACACGCGCCATTGGCACATGCCAAGCGACGCTTCCGACCTAGCATGCCTAGTCGTGCAAATCTAGGGCCAAGCCGCCACACGCGCCATTGGCACATGTCAAGCGACGCTTGCAACCTAGCATGCCAACCCGTGCAAACCTAGGGCCAAGCCGCCACACGCGCCATTGGCACATGCCAAGCGACGCTTGCAACCTAGCATGCCTAGCCGTGCAAACCTAGGGCCAACCCGCCACACGCGCCATTGGCTCATGTCAAGTGACGCTTGTGACCTAGCATGCCAAGCCGTGCAAACCTAGGGCCAATCCGCCACACGCGCCATTGGCACATGCCAAGTGACGCTTGCGACCTAGCATACCAAGGCGTGCAAACCTAGGGCCAAGCCTCCACACGCGCCATTGGCACATGCCAAGCGACGCTTGCGACCTAGCATGCCTAGCCGTGCAAACCTAGGGCCAAGCCGCCACACGCGCCATTGGCTTATGCCAAGCGACGCTTGCAACCTAGCATGCCAAGCCGTGCAAACCTAGGGCCAAGACGCCACACGCGCCATTGGCACATGCCAAGCGACGCTTGCGACCTAGCATGCCAACCCGTGCAAACCTAGGTCCAAGCCGCCACACGCGCCATTGGCACATGCCAAGCGACGCTTGCGACCTAGCATGCCTAGCCGTGCAAACCTAGGCCCAAGACGCCACATGCGCCATTGGCACATGCCAAGCGACGCTTGCAACCTAGCATGCCAAGCCGTGCAAACCTAAGGCCAAGCCGCCACACGCGCCATTGGCACATGCCTAGCGACGCTTGCGACCTAGCATGCGAAGCCGTGCAAACCTAGGGCCAAGCCGCCACACGCGCCATTAGCACATGCCAAGCGACGCTTGCGACCTAGCATGCCAAGACGTGCAAACCCAGGGCCAAGCCGCCACACGCGTCATTGGCACATGCCAAGCGACCCTTGCAACCTAGCATGCCAAGTTGTACAAACCTAAGGCCAAAGCCGCTACGCGCGCCATTGGCACATGCCATGCAACACTTGCATTTTGGCATTGCCACCTGCACCCGATGCGCAACCTACAGCCAATGCATTCCACACAATCCATTGGAAAATGCCATGCAACCTTTTCACTTTGGCATGCCGCGCCTACATCAAAGGCCACGATTCCTCTCAAGATGCAAAATCTCGACCGTCGAAGGTCGCCACTGAGCCGGCACATCTCTCAAGCTCAACTTATCAAACACCAACGACATGCTACACGTTTTCCACGAAAACACTCGAGATATCAATACATGTCACAAACTGGGGGATGCTCTTTAGGGTTTTGGTTTGGCGGTTTACAGTGTGCGGCATACGCAAATGCTCGTTTCAAGACACTGTATTAAGAATAAAACGGTTAGTAAATGCAGGAAGTAATGGTGAAACGGTCTTTCATTATGGAACATCAATTCCATCAAATTCCATCAATACCAGGCATTACCACCTCTTCCCATTTAACTCATTCGTTTCTTTTTCTTACGAGGCCAGAGTACGTTTCACTTAGACTTGTATAAATAGGTCTTACCTATTTCCACCAAGACAATAAGTTTTTGGTCAGGAGAAATACAATACTAAGAAAGGAAACTTTGCTAGCTTTACCCAAAGCTTTCACCTTCTGATACAAGTCAAGTACTACTCTTCCAGAACTGTTCTGGTCTCAACACTCTCTTCGCTTCCCTCCCTAAACCAGCCCTCCTCCTCCTCTTTGTGACCGAAGAAAATCCGGAACGGACATTTCTTGGTTTAGGACGGAGTTGTACAGATTTATCTCTCGAATCTAAAGTACTCCCGTGCAGTACATTTGTTTAGGGTTTAGATTTGTTTCTCACTCACCTCCTCTCAACACAAGAATTTGTGGGATATATGAAAACTCAATTATATTAATTACAAGAGAACCTATAATTAATCTAATCGGAATACAAACAAATAACTAAACTAATCACCGAAGTAATCAATTTAATTATTTTGGGCTCAACATAAGAGATTTTGGAACCCCGACTAAGATTATCATGAAACATGACCATGTTAACCGCACATGTACTCAACATAAGAAGGAAAACTTATGGAGTACAAAACTAAATAACCAAGGATGATTAATTTAGTTCATAACGCTCAACATATAGCATCTTACGGAACAACCAACAAAGCCAAGGTTAATCGACTTAGTTGTAAGGTGATCAACATAAGACACACAATGGAGCCTTCACGGTAAAACATAATAAAATGGATCAATGAAGATCAATATCGTGGATAACATACAAGGATCTATTATATCATTGCATCATTATATGCATAACAACGTAATAGACTTTATTCTTTTCATACAAAAGATTTAATCCTATTTTCCATCAAATACATGATTGCATAGGCATAGATTTTGTATATGTCAAAAGTCCATTCGTCCATTCATCAATACGAATACCAATTCATGGACGACGTTACATTTGACCGCAGTATGAGACCTTCAAGTTCACGGACGCAAACAATACATATCCCATAAAAATATTGCATTATAACAAACCAAGAAAATACTGCAATAACAATCTTTGCCCTTAGAAGGTAGAATCAATCTTTTTCGCACGGGTTTATACCATGAGTGGTTACCAAAAGCGTAAAAAAATATTTCCTTAACAAAGAAGAAAATACAAAGTCATTGACGACTATGCACCATAGTTCACATGAGATGATTGCGAATACTCAAGAATACATAGCAATGTGAACTACTACCCATTATCGAACTTCCTTCTTTGTGATTCACCAACATCACTCTTGTAACAGCCATAAAATAGCTTAGAATATGATTTCTCCAAGAATCCCAGTGCCCAAGTCCAAGAGAATAGAACAAGTGCAACGAAACGGAGCAAACACTGAAAAAACATGAGACGGGAAAAAGACCAATATTAACTCATCCAAATTCAACAATTCTCATCTCCATTTTTAAGGGGATTCAATAACGAAGGGAATGCAAAAATAATGAGGTAAATCCGAGTTCGGACGAAGAAGTTACGGCCCAGACAAGTTTCTCGAATATCGACGTCAAGTATGCATACGGGTTTGCGAACTTAAACCCCTGGATTTTGATTTTAAATGTTGTTATGCATACTTGGTATGTGTACCATGTAGTCCAAACATCCCGAACTCATGTTTTCAAACCTAAACATTTAAGAACCTTAAACAAAGATCAAATTAGGTAGAAATGAACGATAATCAAGGTACATGGATCATTATAAGTATTCAAACAATTAATAAAAACATAAAACTTTCTCAAGTTTATAGACATACCTTTTTAGAAAATTCCAATTGAATTCTACCGCCTTACCGAACATAATCTGTGTGCCCCAATTCTTGTGCTTCCCTCACCGTATACAAAGCAGGGCATTCCTTGGTGAGGATGCACTTCCAACACAATCAAGTTGCGTTGGGGTGAACAAAGTCTTGCTCACCACAAGTGACTTTTGGATTATCATGAAGGAGATTGCTTTTAGAACCTTTCACATCCAAATCCATCTTCCCAAAGAACTCTTTAAGTTTCAGCATCATGGATACTGCTTTCTCCATAGTCATGGAACTTTCTGGGAGATCATTCCTTTACATACTCAAAACATTATTGACTTTCTTTGGTATCCACTTTTGAGTGCGTTTAGGAATGACCAAGACCTTCTTCCCATTACTCTCTTCAATATTTTCCGAAAGAGAATTGGATTGACTATTCTTTTGCAAGTTAGTCTTTCTCCAATTGGGAGCATCAGATCTTGTCTTCGTCTTTACGAAGTTATCCTTTTGATAACCATTAAAATTGTGAAAAGGCTTCGTATGACGTTTATAGGCAAATCTGGGATTATCACAGCACTGATTCCTTTGCCTAAAGGTTGGACGTTTACAACCCGTAATGTCAAGAGTGTTAGCCTTAACATATGATCCCGGTTTAATAACTTCTTTTGACACCCAAACAAGAATATCATGAAGTTTTTCATTCCTTATACGAAAACGACATCTCTTTTCAAGGTGACATTTGTTTCCACAATAATGACAAATATAAGGAACATTCTTACCCGGATTCATGTGTGCTGGTTTTGGAGGTTGATATACTTTGCTCTTTCTAACCTTAACTTCCGGTGAAGGTATATCACTTTTACCATCAGTGGAAACCTTTTGTCGAGAAGAATCACTAGCCTTGACAAATTTTACCTCTTTGCTAGTACTTGGAGCATATATTCCCTTATAGCCCAATCCTCGTGTATCACGATGATTTTTACTTGCTCCTAGAATAGTGGTTAATTTGCTTGAACTAGTATTGAACTTTTTCAAGTCATCTTCCAACGACTTAATTTTATCAAGAGCAACAAATAAATCAGCCTCAAGGCGTTTTTCTCGAGTGAGATAAGCGCTTTCTCTGTCGTCAAAACTTGTTTGCTGGGAGTTAAACCTTGCTTCAGATTCTGCAAATTTCTCTTCCAACAAAAAGTACTTTTGATAAAGATTATCACATTCAAGTGACTTCATACGTAGGTTTTCCTCATAATCCTCAAGGATCGATTCGGTAGAACGATTCGAAAAATAAACACCTGCGTAACATCTTCTCAATTTCTTGTTTTCTCGACAGAGAGGAGTCAGAAGAGGTGAGACATGAGAAGTTGTAATCATCTTCATCTTCCACGAATCCAAAAACTTAACATACTCTGAGACTTCCTCATCAACATCTCTATCAATATCTGAATCACCTTCATCAGAAAGTTCATCCAACTCTTCTTCTAGGAGAGTTTCCCAATCAACAGTTTTTACAGCAAGAGAATGTTTGGAAATTTACTTAGATGTGACAGTTCTCTCAGGTGAATCCAAGCTTTTAGAATCATCTGGTAATTTCTGAACTGGTACGTTATTATAGATAGACTCGTCTATAATCAGATCGCTACAAACACAGACTGATGAGGTCTTAACGTGTTTGCCTCCTCTGATACCAATTGAAAAAGCGGGGGTCTAACAACACCACCCAATATTTCGCTTAGCAATTTGTATGGACTAACTCCGAAATACTTTGCTAGAGAATCAACTAGACAGTCAGACTCAATCTAGATAAAAAGTATCTCAAAGAGTTATTATCTCAATCTCTCGATTTGATTTCTAATCAAGCTAGAATCAATAACGAGTCTTTATCAAAGAGATATAACTTGGACGGTAACAAAGACCAATGTCCAAGGATCAATCAACTACAATCAACAACCAAAAGTTGGATTAGAGAAGTTGATGATCACGAACGCACAACCTGTATTATTTCTATTATATAAAATATAATGCGGAAAAGAAATAACACATACACCAGAAGTTTTGTTGACGAGGAAACCGAAAATGCAGAAAAACCCCGGGACCTAGTCCAGATTGAATACACATTGTATTAAGCCGCTACAGACACTAGCCTACTCCAAGCTAACTTCAGACTGATCTATAGTTTAACCCCTACCAATCTCCCACTGATACAAGGTACAGTTGTACTCCTACGCCTATGATCTCAGCAGGACACTGCGTACTTGATTCCCTTTGCTGATCTCACCCACAACAAAGAGTTGATGCAACCCAAAATCACAGACTTGATAATAAACGAATCTGTGTCACACAGAAAAGTCTATCAAAAGGATAAATTTGTCTCCCACAGATAAACCCTAGGTTTTGTTCCGTCTTTAGATATAAAATCAAGGTAACAGGAGCCAATTGATAATCCGGACTTATATTCCCGAAGAACAGCCTAGATTAATCAATCACCTCTCTACAATCCTTCCTGACTACACAAGAAGATTGTTGAGGAATCAAAAACAGTGAGACGAAGATGTTTGTGACTTCTTTATCTTGCCTATCGGAGAACTCTCACGATCTCAAGCCAATCAATCGATTGTACTCGTACGATAGAAGATGCAAGATCAGATCACACAACTACGATAAAAGTAGTATCGGTCTGGCTTCACAATCCCAATGAAGTCTTTAAGTCGTTAACTCGAGTTTAGAGTAGAAAATCAAGAGTTAAAGGAGATCGACTCCAGCGAGAGCACTAGTAGCACACAGACGTGTGGGGATTAGGTTTGCTCAATGCTGGAAGTCTCCTTTATATAACCTTCAAATCAGGGTTTTGCCTTAGTTACAAAGCAAACTCTATTCACCGTTAGATGAAAACCCGATTTAGATTCAAGCCAATATCTCTCAACCGTTAGATCGAAAGACATAGCTTGTCACACACACTTGGGTAAACATTTACTAGGTTTGAGAAAAACCATTCCCAAACGAGTACACGTATGTTGGTTCAACATGATAACCCAAAAGGTCAACCATATGAGCATCTCATATTAATCATGTTCTTCTTCACCATAACTAGTTCAATTGACTCAAATGAACTAGTTAAGAGTTGTTCAATTGCTATGAGATCTTATGTAACTACACAAGACACAATTGAAACAAAGATGATTCGATTCGATTAGAATCGGCTCATGAATATTATAGCCACGGTTTGCATAAAGCATTCCTTAATAATTAATGTTTCATGTTCAGAGCACATCTTTAGATCATAACCTCTTAAGCTCACAAACAAGTTCGCAGACTTAAGTTGATCGGTTGAGTTTTCCAAATTCAGCAGAAATTCTCAGGTCGAGAACTTCCGACAGTTCGCGGACTGAGTTCACGGACTTAGCACACAAACGAGTTTTGGAAATCCCAGCAGAAATTCTCGGTCAAGAACTTCCGTCAGTTCACGGACTGAGTCTGCGGACTGGGTTCGCGGACTTGGCAAGCCAATTCCACAATCCTACCGATTTCTCTAGATCAATAAAGTTCGAAAACTTCGGTTCAAGGAATACATGGTTATATAATCTAAACTCTCATTTCAATCATTGAAACATTCTCAGAGGGCGATATTCAGTCGTGAAGAACAACAGACCTTTCTCGTCAGAGCAATTTCCAAAGTGATTGAAACTTTCATGACTTTCGTCACTAGGTGAAGATAAACCTGATCAAAGCGAAACGCTTTACCAACACAAAATTTCGATTAAAAGATAAGCAATGAATACTCAGCTCGAAATATCAAGTGTATATGATATAGTCTATATAGCATACGACTTTTGTCTCATAAGAAGTAGGAGAAGAATAGATAGACTTTCGAGTGATAGATAAGTTCAAGTCTTCACATACCTTTTTGTTAATCAAGTTCCACGGTTCCTTGGTGTAGATCTTCGTCGTTGCCGTTGAATCAGCATGAAGTCCTTGAGCTCAACTACACTTTTCCTATCCTAGTCCGAGACTTAGCTAATAGGCTAGAAATCAAGACTTTATATTTTTGATCACTAACATTGACAAACATGCTTGATATAGCAACGCATGCGAGGTTGACCGAGCTATGCTCTAACAATCTCCCCCTTTGTCAATTTTAGTGACAAAACTATTAATACATATGGAATACAAAAAAGATAAACTTTAATGACTCCTATTCCATAGTCCAATCTTCAACATTCCTTGAAATCTTCGTCCTTCCAAGTACTCCAATGATCCCAAAGGTTGTAAGTTTATTATCACCGTTGTTGAAGATCCATAGCTATAATAATGAGAGAAATCGAGATTCTCGGTCATTATTATACAATGTCATAGTATTATTATGAACATCAAAGTCCAATTGCATCACGACTTTAACAATAATACTATGGTGATATGTATCACCCCCCCTTAGTCAATACTCCATCTCGATCATGGAAACCACTCCCCCTTACACAATGATCCGAAAACCATATGTATTTTTAGTGTGACATACAATATTTCTCCCCCTTTTTGTCAATAAAATTGGCAAAGGTACAAGAACGGGTTCATAATGAAATTTCCACAAGAGACATTTCATGACCAAAAGAAAGACAACATATCATCTTAATTTAGATGCAATCTTATAGCCGAAGCTAACAACATTCATCAAGGAGTTTTAAGACGCAAGATAACCCCTATAAAATTCCACAACCGCACTCCCCGCAAGATATTACCATTAAGCACAAGTTCAAAAGAACTCTCCCCCATTTGATGTCATTCCCAAAGTAACAACAAGAGCAACCTTAATTTCAAAAGAAAAGAAGGATTTTTATTTGGACACCAAAAACCATGTGAATGATTTTTTATATCCAAAACTCAACCAAAATACTCACAAGTAAACCCATGAATATTCTAATTGGAATGCGCAATTAAATCAAAACCACAAAAGTGATCAATTTAATTGAAAGTGCTCAACATAAGTAAACTCACGGAGCAACAGGCTACGACTAAGTTAATCATATGGAGGTGACTAACTTAACCGTTCAAGTACTCAACATAAGGAAAACCTTACGGAATACGTGACTACATTAACCAAGAGAACATGATAGTGCAGCCATTCATATACTCAACACAAGAAATTGTGGAATATATGAAAACTCAATTATATTAATTACAAGAGAACCTATAATTAATCTAATCAGAATACAAACAAATAACCAAACTATTCACCGAGGTAATCAATTTAATTATTTTGGGCTCAACATAAGAGATTATGGAACCCCGACTAAGTTTATCATGAAACATGACCATCTAACCGCACATGTACTCAACATAAGAACGAAAACTTATGGAGTACAAAACTAAATAACCAAGGATGATTAATTTAGTTCATAACGCTCAACATATAGCATCTTACGGAACAACCAACAAAGCCAAGGTTAATCGACTTAGTTGTAAGGTGCTCAACATAAGACACACAATGGAGCCTTCACGGTAAAACATAATCAAATGGATCAGATCAATACCGTGGATAACATACAAGGATCTATTCTATCTTTGCATCATTATATGCATAACAAGGTAATAGACTTTATCCTTGTCATACAAAAGATTTAATCCTATTTTCCATCAAATACATGATTGCATAGGCATAGATTTTATATATGTCAAAAGTCCATTCGTCCTTTCATCAATACGAATACCAATTCATGGACGACTTTACTTTTGACCGCAATATGGGACCTTCAAGTTCACGGACGCAAACAATACATATCCCATAAAAATATTGCAATTTAACAAACCAAGAAAATACTGCAATAACAATCTTTGCCCTTAGAAGGTAGAATCAATCTTTTTCGCACGGATTTATACCAATAGTGGTTACCAAAAGCGTATAAAAATATTTCCTTAACAAAGAAGAAAATACAAAGTCATTGACGACTATGCACCATAGTTCACATGAGATGATTGCGAATACTCAAGAATACATAGCAATGTGAACTACTACCCATTATCGAACTTCTTTCTTTGTGATTAACCAACATCACTCTTATAACAGCCACAAAATAGCTTAGAATAGGATTTCTCCAAGAATCCCAGTGCCCAAGTCCAAGAGAATAGAACAAGTGAAACGAAACGGAGAAAACACTAAAAAACAAGAGATAGGACAAAGACCAATATTAACTCATCCAAATTCAACAATTCTCATCTACATTTTGAAGGGGATTCAATAAGGAAGAGAATGTAAAAAGAATGAGGTAAATCCGAGTTTTTACGAAGAAGTTACGGCCCAAACAAGTTTCTCGAATATCGACGTCAAGTATGCATACGGGTTTGCGAACTTAAACCCCTGGATTTCTATTTTAAATGTTGTTATGCATACTTGGTATGTGTACCATGTAGTCCAAACATCCCGAACTCATGTTTTCAAACCTAAACATTTAAGAACCTTAAACACAGATCAAATTAGGTAGAAATGAACGATAATCAAGGTACATGGATCATTATAAGTATTCAAACAAGTAATAAAAACATAAAACTTGCTCAAGTTTATAGACATAACTTTTTAGAAAAGTCCAATTGAATTCTACCGCCTTACCGAACATAATATGTGTGCCCCAATTCTTGTGCTTCCCTCACCGTATACAAAGCAGGGCATTCCTTGGTGAGGATGCACTTCCAACACAATCAAGTTGCGTTGGGGTGAACAAAGTCTTGCTCACCACAAGTGACTTTTGGATTATCATGAAGGAGATTGCTTTTAGAACCTTTCACATCTAAATCCATCTTCCCAAAGAACTCTTTAAGTTCCAGCATCATGGATACTGCTTTCTCCATAGTCATGGAACTTTCTGGGAGATCATTCCATTTAATACTCAAAACATTATTGACTTTCTTTGGTATCCACTTTTGAGTGCGTTTAGGAATGACCGAGACCTTCTTCCCATTACTATCTTCAATATTTTCCGTAAGAGAATTGTATTGACTATTCTTTTGCAAGTTAGTATTTCTCCAATTGGGAGCATCAGATCTTGTCTTCGTCTTTACGAAGTTATCCTTTCGATAACCATTACAATTATGAAAAGGCGTTATATGACGTTTATAGGAAAATCTAGGATTATCACAGCACTGATTCCTTTGCCTAAAGGTTGGACGTTTACAACCCGTAATGTCAAGAGTGTTAGCCTTAACATATGATCCCGGTTTAATAACTTCTTTTGACACCCAAACAAGAATATCATGAAGTTTTTCATTCCTTATACGAAAACGACATCTCCTTTCCAGGTGACCTTTGTTTCCACAATAATGACAAATATATGGAACATTCTTACCCGGATTCATGTGTGCTGGTTTTGGAGGTTGATATACTTTGCTCTTTCGAACCTTAACTGTCGGTGAAGGTATTTCACTTTTACCATCAGTGGAAACCTTTTGTTGAGAAGAATCAGTAGCCTTGACAAATTACCTCTTTGCTAGTTATTGGAGCATCTATTCCCTTACAGCCTAATCCTCGTGTATCACGATGATTTTTACTTGCTTCTAGCATAATGGTTAATTTGCTTGAACTAGTATTGAACTTTTTCAAGTAATCTTCCAACGTCTTGATTTTATCAAGAGTAGCAGCTAAATCAGCCTCAAGGCGTTTTTCTTGAGTGAGGTAAGCGTTTTTTCTGTCGTCAAAACTTGTTTGCTGGGAGTTAAACCTTGCTTCAGATTCTGCAAATTTCTCTTCCAACAAAAAGTACTTTTGATAAATATTATCACATTCAAGTGACTTCATACGTAGGTTTTCCTCATAATCCTCGAGGATCGATTCGGTAGAACGATTCGAAAAATAAACACCTGCGTAACATCTTCTCAATTTCTTGTTTTCTCGACAGAGAGGAGTCAGAAGAGGTGAGACATGAGAAGTTGTAATCATCTTCATCTTCCACGAATCCAAAAACTTAACATACTCTGAGACTTCCTCATCAACATCTCTATCAATATCTGAATCACCTTCATCAGAAAGTTCATCCAACTCTTCTTCTAGGAGAGTTTCCCAATCAACAGTTTTTACATCAAGAGAATGTTTGGATATTTACTTAGATGTGACAGTTCTCTCAGGTGAATCCAAGCTTTTAGAATCATCAGGTAATTTCTGAACTGGTACGTTATTATAGATAGACTCGTCTATAATCAGATCGCTACAAACACAGACTGATGAGGTCTTAACGTGTTTGCCTCCTCTGATACCAATTGAAAAAGCGGGGGTCTAACAACACCACCCAATATTTCGCTTAGCAATTTGTATGGACTAACTCCGAAATACTTTGCTAGAGAATCAACTAGAAAGTCAGACTCAATCTAGATAAAAAGTATCTCAAAGAGTTATTATCTCAATCTCTCGATTTGATTTCTACTCAAGCTAGAATCAATAGCGAGTCTTTATCAAAGAGATATAACTTGGACGGTAACAAAGACCAATGTACAAGGATCAATCAACTACAATCAACAAGAGACATTTCATGACCAAAAGAAAGACAACATATCATCTTAATTTAGATGCAATCTTATAGCCGAAGCTAACAACATTCATCAAGGAGTTTTAAGACGCAACATAAACCCTATAAAATTCCACAGCCGCACTCCCCGCAAGATATTACCATTAAGCACAAGTTCAAAATAACTCTCCCCCATTTGATGTCATTCCCAAAGGAAGAACAAGAGCGACCTTAATTTCAAAAGAAAAGAAGGATTTTTATTTGGACACCAAAAACCATGTGAATGATTTTTTATATCCAAAACTCAACCAAAATACTCACAAGTAAACCCATGAATATTCTAATTGGAATGCGCAATTAAATCAAAACCACAAAAGTGATCAATTTAATTGAAAGTGCTCAACATAAGTAAACTCACAGAGCAACAGGCTACGACTAAGTTAATCATATGGAGGTGTCTAACTTAACCGTTCAAGTACTCAACATAAGGAAAACCTTACGGAATACGTGACTACATTAACCAAGAGAACATGATAGTGTAGCCGTTCATATACTCAACACAAGAACTTGTGGAATATATGAAAACTCAATTATATTAATTACAAGAGAACCTATAATTAATCTAATCGGAATACAAACAAATAACCAAACTAATCACCGAGGTAATCAATTTAATTATTTTGGGCTCAACATAAGAGATTATGGAACCCCGACTAAAATTATCATGAAACATGACCATCTAACCACACATGTACTCAACATAAGAAGGAAAACTTATGGAGTATAAAACTAAATAACCAAGGATGATTAATTTAGTTCATAACGCTCAACATATAGCATCTTACGGAACAACCAACAAAGCCAAGGTTAATCGACTTAGCTGTAAGGTGCTCAACATAAGACACACAATGGAGCCTTCACGGTAAAACATAATAAAATGGATCAATGAAGATCAATACCGTGGATAACATACAAGGATCTATTTTATCTTTGCATCATTATATGCATAACAACGTAATAGACTTTATCCTTGTCATACAAAAGATTTAATCCTATTTTCCATCAAATACATGATTGCATAGGCATAGCTTTTGTATATGTCAAAAGTACATTCGTCTTTTCATCAATACGAATACCATAAGTATTGATAGTTTTGTCACTAAAATTGACAAAGGGGGATATTGTTAGAGCACTGCTCGGTCAAACTCGCATGCGTTGCTATCTCAAGCATGTTTGTCAATATTAGTGGTCAAAACTATAAGTCTTGATTTCTAGTCTACTATAGCTAAGTCTTGGACTAGGATAGAAAGTGTAGTTGAGATCAAGAAATCCATGGAAATCATCATACAAGACGAAGAACTACTCAAGGAACTGGTGGAACTTCATCGACTAAAAGGTATGTGGAGACTTGAACTTATCTCTCACTCAAAAGTATATCTACTTTATCTCCTATTTGAGACAAAAGGCGTTTTGCTATATAGACTTTTATTATACACATTTACTATTTCGAGCCGAGTTATTTCGCTTATCTATTTCTCGAAATACGTGTTGGTATGCTTTCGCTTTGGCCAAGTTCATCTTTACCTAGTGACGAAAGTCATGTTATGTTCAATCACTTTGAAAATGGCTTTGACGAAAAATGGTTTGTGAATAACAAATATATAAATTCCTCTAAGAACGTTTCAATGATTGAAATGAGAGTTTAGATTATATATAACCATTGTTGGATATAAATATTATGATTGATATACCAGACTTATATTCCCGAAGAACATCCTAGAAATATCAATCACCTCACAACAATCTTAATCGTATGGTAACGAAACAAGATATTGTGGAATCACAAACGATGAGACGAAGATGTTTGTGATTACTTTTTATCTTGCCTATCGGAGAATAAATCTCGAGCCAATCTTAAAGAAGATAGTACTCAATCACGATAGAAACAAAAAGATCAAATCACACAACTACAGAGAAAATAGTTGGCTCTGGCTTCACAATCCCAATGAAGTCTTTCAGTCGTTAACCTACAGGGTTTTGTTAAAATCCTAAGGTTAAAGGAGAACCGACTCTAGTCGCAACTAGTATCACACAGGAGGTGTGGGAATTTGGTTTCCTAGTTGCTAGAGTTCTCCTTTATATAGTCTTCAACTTAGGGTTTGCAATCAATGCTACCTTGGTAACAAAGCATTCAATATTCACCGTCAGATGAAAACCTTATTAGACTCAAGCTAATATATTTCAACCGTTAGATCGAACTTAGCTTGTTACATACAAATGAAATGTACCTTCATTTAGGTTTGAGTAACCGTACCTAAATGTGTACACCTTGTTGGCTCAACAATAGTTAACCGAAGTTAGCCATATCAACATTTTCATATCAACCTCATTCATCTTAACCATAACTAGTTCAAATGACTCAAATGAAACTAGTTCTAGAGTTGTTCAATTGTTTATATTCTCATAGAAGTATACAAGATACAATTGAAGCAAAATTGATTTTGATTCACATGAATCAAGTAATGAACATCATAGCCACAGTTTGCAGAAGATTGCATTCCTTAATATATAAATGTATTAGTTCATGAACAAACCGATTTTAGAACATCATCTACTTAGGTATCCGTACGGGTATGCGTACCCAAGCAACCGGACCAAGTTTGAGTTTCGCCAGTACGAAAAATGGTATACCATCCGAACTCAACAGAAATTCCCGTACCTGAACCTTACGCCAGTACGCGTACCGGTTTGCATACCAGGTTCCCAGACTTTCTCAAAATCAAGTACGCATACGAGTATGCATACCATGGTTCCCAGACATGGATTACATATGGAAGCATGCGTACTATGCTTAAAATCCAATTGTTCTAAACTCTCATTTCAATCATTGAAATATTCTCGAAAGACATAAATAACTGTCTCACACAAACTATTAGCTTCAAAGCAATTTTCAAGTGATTGAATGATCAATACGAAACATTCCAAGTCTACATCAAATGACTGTCTCACACAAATCATGTAAGATGTTACCAGGAGATTTTCACATGATCATATTTTGACTTTCGTCAAGAATATAAGATGAACTTGGTTAAAGCGAAAGCTTACCAACACATATTTCGAGGAATATGTAAGCGAGTTAAACGCAGCTCGAAATATCAAATGTGTATAAATGAAGTCTATATAGCTAAACGACTTTTGTCTCAAATAGGAGATAGAGTAGATAAACTTTTGAGTGATAGATGAGTTCAAGTCTCCACATACCTTTTGTTGATGAAGTTCCACAAGCTCCCATTAGTAGTTCTTCGTCTTCAATGAATGAACGTCGTGAAGTCTAATACTCAACTACATTTTCTATCCTAATCCGAGACTTAGCTATAAGTAGACTAGAAATCAAGACTTATAGTTTTGACAACTAAACTTGACAACAAGCTTGAGATAGCAACACTTGCGAGTTCGACCGAGCAGTGCTCTAACAATCTATGTAATTACAGTGTTATTATTTTACGATTGATTTGATTGAATAATGGTTGTTGAAACCTTGATTTCACCTGGTTTGTTTATGCTTGAGAATCTTCTCTTATGATATAAGATTCACTCAAACTAGATCGAAGTATCGACAGGATCTTTAAAAATTTTGTTATATCTAAATACATCTTGTGATAATCCATTGTTAACAGACTCCGTTCTGCGCATGATTGATCACAAGAGATTCAAGTGGTGTTGTGCAGGTTATTGAAGATAAAAGAAGATTTGAAGACGAAGAAGATTTCTTATTAGTTTTCGTATCTTGTGAATTATGTGCATAAACCTTGATCGGCTGGGATGCAACTAGAATCGGATTTATTCGATTGATTAGTTGCGTGAGATCGGAATTCTTAATATTTCTCTTTGAGATTTATATTAATTGAGTGCGAATCTATACTTGACTATTTCGGTAGGAAAAGTTAGATTGATTTAACCATACAAAGGAGTTTATTAGATTAAACGGAAGAGGCTTTGTCAACGACTCATCTAAATTTTGTAGCAAGATTGAGTGGTTACCAAAAATATACTTCCTTTGATGTTTGGAATACAATCCAAATGACTTCGTATTCACGTGCGTGACTCTAGAAGTCGAAGGCGCAGGGATACTAGGGGAACTAAGTAGCTAGGGGTAGTCTGCTTGGTCTCAACTATACGAAGTTGGTATTATATTTTGTATAGCGGCTTAACTGTGAGAGTATTCAAAAAGGGGCTACGTCCCGGGGTTCTTCTGCATTTGCGGTTTCCTAGTTCACAAAATCTTGTTGTGTATTTTACTTTGATTTCCGTATTATAATTGTTTATTACAATAAAGTGAAATACACATATACGTTAACTCTGTAATACTTGACAGTGATCCTATAGAGTCTGGTTATTACCGAACCTATTATCAAGTAACACACTTTGTTGTAGTATTGTATCTATCTCATATCCATAGAAAATCACACGAAGTGTGAACAGAATTACCGTATTGTCTCGACTCTGTCCATAGACGATCACATTCGATAGAGGACTTATAGGTTGATAAATAAAAAATTGTGGTGTATTTGGGTACCCTCGTCTTTTTAAGATGAATGGGAAACTAGGTTTTCGAAAGAATCTAACGGTCACATGTAAAGAAAACTCATCTTGAACCATTGATTAGTTACGGGTTGCTTTTTAATTTTAACGTGAATGTATCTTCCCATCATGTGAGAAATTGACAAAGTAAACAACACTTTACTAATTTGACGCGTCCTAACAGTTTTCTTAAAGGTATGGGCATTTAATTAATATCGAAAAAAACGGGATTAGTTTATTAATTGGCTTTCCCCACATGGAATTTTGATGGGTGTCGTAGGCTCAACAAATTAATAATCTTATTTCCACACAATTAACTGGTAATATAATGGAAGTAAGGATTGTTCCTATGAAGAGCAGTGAGTTTTAGTTGTCAAAGTGTCACAAAGGGGGGTTTTGTTTTAGACTGTGAGCAAAGTAAATAATCAAAGCAAATAAAGTTGTATAGTAATCAACATAGAGAGATATGATCGAGGAATCCTTCTTCGTATATAAACCGTCAATGAGTTAATATATTCATTTATTCGTCATTAATCATAGATTATCACTAACCGTAAAAAAGCAGCTAGAACAGTGCTATTCTCAAAAGTCCTTTGGTCACTGGGTACCGAAGCGCTCGAATACCACATTCTATTTATCCAAACCACCAAGTAGTAGAGCACTCAAGGTGTAGCTTGATCAAATGCTTTATGTTTTGTGACTTAGGTTAATCCTAGTAGTTAGACTCTTAGCGCAAGGTCCACTTTCTAGTGTTGTTTCTACACGTGATTGCTCCACAGAATCCCTCTGCAAGGTTTCACGTTTTCTACTTGTGTAGGGGTTATTCAACAATTACGGATATCTTAATCCTTTACTAGCTTTAGATTAATCAATAAACTGATTTAGTTGGCCACCTAGAACAATCAATCAATCATAATATTTATTCTCAGTAGAAACAAACAATAATCATATGAAGAAATCAAAATAGATTCATATATTAAATCAAATCAAGTTTACAACTTAGAATTCATCCTCAATCAATAGGTGTTTAGCTACTCATGGATGTAGAAACATTCATGATATACATATGAGAAAAGTAAAGAGATAATGTTACGATTGAGAATCGCTCCGTGTGTTGTTTCTCCTCTCCAAGCTTTACAATTTCGTGATCCCTTCATGATCTTTCATTCATGGCCTAATACCTCTCTTTATAGGTTTACATTGCTTGGCCTTCACGTATTTAGTTCGGTTCAAGAACCCGACCCAAAAATATGAAATAACGACCCCAAACGTGACCTTAAGCCTTCCAAGGTATGCATACACGTTTTCCTACTTTCTAATTATGCGTACCCGTAAGCATACTACAAAATCCAGCAGAAATTTTCGGAATTAAAGTATGCATACCCGTTTGCATACTTTATTGTCTTTGGTATTCGATAAAAAGCTTGTTTTGGCCACAACTTCTTCGTCCGAACTCGGAATGACCTCATTCTTTTTGAATTCTTTTACTATTTCAATTATATTCAAGATGGTGATGAGAAATACTTAATTTGAATGAATTAATCTCGGTCTTTGGCCCTTCTCTTGATTTTGAGTGTTTTTCTCCTTTTCGTCGCACTTCTTGCACTTTTCTTGGACTTAGGCACTTGGAATACTTCTTTTCCTAGCTCTTTTCAGCATTTTGTAGCTCCTTTTTGGATGATTCACCTATTAGAGACAAACAAGAGAAAGCAAGAGTAATAATACGAAAATATGCAAGAATAATAGCTAAAACAAGTATGGAATGAACACTAAAATCATATGAATTATGCACTTATCGAATCCCCCCACACTTAGCTTTTGCTAGTCCTCGATCGAACTAAATAAAACTAATACTAAATACAACAACTCCGTGTCATTGAGAAAACGGTTACACTAGCATGTATAACAAGCCTTTAAACCCCTAGGTGTCCCTATTGGACCAGTTATAGTCTCGTGAGGGTTTACAAGAGGTATACCCAAAAAACCCACTTCAATCTCTCGCCTTGGAAGAATCACTAAGGATAGACACAAAGTAATACCTAAATGATTAGCTTTCATAAGTTCTTTAGCTGCAAACATCCCACAGACATTCAAATCATCACGCATTAGCAATTACTTACGTGTGACATTCAACATGATTGCAAAACTCTACTAAGATAGTCATCGTACTTGTTGCAACGTTTGTCACAACACTCGCATATTGAAATCACATGGATTGATAAGAAAGTGGAAATAGAAAAGTGAAGTGTGCAAATGTTGACTAAAGTGAAAGATGTTACCCACAATACTTGTATGAATGTCGTCAAAGGATTCTTATTTGTAGCGCAATAGTTGAGAAAACCACCCATTTAACTTGACCACATGATTAGATACTCTAAGCGCATGTTTCCTTTCAGCAAGTATGTGATAGTTGCCTTGGATCTTGCGTTCCACGCTTGTTTAGGCGATGGAGACAGGGACAACGTTTCACACATACTGCTATCCAAGCGTCAAGAACCTCATCAATAGTCTTTTTGACTTGCTATATAATGATGATATGGTTTTTATTTTCATCGACTACATGATTAGATACTCTAAGAGCATGTTCATTTTCAGCAAATACGTGATAGTTGCCTTGGATCCTGCTTTCCACGCTTGTTTAGGCGACGGAGACAGGGACAACTTTTCACACGTATTGCTATCCAAGTGTCGATAAATGAAGAGGAGCCTTATATATATTCTTTTTTTCCCCTTTTTCCGGTTCACTCTTTCTGAGTGCAAGACAATTTTCTATGGGGTTTTTATATACTCAACCAATGATTACCTTGCTACAACATCCACGGTAGTATCAGGATCCCACCAAATCATTTTAGAGAAACATATAACTGCAAAAATAAAAAGAAAGTGATTCAGTGGTGATAATTGCGAGGATGACTCTTTCAAACGACTACCATAGCTGAGTTTCGCATTTAATTATGAACATATATATTTAAGGATTTTAGAATGATAAAGTGGAACTCAATCCATAGCTGTAAGAACTATTTCAACCTAAAAAGGTTTAGTGTGTCATCCTAAATAGCTCATAATCAACTCCAAAAGATGAAGTCTCAAGAATGCAAGAAATCAAAGAGTATTATATATTTTTATTTTTTTTATAAATGCAACCAAACATGCTTAACTACTCCCCCACACTTAAACTTAACATTGTTCTCAATGTTCAAAACCGAAAATTCTGATTTCTGACATAACATCTCTGAAAAACTCAAAAACTGTACCAATGGGCAGGGAACTAGCAAAAACATTCTAAACGAAAGTTGTTCTCCTATGTCATAAGGTAACAAAAGGGAACAATATTTCGATAAATGGTCTGACTTTCACTGCTTCCGGACTGACAGTCATGCAATCTGAAATAGTTCTGGAAAAATTTCGAAACTCAAATGTCCAGGCCTATCACTCACACTAAACAGACTCCAAATTCAGATTTTGTTTTTGGAAAAGAAAGGTGAGTCTGTCCTCTTTAAAAGTTGGGGTCAACCACTCAAATCGGACTCCGTATGAAGTCTCGAGAGCTATTTTCGTGACAACTGTGCAGTCAGAATTTTCTGACGAGAATTCGTCAAAACTTTCATTATAGATATAGGACTTGTAAAATCTAAGATGGGAATGCAAGATATGATATGCAAACTAATAAAACTAAAAATAAAAGGGATAGAGATACAAAACTGATAGGTTGCCTCCCATGTAGCGCTTAGTTTAATGTCCTCAGCCCGACTTGGCATCCCAATTATGCTACTCCTCCAGAGGGAGTGAATCTTGAAGTTCAATTACGTCTACCTTCTTTGTAGGAAAATTTTCGTAATATGGATTCAATCTGTGGCCGCTGACTTTAAAAATTTTCCCCGTAGTGAGACTAGTAACCTCAACTGCACCATAAGGAAAAACATTAGTAAGAACCAACGGTCCACCCCATCGGGACCTTAGCTTTCCAGGAAATAACTTAAGACGAGAATTAAATAAAAGAACTTTTTGACCCACAGCAAAACTCTTCCGAGAAATCATCTTGTCATGGAAAAGCTTCGTCTTTTCCTTATATATACGAGAACTCTCGTACGCATCATTACGTATCTCCTCTAGCTCGTTAAGTTGTAACTTCCTTTGTTTCCCAGCATTGTCATAATCCATGTTACACATCTTTATCGCCCAATAAGCCTGGTGTTCAATTTCAACCGGAAGATGACAAGCTTTTCCATAAACCAACTGATATAAAGACATACCAATCGGTGTTTTGTACGCCGTTCTATACACCCAAAATGCATCGTTAATACTAACTCCAATCTTTACGTGTAGTGTTTACGGTTTTCTTAAGAATGGATTTAATCTCTCGGTTCGAGATTTCAGCTTGCCCACTATTTTGTGGGTGATACAACCTTGTGTGTTATGTTGTACTTCTTGAGTAGAGCATGGAAGAATTTCTGAAAATGTGAACCTCTGTCACTGATAACCACTCTTGGTGTACCATGTCTAGAAAAGATATATTCCTCCAAAAACTCACAAAAAACTTGAGAACCATTAGTAGGGGTGGCTTTAGCTTCCACCCATTTTGAAACATAATCCACAGCAAGAAGTATATAAAATTTCCATTAGAATTGACAAAAGGACCCATAAAATAAATTCCCCACACATCAAATACTTCAACACCAAGAATTGGTGTGAGTGGCATTTGATTTCGAGCACCTAGATTGCCGGTTCTTTGACATATATCACAATATTTGCATCCTCAAATAGGATATGCCAATATAATCCACTTTCAAGTACTTTGAAAGCGGTACGTTTAGAACCAAAGTGACCACCACATGCATAAGTATGACAAAAAGTAATGATATATTGAAATTCAGAATTAGGTACGCACATGCGGATGATTTGATCAGAACCGAATTTCTATAAGTAGGGCTCATCCCATACATACTGCTTGGTTATTTTCTTAAGCTTAAGATTTTGAAAATTAGACATCGTACTAGGTACTTGTCTAGTTACCAAGTAGTTCACTGTATCCGCATACCAAGGTGTTGAATCTTCAATTGAGAAAAGTTGTTCGTCTGCAAAACAATCTTGTAAAGGAAGTTCTTCTTCGGAAACAACAAGTCTACTAAGATGATCAGCAACAGTATTTTCAACACCTCTTTTATCCTTGATTTCATAATCAAACTTTTCCAATAGTAGTATCCACCGTATAATTCTTGGCTTAGCATCTTTCTTCTTTAATAGGTATCTAAGTGCTACATGATCCGAATACACAACAACTTTTGAACCCACCAAATAGGATCTAAATTTTTCTACTGCAAACACTATAGCCAAAAATTCTTTCTCGGTGGTAGAGTAGTTGATTTGTGCATCATTTAGGGTCCTAAATGCATAATAAATCACATGAGACGGCTTGTCTACTCTTTGACCCAAAATGGGTCCAACTGCATAGTCACTTGCATCACACATTAATTCAAATGTCAAACTCCAATCTGGTGACTTGATAATTGGTGCAGTTGTCAACAACTCTTTTAACCTATCAAAGGCATCCTTGCACTCCTTGTTGAAGTAAAAAATAACCTCTTTTTGCAACAATTTTCACATCAGCATTGAGATTTTGGAGAAATCCTTGATAAACCGCCTGTAAAAACCTGCATGACCAAGAAAAGAACGAATTTCCCTCACCGAAGTAGGATATTGTAAGTTTCTTATTAAGTCTATCTTTGCTTTGTCAATTTCAAGCCCTCGAGAGGGCACAATGTGACCAAGCACTATGCCATGGTTTACAATAAAATAGCATTTCTCCCAATTAAGAACAAGATTAGTGTCTATGCATCTTTTAAGCACAAGTTCAAGATTTTGTAAACAAATATCAAATGAATCACCATAAACACTAAAATCATCCATAAATACCTCAATTATGTGTTCCACGTAGTCAGAAAATATACCGTCCATACATCTCTGAAAAGTGGCAGGCGCATTGCAAAGACCAAACGCCATCTGTCTATAGGCAAATGTACCAAAAGGACAAGTGAAAGTAGTCTTCTCTTGATCTTCTGGTGCAATAACAATCTGATTGTACCCCGAATAATAGTCCAAAAAGCACTAATGTGAATGTCCCGCTAACCTCTCTAACATATGATCAATGAAAGGCAAGGGAAAGTGAACCTTTCGAGTTGTGGCATTAAGCTTTTTGTAGTCTATGCACACTCTCCGTCCAGTTTGAATTCTTGTAGGAACAAGTTCATCATCTTGATTTCTAACAACAGTGACACCTGATTTCTTAGGCACCACTTGAACTGGGCTAACCCATTTGCTGTCAGAAATTGGGTAAATCACCCTCACACTTAGCAATTTGAGGATATCTTTATTCACGACCTCCATCATTGGGGGGTTAAGCCTACGCTGAGCATCACGTACATGCTTAAAATCATCTTCCATTAGGATTATATGCATGCATATGGATGGACTAATGCCTTTGATATCAGCAATTGTCCAACCAATAGCCGTTTTGTGCTCTTTCAGAACCTTGAGTAGACGTTCTTCTTGTATTGGGGTGAGGTTCTTTGCAATGATCACCGAAATTTCTTCTTTATCACCCAAGTACGCGTACTTTAAGTGGTTTGGAAGCGTCTTCAATTCTAGTTTCGGTGCCTGCACAATAGAAGGTAATGGAACCTCATTAGTTACGGGTAAAGAAATATAAGAAATATTACCCGATTTTGCTTCTTGTAGTGTTCTTAAAGCACCACAAATATCCACCATTTCTTTGTCTAATTCAACGTCCAGGTTCGTCTGTCCATGAATATCCAAAGAAATGTTGTTGCGTAACACAATTCCAAGTTCATCTTCTTTGTTCAACTCAAACATTTGTTGTGCTAACGAACCAATAACATCAATAGAGAAAGCCGAGTGAACATCACTAGGATAGCGCATGGTTTCAAAGATATTGAACTGTATGATCTCCTTATCAAATTCCATAGTGAGTGCACCAGTATCAACATCAATCTTCGTCTTTGCAGTTTTCATAAACGGTCTCCCAAGAAGTAACGAAGTAGATGAACAATTATCTCCATTGTGCATATCCACAATGTAGAAATCAACCGGAAAGATCAACTAATTCACTTGAACTAACACATCCTCTACGACTCCCTTAGGATATATATTGGACTTGTTAGACAATTGAATAGTGATCTTTGCCTCTTTTAAAGGTCCAAGATTCAAAGAATCATAAACATCGGCTGCCATAACACTTATGGAAGCTCCTAAATCAAGCAAAGAACGCTCGAATCTTCGGTTACCAATGGTAACGGGTACCGTGAAACCGCCAGGATCTTCACACTTTGTAGGCATCTTCTTAAGTAACATAGCTGTAGCACTTTCGCCCACTTGAGTGATATCATTAGCAATCAACTTATCCTTCCTTGTACACAAATCCTTCAAAACCTTGGCGTACCTGGGCAAGGTTCTGATCGCCTCAATAAATGGAATGTTGATGTGTATCTTGCTGAAAATGTTCATGATCTCCTTGTCTTGAGCTTGCTTCTTCGACTTGGCAAAACGACTAGGGAAAGGAGGTGGTATGGTAAAAGTGGGAACCGTGTCCTTAGGTTGTCTGTTTGAGGTTGGCTTTTCCTTTGGGACGGTTTCCTCCTCTACTTCCTATTCGATGTCGTTACTAGGTACGCGTACTGCCCCTGTATCCAGAGTTGAGTCTTCTATTTGTCTTTCGCTCCTTAATGTAACCGCATTAACGTGCTCTCTTGGATTCACGAACGATTGAGATGGTAACTTTGTTGATGCTTGTGCTTCCAACTTACCCACTGTTGTAGCCAATTGCCCCATTTGAGTTTGCAATTCTTTAATATCCGCATCATTCTTTTGTTGATTCTGTTGAAACATATATGTGAGACCTTGCATCATGGTGATCGTTTTCTCTGAAGTGTCCTCCTTCGGAGCTTGAGGTTGTGGTCGGAATTGTTGCTGGAAACCACCTTGTCTCGCATATGGATTAGGAGCTGCAGCTTGCTTATTTGCATAACTAAAATTTGGATGATCTTTGCAACCAGGATTATAAGTATTTGAGTATGGATCATACCTTTTCCTTTGATTAGGAAATATAACATTCACCTCGGCATCATCGTCATATGTAGGAATAACTGCAGAAGCTATCCGTTCAACCATCTTTTCCACACTACCCATTTGTTGCTCAATATGCGAAGAATCTCCCATTTCACTAACTCTTCTAACCACCGATGAATCTCTAGTATAAAATTGTTGCGTATTTACAGCCATGCTCTCGATCAAACTAGTAGCCTCCTCGATGGTTTTATTAGCCAATGCATCACTGCTAGCCGCATCAATCAAATGTCTCTCATGCAGTAGTAACCCCTCATACAAGTGTGTGATGATAAGTTGTGGTGGTATCTGATGGTGTGGATAACTCGCCAATAATCTCTTGTACCTCTCCCAATAGTCGTACAAAGATTGTCCAGAGATTTGTTCAATGCTACTGGTTTCCTTACGAATAGCTGCAGCTTTAGAAGCATGAAAATACTTCTTTAAAAATAGTTTTTTCATTCTGGTCCATGTGGTAATACTTCCGGAAGAGAGATAATATAACCATGATTTTGTTTGATCCTCTAGTGAGAATGGAAAAGCTTGTAGAAAAGTTGTAGCATCATTATCATCGCCCTTTTTCATACTTCTTACTCTATTTTGAAACTGCTGCAGGTGTCGATTAGGATCTTCACCCGGTAGTCCCTTGAACTTTGGAACCTAATGAAGAAAATTTGACTTAAGCTTCACTGTGTCATTCAGAGTAATACACAGTGGTTGAGAATCCAAAGATGAGGATGTTAGGTCTCTCAACGTCTTCCTCTCCGGAGGTGGAGGTGGTGCTCCGTCTACCATCTCTTCTGAAGAAGGTTCTTGTTGCCACTGCTGACGTGCTTGAAGTACTTGTAGCGCCCCAAAAGCTAGCAGCTGACTAAACCAAGAGATTAACTAAATAAAGAGGCACTAAGGAACTAAATTTTATACTTAAGCAATCAATTAAAAATCTACCACAAAACTTAACCCAAAAACTATCCTCGCTCTGAAATATATAAATACAAGAACTCCTCTCAAATGATACATATATACTTGTGAGTTAATTTACAAACAGAAATATAAATACGAAAATAAATATAGCGGAAGCTAACTAACTAACGTATCAACTTCTCGAAGCTTTATTGTCACGTGCACAACTTGATCTGTCTCTGAAACTGAAAATGGGAATTGGGTGAGCACATCATCCCTAAAAGGGGTGCCCAGTAGAAATAACAATATAACTTTCAAGTAACCATTGATATGACTCGGAAAACAATCTATGTTTTCTCAAATATTAAAAGACAACCAACTCACTGAATTAAACAACATGTATATGGAACTAACTCCTTCTTTATTTCTGTGGTGACATTTACACACCGGATTGGTGAAAATTACACACCAACCATTATTTCTGTGGTGACATTTACACACCATAATACTGGTGACAATGACACACCTAGGTAGTCTATGGGTGAATGTACACACCCGTAATATTGGTGACAATTACACACCTAGATATTCTGGGTGACAATTACACACCCAAATGTGCATGAAAATATAAATGAAGGAGCGTATCCTATATACCACATAAGGAAATTCTTATTTCCCATATCAACTCATAAAGACGAACAAAGCATTAAAGATCCTTTCCAAGCAATGGAATGATTAAAAGAAATAACAGAACTTTCGTAATTCAAAATTAAACAATGCACTCCTTTCCCAACAATGAAAAGATTATCAGAATCAACATAACTATCAGAACTTAAATTAAATAATGCATGGAAAGCATAGCCAATAATGCATGTGTTTGATAAACGTAAACTTTTGTAAAAGAAAACAACAATGGTCACAGAAGAGTTAAAAGTAAATTCCCACCTCTTTTGATGACAAGCCACGCCCACCTCGAGATCCACGATCCATTGGTTCATCCTATGAATCGATCGTTGTTAATATAGACTAACTATTAATCACATAAGAACTCTAAGAATTTAACCAGAATGGCTCACACAAGAATCATACAAGTCTATTTAATTGTTCCAAGCCCATTTATAGTTCTGTATTATCTATCTTTAGCATATATAAGGTCTACTAATCCAATTAGTTCTATAGTTCAATAACTAAGTCTTATGAACATCTACAACTTTGTAGAAGGAATCAAAGGCTAAATCAGACCATAAGGGTCCAATACATCAAAATAGGAAACCAACCATAAGCCCAAGCCCAACAAATCATCTCCTTAAACTAAAACCTGGTCCATCTAGTTCAACTGACGGTTAATAACAGTCAACGTCCAGTCTAACATGGTCAACTAACAGTCACGTCAATAGTCAAGTCAAAGTTCTGGTCAAATGGTCAAGGTCCACGAAGTCAAACCGATTCAACTCAGGCTAACAGAGTTTAACTCAACCCAGTCAGATATTCTGAGTCAGCTGACTGGGATGACTAAAGGTAAAGCTAGGCCAAAGCACAGGTTAAAAAACCTAATGCATGACAATCCTAGTTATTCTACCTGCAACCATTACAACAATTAACTTTCCAAACAAACTTCATAATCAAATTACAATTACAACTATAGTCTACTTGCAGTTTAGCAGTTCCAAACTTTACAGCAAACACTAACAGCAATCAACACCAAACTTTAGCTTTTCCTCATTTTACCAATTCAAGCACACATATTATTCTAAGCATTACAACACCTCTTACTTCAGTTGCATTACATAACACAGACAACCACCTGCAACTCCACTTCAATCATAACAACCCCAACTTCATGTCATCTGTAATTGCATACTCAGAACACAACCCAATTGCAAGTGCAATAGTCTAAGCACCAACAACCATTCCACTACTGCACATTCCTATAATTCCTACATCCATCAAAGCTCAGCTACCGTTCTTTCAGAACTACCATTCTTTGCTTTTGTAACATCATTCATCTTAATTCCTAATTACAGATTCACTCATACATATTCACATACACCCATTCAAAACAACAATCACAAATCTCAACTAACAATAATTCCCTGCAACACCAGTTATAAGCAAACAACATCTTCCTCCTCAACATGTATATGGAACCTAAAATTTTTACTTTTAGTGATTAAAATTTATCTCACACCCTAACCCAGTTCTAAACTAATCTAGTTCACCAACTGGAACTGGGTATTTCTATCTTTTCTCATATAAGATCTAATGGTGAGCTCTGATACCAACTTTGTAGCGCCCCAAAAGCTAGAAGTTGACTAAACCAAGAGATTAACTAAATAAAAAGGCACTAAGGAACTAAATTTTATACTTAAGAAATCAATTAAAAATCTACTACAAAACTTAACCCAAAAACTATCCTCGCTCTGAAATATATAAATACAAGAACTCCTCTCAAATGATACATATATACTTGTGAGTTAATTTACAAACAGAAATATAAATACGAAAATAAATATAGAGGAAGCTAACTAACTGATGTATCAACTTCTCGAAGCTTTATCGTCACATGCACAACTTGATCTGTCTCTGAAACTGAAAGTGGGAAATGGGTGAGCACATCATCCCTAAAAGGGTGCCAAGTGGAAATAACAATATGACTTTCAAGTAACCATTGACATGACTCGGAAAACAATCTATGTTTTCCCAAATATTAAAAGACAACCAACTCACTGAATTTAACAACATGTATATGGAACTAACTCCTTCTTTATTTCTGTGGTGACATTTACACACCGGATTGGTGACAATTACACACCAATTATTATTTCTGTGGTGACATTTACACACCATAATACTGGTGACAATCACACACCTAGGTAGTCTGTGGGTGAATGTACACACCCGTAATATTGGTGATAATTACACACCTAGATATTCTGGGTGACAATTACACACCCAAATGTGCATGAAAATATAAATGAAGGAGCGTATCCTATATACCACATAAGGAAATTCTTATTTCCCATATCAACTCATAAAGACGAACAAATAATTAAAGATCCTTTTCAAGCAATGGAAAGATTAAAAGAAATAACAGAACTTTCGTAATTCAAAGTTAAACAATGCACTCCTTTCCCAACAATGGAAAGATTATCAGAATCAACATAACTATCGGAACTTAAATTAAACAATGCATGGAAAGCATAACCAATAATGCATGAGCTTGATAAACGTAAACTTTTGTAAAAGAAAACAACAATGGTCACAGAAGAGTTAAAAGTAAATTCCCACCTCTTTTGATGACAAGCCACACCTACCTCGAGATCCAAGATCCATTGGTTCATCCTTCGAATCGATCGTTGTTAATATAGACTAACTGTTAATCACACAAGAACTCTAAGAATTTAACCAGAATGGCTCACACAAGAATCATACAAGTCTATCTAATTGTTCTAAGCCCATTTATAGTTCTATATTATCTATCTTTAGCATATCTAAGGTCTACTAATCCAATTAGATTGATTCTATAGTTCAATAACTAAGTCTAATGAACATCCACAACTTTGTAGAAGGAATCAAAGGCTAAATCATACCATAAGGGTCCAACACATCAAAATAGGAAACCAACCATAAGCCCAAGCCCAACAGATCATCTCCTTAAACTAAGACCTGGTCCATCTAGGTCAACTGACGGTCAGTAACAGTGAACGTCCAGTCTAACATGGTCAACTAACCGTCACGTCAATAGTCAAGTCAAAGTCCTGGTCAAATGACCAAGGTCCACTGAGTCAAACCGATTCAACTCAGGCTAACAGAGTTTAACTTGACTCAGTCAGATATTCTGAGTTAGCTAACTGGGATGACTAAAGGTAAAACTAGGCCAAAGCACAGGCTAAAAAACCTAATGCATGACAATCCTAGTTATTCTACCTGCAACCATTACAACAATTAACTTTCCAAACAAACTTCATAATCAAATTACAATTACAACTATAGTCTACCTGCAGTTCAGCAGTTCCAAGCTTTACAACAAACACTAACATCAATCAACACCAAACTTTAGCTTTTCCTCATTTTATCAATTCAAGCACACATACTAATCTCAGCATTACAACACGCCTTACTTCAGTTGCATTACATAACACAGACAACCACCTTGAACTCCACTTCAATCATAACAACCCCAACTTCATGTCATCTGTAATTGCATACTCAGAAAACAACCCAATTGCAAGTGCAATAGTCTAAACGCCAACAACCATTCCACTACTGCACATTCCACAATTCCTACAACCATCACAGCTCAGCTACCGTTCTTTCAGAACTACCATTCTTTGCTTCTGTAACATCATTCATCTTAATTCCTAATTATAGATTCACTCATACATATTCACATACACCCATTCAAAACAACAATCACAAATCTCAACTTACAATAATTTCATGAAAAAGCGGGGGTACAACAACCACACCCAACAATTCGATTAGCAATCTGTATGGACAAACTCTAATATACTTTCTAGAGAATCAACTAGACAGTCATACTCAATCTAGAGAAAAGTATATCAAAGAGTTTATATCTCAATCTGTCGATTTGATCTGTACTCAAGCAAATAGAAATCTGCGAGTCTTTATCAAAGAGAGATAACTTGGATGGTACAAAATACCAATATCCAAGTGTCAATCAATTTAAATCAACAACGAAAAGGTCGGATATTCTAATTGATTGAACAACGCACAACCTGTGATATTTCAATTATATAAACAAATATAATGCAGAAAAAACACAGACACCAGAATTTTATTAACGAGGAAATCGCAAATGCAGAAAAACCCTGGGACCTAGTCCAGATTGAACACACACTATATTAAGCCGCTACAGACACTAGCCTACTCCAAATTAACTTTGGTCTGGACTGTAGTTGAACCCCAATCAATCTCACACTGATCCAAGGTACAGTTATGCTCCTACGCCTCTGATCCCAGCAGGATGCTACGTACTTGATTCCCTTAGCTGATCTCACCCACAACTAAGATTTGCTACGACCCAAAGTCGAAGACTTTAATAAACAAATCTGTATCACACAGAAAAGTCTACGGTAATAGATAAATCCGTCTCCCACGAATATACCTATGAGTTTTTGTTCCGTCTTTTGATAAATTAAGGTGAACAAGAACCAATCAATAACCCGGACTTATATTCCCGAAGAACAACCTAGTATTATTGATCACCTCACAATAATCTTAATCGACGCAGCAAAAAAAGATATTGCGGAATCACAAACGATGAGACGAAGATGTTTGTGATATCTTGCCTATCGGATATATAAAATCTCAAGCCAATTATTTCAATTGTACTCGCAACGATAGAAACAACAAGATCAGATCACACAACTACGATAAAAGTAGTATCGATCTGGCTTCACAATCCCAATGAAGTATTTAAGCCGTTAACCTGGTTTAGAAGAAGAAAATAAAGGTTAAAGGAGAATTGACTCTAGTTTAGCACAACTAGTATCACACAGAATGTGTGGGGATTAGGTTTCCCAGTTGCTAGAGTTCTTTGTTATATAGTCTTTCAAATCAGGGTTTGCAATCAATGTTAGCTTGGTAACAAAGCATTCAATATTCACCGTTAGATGAAATCTTGATTAGATTCAAGCTAATATTTCTCAACAGTTAGAACGAAAACTTAGCTTGTTACACACAAATGAAATGTCCAATTTTGGGTTTATGAACCGTACCCAAACATTAACATGTGTTGGTTCAACAATAGTTAAACAATGGTTATCCATATGATCACTTTCATATCAACCATATTCTTCTTCACCATAACTAGTTCAAATGATTCAAATGAACTAGTTAGAGAGTTGTTCAATTGCAAGGAAATCTTATGTAACTACACAAGAAACAATCGAAGCAAAATCGGTTTGATTCACTCGAATCGGTTCATGAACTTTATAGCCACGGTTTGCGAAATCATTCCTTGGTTTATTTAAATTTGAGTTCAAGAACAACCGGTTTTAGACATAAACACTCAAGTTCGCGGACTGGATTCGCGGACTTTAGATCATGGAAGGAGTACACAAACTCCAAAATAAATTCTCGGGTTTGAGAACTTCGCCAGTTCGCGGACTTGGCTCACGCCACTTCCATTTCTCTTGATCAACAAAGTTCGCAAACTTTGGTTCAAGGAATAAGGACTTATACATATATGTGTTTCCACAACAATGCTAACATCCTACCAATGGTTTGTAATCTAAACTCTCATTTCAATTATTTGAAACATTCTCAGAGAACGTTATATAGCCGTTATTCACAGACCATTTTTCGTCAGAGCAATTTCCAAAGTGATTGAAACATTACATGACTTTCGTCACTAGGCAAAGATGAATTTGGCTAAAGCGAAAGCTTACCAACACACATTTCGAGAAATAGATAGACGAGATAAACTCGGCTCGAAATAGCAAATGTGTATAATGAAAGTCTATACCAAAACGACTTTTGTCTCAAGAGTAGGAGATAGAGTAAATAGACTTTTGAGTGATAGATAAGTCCAAGTCTCCACATACCTTTTAGTCGATGAAGATCCACCAGTTCCTTGTAGTCCTTCGTCTTGTATGATGATTTCCATGGAGTCTTGAGCTCAACTACACTTTCTATCCTAGTCCATGACCTTTAGATATATAGGCTAGAAATCAAGACTTATAGTTTTGATCACTAACATTGACAAACATGCTTGAGATAGAAACGCATGCGAGTTCGACCGAGAAATGCTCTAACAATCTCCCCCTTTGTCAATTTTAGTGACAAAACTATTAATACTAAATAAATAAATTAACTTTTGTAGCTCCTATTCCACATGCCTAATCTTCAACATTACTCGAAATCTTCGTCACTTCCAAGTACTCCAATGATCCAAAAGGTCGTAAGTTTAGTATCATCGTTGTTGAAAATCCGTATCTATAACAACAAGAAAACAATAGTTCTCAATCATTGTTATACAGTGTCATAGTATCACTACAAAGCGTCAAAGTTCAATTGTATCACAACTTCAACAACAATACTATGGTGATATGTATCACTCCCCTTAGTCAATACTCCATCTCACATGGAAACCACTCCCCCTTACATAATGATCCGAAAACCATATGTATTTGTAGTGTGAACTACATATTAATTCTCCCCCTTTTTGTCAATAAAATTGGCAAAGGTACAAGAACGGGATCCTAATGAAATTTCCGAAAGAGACATTTCATGACCAAAAGAAAGAAACACAATCATCTTATTTAGATGAAATCATAAAGCCGAAGCTAAATGCATTCATCAAGGAGTTTAAAGATACAAGATAACCCTCATAAAATTCCATAGCCGCACTCCCCACAAACATATGGTAATTAAGCGTAAGTTCAAAAAGAACTCTCCCCCATAATATGTCATTCCCTAAAGAACAACAAGAAAGAAAATAAGGATTTCTTTGGACATAACAAATCACATAAAAGTATGAATTTGAATCCAAAATATTCAATCAAATTAACCACAAGAGAACCCATGATTAATTCAATTGAAATACACAACCAAACTAATCACAAAGAGTAATCAATTTAATTGGTCATACTCGCATAAGAGAATTTATGTAGCAATGACTAAGTTAATCATGAAATAATCAACCTAGTCAAGAACGCTCAAACATAAGAAAACTTATGGAGTCATAACTAAATAACCAAACAAGATGATTAATTTAGTTTAAAAATACTCGACATAAAGTACCTTACGGAACAACAACAAAGCTAATCACAAAATAATCAACTTGGTTGTTATAATGCTCAACATAAGACACATTACGGAGTCTCACAGTAATACATAAAATATGGATCCGGGAAGATCAATTACTGCGGAATACACAAGGATTCATTCTATTTTCCATCACGATTTACACAATGACAACCAATAGACATAATCCTTGAAAACAAAAGATTTTAACCTATCTTCCATCAATAATTGAAAATATAGGCTTAACTTTTATATTTGTCAAAAGTCCATTCATTCCTTTATCAATATAAGAATATCGACTTACGAAAGACTTTACTTTTGACAAGTTATGGGACAATCATAGTTCACGGACGCAAACACACAGATCCCATAAACAATTTGCAATATATAAAACCATAAAGATTAATACTGCAAAAATCATCTTCAAACAAGTTTATACTTTAAACCAATAAATCTAAAAACATGAAGATGAAAACGTTGGACATAGCTATGTGTAATCACAATAATGGCTAATCCAAACTCTAGTTATTCTTCTAACAAAACAAGAAAATAGAAGATTTACTAGGCAAATAAAGGAAAAAAATCAAAGTTCGTTAAGAACCTCATATCTTTCAATGAATCCATCAAAGAAGGTATCACTGATTTCCTTTATTCTCTTCACTGTGGACACACCATGTTCATGAGTTAGAACACTAACTTTGCGATCAACAACTCGAGCAAGCTGTCTAGCCTTGGCGCATTCCATGATGAGCTTCTTTTGATTCCGTATCAGAGTATTCTGATTGGCAAGGATTCTAGTCTGACCGTCTAGGAGTTGGTTTATTTGCAATTGAAGATTTGCAAACTCGACCTTTGAATCATTCTGAAAACGAGATAAATCCTTGACGGAATCATCAATCCAGGAGTTGTGATTATTTCTTTCAAGCACCTTCTTAAGAACCAGTTCTTGGATTGATTCACATCCTTGAGCGTCTTCCTCCATGTCAAGATGCACAATCTCTCGATATTTTGCAGAGTTCTCCATATAATTTTTGTTAGGGATGGAAAGACACAATATAAAGAAATATATATGTGTATGTAAACAGGAGAAGGAAACTCTTATTTTGGAAACCCTATGAACTCACAAGTAGACGCGAACGTTTGTGGACCGGTGATAGAAAAAGACAAAGAAAAAGAAACTCAAACTGAAATAATATACAACATACTTGAGTGTTTCTCAATAAATTTCCTTGCACCTCTCAAGTTAGAAACAAGGAAAGGAATACCTGAAGTCAGGTGGTAGAGTGGAAATTAATCCCACTGTGATCATTGAGAAGGGAGTTGTATATATCATCTGACAATTTGATCTTCGTATTCTTCGCCTTTCTTCGGTTGTATTTCATCCCAGAAGAGTAGGACACGATGTGTTTATCATATCCGTCAGAAGGCTTTTTCTGAGGACTAAATCTAGGACCTCTTGCAACTGGTTCAAGAGGATCAGAACAGATAGGATTCCATTTTTTAGACTTAGATTTACCAGAAACAGTCTTATAAACAGAGGGAATACTTTCATCGGTAGCACAAGAATTTATACCACTAGAATGCATTTGAACCCTGTGATGATTTCTAGGAAAGAGATCGTATTTATAAGGCTTCTGGTTTTCTGTAGGCATGTGATTCATTGCAGCAGTCAACTGACTATTTGTTCCATTGACAGCGGAAAGAAGAAAATTATGAAGTTTAGAAATTTGTTTCCTCCTGGAAAAACAATGGATAGCATAGTGATTCTTTTTTCCACAGAAAGTACAGGTTCGTGGAGGAGAAGCAACAAACGGCACCTGTTTAGACTTCATAGCCATATGAGGAGATTGTAAGTTACGTAAACTTTTCTCGACACAATCTTCTTCCGGAGAACATTTCGTTCCGTACTGTAACTCATGAGAATTAGTTTGTACAAAATAATTTCTCCTTAAGACAGAGTTTTCCTTTTCCAAGGATTTGCACTGTCCATGGGCTAGAATAAGAGATGCTTCTAGTTTCTCTTTCTCAACACGAAGTCTGTTAAGATCTGATGAATGAGTCTTGATCAAGTGTTTCTCTTTAATTGAATCTTCCTTAACTATATCCTCAAGAACACTAATCTTTTCACGCTGTAAGTAGTTTCTTGGAGAAGTTTATCAATATTCTTAGAGAAGGACTCAATGATGCTATAGAGTTCGTGTTCTCGATCAAGAGACTTTTCAAATTCATCAATGAGCTGATCATGATCCTGAAAATCAATGAGCTGATCATGATCCTGCAAATCAATGATCTCAGTAGAATTTTTTGAAATTCTGGTGGGCTTCATTTCAGCTTTTGCCATAGTGCCCAATGTCTCATCAGAAAGAGATATGTCATCAAAAGATGGAACAATCTTCTTACCTCGGGATTCGGAAGAATCAGCTAAGGAGTAATCCTTTGAGGTATTCCCAAGACATTTTGCATAGTTAAAAGCTTTAGAAGACATCTTGGTATGCGTAGAAGAGATTATGTCCTCAGACTCAGATTGCCATAAACACAGACTTATAAGGTCTTGAACGTGTTTGCCTGCTCTGATACCAATTGAAAAAGCGGGGGTACAACAACCACACCCAACAATTCGATTATCAATCTGTATCGACAATCTCTAATATACTTTCTAGAGAATCAACTAGACAGTCAGACTCAATCTAGAGAAAAGTATATCAAAGAGTTTATATCTAAATCTCTCGATTTGATCTTTACTCAAGCAAATAGAAATCTGCGAGACTTTATCAAAGAGAGATAACTTGGATGGTACCAAAGACCAATATCCAAGTGTCAATCAATTTAAATCAACAACCAAAAGGTCGAATATTCTAATTGATTGAACAACGCACAACATATGATATTTCAATTATATAAACAAATATAATGCGGAATAGAAATAACATAGACACCAGAATTTTGTTAACAAGGAAACCGCAAATGGAGAAAAACCTCGGGACCTAGTCAAGATTGAACACACACTGTATTAAGCCGCTACAGACACTAGCCTACTCCAAACTAACTTCGGTCCGGACTGTAGTTAAACCCCAATCAATCTCACACTGATCCAAGGTACAGTTATGCTCCTACGCCTCTGATCCCAGCAGAATGTTACGTACTTGATTCCCTTAGCTGATCTCACCCACAACTAAGAGTTGCTACGATCCAAAGTTGAAGACTTTAATAAACAAATCTGTATCACACAAAAAAGTCTACGGTAATAGATAAATCCGTCTCCCACGAATATACCTATGAGTTTTTGTTCCGTTTTTTCATAAATCAAGGTGAACAAGAACCAATCAATAACCCGGACTTATATTCCCGAAGAACAGCCTAGTATTATTGATCACCTCACAATAATCTTAATCGAACGCAGAGAAAAAAGATATTGCGGAATCACAAACGATGAGACGAAGATGTTTGTGATTTCTTTTCTATCTTGCCTATCGGAGATATAAAATCTCAAGCCAATTATTTCAATTGTACTCGTAACGATAGAATCAGCAAGATCAGATCACACAACTACGATAAAAGTAGTATCGGTCTAGCTTCACAATCCCAATGTTTAAGTCGTTAACCTGGTTTAGAAGAAGAAACCAAAGGTTAAAGGAGAATCGACCCTAGCTTAGCACAACTAGTATCACACAGAATGTGTGGGGATTAGGTTTCCCAGTTGCTAGAGTTCTCCCTTATATAGTCTTTCAAATCAGGGTTTGCAATCAATGTTAGGTTGGTAAAAAAGCATTCAATATTCACCTTTAGATGAAAACCTGATTAGATTCAAGCTAATATTTCTCAGCCATTGGATCGAAAACTTAGCTTGTTACACACAAATGAAATGTCCAATTTTGGATTTATGAACCGTACCCAAACATTAACATTTGTTGGTTCAACAATAGTTAACCAATGGTTAGCCATATGATCACTTTCATATCAACCATATTCTTCTTCACCATAACTAGTTCAAATGACTCAAATGAACTAGTTAGAGAGTTCTTCAATTGCAAGGAAATCGTATGTAACTACACAAGACACAATCGAAGCAAAATCGGTTTGATTCACTCGAATCGGTTCATGAACTTTATAGCCACGGTTTGCAAAAGCATTCCTTAGTTTATTTAAATATGAGTTCAAGAACAACCGGTTTTAGATATAAGCACTCAAGTTCGCGGACTGGGTTCGCGGACTTAAGCTCATGGAAGGAGTACACAAACTCCAACAGAAATTCTCGGGTTTGAGAACTTCGCCAGTTCGCGGACTTGGCTCACGCCACTTCCATTTCTCTTGATCAACAAAGTTCGCAAACTTTGGTTCAAGGAATAAGGACTTATGCATATATGTGTTTCCACAACAATGCTTACATCTTACCAATGGTTATGTAATCTAAACTCTCATTTCAATCATTTGAAACATTCTCAGAGAACGTTATATAGCCGTTATTCATAGACCATTTTTTGTCAGAGAAATTTCCAAAGTTATTGAAACATTACATGACTTTCGTCACTAGGCAAAGATGAATTTGGCTAAAGCGAAAGCTTACCAACACACATTTAGAGAAATAGATATACGAGATAAACTCGGCTCGAAACAAAAAATGTGTATAATGAAAGTCTATACCAAAACGACTTTTGTCTCAAGAGTAGGAGATAGAGTAAATATACTTTTGAGTGATAGATAAGTTCAAGTCTCCACATACCTTTTAGTCGATGAATATCCACTAGTTCCTTGAGTAGTCCTTCGTCTTGTATGATGATTGCCATGAAGTCTTGAGCTCAACTACACTTTCTATCCTAGTCCGAGACTTTTAGCTATATAGGCTAGAAATCAAGACTTATAGTTTTGATCACTAGCATTGACAAACATTCTTGAGATAGCAACGCATGCGAGTTCGACCGAGCAATGCTCTAACATTCCCTGCAATACCAGTTATAAGCAAACAACATCTTCTTCCTCAATCAACAACAACCCATCAAGAATCTAATGAAACTCATCAATTTCATATATGAATTTCAATTAACAATAGAACTCTAAAATACCTTTTTCGATTCCTCGCCAGTACTGCTTGATATCACCAAATTAATAATTACCCCTTCCTTATATCTCTATTAAGGACTCATAATCTTCATCGATTTCACATGAACTCAACATCAATATCAAAACTATAACTCTTTAATTAATCCTCAATTCAACTTCAGAAAAACCCCACAACTTTAATTTAAACCTCAACCCTTGTTTCTTCATCCAACCATAGCTCTAGTTTCCTCTCTTAAATCTTCAGAACCTAATTCATCTCTATAAACCCTAATTCTGCAAATCTCTCGATCTTCTCTGTGAACAAATTCTCAAATTAAAACGATAACAACCTTCTTCACATCGTGTTCTTTCACACCCATCCTTTAATTCTTCTTAATCATCACTAATCGAACTTCTAAACAATTATCTGTGAAACCCTAACTCATACTTGCAGTAACATCAGTTTCTTCATCTCCCGATGCTAAATCAACCTCAGCATCATCACCACCTCCCTCGGATCATCATGTTATGAAACTTCAGTGATTCATCTCGTTAAATACAACACAAAGCTTCGATCTGAAATCGCCAGAGAAAAGAAGAGAAGAAATAGAGAAGAAGAGGAAGAAGAAGAAGAAGAAGAAGAAGAAGAAAGAAGAATAAAATATAAGAATGAGTTTCTCTTCCTCGATTTGGATAAGATAAGGCCGACCCAAGATACTGAGGCGCCCAAACTTGGATAAGGGCTGCCAAGTCGGTAATACTACAAAATAACTATTTTTTCCCTTCAAACTAAACTGATGATATCTTCTTCATCCGAAATCCGAATGACACATTGAAGTAGTCAACTTTGCCTAACTTTTCAAGATATGTCGAGTGTTACTAAATTTGTATCTAGATCTTTGTTAGATTAATTTCTATTAATTAACGTTCGTGTCAAACTAATCGAGTTATTAGTGGCTAAGACGTCTCTTGACTAGTCTAATAGCGTTGACGAGCTCGAGGGTCTTTACAGTACTGTTCCTTTACGGGTTTGAATTTCGCACCTCTAGTACTCCCAGGTGCCAGAGATTAAGTACCTGAAACAAAAATCTAGAAAATGATAATTAAAAACTAAAAACAAATAACTAAAAACAAAATAAAAACTAAAAGAAACAACTAAAGCCACCGACTGCTCCCCGACAGCGGCGCCAAAATTTGATGGGTGTCGTAGGCTCGACAAATTAATAATCTTATTTCCACATAATTAACTGGTAATACAATGGAAGTAAGGATCTTTCCCACAAAGAGCAGTGAATTTTAGTTGTCAAAGTGTTACAAAGGGTGGTTTTGTTTTAGATTGTGAGCAAAGTAAATAATAAAAGCAAATAAAGTTGTATTGTAATCAATAGGGAGATATATGATCGAGGAATCCTTCTTGGTATATAAACCGTCAATGAGTTAATATATTCATCTATTCGTCATTAATCATAGATTATCACTAACCGTAGAAAAGCAGCTAGAGCAGTGCTATTCTCTAAAGTCCTTTGGTCACTGGGTACCGAAGCGCTCGAATACCAGATTATATTTATCAAAACCACCAAGTAGTAGAGCACTCAAAGTGTATCTTGATCAAATGCTTTATGTTTGTGACTTAGGTTAATCCTAGTAGTTAGACTCTTAGCGCAAGGTCCACTTTCTAGTGTTGTTTCTACACGTGATTGCTCCACAGAATCCCTCCGCAAGGTTTCACGTTTTCTACTTGTGTAGGGGTTATTCATCAGTTACGGATATCCTAACCCTTTACTAGATTTAGATTAATCAATAAACTGATTTAGTTGGCCACCTAGAACAATCAATCAATTAATCATAATATTTATTCTCAGTAGAAACAAAACGATAATCATATGAAGAAATCAAAATAGATTCATATATTAAATCAAATCAAGTTTACAACTTAGACTTCATCCTCAATCAATAGGTGTTTAGCTACTCATGGATGTAGAAACATCCATGATATGCATATGAGAAAAATAAAGAGATAACGTTACGATTGAGAATCGCTCCATGTGTTGTTTCTCCTCTCCAATCTTTACAGTTTCGTGATCCCTTCATGATCTTTCATTCATGACCTAATATCTCTCTTTATAGGTTTACATTGATTGGCCTTCACGCATTTAATTCGGTTCAAGAACCCGACCCAAAAATATGAAATAACGGCCCCAAACGACCTTAGGCCTTCCAAGGTATACATACATGTTTTCCTACTTGCTAAGTATGCGTATACGTACACATATTACAAAATCCAACATAAATTTTCGGAATTAAAGTATGTGTACCTGTTTGCATACTTTACTATCTTCGGTATTCGATAAAAAGCTTGTTTTGGCCACAATTTCTTCGTCCGAACCTGGAATGACCTAATTATTTTTGAATTCTTTTCCTATTTCAATTCTCTTCAAGATGGTGATGAGAAATCCTTAATTTTAATGAATTAATCTCGGTCTTTGTCCCTTGTCTTGATTTTGAGTGTTTTGCTCCTTTTCGTCGCACTTCTTGCACTTCTCTTGGACTTAGGCACTTGGATACTTGGAATACTTCTTCCTAGATCTTTTCAGCACTTTGTAGCTCCTTTTTGGATGATTCACCTATTAGAGACAAACAAGAGAAAACAAGAGTAATAATAAATATGCAAGAATAATAGCTAAATAAGTATGGAGTGAACACTAAAATCATATGAATTATGCACTTATCATATTTTCTTAAAATTCCCTAACTTTTATAACTTTTATGTTCTTATTGCTGTTTTTCGACCCGTTGTCGCTGTAATAGACAATTCACTGAAGAAAAAGAAAACCTCCTCATATATGTTTTTGTTCTTTTACGCTCTGAAATTCTGAATGTGTGGTAGTAGTTCAATACTTGGAATGGGACAATATATTTTTAGTGTTTGTGCTTTTATCATCGGTGAACCCGAATACCTCTCCGGCCAAAAATATATTATATATATTAGTGACAAATGATATCTTAAGGAAAAAGATTACTCGCCTTAATTCAAATAAGTCTGGTTTAATACGTTTGAGATTGATACCCTGTTTCCCTTATTTTCTTGTATTGGTTTTTAGTATTATAGATGAAACCATTGTTAAAAAGGGCTATAAGGAACCGGTGTATATAATACACTAATTATCTATATTATAAGGGACAATGGTGTTTTTCTACATCGACGGCCGTCTACAGTTCGGACATATAAAGGATGGTCCAGATTTATTCTAAATATCTGTATGCTTTGGTAGTATAAGAGACATGTCTGTTTTTACTGTTGGACGGAGATCTACATTTTGGCTATATAAAGGTTGGTCGAGATTGATTCTATGTTTCGTTATGCTCGATGGTGAGACCAGTGCGTTGTCATACTTGCCCATTCAATGAAGAAATTAAGTTTGATGCGTTTCATTTTCGTATCTCATTATTTCTTTTCCATTCAATTGAGCCGTTTCATTTTAGTCGGTTGTATTATTTCCATTCTTTTTTAATTGATTAGTTTCATATTTCCCAAATCTCTCCATATCTTTTTCCTCACCTCTCTGTAATCTCAAATGCAATCTCTCCGGAACTGTTAGACCATTTTCTCAAGCATAAATGCTGATGTCTATTCACTTAACTCATTCTTCTTATTTGTTAGGAATTCAAAAGAGGGTTACTACGACTTTTTTTTTTCTTTTCAAGAGGGTTAGTATGTTGATTTCTTTTAGTTAGTCAATTTATTTTCCATGAGGTTTAATTTGTGAATTAAGGTTATTTAGTAATTAAATTTTGTTGTACTTATTTGATGAATAGTGTTTCGTTTCAGATTGTGGTTTTCTTTGCGTCAGCGTAATCGGTATGTATCTTTGATTCTCTTACGATTTCAAATTTAGGATTTTTAGGGCTTTTTTATTTCGGATTAGGGATTTGTTTCGATTGATTGTATCAATTTAGGATCTCTTACAACCGTCTGTTTATGGGTGAAAACTGTTTTTGCGTTTTTTGGTAAATTTGGGTGTGTGTGGATGAGAAACGAATCTAAACCCTAAACAAATACACTACACGGGAGTGCTTTGTGATTCGAGAGATCAATCTATACAATTCTCACATAAACCAAGAAATGGCCATTCCAGACTTGCTTCGGTCACAAAGTGAAGGATATGGGGTTGATCTTAGGGAGGGAAGCGAAGAAGGTGTTGAGAGTGTGAAGGTGTTGGTTGTTTATGACTTGTATCAGAATATCGAACTGGCTTGCAATAATGTAAGCAATCATCTCTGGGTGTTTGAATACGTTGTATTAACACTTGATTTATGTATGTTCTGGAAATAGGGAGGATAACCTATTTATACAAGCCATTGAGCATAACCCCCGTCTCTCGTGGGAAGTGGAGGAAGTGGAGTGATGGGATAGTGGGGTCGTATGTTAGTGTCACATGATCAGTTTTGCCCACTTCTCCCATCATCACTAACCGTCCATGTCTTCCTGACACGTTTTGTGATGGCGCCTTGCACGTTGTAAACCGCCAGACAAATACCCCAGTAAGTATCCCCCGTTTGTGACATGATTGATGTCTCGAATGTGTTGATCGTGGGACCCACAGGAAGTAGCATGTGATGCTAGGTTAAATAACCAAGTTATTTAAGAAGTCGATATTTATAAAATATTGTGTGTATTCTATGCATGTAATGCATCGAATATAATCAATGTGTATGAAGCATTGTTGTTGTAAGGCTCAACGGAGTAAGTCGCGGATTAAGCGTCTTAAAGCAGATGTATGATTAGCTATCTTCGAATGATAGTTTGGAGGCTGCACATGCAAGCCCTCCCTTGGCCGATTTCATGATGTGGTAGAGTGGCGAATGGTAATATGACGCTCATCTGCGACCATTTAACTCCTAACTTGGGCTGCCTAACCAAGCTGGTAGAGTTGGACGGACGAGATTATATATGACGCTCATCTGTGACCATTGATGAAGCTTTAGGGTTTTGAAGAGGTGTGCAAGCATCACTCTTCAGCTTGGTCGAAACCAAACATGGGAGGCGTTTTTGGAAGGACCGACCAGGCATGCGTGTAGATGGCTTGCCGATGTACATGTACGTACCTCACTGTCTCATAAAGGTGCGATCTAGGCCACTCAATTTGACCGGCAAAGAGGAGTGGTCGAGATCAAATTTCGACAGGAATCCTATGCCGCAAAGGATTCTTTAAGGGGCGCGGCATGCTACCTTCAAGACACACGAATCGAGGCATCCGGCCATGGCTTGTCTTGGTCGGTCGGACATAGAGATAGACGGGCCCACAGTGATCATGTTGATACTCTCTGGACTTGCTTAGTCTATTCCTGCACCCTTCATCCAAGCTGGCGAAGATGGACGCTCGTGATTGATTAACGACACATGTAACATGCCGCAAACCCTAATTAGGGTTTTGGATTGGTCGTGCGCATGCAACTTCATCCAAACGGTTTGTCAAGCTATGCTTCTCCCTTGGGGAGGCCGATCGTGTAGGGCCCACGTTGGGCCATCGGTGAGCATGTGTGTACTTGCTCTACGGTCCTAGGTGTGATCTAATCCATCCAACCATGCTTGCGAAATTGGATGGTCGTGATCAATTTAAGACACTAATGGACTTCCACGGTTTTTTTTAAAGCATCACGCCAGCCATGTTTTGAGCAATCGTTTATTGCTCCATGGCTTGGTCGTGAGAGAGACGATCATGTAGGTGAAAAGTGTGCCCTCCAATGTGCATACCAGTACTTTACCGATCAATCGGGGGAAGATCCAAGTCGTCCAACCATGCTTGCGAAGTTGGACGGTCGCGACTTCTTTGAGACTGTTTTTAACAACTTTGCGCATACAAGCCACTCCATACTAGCTCGACCATCCTTCTTCAAGGATGGCGTTTGGTGGCTGTTTGGGGGCATGGCATGTGTTCGACCGGCCAGGGCATAAACGGGCCCGCTGGTGGTCATTGTGGTGATAGCCTGCTCCTGCTGAGGATCGTCTAGGCTGGTTAAATCATGCGGCCAATTTGCGTGACCGTGATCGTTTCTGAGATTGACATGAGCAGTCCAGATTTCCCTTAGGAAATATGCTCAATCGGGCTAGTATAATACACCGAGAGAAATATGCTCAATCGGGCTAGTATAACACACCGAGAGATGTATGCTCAATCGGGCTAGTATAACGCACCGAGATATGTAGCATGTACGGGTATTTCGTGCATGCCTCACTATCGACACTTGGAGATTCGTGTTGCTCTGTTAATAGCAACACTCATTCGTCATGCCGCATCAATAATGAGGGTTCTGCGGGAACAACACAGGAAATACAAGGCTAATCATGCATTAATTAATAATGCTATAAACTCACAGAATATCGGGATTGTTGCTACATGCTCCGTTTCTGGGTGTATTTAATTCACAGAATACTGGGATTGTTTCCACATGCTCCATTCTAGGTGCATTAGTAAAGTGAAGAAGTATTCATCACTCAGATAGCCTTATCCTCTGTCAGGATGTCAGCGTATTAAGTTCGGCTTTTACAATTTTAGCCTTGAACAAAAATCCACCATCAACACCGTCCTACAAGGTTTCTTTTTATTTTGTTTTTGATTTTACATGATTTAGTACTTAAACTTGGGTTTTAATTAAGAGCTTTGTGCATATAAGTTATAAATGAACAGTAAAAACTCAAAGAATTTGTTAACAGAACTTACATAAACCTGATATACTTTTGACGTTTGGTTTCGCTCGGCACTCATACAAATCAAGATATTTATGTTATTATCACTTTGGTAGATTTAGTTTGAATCAGGTTTCATTAGATCATTCTCTACTAGCATAACTGAAGTCACCATTTTCGCTAATTAATTTTGTTCTTGGCTAATAGTTCATATGGATGATTGGTAATAAATTGGTGATTTGTAATTGATGTAGATACAAAAATCTTAAGGCCCAAACTGAGATGATTATTACATGCTTGGGAAGAATCAGGATCGTGTTGGTCCATATGCATCCCCATCAGTAGAAGGTAAGCTGCATTTATAATTGGTGGATTATTTTGTTTCTGTTAAAAAATGCTTTTTAAAACCCCTGTGAACATTTTCTTATCACACCATGTTGAGTAGCATTTTGTTATTAACCAGCGAAATGAAAGAAATGGGATGATCATATCTTGATATGTAAAAGGAAAACAATAAGAGTGTATCTGGAATTTTTGCAGTCCATTTCTATTTAGCGAGACACGATATCTTTAGTCTGTAATGTCAAATTATCGTAATTTTCAGCTCAAATGAAGTTACAATATTATAAACTTAAGGTTATATTATAAAATATGAGATAGTGCTCAAATTAAAACATTAAGATTTGACCTAAAAAGGAAGAAGAAGAAAATATCAAAAGTTCAATGTATTTTGACATGAATATTACTTTTTTAGGTTTGTGTTGATTAAAAAACTTATACAATGCACGTGTTTGTACATTTATTTTATGATGTCGTCATTAATTTACTTGAGAGACCACTGGCATAGTTTTGTATCCGGAAACTTCTTTGGGTATCTTTTCAGGCTTATTTTTCCTTTGCTATATATACAAGGAATAAATTGTGTAAAAGATCTGTTTTGTATTGGTAATTCTTGAGTAATTTGTTTCTCTATGGTTTGCAATAATCCACATTTAACATTCGATATATTAGAAGGTTGTTGTCATAAATGTCTAAGAAGTGTGGAAGTTGGGATCTAATGAAGCTGTGAAATGCATTTCCGCTTTACGATGGTTGTATTTTAAATAGTCGTTTAAATGGTGAATTAGGGATATCTAAAGATAAAGGGGTTAGGAACTTAGGATTACTAATGCTTACTGTGTTTTCCTTTTGTATACCATTTTATATATTTTCTCTTTAAGTGATTTTTTTCTCTCTCATTGTTATGCATTCATTTTGATATGGCGGATTGTGGTTTCATTTTCTGTTACTATTGTTAATTTACTATTTTTTATAAAAACTGAATATTTTCTTGATGGACGGTTTTTACTGGTGAGAAATGGCTGAAGTTTCGGATTGATCCAAAGACGTGGCCGAGAATTTGTCGTTAGTGGATAAAACAAGAGAAAATTATACTGCAAAGAGCAGGCCAAAGGAATCTTTTCTCAGATGCGGAACTGACTCTGTATATCCCGCAAAGATGATTTGGAGAAATATTTCTAAATATATCCAAGGAAGAAGTTATTATTATAGCAAGGATGAGAAAGAGAGCTCAAAATTGGTGAAAGATACAAATCTTATTGTTCTCTCTCTGGCTTGAGGGGTGAGTCTTCTTTTCTCATTTTTTCGGTGTATTCATTAGCCGGCAGTTCCTACTTTTACTTATGTATAACAAAGTTAATTATTTACTATTATGAAAGAAGAAGCATTCAGAGTATGTTGAAAGCATCGTTTTGAAATACCTACGATTAAAAATGCAGAATGTACAATTGGAGCTTCACTGTGACAAAGATGCACCACCACCCCAATAACCTTCCACATTCTGACAACCGTCAAAAAAGAACCCCATGAAGATTCTGATCAACAGAATACACCAAAGCGGGCTTACCTTGCAAATGTTGTTCACCTGAATTGTGAAAATTATGGAATTAAAAATTGATTTTGCCAGAATTGGTCCAACCAGGCTGTAGAGTCACCCAAATTGAATAAACCGTTACTATTGTTGGGTTTTTTTCTTTCCTCATTTAGATTTTTCATGTTTATTTCTTTTCCACATAATTAGTTCAACACATTTACTCATTTGATTGTTTGTGTCTTTCTATTATTCTGCACAGTAAAGAAAAACTCAAGGTCTTGAAGCAACCAACAACACAACATGTCTCATTATTCCTACCATCACGGTGAATCAAATTTGGATGATTTCTAACATCAAGCAACCACGAATACAACGTGTTCCATGATTCCTACCATCATAGTGAATCACAAATTTGATGATTCCTAACGTCAAGCATTCCATGATTCCTACCATCATAGTGAATCACAAATTTGATGATTCCTAACGTCAAGCACCCTTAGTGATTTTATGATATTTCTCAAGTCCTTGGCGACACTTTTTAGCTTCTTGCATTCCAAATATATTAGCAACCTTGATGTCTCCTCATGAGTTCCTCTTCATCGTCTTTGAACCAAATAAAACTATAAAAACTCATTTGCGGACCATTTTAAAACTATAAAGTGCTCAAAGCCCTTTTAAAAAAAAAAATCATTTACGGACCATTTTAAAACTCAAAGCCCATGTCGACAATTCTTAAAGCTATAACTTTCCTTCTCTTGCTGAACCTCGTACTGTATTTGCTACAAAACTTATAAAGTGCAAATATACACCGATAAAACTATGGCTGCTAATAGAGGCATCGTTTTGTTTAGGGTGTATCAAAATTCATACAAGACAAAACATATACTTCCAAACAAATTGGTACTCCTATTTATAATTTTAAATTAAACAAGTGTCACATAGCTAATATTTGGAACAGCAAGAACTAAATAATGCCCGTGCCGTAATACCCTAATAGTACTATTAAGAAATCGAATTACATATAAAGCAAATTATCTTATATATAATTGGGCGCCCTCCGCGGTAAACTAATAAATGCAACCCCATTAACAACGTTGGAGTCGAGGGCGGAGTGGAGTTAGGGGAGGGAGTTTGAGGGGTACTTCGCATGGTTCAAGTAATCCGTTCCCTCTTTCTACAACCTCTAAAGTCTTAAAGTCCCAAACAGAAAAATGACTTCCCCTTCCCCGGTCATTTCTTCTGGAATCACATGCTCGTCGGATCTCTGATTTGATCTGGATGGGAATGCATGATGCTGATTTCAGTCGAATGGATCTCTTGGTCTTTTGCGTCGCCGGGATTTGGTCAGCTTACCGCTCAAGGAGTTCTTCAAGTAATTTTGTGAGTTCCCTAACTTCTTTTAAGGTTTCTCTATCTGTCTCCATCAATCTTTGATTAGATAATGAGCAATAATTAGTTTAGAGATTACGATATGTTGTGATGAATTGTCTTGGTTTATTGCTGTATTTCGGTGAGTTCGGTAATTAGGGCATGAACTAGAGATGGGAAAGACTACTAGAAAATGTAGAAAACGTAGGCAGAATACTAATGAATTTACTGCGTATTCACTTTAGTGGTGAAAGATTTAAGGCATTCACATTCAGGGGCTAAAATTGTGATATGTAATGTAGTGGCGGAAATAATTGGATTTCGTTTAAAGGTCTATGAAATAGGTCTTCCTTCTTGACGAATGGACCAAAAAATCACTGATCATGTGTAACATTATCGTTTTTTCCGATTGAAGCCAATATCTATTACCTAAGTTGATTTGTTATTCTGTTTGGTTACAAGTCTAGAATGGGATGGAGGAATTTAATTGTACGAATTCCCTTGTCTTGTTTTTGGTTCCACTATGTGGTTTGGCCAAAATGGGAGACGATTTGAACATCTTTCAATTTTAACTTGCGCACAAAGGGTAGTGTGTTTAATATGGTCACTTAACTTGCTGGTAATGATGCTTCAGTGTGCTCAGTTTAGCATGTAAATTTGGTGCTTCGTTAAGACTCTGACTAAGTCATGTTTTAGTTGTGGAAGTTCCTATATACATTTGTCTTCTTGTTAGTATTGTTTCACTGAACAGTGACGAAGCATTGGTCTAGAAGCCGTAGCTGCGGTGGTGCAAGTTCTTTAGAGTGCTGCATGCAAATACATTTGAATGAGCTATGGGGCTTGATGCTTTAAACCACATCAGTTATCCTGCTCATGCATGTAAGATGTTGATATAGATGCGAAATACATAAATGCTAAAAGCTTATTTCTTATTTGATATTGCTATGTAGAAACGTTAAATGGATAAGTAAAGGTTAACTTCAGAAAGAAAAAAAAATTGCATGTAGATAAAATGTTGTGCCTGTTTCATCTTCTGGTCATCCAATTGTCAACCAATTGTCCTGATAGTGTGTTTGTGATTAGTCACGCTAAGTCCTGATAGTGTGTTTGTGATTAGTCATGCTAATGTTGTTCCTGTTACTTTCAGGTCCTAGGAAAATCTTCTAAAACGATCCCAGGTGAGCCTTTTAGCTCTACAGAAATGATAAAAAAGAAACCATGCTCACAGGTGAAGTCTTTCAGTAGTTGTACTTTTTAATGCCATTATGTATTCCTGTTACTGCTTAATGTTTGTGTACTTTGTTATTGCTTGATCCTGCTGCAAAAAATGTGATCTGTAATTATCACTTGAGGACCTTGGAATGTGAAGGATGTTAATCAATATTGCCGGCATAAGTATCAGATATACAACAGAAACGAGAATCTTGTCTTTTTGACCAAACAAAATGTTTTATAAGCAGCAGTATACAAAAAAAAAAAAAAGTTAGTGATTCAACAACACGGAAAAAATAAGGCATAGGGGTAAAAATCACCACTATTCACACTCTATGTACAACGCTAGATATGAAATGCATCTATATATGTATATCTTGGCGTGCGTACCTGTAGACTAAATTTCTATCTATTATCTGTTGTGTTACGTCTTGTTTTACAAAATTCATGATTCCATAATTATCCCAAAGCAACAAACTCATTCAGTGATACTGATGGGTACTCTGGTTTACAGTATGAAATACACTTTCCCTGAGCATGCATGTGCGCTCCTTGTTGCTGGTGGGTGCTCTTTTCAAGATGAGGTGTTTCTTACATTTAACTCAGTGTTTAGAACTGCGGCGCACTAGTTTTGTAGACCTAACTTGAAGAGTTTAAGGACCTACCTGCAGTTTAAATATGTTTTCAATTTGCTTGATACTTGAAGAGATTCTTATTTTAGTTTTGTTCATGCTAATGCCAGACTACTTTAAAGACAGTAAGCAAGCTGGGTCGCCCTAATACACCCCTTGGTTATGGCGTATGCTTCTTGAACTTGACCTTTGATGGGTTCACACATGCTATTCAGGATTCAGTAACAGCAAGGTACGCTGGTTTTATAGCGAAGGATCGCTTTCTTGTTGTTATATATCAGAAACTTCTCTCTACCTATTATAGAGGACAACAACTGACTTTAGCAGCTTAGCAGTTTCTTTCTAGCTTCATTGAGGATACGACTATCAAAACTGATGCGAGGCGGAAAGTTATAATTAGAAAGAATGAAAAGCTTGAATTTCGGATTTACCCAACTCTTCGATTTAAATTTTGATTGATAAAAAGAGTATAAACAATCAGTCAAAATATTTTCTTCTGCCGGAGATTCTCCTCCTGTAACTTGAAATTTCTACCCAATTATTGCCTTATTGGAAATCTACGAGATCATGTGAGGAATCTAGTTGAATCCCTAGAACTAGATGTTCTAATAGAGGGGTAGTTATACGGTTCCCTGATTATACCAATACTTGTTATGTAATCGATATTTTGAAATTGTTTAGGAAATAGGGCGCAAGTGTAATTTTTCATAAAGATGTGAAATGATCCACAATGCATCAAAACCCATTTAATTATATTAAGATATTCTTGCACACATCCAAGTACACACAGCTTGCATCCTTTATCCCAGTTGCCCCAAAACTGAGAGCTTGGGATATTTGTTGGGAATGAATCTTTGGGGTACCATATATAACATGGTATATATGTTGTAGAATCTGTTCAATTCTGCAAGCCAAGGCAGCATGGGATATCTTTCTCTGCTGCTTGTGTGGTGCGGTTGGTCAGAGCTTCATTTTCCTCACCATCAGTTGGTTGGTTCTCTAGCCACCTCAACCATCACCACTACTTGCAAGATTGTGAGCATCGTTTTTTCTTTACTGTTGAGTTGTAAACCGCTGTGAATGAAGCAATGGGTGAGTGTCATAATGGTCTTTTCGACTCTCGTAAAAATTGTTTGAGACTAATAATGGATTCACTGTTGTTAAATACTTTTGGCTGAAAAATTGTAATGAATACTTCCTAGTTCTTGAAACATCAACTCAAACTTGCATGTCCTAAATTCAGCATAACGTGCAATGTTTTTTTCTTCCTTTTTCCAGTTGCTGGTATGTGAAAGTGATATTTACATTTTCCTCATTTCCTCGTATAGTTTGGTAGAAGTAAGAATCAGCTGCAGACTTGTTTACCTATAATTGTTGCAGAACTGTCTTCCAATGTTCCTTAAGATTACTACAGTTAGAGTTTTCAGAACATACGAGTAAACGTATTTGCTTAAAGTTAGGTATTACTGTACATTTTATGTTTCCCCACTTTTATCTGGAATCTGAACACAGCCTTCATCCATTTACCGTATGAAACCTACCAGGTTCAATTTACCCCTGTTGATTAACCTGGAATCATTGGACGTAAATTGGGTGTTAGTTAAATATCAAAAGGTTATTTAAGAATCCAACAATGTCTCACAAAAACAATTATCTTTTATGTGATTTAGGACCATTTATCCATCCACCCATCCATATTCTCTTGGCTCCCCCGATCACTAAAATCACTGGAATAAAATCTTCTCAAATCCAACAATCTCATGTTAAGTACATATTAAAACATTTTCTCTCTCAATAATATAAGGGGAAAAGGTTGTCTTTCCACTTCCTTGATGAGTTGCAGTTTCCAGAAGTTAGGGATCAGTCATGTTTACAGAACATACTAAAAAACCCTTCATTATCAGCACATACAAGTATGGGGAATTTTTATACACAACTTTTTCTTGCAACCCCACTTTTGTGTCTCAACTCTTAACAGTCCATGTTGGTAATTTGAATTATTTTGTTTTCATGTTTAACCAAGAATCTTATAGTTTTTGTTTGCAACACTTAGTTTGTTATTCAGATAACTGACAAGACTACATTTGGTCATTTTTGCATGCCTAACCAATGCACCAGACTTTTGTTTGACAAAATTAGGAATCAATTGGCTCTCAATTTGGTACCAAATTTGATAGACCAAACACCAGATTTGGTCCTAGTCCATTTCAAATTTGAGTCACGGGGAGGGTGTGCGGTAGTTCAAAGTCATGTTAAGCTAAAACCATCTTTTTTTCCCGCAAGCAGACGACTCATCAGTTTATCCAATTACAGCTTCATTTTTATTTATTTGTTCATTTTGTGTAGATTTCGTGATCAGTACAGCTTGTCATTTACTTCTTCTTCGATATATGCTTTCAAATGTTAGTTTCCCATAGCAGGTATTGTTGAACATGGGATCATGTGGCCACTACCCATTGGTTTCGTATTGTTTAAACCGGTATTTTGTTTATAATATTATCATTCTTAGTGTTATTTGTTCTTAATCTAAACCAAATTTCAGCCTTAATCCCATTTTAAAACCGAGCAGATTTACCGGGGCTTAACCCTCTAATAATTGGAACTAAGTAAAGAAGTCTATGGTACAGTTTACCATCATCTTCGTTACAAATGAATTGTGGTGCATTGCATTCCTTACGAATGAACTGTGATTCTGATATGATATCTAAAAACATTCAATAGCTCTGAAAATGATAAAACTAGCAGTACAGATAAAAATAGTAATGACAAGTATTGGGGGGTCTAACACATAGTAAACAGACATACCACAGAAGGTGACAAAGTGTAATGGGTCACATGTATGCAGCTCCATCAAGTTGTACAGAGAGAGATAGAGATTGGTAGCTAGCTTAGCTTGAATGGCCTTGTTCTTCTTCTTCTTCATTTGTCAGCTCAGCTGCAATGGGGGGTCTCATTCACAAGAATAACCCAATTTCCGACCCTGTTTTTGTTTGCTTCTCCTCCTTTTCTGTTTGTCTTCTTTCTAACTTCTTGAAGTGTGTGTTTAGATTCCTTTCTCTCTTTTCTCTCATGTCTCAATCTTCTTTTCTTTCATTAACTTTGAGAGAACTTTCAGTAGATTTTGTTGATTGTTTTCTTTCACACTTTTTTTTTAATAGTTTAAACTTTTTTTTTTCTTCTTCTTCTAAACAAATGGTAACCCCCTTTCCTCAAGTACACAAATCTTAAAAACAAAGCAAAGTAAAAAGAAAGAACCTCCACCAAAAAGTAAAAACAAAAAACACATTTTAAAGACATGGTCCATTACTAAGTAGACCTTATGAAAAAAGCTTCATGACCAACCTAGTTTAGAGCTTAACTGATTCCTTTCTCCAACCAAATATATAATTAAATAGAATTTCTCTATTCTTAGATTCTGTGTTTTGATCCACAGACACACAAAAGTAGCAGCAGCAGCAGCAGCTCTTAGTTCCTCCAAACTGATATATGCTCAACAAAAATATAACATGACAACAGTACTTAAAAAACTCTTTTGTACACCAATTTGCAACAACCATGAGCATCATCAGTTTCAATATTGCAGTTGAATACCCTTAAACAGATGTCCAATTACGCGGGGACTCGGACGATATTTTTGAATGTCGGGGTTTGTTCATTCATCCATCTCAGTGAAATTGTTGATGTTCCGGTGCTGCCCACGGCCAAAAGGCGGGTTGATCATCGATACTACAAAACATATTGGAAAACCCTTCGTCTTGAACCGTCTGGTGATGCTCGACAATCCTGCTTGGACATTGGTATTCTGATTTAACTGATGAGCTTTGAAGTAGTTGAACCATGGTAGTAGGCCTTACTGATGTAGGAAAGAAAGGTCTACTAGTTGGGTTTGGACTATCAATTGCTGATGTTCTTGAGATGTCTAAGTTGAGATCAGAACTGTTATCACTTCTATTACTAGACGATCCTTCAGTTTCTTTATTGAGATTGATTAATTCTGTTGGTTGCTCTCTTGATTTCAGAGCCAGTATCTGCAAATGCATTAAATTTAACAGATTTTTAACTGAATAGACTACTCCCATAATGATTAAATATATTAAATATTTGTAAAATGAATACTAAAGGTTGTCCAATCACCGTAAGAGTAAGAAAAGAATAAGCAGCCTTCTTATGAAAAATCTAATGTACTAACATTTTTGTGTTCAATCTATAATAGTTGTAGGATTATGCTTCAGAAAAAAGAAAGTTATAGGATTGTTTCTCATGATTCACTTAAAAAGTCAATAATCCAACTTAAAAAATCAAATCAAATCTCATTTCATTATGAAATTAACATGATCCCGTAAACTGTCATATAGAATGCTCCTCCCCAAGAGAAAACAAAAAGATAGAAAAAGATCTGAATTTTCAAGTTATTCTGTCATCGGCTTGTTCCACCTTCATAGCTTACTACTTAGGAATATCCTAAAGGCGAGTGTTTCAGGAGCCACCCTCGTGGAGGATTAAGTTGAGTAATCGAGGCTAATAAAAACAAAGGAATAATGCTGATTTATAAGATGATCTTATTAAGATCTATAGTTCTGTAGGTAGAATTAATAATGCAAGAATAATATTACTGATCGATGAGATAGAATTGAAATGAGCTAGCTAAGCTAGTGTCGTTAATTACCTCAGCATGAAGTTTCTTGTTTTGAGCTTGAAGTGATTCATTATCAGCTTTAACAGCTTCGAACTGTCTTTTTAAAACATCATAATCTTTTTCCAATTGCTTTGTTTTCCACCTTGCTCTTCTGTTTTGAAACCATATAGCTATTTGTCTCGGTTGAAGATTTAAAGCTCTAGCTAACTGCAACTTCCTTTCAGGTTCAAGTTTATTACCCAACTCAAAATTCTTCTCTAGTGTTCTTACTTGTTCCATATTTAATCTTCTTTTTCTTTCTCCAGCTTGTGATCCATCATCCGATAACTCTTCGTCTCCATTCAGTTCTTCGCGCATTAGCTCTACTCCAGAGAATGACATTGATCTCTTCCCTAGCAGTGATGCAACACCTAAAATATATATTTGCACCAACAATGTTATCACACACATATAGATAAAACAAAGATATACATATATATATAGTGGTAGTAGAGTTTCTTACCATGGAAGTCTTGAGGATTGCAAGAGTTGAGCATTGGATTGATAGAGTGATGTTGGTGATGATCTTCTTCATTATTCTGTTGCTGTTGTTGTTGTTGATGTAACATGAAATTGGCAGGGAAGAAATCCATATCATTACACTGAAAAAATAGTATGGATTAAGTTCTTCTCATCATGAAAGTCTTAAAGGTACTGATGATAACCTGATCATTATCATCACTGTCATGGTGATGAATGCACAGAGAGAAAAAATTTAGAAGAAGAAAATCTGCAAAAATGTAATAAAAAGTCTAACTTTTATTGATTGGCAGAAAAAGATCAGAAAAAAAATGTAAAGGAAAGGAAAAAAAATATATCGAGTGTTAAAATCAGAAATATGTGTTGTGATGAATATAGCTTATATATAAGTTTTATTTTTTATTTAATTTGTTACTTATTTTGATACTGTATATTTTCTACACTAATTTAAATATTAAAATTTGAAAGTGGGGTTTTCTATTTTTCATGTCTTCATCTAATATCTGTCCACCCATGTTAGTCATGACAGATAGTGATACGTCACTCAATTTTTGTTCTACTGACAGTTGAATAAACTCAGTAATTTGTTTTTCTTTTCTATTTTTCTTAATTTTTTAAAAGGAATTTTTTTTTTCTTCTTACAAACAGCTTCTTTCTTAATCAGAGGAATAGTTTGATCACTACGAGTACTGTGAATTAATTAAAGAGAGAATTAATGAGAATCTAGGGGCCTAGTTAAAGTTGAGTATTGTGAAGTTAATATAGTATTTACCTACTAATAGTCATAGTTGTACAAAGGAACAAGAATTAGTGATATCACAACTATACGAAGTTTCTTTTTCATCCTCATATTAAGCATTCTTCAAGTGTCACCATTCATCACATATCACTATTGTCCGGATGCATTTTTTTCGGAGTATTGGACGTGCACTCTGCTAGTATTAAAGGTATATATCAAGAAAATGGCAAGCTAATGGATGAGTTCAAGAAAGAAAATTGGCCTGTGACTAGCGGGATATAGGATTTGCCTTAATGAAGGTGACTAGCTTAGTTAATACGTATATAACTTGAAAGGATGGGAGATGGGGGATGGAGAAGAGAATGCAGGAATCTAGGGGGGTATGGGTCCAACTGAAAGGAGGGGGTGCAGGGGTTGCTACCTAACCCACCTACAGGTATCATGCAACAGAGGAAGAACTTTTTCGTATCTCATCCACTATACTCCATCTTGATTCTTGATGATATGAAGTATAGCCAGAGAGGAGAAAACAAACAAAAGGGGGTGCTTGCCCTAGAACCCTATGCCAAGCCAATTAGCTGCTCAGGCGTCAGCAGATGCCCCCCACCTATTACTCTGCATCCATCCCTCTCTCTCTCTCTTTCGAGCCCGAAAGTACTCTAAAACATCCCTTTCATTCTCATGATGATGATGACTCTCATAGATGTACATGTTTTTTTTGAGGTTTTCAAAGTTATTACTGATAGTATGTATAGGCGCCTACAGCTGTAAAACTCAAAATCCATCGTAAAATTTAAGAGTTTGTCTAGGGTCCGTCCTCATTTTTCTCTGACGAGAATCATAGCCATTTTCGTGCTAATTTTTTTTTTTTTAGCGAGAAATGATCTTGTGCCGAGGATTGATAATGTTGATTTTTTGAATTGTTAGCCCACACCATTGGAGATCCAACAGCTTAATCTGGTTAGCATGAATGCGCTTCACACGCGTTGGAGCTAGTCCCACCTTGACAGTAATTAACGTGGCTATGGGGCTGTGAAGGTGATGTGAAGCACCATATATAAGACTCCAGTCTTTGGATACCTTGTCTGCTGAACCATACACGTACACCATGAGTCTACTGTGTTAATAACGAGAAAGCAGTAAATCATCACAAACTTGTAACGTATACTAGGATGTCAGTATACGTGACTATTTTGTTTGCTTTGTTTTGTTTCCGGAATCTCATTCTCAAACAAGCCTGATCAATGTATCTTGAGTGCCCTTGCTTTTAACATTTTCTCTTCAAAAAGAAAAGTTTGATCAATGTGGGTTTGGGGTCTGATGGAAGGAAACCCCATTTTCATGAATCGCATATACATAAGAGTAGAACATTAGTTAAAAAGAGGGTTTGGTGTACGGTAACAAAGTGGGATGGGGATTTGTGTCATATATTTTTTTTGGATGCTTAGAAATCATTGGCTGTATTTTTCTTTCCAACTTTTTTTGGTTTGTTACTTTAAACATGGATAGGGCCCTACTGCCCTGTCCACTGGGATCCACCAAGGTTGATATTGAGTGCATGGAGGCGTCAGGGTTGACAGAAAGGAGTAGGACCCATCGTTGTGAGAAAATAGTATTTATCAAAGAAATAAAAGTTGTAAGCAAAAAAGAAAAATAGAAATGAAAATTAAAAATGATAATCAAGGGCAAGAAGATCATCTCCACATGGAATTGAGGTTTTAGTAATCTCCCACTAAACCAACCATTACAAATTTAGAAAACAAACACATAATACCGAGGCGCCTTCCTTTCTCATTGGAGTGTCATGTGATACACAAGTAGTGTAATGGTAGTGGAGGAAAGTGGGATCATGTTTTCGGTTTAATTCTTGGTGGGTATCTCTTAGAATTTTTTATTTTTTTTTTGAAGTATTCTCTTGAAAACTATTTTTGAAAACGAAATTTGCAGGATATCCAAAAAATGATAGGAAACATGACCGTGGCCACGTGATGTGTATTTAACTTTTCATTTTCTTGATTATATCTCCGGTTTAATCCAAATCTATTTGAGTGCCCATTTAGGGACATGTATCAAGAAATATATGAACCCTGATAAATTAGCAGTAGGCGAGATTGCAAACAAGCACAACTAGAAAGCAAAAGTTGGTTGATTATCCATGAATGTTTTATTTAATTTGTAGTAATATGCAATTTCAACGCAAGCGATGGATTAGATTTATAATTAGCTATGTATTGTTAAATCAAGACAAGCCATCAAGGGAAAGCAAGAGTTGAGTTTTCTTCTCATCTGCTTCCACATGCTCCCATTTTATTATTCTTAATTTCTCGCTTCCGTGTTTGTGTGTCCATCCAATCCCCTTTGCATAACCCATTTTCCCATCTATATACACCATGTGCCTTTGCTTCTTAACATCCGCTTTCTCTCTTTCCTCCTACTTCCTCTCTCTCTCTCTAGGTTAAGGACACCGTAGGACTTAAGTTTTGCTTAATTAGGACACCCACGTTGTAATTGTTTCCTACCACTTTGTATTAATTGTGTACATCATCAACTAATTCAGAAAGAAACTTGGTAATTAATTTTGACATGTTCTTAAACTTTAGACATTCCTTAAGAGCTTAATCTGTCGAACAGTATTGCACCTCATTCACACTGTAATCCTAGACCCTAAGATTTAACTTCAACTTTTCTTAGGGAGGAAGACAGGAATTAGAATCCATCGTACTGAAGATTGACTCCTAACATTTAACTTCTATGATGAGTTAAACAATTGTGTCAAGCCGTAAAAATTATGAAAATGTGAACATCCGAGATTATTTTAGTACAGTGATAAAATTATCGGACGATGACATTAGTAATCTGGATACGCAATCCGGTAACACTAAATTGTTTACGTATAAAAAGAAAAATATATGGGCTCTAGAAAAAGAAAAAAGTATGAGCTCTAGCAATTAATGAAATAAGGAACTGTAAACATAAATTTTTTTTGGAGGATCCTCTGGCCAATGTAGGTGGTGACTATTTCCTTGACACCAACTGCTAAGCTGTTGTTAGGAAGAATGCAGTTACGCTAAGCACTAACCGGCAGCCCCGAGTTTAAGTGTATGTGATTCTGTGTGGTGGGTCCAAAGCGGAAACGACCGGTGTCTTACGAACATTTGTCGAGCTTGGTATGGTTGATCATCTATTTAACCATGCATCTGTTTTGATCCGTATCCAATTCTGGCTAGGTCGTTTTCTTTACTTTCCCTAGTGTGTCGACCACAAACAAGAAAACTACTGGTGAAGATTGAGCTTTTAGACAGTGACCAATCAACAACTTATTGCTTTTTTCGTGTTTCTTGTCAACAAAGAACTAGAGTATGTATCCAATTAGGGTTTCAGCTCAGAAAAGACCACCTTGCTTCATTGTCTCTGCTGCGACTCTGTCATGCCAACTATCAACTGATCAAGATCAACATGCATGTTTCCTTGAAATCAAAATTCGTATCATCTTCTCTTTTTTTGTGTTCGATATTGCATATTTTATTTATACTCATCCATGACAAAACAAATAGACAGTAAAAACTATAACATTTCACTTGTTGGGTGGATGCTCACTGAGTTAATTAAATGTCAAGTACACGAGACAAATTAGATAAATGAGGGGAGAATATTACATTAAATGGGTGTTTTTCTTCAAAAGAAATCGTCCAAAATACTCTCTGCCCTACTACTGTATTATTATTGCGGGCCTAATGGTCCATGGTGATAATATATCTTACCAAATAGGATGTTAGAGTATTCCCAGACATGCTTAACTTTGCTAAGATTTTTATTTTTATCAAAGTTTCAGTACCACTGTATCAAAAGAAGCCCCTAACAAAAACAAGACTACGCAAGGGTCAAGATCGGAAAGTGTGTGTTTCAGGCTCCACCACCGTATCCATGTATCTATTTGTAATTATTTGACACTTATCTAAGAACGATTTTTCAGGGACCATGATTTTTTTGGGATCATGGTCTTATTAGGCCAATCTCCCTATATTTATAAAGGGTGTCCCAAAGTTAAGTAAATATCCATTTATCCTTTACTTTAATTTAAATTAAAACTAACTTAATAACTATGTAAATCTAATCATATACTCCTCCATCTAATCTAAATGAATTTATTAACCAAAATCAAAATCAAATCAAAATCAAAAGAGCAATCGAAAATTTTTAGTTTTGAAAAAAGTTTATTCTCTTCTTCTTCTCTCTTTCCTTGACGTTTCTCGTTCGATTGAAAAACCCATCAATCTTTTTAATTCGTTTATGTTAAAATGGCATGTTCGGTTAGGAATAGTTTTAAAAGAACTAGTTTTGTAACCGAACATTCTGAAACCAAGAACACGTTCGGTTATCACGAATTTAATTTTTCATAACCGAACTCCGAGTTTGGTTGGTTCGCAAAAAAATTCTAAAACTAGTTAGTAATCGAACTCTACCCATAATACAAAAAAAAAAAAAAAAGTAACCGAACTGTGTTATTTTTCCTACTATGTTGAGTTATGATATAACCGAACTTGACCTACCTTGTTCGGTTGGTTCGCAAAAATTTCTAAAACTATCTAGTAACCGAACTCTACTTATATTCCAAAAAGAAATTTTTTTCCAATGTAACCGAACTGTGTTATTTTGCCTACTATGTTGAGTTTCAATTTAACCGAACTTGTTCCACTATGTTCGGTTTGTTCGCAAAAAATCTTGACAAACCGAACTCTTCACTAATTGCATACATGTGGAGTTTGGTTAGATATGTTGTTGGGTTAAAGTTTTCGAACCAACCGAACATTACGCTGTAAGTCCTATAAACAAAGTTCGGTAACCTGCGTGTATGGAAAAGGTAACCGAACAACTAAAAACCTCCATTAAAGAACGAGTTCGGTAACCTGCGTATATGGAAAAGGTAACCATACTACACTTTCAGATGAGTTCGGTAACCTGTTCTTCACACAAGGTAACCGAACAAGCCCAAATTTACCCTAAAAATTTACAGTTTTTTGAAAATTTGAAGCAATTCAACCAACATTATCTAAGTTTGAAACATACCTGGGTACCCAAATACTCTTCCTTCGGTTGTTGTTGGTAAAATCCTTTCTTTTTCATGTTTTCCTTCTTCATCTTCTCCAACTTTACTCTCTCAATAATTCTGCTTCTTTTTAAAAAAAAAAAATCTGATTTTTTAATCTCATTAATTATCTTTAACTTAATCATTTTACTAATCACTACGCTAACTATTGTTAACACTAACTAATCATTACCAAAAAATTAATCAAGAGGGTAATTTATGTATTAATATAAATATCTAGATAAGGGGTGACCTAGATTTACTTCTAATGTCTTTACCCAAAATAAAACCATGGTCCCCCCAAAATAACCATAGTCCCCAAAAAACCGTTCTTACCTAATGACCCTTACCATGTCTGAGCCCAACTTGAAAACTTATGTGACTTGACCATACATGGGCTTGAGTCTACATTACAAACAATAAATTTAGGGGTGAGCAACGGATGGAGGGGTGATGGATTTGGTATCATACGTGTCCAATCCTCTTAAAGAACGGATTCAAAGATTTTACCCATGTCTGATCTATTACTCGTTGAATTTGACACTTGTGGATGAGCGGATTGAATATGAGTGCATTTGCGGATTTTGAATAAATAAATAAATGAGAAAAAGTAAAATATTTAACAAGAAATATTTAACAATAAAGAAGAGTTTTAGATATCTATCTCAAGTAATCACAAAGTCAGAGGCGAAGAAAGCTTTGTGATCGTTCATGATTGGAGATTACAACAACTCCAACGATCAATAAGACCAAGATCAAGTATGTGTTCTTCGCGAAAGTTTTTTATGCTTTCTTATTTAACCGCGCACAACTTCGTTTCATCAATTACTCCTAAGCATTAGAGCATTGCTCGGTTGAACCCACAAGTTTTTCTATCTCAAGATTGTGTCAATGTTAGGTGATCAAAACTATATTTTGATTTCTAGTCTACTAAGTCAAGTTTCAGATAGGTTAGAATTGTAGTTGAGTATCAGAGATCACTCTTGAAGAATGAAGATCGACGAAGACATTTGGAGAACTTTTGTATCAGGTATGTGAAGACTGAACCATTCTATCTATTGAGACTATGTCGTATGACTTACAGTAGAATCACAAAGAAGATGTTTCGAGTCAAGCTTGTCTTGTGAAAAATCTCGAAATATGATTTAGCAATTAGATGTTCAAAGGTCCTTAACAATATTAATTTTATGAATTAATCTGTGGACCAATTAAAAATTTCCCATGCAAATGACTATATCACTTGGGAAAGTTTCAAACATCATAAGAGAAAAGTATGAACTTACTGAAATTTCTACTCAGGGTAGGTTAGATATCTGAGATATAGAAATACAGGAAGGTTGGAGAACCAAGTTCGCAAACCGCAAGTTCAATTGGGAACAGTTCACGAACCCGGTAGGCTAACCGTGGTGAACTGAATTTTATAAGTTGGATAAATAGGCTAGCAGTTGGCGTCCCCGGTTCATGAACCGTGGTCAATTGAGTTCGGTAGTCTAGTAGGGTTCGCGAACTCGGTTCACGAACCGTAGCACCCGGACTCGTGAACAAGCCCTACGGTTGGAAAACCGTTGTACCAACTGTCCTGATAATGATTAACAAATGCTTAAAGACTATATATTATAATATGTTTAGCATTGCTCCAATAGATTTCAGTTCTTTGGCTAACTTTCCAAATCGAAGAGTAATTATACACGGTTCTGTAACCGAACTTATGTATATAGTCTTTTATTGTATTTGGAAGACCTACATTATTGCTTGATTCTCAAGTTATCTTAGCTTGAAGTCTAAGCTAACCTTGGTCTTTGAAAATTATAAATATAACATCTTTGTCAACCAGGAAAATCCATCCCTGACACTTTGTATCCTAGTTGATTCTAGAGTCGATTTCTATTGACCTTTTATCTCTACGGTTAAAAGACTTAGCTTCGGGATTCGTGAAGCCAAGACCGACTATCTTTACCTTGATAGTTCGTGAATCCTGATCTTGCTTTTCTGTTATCGAGGTTTTCGTAATCTCTTTCAGGAAAGATAGATAGTAATTGCAAAGTTCTCTTCGTCTCAGACTTTGTGATTCCTCAAGATAGATATCTAAAGACTGATCTTAGTTGATCTTTCGAAGATTTTTCTTAAGAAGTGGTTAAGAATCTAGGCTGCTCTTCAGGAGTCGTAAGTTTCAGATTTGTGAGGTTTGCTAGTTTTGTCTAGTGCAAACAGATTTCCACACTTTGATCTTTGATTTAAACAGAAATCAAATAGGCTTATTTGTTAGAGGAAGATTGGTATCAAAAGTCTTCACTTAGGCTGAAGCAACTCTTAGGGTTGTAAAGGACGTCAGCTAAGGGAATCAAGTGCGTAGAATCTTGCGAGGTTCAAGAGACGTAAGGAGCGCCATTGTAACTGAATCTCTTGGAGGGTAGATTCGGTCTCAACTACATTCCAGTCTGAAGTATGATAGTAGGCTAGTGTCTGTAGCGGATTAATACAGTATGGAGTTCAATCTGGACGAGGTCATGAGGTTTTTCTGCTATTGTGGTTTCCCAGTTAACAAAATTTCTGGTGTCTTGTGTTTTTCCTTTTCTGCATTATATTTTTTATCTTTATAATTTGATTTATACAGGGTTGTACGTATCCAATCTAAGTAGATACGTCCGTTTAATTATAATCGATTGCGAGACTAGTTTCTTGTAGAATTCGTGTCTTGAAAGATAGATAACAAGTTTAATCACTTGGCCGAATTCCGATTGAATTATTTGGATACGACTAGATTGATCTTGGATATTTATTTTTGAGATCGTCCAAGTACTATGCTTAATAATCAGGTTCACGGACCTTGTGTATATATACATATTGATTGAGTAGAAGTTGAGATATTAACTCTATATTCATATTGTCAAAGATCATTAAGTTGGTCTACTTGGAATTGTACTAATTTTTGCCTATACAGGTTATCGAACGAAAAAGTTGGGTGTATTTAGTATCCCATGCGTTTTCAATTTTGTATCAGAGCAGGCAAACACTATTAACATAATAAGTATGTGTTTGAAGTGATCCACATTATGGACAAGAGTGCAATATCTACTGACGTATCACCAGTTGTTGAAAAAACTCTTTTTATGGACTCTATTAATAAGATAGGATCTTCCTCTGTTTCAAAAGTATATGAACCTTCGGTTCCCATAAAGCAGTCTGTTGTTGACAATATTTATCCTTGTTATCTTACTAATGAATCTGATTCAGAAGTAGAAAGGGAAGCATTCAAACAAAGTGTTGAGATTCTTAGTCGTCTAAGAATTCGGCTTCTGCTGAAAACCAAACTCAACAATCTTATTTGTAAGGTTAATTTAAAGGATTCACAAATCAGGAATCTTCTTGAAGAAAAGGCTGAAGTAAGTAATCAAATTATTTCACTTGAGACTCAACTTGAGAAAAATTCTTTGGAACTTCAACGTCTTCTAGAGACTCCTCCAATTCCATGTAGCACGTATGAATCTGAGAAATTATCCTTATCTATGGTCGTCTTAAAAATAAAAGAGTTAGAGGATATAATTACCAATGACATTCACAATAACTCAAGTAAATCTCTTTTAGAGGGCCATTCTCAAAGTTTCACTACTTTGACTAAGGATGATCAGTTATTTTTCTCTGACCAAGAAAAAACTGTATCTCCTAGAAAAAAAAAATTTGTTGCTAAACTTGTGCAAACTGACTCTGTTAGGGTTTAGGAACTTTGCTACTTCTATAAAACCGAAGGACATGTTTAGAGGAAGCGTAAGCTTAGATTAAAAAGCAATCAGATTGAGTCTATTCAAGAAACCTTGAATCTCATCTTAAAAGAAGTTACTAACATTCAAAAATTTAAATCTTTGGGTTTATTTAAAGCGAAAGATACTGATTCTCGAATCAAGGCACCTTCCAGAAATGCTAGACAGTACAGCTTACTCGTCAAATAGAACAATGAGCACGGGTTTTGTTACAATTAAGAAAAACCCAAAAAAGTCTTCACAGACATGGGTTCTGGTAAGAACTCAATTTCTTGGAAAATCTAAGGATTTACCAGTTAAAGATACGGCTCAACTTGCAAACATGGATTTGATGGTTGCAGGTTACAATGATCTCATAGACAAGTTATCTTGCACCTTTCAAAGGCAAAAGAACTCAGGTAAAGTTTTCAACTTCATTTTTCTTTATAACGATAGTGAGTTTTATGATAACCTCTCAAAACCTGATGATAAATACAACAGTAGAGTTAAATCAAAACGTGGAAAAGTATCAAATGACGAGTATGATAATACTCGTCTTGATGTTCTCTAAGCAAGGAGGCTGTAATCCTCATCATCTGTAAAAATCCTGTTAGATAGTCCTATTGTATGACATAGTTCTTTTTGTCTTTTCTAAGAGAAGGTATATCATATTGCTGTGATTTCTTAAAGACATTAAAAATTTATTGTTGAGCTTGCTTCGAGAATTTTAAATTGTCTATTATATTTCATAATTTATTATATATGCATCCGAAGTACTCTTGGATATAGATAGAAAGACAATATGTCTCTAAAAGTAATTTCATATTTTGTTTAAAATATAAAACTTCTTGAGTTAAGGAAGTTTGGTTTGCGAACTCTTTCCTTGTTTAACTCAAATTCCAAAAATATAGTGGTCACTGACCGACCATATTCTTGGAAGACTCCTTGTTGTTCATCAACAAATACCTTAGGATTTAGTTGAGTTCTCTCATTTAAAGTATTTTCCGTATTCAAGTGTATCTCTCATGGAAAGCAACAACACGGAGGGGGTTCTTGATAACAGTTGCAGTGGTATTAGGTTAAAGGGGAAGAAGAAGAGAACTCTTGTTGAAGATGAAGTTGATGGATCTGAGGATTATCCTAAGATCAATTGCTACTTTTCATATGATTATCAGGATGTAGAATAAGAAGAGGTGATTTCTGCTAATGTTGTTTATGATTTTCTTAAGAAATTTGAAGAAGAAAAGATTCAGCTTTTCGAAGCACTGAAAAGTCAAGACATGCTACAACCTGAGTTGGAAAAGGTTTCGTCTGACCTTGTTATCATAAAACTACATGTTAATAATCTTGTCAATGAAGAGTTCTTGTGGATACTGTTGATGATAAACTCAAAGGTCTATGGACCGATGAAGTTCCTTCCGGTATTTAATTAGTGTTTTTCTTCTAGTTAACTCCTTGTAGGAATCGTAGGAGATGCTTGTGCCTTATGTCTCCTTGACGCATACTGAGATTTCTTGGTTGAAATCGTCTAAACTAAAGGTTGGAATGTGTTCTATAGTCTTGAAACTCTTTTGATTAATTCATGATTATCCCGATTTTCCACCTTTGCCAATTTTGTTGACAAAAAGGGGGAGAATTATTAAGTAGTATCTTACTACATACATATGGCTTTACGAAGCATCATGTAAGGGGGGTTGAATTATTATCCATATATTTTACTTATTTTGAAAAATTAGTATGTATTGACTAAGGGGAAGAACATATCACAGTAGTATTGCTTCAAAATTATGGTGCGATTGAATTTTGAGGTAGGTAACAATACTATGTTTCTGTTAATGACTAATGAGTAGAGTATGTTTACCTCATTCCATAAATGCTCTAAACGAGTATTATCATAAGTTGTTATCGGTACAAATCTTTAACAACAAAGTGTTGAACGAACACATGCAGAACATTAGTAGAACTTGCAGTACGAAGAATTCAAGACATGTGTTGAAGAACCAAGAAAATCAAGCATAGTGGATTGAGATGAAGAGTTTATTTATTGTATCCATATGTATTGAATAGTTTTTTCACTAAATTTGACAAAGGGGGAGATTTTTATAGCATTGCTCGGTTGAACCCACAAGTTTTGCTATTTCAAGCTTGTTGTTAATGTTAGGTGATCAAAACTATATTTTGATTTCTAGTCTTCTAAGTCAAGTTTCGAATAGGTTAGAATTGTATCAGGTATGTGAAGACTGGACCATTCTATTTTACTCATTATACCATTATTCTATATATTGAGACTATGTCGTATAACTTACATAGAATCACAATGAAGATGTTTCGAGTCAAGATTTTCTTGTGAAAAATCTCGAAATATGATTTAGCAATTAGATGTCCAATGGTCCTTAACAATATTAGTTCTATGAATTAATTTTTGGATCAGTTGAAAATTTCCCATGAAAATGATTATATCACTTGGGAATGTTTCAAACATCAGAGAAATATGAACTTACTGAAATTTCTACTCAGGGTAGGTTGGCGAACCAGTTCGCAAACCATAGATATTTAAAATATAGAAATACAGGAAGGTTTCCAAACCAAGTTCGCAAACCACAAGTTTAGTTGGGAACAGTTCACGAACCCGGTTGGCGAACCATGGTGAACTGATTATTATAAGTTAGATAAATAGGCTAGCAGTTGGCGAACCTGGTTCACGAACCGTGGTCAACTGAGTTCGGTAGTCTATTAAGATTGACGAACTCGGATTACGAACTGTAGCACCCTGACTCGTGAACAATGCCTACGGTTGGAAAACCGTTGTACCAATTGTCCTGACAATGTTTAGCAGATGCTTAAAGACTTATTATTTTAATATGTTTTGATACAGGTGTATCCCTACTCCTCTTAGGAACTTAGTAAACCTCAAACTAAGTTGAGGGAAGAATCCTATATTAGGAAGGAACCCTTATTTGGGAAATATTCCTAGTTAGGAAAGAGTTTTGTTTTAGGCAAAACTCTAAGTTTAGGATATATATTCCTAATAGAAGACTTTGTCGGCTAAGTACGATGAAAGGCTATAAATAGGGAGGTTTGTTTGTTTAGCAAACAGTTTAAGGTTATCTACTATTTAGAGAGATTGTGAGCATAACAAAGAGAGAATTATATTCATTTTCTTGTTCATAAACTAGAGAAGATTTATTTCTTCGAATTACTTGTTTGTGTTATGTTTTCTAAGTTTATGTCTATTATTATTTTGAATTTCTCCTCTATAATAGTAGTCACCAAGGTATAGAGATCATACGTACCAAGTTGGCATCAAGAGCAAGGTTAGTTTTTAGGGATGATCATTGTGGTTTATGGTTTTCACGAGATCTCTCTAAATAAAGCTTGGTGAGGTACTCTAGAAGCTAGAAGACGTTAGGAGAACAAGGGAACCCAAGATGGGTAAGTCGGACAATGATACTAACCCTAGCGAACCACAGACTACGGAAGAAAAGATGGCTACGGTACAAATATGCATGAAGTCGATCCGAATTACCCTTAAAGAATTGACTGAATGTATTTGTTCTCATACACCCAATTCGAAATGAAGAAAAAGGCTACATCTTCACCTATGGTTTTGGAAGATGAAGAGGAAGAAGAAGAAAATGACAAAGAAGAAAAAGAAGGTAAGTTTCTTAAACGTTACTTCAATTAAACATCATGGTAAGAATCTGAAGATTTCTTTTCGTGTTGATATTCCACTTTATGATGAGAGTGTCGATGTAGAAAAATTGGATGATTGGATTGAATGTTTAGAGACGTATTTTTCTTTCTTTGAATATGTTTCAAAGGAAAAGATTGCTTTCATGACATTGAAGCTACACAAGCATGCTCTAACATGGTGGAAAGCTTATCAAAGGCAAAACCTAGGTAAGGGAGCATTGTCGTGGAAAAGATTCAAGGAAGTTGTAAGGAAACAGTTTTATCCAGTTGGCTACCTTGAGGAGAGATAGTTCAACTGGTACAACTTGAAGCAGTCCTACAACCAAACCGTGCAAGAACATATTTCAGAATTTCAGAATCAAGCTATGGTTTTGGATTTAGACTTAGGAGATTATGTTGTCAATATAAAGTATATCTCCGGGATCCATGAGTATATACGTAAGGAGTTGAAGATGTTTACAGCTGATACTATTGCCGAAGCAAGTATAAAAGCTAATGCCATTGAAGGCATGCTTAATAAATATGATTCAAAGGGAAATACTAAGGGAAAATATGGAAGTATTGTTGCGAAAGGAGGTGAAATGAGTAAACAAGAAGGGAAGTCTAGTGACAAGGGATGTTTTACTTTCACACATTGCAAACAAACGGGCCATGTTATCGGCAAGTGTTGATTAAAGAACCCTCATCTAAAACCAAAAAGGTTGCAGAAGAAAGAATCCAAGAAGGAAACACTAGTTGCTCAATCTCCAAAAGAAGTCCAAGGACTAACCGAACACAATTCAAAACTCTCTCTTATGACAGGAGAATAGGTAGGACCTTTAAAGGATGACCCTAGCGAACGACTCTTCACATTGAATAAGCAGGTCAAGACATCGCTAGTTAATGCACCCGGGAAGTCATAAGAATTTACTTTCAAATTATTTGTACAGAAGTTAGGATTGAAGACTTTCAGACATCCAAAGCCGTACTCTTTAGGATGGCCACAAAATGAGGTGGGCTTACAAGTTATATATCAATGTACTATGTTCAAATTTGATCTAAATGAGTCATACATTGGCGAAGTTACATGCGACTTAGTTCCTTTGGATGTTTGTCAGGTAGTGAAAAAATGGGGGTCTAAAAACCACACCCAATATTTAGTTTAGGCCATCTGTATGGACTAACTCCAGTATATTTCCAAGAGAATCAACTAGACAGTCATACTCAATCAAGGAAAATACATCCAAGAGTTATATCTCAATTTCTCAAATCAATCTGCAAGCGAACAGATAGAAATCTGTGAGCCGGCTTAATATGAGAAATAACTTGGATGGTACCAAAGACCAATAGCCAAGCGCCAATCAATTTCAATCAACAACCAAAGGTTGGATTTACCAATTGATTGAACTACGCACAACTTGTGATTATATAAAAATATAATGCGAAAAAGAAATAACACATACACCAGAAATTTTGTTAACGAGGAAACCGCAAATGCAGAAAAACTCCGGGACCTAGTTCAGATTTGGACACCACAGTGTATTAAGCCGCTACAGACTCTATCCTACTATCAATTAACTTCGGACTGGAATGTAGTTGAGCCCTAACCAATATCACACTGATTAACGTACACTCGTGTTCCTTACGCCTCTTGAACCACGCCGGATTCTGCGCACTTGATTCCCTTAGCTGATCTCACCCACAACTAAAAGTTGCTACGACCCAAAGTCGAAGACTTGATAAACAAATCTGTCTCATACAGAAAAGTCTATTGAATAGATAAATATGTCTCCCACAAAAATACCTACGAGTTTTTGTTCCGTCTTTTGATAAATCAAGGTGAACATGAATCAATTGATACACCGGTCTTATATTCCCGAAGAATAGCCAAGTAATATCAATCACCTTACAATAATCTTAATCGTATGGAAGCGAAACAAGATATTGTGGAACCACAGACGAAGATGTTTGTGACTACTTTTTATCTTACCTATCGGAGATTAAATCTCGAGCAAATCTTAGAGAAGATAGTACTCAATACGATAGAACAAAGTAAGATCAGAACACGCAACTACAGAGAAAATAGTTGTGTCTGGCTTCAGAATCTCAATGAAGTCTTTAAGTCGTTAACTTATAATGGTTTTAGGAAAAACCTAGGTTAAAGGAGAATCGAATCTAGTCGCAACTAGTATCACACAGGAGGTGTGAGGATTAGGTTTCCCAGTTGCTAGAGTTCTCCCTTATATAGTCTTCAAATCAGGGTTTGCAATAAATGCTACCTTGGTAACAAAGCATTCAATATTCACCGTTATATGAAAACCCGATTAGAGTCAAGCTAATATCTTTCAACCGTTAGATCGAACTTATCTTGTTATACACAAATGAAATGTGACTTCATTTAGGTATGTGTAACCGTACCCAAACGTGTGCACATGGTTGGCTCAACAATAATAAACCGAATTTATCCATATGAACACTTTCATATCAACCTTGTTCATCTTAATCACAACTAGTTCAAATGACTCAAATGAAACTAGTTACGGAGTTGTTAAATTGTTTATATTCTCATAGAAGTATACAAGACACAATTGAAGCAAAATCGATTTTTATTCACTTGAATCAATTCATAAACATTATATCCACGGTTTTCAAAAGATTGCATTCATTAATATATAAATGTATTTGTTCATGAAAAAACCGATTTTAGAACTTAACCCTCTAAAGTATGCAAACGGGTACGCATACTTAGAATTCCGGACTTGGTCTGGGTTCGCCAGTATGTGAACGGGTACGCATACTGTCGTACATGAACAACCTCAGTTGAATTCCCAGACTTGAACTGTTAAGCCGGTACGCATACGGGTATGCATACTAAGTTCCCGGACTTCAACTATCAAACCAGTACGCATACGGGTATGCGTACTATGGTTCCGGGACTTTGAATAACTTGCAACAGTTAGCATTCAAGTACGCATACTATGTTATATTCAATCAATGGTTAATCGTTCTAAACTCCATATTAATCATTGAAATATTCTTGAAAGACGGGAATAACTGTCTCACACAAACTATTAGCTTCAAAGCAATTTTCAAGTGATCAATAGATCAATACGAAACATTCTGAGTCTACATCAAGTGACTGTCTCACACAAATCATTTAAGACGTTACCAGGTTATTTTCACATGATCATCTTTTGACTTTCATCAAGACTAGACTTCTGAGTGATAGATGAGTTAAAGTTTCCACATACCTTTTGTTGATAAAGTTCCACAAGCTCCCCTTAGTAGTTCTTCGTCTTCAATCGATGAACGCCGTGAAATCTAAAGCTCAACTACACATTCTATCCTAATCCGAGACATAGCTATAAGTAGACTAGAAATCAAGACTTATAGTTTTGGCAACTAAACTTGACATCGCAACGCTCGCGAGTTCGACCGAGCAGTGCTCTAACAATCTCCCCCTTTGTCAATTTTAGTGACAAAACTATCAATACATATGGATTACAAAATAAATAAACTTTGTAGCTTCTCATCCAAATGCTTAGAGTTGCGCAGCGGACCCTAGAAATGAGTAGCTTAGTGATTATACTAACTTTCTTTGAATTGTTTGGAGTGTAATTTTGATATAAATATTATTTTATTAATTTATAATTATTGAATTCATAATTTAATTTATGTATGTAAAAGTTAAATTGTGCTTGGTGAAATAAATACAGAAAATAAAAATAAATCTTTAAGTCTCTTTTCGACCCGTAACGCTTCGAATTCGGATCTCCGTACGGGTTTGACCCTGATCCGGAACTCGGGGTGTTACAGTTTTAATATTGGTTATCTAAAATGGTATGTGAAACCTTCGTGCTTAACTCTTATAGGTTGTACACAAGTCCTTTAGATTTGTAAGATCCTTTCGGTTTGTCCTTTATTTGCTCGTACCTTTGTCATTTTGTGACAAAAAGGGGGATAAATATATGGAATAAACAAGTGATTTGTAATCACTAGGAAAGGAAAATTATGCTTAAACGTTATATCTAACGAAAGAGTAAAGCATTGACTAAGGGGGAGAAACATATCATATTGTTTTGTAGTAATACTTACTTTAAAAGGGGAATAACAAAGATGTTCGGATTGAATATTTACCTTGCTTTCCTTTAGGACGGTTCCTATGGGTGTGGAAAATCAATATATTTTCCAGTTTTGCACCCACTGTGGAGCTGGAAAACAAGCAAACTTTCCTGGCTAAGTGGAAAATTTTCCACTTAGCCAGGTCAGGTCGAATAGTTACCGAGCAGTCGAGTCTCAACCGTTCGGTTGAGTGTAGATCTCCCGGTTTTGTCTCCACCTCTGGCGGTCAACACTAGATCGCTAGGTAATTCTTTAATTTTTATTTTACTTCTTCTCTCCTACTTTTTAGTTATTCTAACAGTTTTTACTATAAAAAGGTCCCACAAAATATTATATAATCCCCAAAATTTAATAAAGACCCCGCCAAACCCAAACAAACAGATTTTTTATTGATAAGGGTGCCACAAAACATAATAAAATATACTTTTTTTGATAGGCTAAAGTCGGACCCAGGCCCCTACCCAAATCCGGTCAGTTGGACTAGTCCCATTGCTAGACCCAACCCCGCCAAACCCCTTTATACAACTAATAATTTAAATACAAACCTTTATTACGGTGAGGATCGAACCCCTGACTTCCTCCATACTGGGGTTGATGGGATACTAGTTTATTAGAATTTGCTAGTTTTATTATAGTGGGAAAACTAGTTTGCCATGCCATGTGGCACGACAAAACAACTTTTATTCCACCTCCCATAGGAACCGGCCTTGGGGGAGTAAAATCTTTTGTTATTCAAATGTCAACAACGGCATTTATTGATTGAATATATGCAGGTTATTGTGTTGTTGAAACTTGGAATCAAGCGTATGAAGAATGAGTTATTTTGTAATTCGTTTAGCTCCATATGTAATAAGAGTTTTGTCATTAAAATTGACAAAGGGGGAGATTGTTATAGCATAGCTCAGTTGAACTCACCAAGCGTTGGTATGTCAAGTTTGGTTGTCATATTTTAGTATTAAAACTCATCTAGAGTCGCTTGATTATATACTAGAGTCAACTTTGTTTAGGTTAGACTAGAAAGTCTAGGAATGTTGATACATACAAGTATTACTCCGAAGACTTGAAGAATGTGAAGAAGTAACGAACTACGACGACGATATCATCCTTCTACTTGAGGTTAGTAATACTGACTTGAACTTGTTTCATTCCTAACGTATCTTTCAAGTCGTGCATATTGAAAACATAACTGCAAAGTTGTATATACTACATACATTGTATATTATATTCTAGTGATGTGACATGATCATAATATTATGATCATAGTATTAAGGAATTAGACTACGAAGTACAACGCTTATCTTTTGAACTTCGTAGATATGACATCGACATAATCTTGTATATAGTGTTACAGTTATGTGAATGGGTTATGGTGAAGATTTCATCCTAGGAAACAATGTTTTATATTTGTTTAAAGAAAGTACATTCATGAACTTGTTTCGTGAATCGAAAGGGAAACCAATAGGCTTATTGATCCGGCTATTCATTTTATATCATTCGATGACCAATATGTGTGAGTTGGTAGACACGATCTTAACTCCGGTTATGTATCTTGGTATAACCGCTCATAATGCCTAGACTTATGATTTGGTATGACCGGTCCTGGTAATTGGTGTAAACGATCCTAAGTAATCACCATGAGATGGTATGATCGATCCTTGTAATTGGTGTGATCGATCCTAGTAATTGGTGTGACCGATCATAAGTGTTATGTGACCGATCCTTGTAATAGGTGTGACTGATCCTAGTAATAGGTGTGACCGATCCTAGTAATAGAGAGATGAATTATGGCAATGCCTATTTTGGTGCCTGAATGAATTATTATTTTGTTCATGTGCAACTGGTTGTCGATTTCATAAAAATTTCTCTTGGAATTGGTTTATTAGCTGAAGAAGGTGCCGACAAAAGCTGGGAAATGATAATTGATATTGTTTTAGAAGTTTTGCAGATTGTTCTGGTAATCGTTACTACAAACTATTGGCTTTTTTCTCGTATGACTTGACACTTTAACATTAACTTATTTCATGTCGCCTCAAATCTTTAGCATTTCTACTTTTCAGCAATATTTTTTACTTATCCCATAAGTGTTGTGCGACCGATTATTGTAATTGGTGTAACCGGTCCTGGTAACTGGTATGACCGATCACATGTAGGTACCATATTTAGGTATAACCGATCCTAGTGATTGGTATAACCGATTCAAACCCATGTATGTGACTTGGAAGGACCGAGCACAACTAACCATTGTGATTTTGTATAACCAATCACATAGTAGTCTTGGAATACTGGCAAACCAATTCTAAACTTGTTTGGAAGTGCGGTATAATCGATTCAAGAAGCAAATCCATGTAGATATGAAATAAGGATTTGCAGTGAAAAGATGTCAACATACTTTGAACACGTGCAGTAACTCTTATCATTTATTGCTCAAAGATATTCCTTGGTGCTCAAGGTGATCCTGTGCCAAAATAAATTAAGAATCTTTTAATTAAGGTTTTGATTTTATATGCTTTAATTACCATAAATTAATGCATAACTCTAGAGAATAAAAATTAGTAATGTGCATTTACTAATTGGAGATTTCCTATTGAGATATTTCAGAAATATTGGACCAACATTTATTGGAATTATGAAAACCGAATTGTTCCATTCATTGCATATCTTGAGAATATTTTCGGTTTTGGAAATTCTTTGGTGTCCAAACATCCTTGGTCTATAAATACCTAAGTTTGCAGTTCTAGCAAACTATCCTAAGAGCTAGGAAAACTTCATTTCTTGTTGTTTCTGGTGGAGCCGTGTATTCGGAATGGAAAGTATCCTAATTAGGTGAAATATCTTATGACCGCTCGTTTAAAGACTCCTATGGAATCAACAAGCTCTACGAGTACCGTTGGTGGGAAACTAGGTAATTGCAGTGTTATTAGTTTTCGATTTGATTTGATTGACTAACGGTTGTTGAAACTTTGATTGCACCTAGTTTGTTTATTCTTGAGAGTCTTCTTTTATGATATAAGATTCACTCAGACTAGATCAACGTATCAACGGGATCTTTAGACTGTTGTTAGATCTAAAGACATCTTGTGATAATCCATTGTTAACAGACTCCGTCTATGCGTGATTTATCACAAGAGATTGAAGTGGTGTTGTTCAGGTTTTGAAGATAAAAGAAGATTTGAAGACAAAGAAGAATTATTATTAATTTTTGTATCTCGTGGATTTAGTGCACAAACCTTGATCGGCTAGGATCCAACTAGAATCAGTTTATCTTTGATATATTTGATTCATTAGTTGCGTGAGATCGGCATTCTCTATATTTCTCTTTGAGATCTATATTGATTGAGTGTGAATCTATAGTTGACTATTTCGGTAGTTAAAGTTAGATTGATAACCAGACAAAGGAGTTTATTAGATTAAATGGAAGAGCCTTTGTCAACGACTCATCTATATATTTAGCAAGATTGATTAGAGTGGTTACCAAACAGATTCTTCTTTTGTTGTTTGAAATACGATTCAAAAGACTTGATATTCACGTGCGTGACTCTAGAAGTCGAAGGTGTAGGGATAATGAGGGAACTAAGTATCTAGGGGTAGTCTACTTGGGCTCAACTATACGAAGTTGGTATTAGATTTTGTATAGCGGCTTAATTCTGGGAGTATCCAAAACTGGACTAGGTCCCGAGGTTTTTCTGCATTTGCGGTTTCCTCGTTAACAAAATCTTGTTGTGCCGTTTACTTTAGTTTTTCACATTATAATGGTTTATTATAATTAATGTAAATTACACTTTACGTTAACTCCGTAATACTTGATAGTGATCTTGTAGAGTTTGGTTATTACCGAACATATTATGAAGTAACACACTTTGTTGTTGTATTGTCTCGATCTTGTATCCATAGTCAATCACACAAGTTATCTTGTCGTCGTATTGTATCGATCTCGTATTCATAGACGATCACACGAAGTGTGAACGGAATTGTTGTATTGTCTCGACTTTGTCCATAGACGATCACATTCGGTACAGGACTTATAGGTTGAAACAAAAAGATTGTGGTGTATTTGGGTACCCTCATCTTTTCAGTCACATCAAGTACTATACTCTTTCCTAGATAAGTAAGTGAGGGAAGATCCCCTTCATAGTACCCTTTCATTCCCTTTTATAGGATTCCCTTTTCTATCTAATTGTGACATATATCCTTGGAATTTCTCTATTTACTAATGTCATTCTGTACATGGTCGGTTTCGGCTCGGTTTCTGGAAAAACCGAAACCGAAACATTAGCCTGGTTTATCATTTTCCAAACCAAAACTGTGACATTAACTAACGGTTTTGGTTTTAGTTTTTCATTTCGGTTTCTGTTTTATCCACCCAGTTCCGGATAACCGATTATTCTGTTGGTTTTAGGTAACTGACAGTTGAAAAGAAAAATTACACATAAAATAAAATTTCACAATAGAAAATAAATCACAATTACATAAATGAAATACTAGTACTCGCCCTAAAGTCAGTAAGGATTTCAACATCCTTACATTCAAATAAATAGAACAAAAAAATTCAAACTCAAAAACATAAAATAGAGTATTGTTCTATGTAGATACATCCATTTCTCTGTAAGGAACATCTCTGCAAATCAAGCTAATAACAAAATAGAACTCTCTTGTTGGTCTTTTATAACAACATCGTACAAATAGACAGGGAACCAATCAACATGGATCAGAAATCTCATTCAAACTTTCATCAAATATTTCTTCAATCCAAATTCCAAAAGCTTGGCAACTGTAAATCCAAACGATCACATTAGCAACTACTCTTGACAACATACATATAGGGCAAACTACCATCAAACAGATGTAAAACTAAAATCAATCATTTTCAGACCAGTTACTCCGAAAATCAACAAACCAAAACAAGAAAGTCAATCATAAACCCCTCCAAAGCAATCTATATCGCATAGTTCATCTTACTTGGAAAACACAACACAAAAAATAGAAAAGTTACCTTGAATCGTTTGGAAAGTCTAGATTGATAAGCTTTAAATTCTTTAAGAATTTCAGAGACGAGACAAATCTAGATTTCATTCATAGAATTAGTAGAAGAAGTAATTAATTTTTCAGATCTAAAATTGCTGATGAAGGAGGAGGAGTAGATCTAGTACAAGTGAATTTCTTCAATGGTGAAGTTAGTAATACGTTTAAGGTAAGAAAAAGAAGAAAAATGAAGAGAAAAAGGAGATAGTGTTATTGCTGGTAGTCATGTACTCTATCAGTGAAGAAGAAGATGAGAGTAGTGGTTCCATGGGTGTTACGGGTGCAGTAGTTTTCTACTACAGCTCTGAAGAAGAAAAAAAGAACTAAAGAAACTGTGTCGGGTGAAGCGAGATTATAAGGATTTCATTGGAGCGAAGTGTATAGGTTACATTTTAGAAATTACATCTATGGTTTATAACTATCGGTTTCCCAGTACCGTTCGGTTCGGTTTTGACATCAAACGAAAACCGAAACCATTAGCTCGGTTTTAAGATTTAAATTCAAAACCAATCCATTAATAAATGATTCGGTTCGGTTTTCTTCTAATAGATTTGGTTCGACTCGGTTTCTCCGGTTATCCGTTACCATGTACACCCCCAACCATTCCTTCCTAACTAACTTAAACTTCGTTTTAGTCCCTCTTTTATCCTTTCATATCCACGGATATGACCATGGGGATTTGGGCTTAGTCCCCATGCCAATCCATGGGCTTGAGCCCTTATCAAAGGTGACCTCCCTTATGAGCATTGAGCAGGTAATCCTTTTTCAGGTATCAACACAGGCATATCCCAATGAAAGAGCCCCTCAAATGTTTCATATGCATTCATAGGCTATTCATCCCTCGAAGCGCCAACCGATATCTTTCAGTGTTTTCACTCTAAATCTGAGCTGAAATCCATTCAGGTAGGCTACAGAGATAGGTATGGCTACGGGGAACATAATCCTCCAAGCCCAATAAGGTCTAGAAATTAGATAATGGATATGCACTTGATGGCCAACTTAGATAAGCACTTGATGGCCAACACTAGGTAGTTACACTGCAATTAGTGTATAGTACCATTGACTCTTTCAGTCAAATGCTTTGATTTTGTTTCAAAATGGAAAAAGCAAACAAACCGAACTTAAGTAGATGAACTGTTTTTTTAAGCATCAACAATTATGCAATTTCAAAATGGAAAAAGCAAACAAACAGAACTTAAGTAGATGAACTGTTTTTTTAAGCATCAACAATTATGCAATTATACTTGTAGTGAGTAAGTACTTCATTGTGCTTCTCATATGATAAATGGCCATTTTTCACAGTTATGATATTGTCTCCAAATACAACTACAAATTATAATCCTTGTCCATTTTCTTAGGACCATTTTAAACCATACTGTCTCACTTAATCATTATCACCCCCTCGGGACTTGAACACGACAACTGTACGAGGGAATTGAACACAACAATGTGTATTTAGTTTTCATTTTGTAACCCTTCTATGAGTGGTGAAATTTCCTTCTTAACATTTTTCATGCATTGTTTTTCAATAAATCTTATTCTCTTGCCGATAAAGATCTTACTATTCATGACGATAAATAAAAGGTGACCAAAAAAAGCAAAATTCTTTATCCAACAAAATACGGTATGTCCTTCTTATTCAACTCTGTCTCCCTAGAAAGATTGCCTACTAATTCTCGTGCACTTCAAAAAAATGTATCTAGGGCGTTGAGGGGGACAAAGTACTTGTTACTAATACCAATCAAACCCTTCCACAGGCTCCATTCCTCAATGCACGAGGATGAACTGAAACACCATCCAGCAAAAATACTTGCTATTAATACCAAGCATTGAACCTGCTCCCAATGAAAGTCGGTTTTAAAAGGAAAGGATAGTCATGCTAGTTTGAACTTCGAGAATATTAGAGCAAAGGTTTTTTCTGCTCTGGTCGCTCTTTTTTTTTCTTGGAAAATGTCTTGTAAGAAAACTTTTTCTTACGACGTTAAATCTAAGGGGAACATTATTTATATTCCAAGATATATCATGTGATCTAATAAATTTGTATGTTCCCTTCCACTAGGAGGTCGAACCCCTTGATTGCTATCTCATATTTTAAGTAGTTTGGATGTAATCTAGAGATCACTATTCTGCCTATTAGAAAAGCCCACCAGTAAGATCATATACATCAAAAATCCGTAATTAACTATCATAGAAACTATCAATTAGTCATAATATAAGAAATCATAGTTCACTAGATTGACCAGGTACAATTGCTCTAGGTTTTTTTTTGAAAAAACTATAGCCATTTTGGTCTTTTTATCATTTGTTTGTAGGGTGAATGTAACCGCGCCGACGTTCTGAACCCAGCTCACGTACCGCTTTAATGGGCGAACAACCCAACCCTTGGAACATACTACAGTCCCAGGTGGCGAAGAACCAACATCGAGGTGCCAAACCTTCACGTTGATGCGGTAAGGTGAATGTTAACCACGCGAAATAACTTCATTGTTATTCTAAACAGTGTTCGAAATATCATTTTCTTTTATTTTTCTCCCTTCTAAGGTATAAAGACAAAAAACCTAAAAAGAATTTGTAGAGTTGTTGTATTTGGAAAGCTGTCGAGGCTTGAACTTAAATTTAGAAATACCTTTTCCTCAAACTACAACTCGTAATTTAATAATTGGAAATTTCTCGACGAGATCTATATTTATATAATGAATAGCAATTTCACTATTTTTCAAAGCTTTAACTTTTATGTTATCGTTTAGCTAAAAATTAATTACCATGGAGTTTATTCTACAACATGAACTGCCAGAATGAACTCCCAATATTGCGAGTTCATTCTATAAATAACCGACAGAATGAACTCCCAATATTGCAAATTCATTCAAAAAATTGAACTGCCAGAATGAACTATCAATATTACGAGTTCATTCAACAAATAAACTGCCAGAATGAGCTACCAATATTATGAGTTCAGTCGACAAAATGAACTGTCATGTTGAACTACCAACATTACGATCTCATGTGACAAAATGAACTGCCAGAATGACTTACCAATATTACGAGTTCATTCTACAAATGAATTGCTATAATAAACTACCCTACTCTATAATGGTGCCCATTCTTAGATATGAACTACCATTACTACTACCGCGAAAATTCAATCTTTGAAAAATAGTAATTATTACTTATTGTACAGATATATAGTCGAGAAATTTCTGATATACAATATTTGTTAATTGGACTTATGGTTCAAGAGATATTTGATTTTTAAGTTTTTCTTGTTGATAATTGGGAAAATGGCCAATATGTTTGTATGGATGTCACGGGAGTCTCACCCTTCACAGGGGAAGGCATCCGTTCTTTTATTCCGTCCCAGGCTGTTTCGAATACTGTGTTGCGTAAACGTACTAAATATTTGGACAAATGTGTCTCACACGGTTATGATTGGGTGTTCTAGCTTTCTCTACTTTGGGTGATCTTAATGAGGATACTTTATGTTTTTTTAGGAGATTGAAGAATTGTTTAGTTAGTAATGATGCTAGTAGTGATGTAGTTAAGTTTCTTTTTTACATTGAAGATATGTTTTATCCGGGAGCACAATGATGATGGTTCAATAACTTTTAAAAATACTCATTATTCTTCTAGGGCAAGGTAACATACAATTGATGACTTCAGTGACCGTTGGAAGATTCAAGCTCCCTCGAGAAAATTTTAGCTTGTATATGGAAACTAATGCATGAGAGAATGGAGAGATATGACATTGTACCTAATATTTGTGTTAGCATAGCATATTTCTGCTCTTTTATGTAATATTTGCATCCACTATAAAACTAAAGTGTGAAAACGCAGGGATACCAAATACACCCAACTTTTTCGTTCGGCAACCCGTATAGAAAAAATTTAATGGGATTGCAAGTAGACCAAATTAATGATCCTTGAAAATATGTATAGAGTTAATATCTCAGCCTCTACTCAATCATTCACTGTACCAAATTTCGGTTTTAGCAACGATTTTTTCCCCTTGCAAAATGGGGTTGCAACGACATCAAGCCGTTGCGAAACACCCTGTTGCAGTTTTTTCACAACGGCAATGTCGACGTTGCGAAATTGGGTCGCAACGACTCGGTTGCAACGGCAGCAGGCCATTACGATTTTTTTATTCGCAACGGCTTTATGCGGTTGCGAAATTTTTGTTCAAAACAGATTAATAAATCCGGATAGGATATCCTTGCTCTAAACCAGATATCCTGGTTCTGGTACTACATTTTGCAACAAGTTCCAGCCGTGCGGAATTTTTGCAAAGACAAAAAAAAATGGGCCAGTCTCCAAGGTAAAAAAGGATATATAAGGGTTTAACATTTCATTATTTAACTGAAGTGTCATGTTTCGAAGCAATTCTGATTTACAATTCTGATTCTGTAAGTTGCAGTCAACTAATGCATACCTTTAGTATATGCAGTCCAAGACCTGTATGTGCACCTAAACGTTGCAGTTCATTTCTCACCCTGATCATTTCCCAATTGTGCATCAATATTTGCAGATGCAAGCTTTCCCCAACATCAACAGTTCAGGAGTACAAGTTGTCATCAAAAGAAAACGACTAATCTAATAAATTATAAACAAATATTACTGAATATGATGAATCTTCAACTAATTAAAACCCAAAATTTTAGGGATGTTAATCCATCAAAACTAATTAACGAGAAAGGTAAAGGAGACTTAGATTTGTTGGAGGCGTTCTCCCAAGACGATTTACTGTGACAAATCTTCAACTGAATCAATGTACCTCCTTCAACTCTTTGATTCAAATCTTTGAAATGGATTTTGGGTTCTGGATCTCATGATATTAATAGGGTTTTCTGAATTGATTTACAGAAAGATACGAAAAAACGAATCTAGGGTTTTAAATTGAGAAAGAAAGCAAAAGAGAAGAAAGTTAGAGATTGAAATCAAAACCCTAATCTAGATGAACTATAGATAGATTCGAAAGAGAGAGAGAGAGAAATGGAACTTGGGAGGAATTCGTGAACAAAAGAGTGAAGCAGGAAGATAGTTGGGACTTTGGGTTAAAACTATGCGATGATGGGCAGAATAATCCTTCATATTCAACTTATTTGGGTGTATACATATTTATCTCCACACACTCAGGTGTTTCCTTGCACATAAACGACTCGCAGACTTAACTCATCATCCGTTGCGAACTGCAACAGATAAAAGCAGTTGCAAAATTGGTAACTGCTACGAACCGTTGCTAAAATTTTGCAACGGTGACTATTGGTTGCAAATTCGAATTTTTGTTGCTAAAACCTAAATTTGGTGTAGTGGGTATTATATATAAACATAAGTTCTGTGAACCTAATTGTTAAACAGAGTACTTGAACGATCTCAAAAATCAATATCCAAGATCAATCTAGTCGTATCCAAATAATTCAATCGGAATTCTGCCAAGTGATTAAACTTGTTATCTATCTTTCAAGATACAAATTCTACAAGAAACTAGTCTTGTATTCAATTACAATTAAACGTACTTATCAGCTTAGATTGAATACGTATAAACCTGTGTAAATCAAATTATAAAGATAAACAATATAATGCAGAAAAGGAAAAACACAAGACACCAGAAATTTTGTTGACGAGGAAACCGAAATAGCAAAAAAAAAAACTCGGGACCTCATCTAGATGGAACACCACACTATATTAACCCGCTACAGACACTAGCCTACTATCAGACTGGAATGTAGTTGAATCCGAAACCACCCTCGAAGTGATGCAGTTACAGTCGCGCTCCTTACGTCTCTTGAACCTCGAAAAGTTCGATACACTTGTTTCCCTTAGCTGACGTCATTTGTAGCCTAAGAGTTGCTTCAGCTGAAGCGAATACTTTTGATACCATTCTTCCTCTTACATATAGGCCTATTTGATTTCCATTTAGATCAAAGATCAAGGTGTGGAAATATGTTCGCAATAGCAATCTAGAAAACCTCACAAATCCGGAACTTACGACTCTCGAAGAGCATCCTAGATTCTTAACTACCTCTCAATAACAATCGTCTAAAGATCAACTATGATCTGTCTTTAGATATCTATCTTGAGGATTCACAAATTCTGAGACGAAGAGAACTTTGTGATTACTATCTATCTTGCCTGAAAGATATTACAAAAATCTCGATAACAGAAAAGAAAAATTAGAAGTTCACGAACTATCAAGATAAAGATAGTCAGACTTGGCTTCACGAATCCCCAAGCGAAGTATTTTTAATCGTAGACCTAAAAGTTCAATATAGGCGACTCTAGAATCAACTAGGACACAAAATGTCAGGGATTGATTTTTCCAATTGACAGATATGCTCTATTTATAGTTTTCAAATACCAAGGTTATCTTAGAATTCAAGCTAAGATAGCTTGAGAATCAAGAAAGCACGATAGGTCTTCAAACTACAATAGAAGACTATACACATAGGTTCAGTTAGTGAACCGTGTATAATGACTGTTCAGTTTGTTAAGTTAGCCAAAGAACTAAAATCTACTTGATTGTTCATTTAAAACACCCAAGAAATTTAATCATGATTCAAACACAACTGTTTAATAAATCAATGAAGTTTTTTAAGTGTTTAAGAGAGTTCTAGCAATGTTAAACATATTAAAATAATAAAACTTTGAACATCTGCTAAACATTGTCAGGACAGTAGGTACAACGTTTTTCCAGGGCTTGTTCACGATTCAAGGTGCTACGGTTCGTGAACCGGGTTCGCCAACCCTACTAGACTCCAAAACTCAGTTGACCACAGTTCGTGAACTTGGTTTGCCAACTGCTAACCAATTAATCCAACTTGTAAAATCCATTTCACCACGGTTCGCCAATCAGGTTCCTGAACTGCTCCCAACTGAACTTATGGTTTGCGAACTGGTTCGCCAACCTTCCTGTATTTCTGAATCTCAGATATCTATGGTTTGCAAACTGAGTTCGCCAACCTACCATGAGTAGAAATTCAGTAAGTTCATATTTCTTTCTTTTGATCTTTAAAACATTCCCAAGTAATATAATCATTTGCATGGGAAATTTTCAATTGATCCACAAATTAATTCATATAACTAATATTGTTAAGGACATTTGATCATCTAATCGCTAAATCATATTTCGAGATTTTTCACAAGGCAAGGTTGACTCGAAACATCTTCTTTGTTAATCTATTATATGTCATACGACATAGTCTCAATAGATAAAATGATGGTATAGTAAGTAAAATAGAATGGTTCAGTATTCACATACCTGATACAGAAGTTCTCCAAATGTCTTCATCGATTTTCAGTCTTCAAGGGTGATCTTCGATACTCAACTGCAATTCTAACCTATCCGAAACTTGACTTAGTAGACTAGAAATCAAGATATAGTTTTGATCACCTAATATTGACAACAATCTTGAGATGGAAAAACTTGTGGGTTCAACCGAGCAATGATCTAACAAAGTGCACTTATCCTTTGAATGCTCATATGTTAGTGCAATGTCTGGTAACGAGTGTAAATTGGTTGATATGGTAGGTTTGCAATAAGGTAAGGATTCTTAACACAAATTTGTATCTTTTTTCTTGTATTAGGAATTTCATCCACGAAACTGGTAAGTGTGTAAGGGATTATATGTTGAACAACATTAGGTACTGATACCGAAGGTCTTTAGCCTTAGGTATAATCCGAGAAAAGCACAAAAGTGCAATGGCGTCTTCTGGTTTACAGATGAGTGAAATTTAACTTGGATGAATGGTCGATCGAAAATACAGGATTAGAAGAATGTGGGGTGATTTTACACAATAATATTGTGTGGTTCTTAAATGCTCCGAGCTTGGTGTAGATAATTCTATCACCGTTGATTTTTGGGGAGTTATTCATGTGTTTTGAAATGCTAAAGATCGCTACATGACTCGTATATGGTATGAATGTGATTCTAGCACTCTCTAATAAGTCTTTAGCTCTAACTTGATTTTCTTTGGTAAAAGTATCTTCGTTTCCTTAGGGGAATGTTTGTGTAAATGTATTGGCAAAATTGGGTGATTCGGAAACTACTATCTATTGGTGGTCTAATCCCTTAATATGATTTATCGTCTAAATCAACTTCGAATAAGTCGTCTTTCGCGAGAACAACACTACAAAGATATTAAGATAAACAAGCTACTCTCCTTGAACACTTAAAAAATGAATGCACGACAACTTACTGTATGGACTAAGCAAATGGATATGCCGGAACAACAAGTCCCTCTACAAACTGTCCAGTATGAGAATGTGGAAGAAGACGAAGATGATGCCTCAGAAGAAAACGAAGATGAATACAGTCTTCATAACTGATTTTAATTCTTGTTTAGTTATTAAGTTTAATTTTAATGTAAATGTTTAGTTAAAATTTCATTTAATATAATTGTCTTAATTGTAATTTTAAGTGTAGTCGTTTAGTTAAAAACAAACAGCTTTACATTAAATAGCACATTAATAAAAATAAACAACACTAAATTGAAAAATAACATCTATTTGCCTCTGCCTCGCCCCCGCGCATCGTCTGTTGCTCCTTTTAAATCCCAAAGGTGCTTAGTTATTAGATCTTCTCTTAGTTTTCCATAGATTTCTCGGTTTCGGATTCTGTTAGTGGAAAGTCTATATTCTCTTGAAGGACGCCCATGCTGCACCACAAGATTCAGCCTCAAATCTTCATCTGGAAAACTAGTCCAGGTTGGGTCACGTCTGGTTTCTTCAATGATCATGTTATGCAGAATGATGCAAGTCAGCATAATTTTTTTTATTTCTTGAAGATCAAAAAGGCGTTCCGGCCTAGCTATAATGGCGAACTTCCTCTTCAGTATGCCAAAAGCGCGTTCAACATCCTTTCTGCATTTCATTTGTTGGGTGTTAAAGTACTTCGTATCCTTCGAAGTCGCCGGTCCAAAACCTATATGACTATAAGCTTGAATCATAGTTGACCATTCTGGATACATTCCCTTTGCTATATAATAACCCTGAGCGTAGTCATAACCATTGATGGTGAAATTACAGTGCTATAAAGAGGTATAACAAAAAAATGTACTTCCTCAGTAGCGCGATCCCATGCTTAATATCTTCAAACAATGGTGACTTATACAAAATGTTGAGATCGTTATTTGAACCCAGGAGTCCAAAAAAAACATGCCAAAACCAACAATCATAAGTAGCTGAAGCTTCCAAAATTACAGTTGGTTTTGGGTAATGACCCTTATATTGACCTGCCCATTCAACCGGACACGCATGCCACGTCCACTGCATGCAGTCAAGACTACCTAGCACTCATGGAAACCCCTGGCGGTGTTTTTTGCAGTTATTCAATGAACATCTTCCTGCGTATGCTTTCTTAAAAAGGTTGGACCAAAATGCTCGACTATTGTTTCGTAAAACAATTTGAGATACCTAAAGGCTATTGTTTTCCCAATACGGATATAATCATCCATGGAATCCGCTGGTACCCCGTAACATAGTATACATAGGGCCGCCGTGACCTTTTGTTCGAGACTAAAGCCTCGTACATGTCGTGCATCATACTAATAATTAAATAAAGATTGTATCTGACAAAGATCGGCAATAATCCTTTGCGTCAAGTTGCGGCCCATGGGGAATCGTCTATGAAAATCCTTATCGGAATAGACACAATCATGATTAAATAATCATGCATCATCTTGTCGTGGTAATAATGTCGATCTCTCCACGTCCATCTTCTAGTCATAAATTCATATGGCTTTAAAGGCTTTGGTATGATCTTCTTTGTACTTGCAACATAAAATTTCGCCTCCTTCTATCTTGAATTGCATCTTCATCCATTTGACGCAAAAACTCCATATACATTTCTTCCTCTTCTTCATACAACATTTCATCCATCTCCATATCTTCCTCAGAAGAACCAAAATCAGGATTCACGGTTGAAAATCGAAAGCAATTGAAATTAAGAAAAGATTGATCGGATGAAAGATTTTTGTGAATTTGTGAGATCAAACTCGAGTTGTATTGATGGAGGTAGAAACTAGTCATTCCGGTGACCGTTTAAAAGTAGTCGTTCGCGGTCTTGGTTCACCCGCCAGCGGTTTTACCACGCACGCCAGCGTTTCTTCATCACACGCCAGCGGCTTCACTTCGTCCTGGCGCTTGACGATCAACCTCCCACTTCATTTCCCATAGTGCAGAATCACGTTTGTCCATCCACCTGGCTCAACAAATATTTTGTTTTGTACATTACCATAGGAATTTCCCTTATCAGCTTTATATACTTATACTTCAGCATATACTTATATATACTTTGACATATACCTGCGGAGTATTTTATTTATTAGAAAAATTTAGTAATAATCATGCTAAAGCTTGAGAGGATAATGATTACTGTATAGGGAGGAACCGGCAGATAGTATGTCTAGAGCATAATCCGTGTCGTAACGACACGACTCGATGATAAATAATTTCATATGCTTTAATTTTGATTCGTGCATTCTTACGTAGTTATTCAATAACGTGGCAATCAATTTCAGTATTTTTTTAATTGTCGTGTATTACAATCTAATTTATTTTAATATTAAAATAATCAACCACGTTTTATACTTTGTAACTTATACGTTTTGTATGCTTCAAAAAAAAAACTTATACGTTTTGTGCATCACGGAATTTGCATAGTCTATTATTACTCACTAACACCCACCACCACCACAAAACCGCCTCATTTCTTTCTATACTACCACATGGTGGGGGTGCCAACGGTTGACTGGTCCTGGCCTAAAATTTTAATAACTACGTAAAAATTCTCAATTTTATTCCAACCTATATTTTAGGATTGAGTTCACCAAAGTTTTCATGTTTCTTAAAAATAAATTTAGCTCCCTCAATGTCAATTTCTGGCTTCGCCACTGCCACCACCGTCGCTGCCCACACCCTATAGGTTGTTCGACGTAATTCTAGTTTCCAATTGAGCAAACTTAGGCCACCTGATACCATTTCTTTCTCTACCAACACACAGTGGGGGAGCCAAGGGTTGACTGCCCTGCCTCTATCCCCTCCTAAAATTCTCATAACTATATAAAAATCCTCAATTTTATCCCATAATTTTAGGATTTAGTTTACCAAAATTTTCATGTTTCTTAATTTTTTTTAGCTCCCTTAATCCAATTTCTGGCTCCGCCGCTTCCATCATTATCGCCGCCCACCCCCTATAAGTTGTTGGACGTAATTCAAATTTCCAATTGAACAAACTTAAATCGTCAATTAATTTAACCATTCTATTTTTTTTTTTGTTACATTCTCTTTACATTTGAACCAATTTTATTTTAACCCTGAAAACCATGATTTATACGATTCGGTATCAAAAAGATCAGAATTACCATTTGGGTGATTCAACAATCATGATCATTTTTTCCTATAAATCGATATCATCCATGCCATATTTGATATTTGCCTTTATCGAACGGGCTAAAAACAACTAATTACATATTTTAATAGTAGAATGTTACCCTTGTTATAAAGAAACAAACTAATATTGTCCAGTATTACTCACCAACAGCCACATCCACTACTTTATCCACCACCACGAGGGACGGAAGCAGGGTTTTGAGAAAGCGGTGTAAAAACTCTTGGCAAGTTGGATAAGGATGCAAAATGAACTTAGTAGATCATTTTATGATAAAAGACCAAAAATAACTACAATTACGTTTGGATCCGTCCCAGACCAATACTAATGTTTCTGCGTCCACCGCTTTCTATGAATCGCCACCACTTTCCCACCCAGTACTTCTTCTACTACTCTATTAATGTATGTCGATATTATTTTTTTGTCAATATTATTTTATTAATGGTAATATATATTTATTAGATTAATTAAGGGAACATTTATAATAAAAAAAAATTAATAGGTCATTTATTATGAACAATCAATAAAACACTTACAATGCTTAAGTTTAACTCCCTAAAAATAAATCCCCAAAATATTTGCTTTTCTTATAAAAAAAGAATAACCTTTTAGTCTTCTCTCCGTATAAATTGAAGAGCCTTAATTCCCAATTCTTTATGAACATTAAATCTCCGAATACTATCGCATTTATTCCTCTCTATGTTATACCAAGAATGCACCACATTCGTAGATTTATCTCTTGGAGAGTAAATTTAAACCGTCCCTTGCATAGGCTAGTTTAGCCAAACTGTGATTTGTATTATTGAAACGGTATGATCTAGTAACATTTGAAAAGAAACAAAAAGAAAAAGAAAAAACTGTTAATGGGTGCCAGTTTTTTTAACGGGAGGATTCCCAAACCCATATAAAACAAACTGACAATGTTTTTACCTGATTTTAGCACCCTCCCCTGTAGTTAACCGGTACCCATTAGCAGCCCTGAAATAAAATCCTATGACAACTAATGAAGTCTTTGAACTAGCCAACAATAAAGAGAGGCTGTTAATGTGTCAAAGAGCAGGTTAGTTGTATAATGGCGGGAAATGAACGTGATGACGCGGAAGGAAACAGACAGAAAATGCAAATGCATAACCGTCTCTTAAAATCACCTGAGGACGTTGTGGTACCAACAAAATTTAATTCCCCCAACAAAACGATATTTCACAAACCCCATAAATCTCACTTTCTCTCTCTCTAATTCCTCAGATAAATGGAAAAGAAACAAAAACAAAAGAGTTTCTCTGTCTTCTTTCAATCTCTTTAACGATTAAGTATGTGTAATCAAATCTTCTGGTAATATTTGTTAATAAAGTGGGAGATTTGGATCATATATATAGGAATTTGTCTGTATTCTTATAGATTTCTCCGTTGGTCATCTAATTGGTCGCTCCGTTGAGGTTTTAAATCGATTCTCGGTGTATGCTGAGATTGGATCAGCTCATTTTCTGCGTAAGTTTTGTTCGGGAGGAAACAAGACAAAGCGCCAAGCAATTCTTCGAAATTTAGTTTTCTAATATATAAATTCTTCTTAGGTAGCATTGTTTCAATGGGATGTGCAAATTCAAAGAAATCGCGATGTCAGCGCTGCAAAAATCCCTATATTCAAAGCTCCTCTGTAGCCGTTTATCAACCAGTTCGACGTAGTAAAGCCGGCAAAGGTACCGATCAACATTTTGTTGCTTTAACTTCTACAACAATTGGCTCTCTTCATTTTGACTCGCTGGATCAAAGCCATAACCATCTTAATCACAACAAATGCAAACAAGAGCACCAGGAGAGGAACACCAACAGCAGCAGTAACAACAAGAAGAATCTCATCAATAAAGATCGCAGTAGTAAGAAGGAAAACAATGGAATGCCCAAGGATGTCATCATCCAAGATAAGGTTTCGTCCGAGGTTCGTAAAATCATCCCGAAAACACCAACAAGAACGCCGCCTGGTGAACCGGAAAACATTAACACTTGGGAGTTGATGGAAGGATTAGACGAAGCCAATCTAGTACCTGACCATTGCTTTTCCTTCCATAATGTATTTAACCAAACAAATTTCTATCAGTCCAACCATAGGTTACAAGAAGCTGGTCTTGAATCCCCAAAACCCTTGTGGCTTGAGATGGCGAATAAGGAATCAAGTATACAGTCGAATTCGATCATTTCGGATTTTGATCCAGACATCATCAACACATTCAGAAAAGCACTAGAAGAACTTTCTCCAAGGACTTCGTTTAAACTCCGGACATCAGGTGCAACTTCTCCATGCAATAATACATTGTTGACGAAGGATTCCACAATCGAAACCAAGAACAAGGTACAAAGTACTAATGCAGTTGGACAAACTAAATTCCCACCATTTGGGCATGACAAGGTGGTTATCTATTTCACCAGTCTGAGAGGCGTAAGAACGACGTACGAAGATTGCTGTTACGTGAGGATGATACTGAAAGGCTCGGGATTTCGTATAGACGAGAGGGATGTTTTGATGCACAAGGAGTTTAGGGAGGAGTTGATCGAGTTACTTGGAGATGAGTGTAATGGGAAACTACCCAAAGTTTTTGTTAAGGGAATGTACCTCGGTGATGCCGAGGTGGTGAGACAGATGCACGAGGATGGGAAGCTGCAAAACATTTTAGAAGGTTGTGAGGTGGGTGAGGAAGGAGTTTGTGAAATGTGTGGTGATGTTAGATTTATTCCCTGTGAAAGTTGTTCAGGGAGTTGCAAGATCTATTGCGAGGAAGAGGATGATGATGGCGGGATTGAAATTGGAGGAAACGGAGTGTTTCAAAGGTGCCCTTACTGTAATGAAAATGGGATTGTTAGGTGCCCTGTATGCTGTCATTATTAGATAGAAAAATTGATTAGTTTTTGTAGTTACTCTGTAGATTATTGAAATTTTTATCTCAGTTTAAATAGGAATTGTTGATACAGGTAATGACATTTGAAAAACACAAAAGTTGATTTTAATCTGCTGAAGCTTTGTTTTTTACTTTTCCCTCTTTGTACTAGGAGGTTGCAAACACATCATTGGGGTTTCGAACCGACAAAGAATTAAAATAACGAATAGCTTCGAAATAGATCAATTTTGTTGATAAAACGTAAAAGCCTGCCAAAATGCCTGAAAATGGAGATACAATGTTCATTCATGAAATATATAGAAGATTTGATTATAGTATGACCAATGGAGATGCAACATTCCGTTCATGAAGTATATATAAAAGAATTGATATAGGAGGTCATACAAAGTTTATCGTAGGTTATACAATGCTCTACAATTACAAATGAAGACGCCAATAATGTAGACTCTATTGGTCCTCATCCTGACTACTTGTAGATCAACCCTCTGGGTTGATGATTATACAAAATCTTTGAGATCAAGCTCAGAACAAGGAACAAAAATACAAGCAGAGAGCCCTGACAGCTCTGAAGATCAGGTTTTCTGTATGAGCTATTTGCCAAACTAAGTGAGGGGGGAAAAATTAATTTGAATATGGCAACAGTGAATTGGGTACCAACCGGCAAGGGAGCTTCAACTAGTGTTGCCAGAGAATCATATACAGAGTTCGAGCGCAGTCGATTGCCTCATTGAGATGGATGTGGGAAGGAGGTAGAGGGGTAGTCAGCCCATATGCATACCAACTGATTTGTAGGAATTGCTTGCAAGCTTTGGAAGCCTCATAATTGCAATAGTAGCTCCAGCAAGGGCAGCAAAAGATGCCATAACAAAAGCTGGCACGTTTCCTCCTCCAAAGAGAGCATCCCATGGGCCTGCACCAAGGGACACAACCATCTGCAAGTATATTGGTAAACAAACAGCTTAGCACCTTGACAATCATTTGCCACTATTACTCAGTGATCAGCAGTTTAGATTGATAAACAGAACTCACATGATGAGTAAAGGTGGGAAAGCATAAGTCATCTAGTAAGATGTGACATAAAGACAAGCTTGTAATAGGATTCAAAACTATCAAGACAAACCAAGCATTACCTGAGGAACAACAATTGCAAGATTTAAGACCCCGATAGCTAATCCTGCAAAATAACCCCTAATTTTCAGAATCACAATTCCATTGCAACCAGTAGATAACAGAATGAGTAACAACAGGATAGAAAGTTCAAAAGAGATTGCTAACCTTGGCCACCTCCTGTATCAGCTGTCAATTCTGCAGTAACAGAAAAGGGAACACTGTACGTAATCTGCAATCAATTGATCAGTTAAACAGTGGGAGACTTGAAAAATACTGCAGGCGAAATGGAAGTGACAGATGGCGCTACTTACAGAAAGAGGAAAACCAAGAATTGCAAATACAACCAAGGAAGCAATCCTGATTGTTGGATTCCCTCCAGTGACACCTTCAACCCTTCTAGAATATTCTATGACCGAACACAAGCTAATGATTGCAGTTGCTGCCATGCAAAGAAACACAACGAAATTGCTCATTGCCCATACGATAGTTGAACCCATCCGCCGACACATTGGCTCAATAAGGATGGAGCTAATCCCAAGAACAACCTAACCGGAAAAAATAAGTTTAAAGTTTACATCCACTTAGAAGCACGAGAAAATAAGAGAATTTCCAGAACTTCTATGCTAAATTTTCACCTCAGTTCAGTTAACTGTTCATGCGACATATCATAGATAAAAAAAAATGCAAATTTGATTGATTTTGAGTTCTTACCGAATTCAATAGCAAACCAAATGCACCTTCTCTTACACCTTGATCATAAGCATGTTTCTCATCAGAAGTCCCATTTGGGTTCCCATGGTAAACTTCACGTCCCATCCAATCAGTATCGAACAAAAAGAACGGAAACCATGACAGCTGCCAGGAAGAAATTGGATATACATTAGAATCTAGAAGACAAAGGAAAGAGGCTGGGAACAACTTGCAACAGCTTGACAAATGATATCGCTGACCATTCAAGATGAGCAATAGAAAAATAAGTAGACATGTGTACTAATGATTCAATCAAATAATTTGTGCAAAACATGTATCACATACCCAAGTAAGAGCCATAACAAGAAGCACTGAATTCATTGCTGGTGGTAAATGCCGCATGCTTGTCAACAGATTAACCAAAACTGCTCCAGGGCTATCAGTAAAAGTTTCCATCCGATCATCTTCATTTTTTGACTCAGGAAGCTTTGGACTTTCATTTTTACTCCCACCAACCACAGTATTGACACCAGATGCGTGACCGCTAGAATTTAAATTCCCATTTACAGATTGTTGACTGTTGTCTAATAAAGGAGCGGAATCTGATACATATGCAGGTTTTTCAAGAGGGACCTCTTTAGCAAAATACAGAGTGATAAGAGTGCAGAGCGTGAGGAAGATCTGGAAAATAACAGTCAAATAGATTAGAACAGAAGCAAAAAAAACTGCGTGTACATTCTAAACTTTAAACAAACTCAAAGTCCATCTGTAACCTTTTTCATATGTTAACACTAATAGAGAGCCACAGGCATATTTAGTCCTTCATGGGATGCCCAATACCAAGTATTCTGATCATTACAAAGCCAACGAGACAGAAAGGATGATAGTTATCTAGGATGGTAACTATGTTGTTTATGAAACATCTTTTTGTTTCTTTTTCTTTTTCCATTACAAACTTGTCAATAAAAGAGATGCCAACAGGCAAGCAAAGACCTATCGTGATTAAAGATTTAAACATTTCATGACTCAAATTATGTATTTGTCTGTAAGAGTTGGAACTAGGAATGGAATTAATAAAATCAAACAAATTATAGAAAGATTAAGAGGCTTACCACCGCAACTAAAAAGGCTGCTTTTAAATTTGCACAGGCTTCACAACAAGCTTGCGTTTTCAGAAAAGGAAACCATCTACAGTTTAATAAAAATAATAATCAGATGATCTTGTCTGTAGAAGCCAAACAAAAATATGCTTCTAATGTTATGTAGGGGAGCTGCATATCTTAACAAGAAGAGTGAAGCTTTGGCTACATAGAAAGCCAAACTGATGCAAACATTTGGTTCTCAAGCTGAAGGTGGTTTGTAGCAGAAACTAGGATATAAAGCTCGTGGCTAGGTCAATGGGAAGGACATATATACTCAAGCAAATCATAAACTTAAGAAAACTCACTTGTGCCAATTTCCACTGGCACCAGAAGAAAACCCTAGGACATTTCCAACAGCCATCCATGAGCAAAATATTGCATTTGATGAATTCCTTTGATCAGGACCTGTAATTAACACAAAATCAGTAATGATTGATGATCTTGTGGTCTTGGAAGTTACTACCCAAATGCATACATGTCTTACAGTTCTTCAATAATCCTATTAGAATTAGGATGAGTAAAACATCTGACCTGATAGATCAGCGAGAAGAGCGCGAGCTGGGCCCTAGAAAAAAATATGAAATTCAATGCTGGTAGTTGATCCACAAAAACCTAAATCGATAGAAAGAAACCAACAATATAACTTACTTGAACTGTATTGTTAGCCAGGTCCAGCATCCAGAAACCAACCACAAAGACTATCGCTGCACTAGTTCTAGTACCTTTATAAGTACTGCATTTATAGAAGAAATAGTGGTCAAACATGAACCCGGAAGTGCACATTTGAAGAGAAAAGACAGAGTTCACATAGATGCAAGATTCACCTGCAATGCTCCTTCGTATCCCCTATATAATATCCAATGTCTGCAGAAAACCCGATTATTGTCACCTAAATTTGAAAGACACTTCATAATGTCAAAACTAAAAGGACCCTGCAACAGCTACTGAAAAATACAATATATCTTTGAACTCACGGCAGCAGAGATCATGAGAGATCCGATAAGAATAAATGGTCGCCTTCTTCCATATTTAGAATAGCACTTATCACTCCAGATACCAACGCAAGGTTGAACCTAAACACCAATATGAGAATAGATCATGCACAGTTGGCTGAAGAGGCACTTAAACCAGATAAAAAATAAGAACCATATTATTCATAGTCATAGGTTGTCAAAATGAAGATAAAGATACGAATAACTGAAAGGATCTTACATCACCTGCTAATATAGAGAAATTAAAATACTGATCAGATAAAGTATTTAAGGTCAAATAACCTACCAGATAACCTTAAGTATAGAGAAACTACATTTTTTAATTTTTGAAAATCATGGGATATGTAGCAACAATAATCGAAGCTTTGTTTTGTCTTTCAAATGGAACAGCCCTTTGATTCTCACATAAAAGCCACTTTATTTAACATTTTCTTACACTAACAACTTAAAATGAACTGCCAAGTAAATAACCTACCACAAGGCCTGTAATAGGGCCACAAAGCCAAATGAAGGAAGAAAAAGCATGCCCTATTCCAAGCGTCTGCACCAATTAGTTAAAAAAAGGAAAGGATCAGATCAGTGGTGAAACAAGCAATTAAGTGTTTCCATGTCAAGATGTATATATACATATATAGTCTTTGTATGAGTGTCATAAAGAGTGAAACAAGATATATTGTTCAGAACTTAGTCGAGCTAGACTAAATAAACAACCATAAAATAATTTGCATGCCCATCTCCCTAAGGCATGATCCAATTTCACAGAACACTCTCAAGTTAAATTTCTGCAGCCCATACCAACATGTGTAAGAGATATGTGGCGATGCATTACACGCCTCATGTAGATCTAGCTTTGAATAACGTCGAACACATCAACGCATGTCCGTTATCAAAAAATAAATAATGCATTACACGCCTCATGCAGATCTAGCTTTTGAACAAATCTTAAAAATTGGCGCTACATGTAGAAGAAAAATTCCTCTGAGATTTTTCGATTTTGGTCAACTAAAATAGTAAATCAAAGGTTTCGGCACCCATCCAATTTCCGCAACAATGAGAAAACACTGCCTAACATCACAACTATGAATACAGTAACAATTGCTACTACTTGCAGGTTACATAATTGCACAAACCTAATAGTTCAGCAAATGCAGAACCCCGAATCTAAAAGAAAGTCAATACCCTAGGAACTACACACTATACATCGGCAATTTGCTTTTTAGGTTAAGCACATGTATTGATGTTTCATATTGTTTGATTTCTTACCTATCAACCTCTACACAATATACATCTACACGTACCTAATCAAACTTCCTAACAATATGGAAACAGTCTACAACCAGTTCCTACTACTTGCAGGTCCTACAAATCCACAATCGCGCTTACTGAATAAAGAAATATTTCAAAAAATCTAAATGGAAGTGTAAATACCTTAACAACTAAAAAATATAAATCGGCAATTTACTCTTGGAGGCTAAATTGAAAAGCTTTGTCAAAACCATTACAGCATTCATGATCTCAACATGCACCTAATTGAACTCCCCAAAATTAACTTCCTTAACACAGAGAAAGCACTGCCCAATATTACAACTATGAGTTTAAAACCAGTGCCCACTTCTTTTAGGTCCTCTAATTCACCCAATAGCTTACTAAACCTAAAATTCTCCAAATCTAAAACGAAGCCTCAATACCTCATTCATGTGCACATGTATTGATACCTAATTAATATGAGATGTATAATTTCCTAGCTAACAAATTCCTATAGTGTTCCAAAACCAAATAATCAAAATATAACAGTATACATGATTTAAAAATCCAACTAGTTTTCATTCCAAAATGAATAAAGGGAGAGTGAATGGAATTACTTACCTGGATATAAGGAGTTAAAAGGGAAAGTTGTAATGCCCATCCAAATTGAACACCAGCAGCAACCATACAACTTAGAATCAATGTCTTCATACTAATATTTCTATGATTATTATTGTTATTATTTGAAGATGGAGATCCATTAACATCGGCTGATGAAGATCTAGAATGCAAATCAATATGATGATTTACATCACTTAATCTAACCATTTCAACTTCTTCTCTTAACGTTTCTTCTCTTAGATTCTTGTATAGATATCGTATCGGTACTGAATTCTCCATCTTTTCTATTTCCGTTCAATTCTCACCCAAAAACTATTTCTTAAAAAAATAATCAAAAATCTACAAAAATTCGGTGAAGTTCCATTAATAAATTACAGATCCCATTCCAAGGTTTCTTCTTTTTCCGGAGTCCCTTCTAAATGAGGTAGTGATTTGTTATTTTAAGGTTTCTACCAAGATCTGAAATACATAAAGAGAGTAATACTCAAATTTGGCGGGTGTACGGAGGATCAGTGCTTGTATACTAATCCTAGTTTCTTCCTTCTCTTGTTAGTAATTTAGTCTCGTATTCTTTTTCTTACATTAATTTTTGTTTGCCATTGTTGGTACACGAAGGGTAAGTTCGTCAAATTAAAGAAATCTTGGTTTCCTCTTTGTTCTCGTTTGGTCCAATAAATAGTCACCGACACCTTTGAGCCTAAGTCTTGCTTTCTCACTCAAACGCGTTGCCATGGATGGCACCAAATTGGACCAACTTGAGTGTGAATATTTTTTTTCCATCCAACGGTAAAGAATTTGGTGCTGGCGAGTTTCAAACTCAGATCAGTGATATTAACATCCAGTAACTATACCATTGTATTACAATGACACCGGCTTGACTATGGAATGTTAACAGGAGAAATCGGTTTCATTATGAAACTATTTGTTGTAAACATTAACCGTGAGGTTCGGTTCTATTATGGAACCATTTGTTGTAAACTAGAGCCAAAAAAAAAAAAAAGCAAAAAGAAAAAACAGTTCTCCTGGGAAGGAGTTTGGGCACTCCATTGGGGTAGAATTTCTCCTGTGGCGTATGCCTTTTTCCATCAACAGTCTTATTGGATGCACATCCAAATGTAGTTTTCCGATTTCTAGAAGTCTAAAAGTGAGAATTTTTTATGAAGTAAAAATATTTTGTTTCCGATTTCCGCTTTTGGTATTCAAACGCGTTAAGAAGAATTCGATGTTTTTTTTTTATATTCTGACTCGTACTGAGTTAGATTTCTTACAATACCATTAGTTTTCTTGGGAAACCAAATGCATAGGTATTGACTCAACCATTTTTATTTTCAAACCCTGCTCCATATAGAGTAGTTATAGGCTTGGGCACTTGTGGCAGCAGTACCGTAGGAAGAGATTTGAGTAAGGCTAAATCTTATGGGCTAGATTGAGCTGCTAGATTAGCTGAAAAGTGTTGCAGTTCAAAAAGAAAAAGTGTTGTCTATTTGTTAACACTAGCTCTCTCTCCTAGTATTTGCTCGCACTTGAACTAGTAGCGAGATAATAGCGCTGAATGGTTCAGCGCTACAAGAATCACCTTTTCGCTGAATGGTTCAGCGCTGGAAAATTTATTTTTTGATCTGACGGCTGAGATTGATTGCGCTGAACCAAACAGCACTGGGAACTGATGTGGACTGCTAATCTAGCTACTAGATTAGCACTGCCATAGGACTTAAGAGGTTTTCCTAACTGACGTGGACTGCTAATCTAGCAGCTAGATTAGCGCACCATAGGACTTAGCGTTAATGGAGAGTAGAATAGTTTTTAGATTTATGGAAAGATTTGAAATGGTTGGTATATTTTGTGGGTCTAGTGGTAGCTTTTAAGGCCTAACATTTTAGACGCATTGAAGATGTTAAAAGGTGATATTGAGTTGAAGATGTTAGAAAGTGACATTGAGGCTCCTCTTCCTGATCGACCACTACCACTCAGTCAGCCGATCCTTCCACAGTAGTAAAAACAACTTCAGTGCGCAGTATTGCAACACTTGCTTTGAAAGTTGTATATTACTCTTATTTCTTGATGGAAGTAACCCGTTAAGAATATCCTCTCCTTTCAGCAGCGCGATTTCTTCCTCTATAAATAGTTTTACATGGACAACTGGTGCCTGAATAGATTATCAGTACTTATTTTGGACGAATGACTATTTTGCTAACCATAGACAGAAGAGGCTAATGCATGATCTCACAGGATCCAGTTAAAAAACACACTTTTATAAACTCTACACCAGCCAACTTCAAACAACTGCGTAAGCTATATAACTAGACCATAATAGTTAAAACTCGATTCAGTTTTTACTAGCTGGAGTACCTAAATCAGCTGCAGCTTTAGCTGCCTTAGTTAAAGCGCTTGAAACCCATAAAGCTCCTTTTGAAAAGTAGGTACTATTCACCACTGTATGTGCCACTGCCGCAGCTGTTCTTCCAGTTGCAGATGCAACTGTTTTGGTAATCTCTGACACTCGGTAAGTCTCATCCACAGATTTTACTGCCCCGACCCCTGTCATTATCTTATCTGTAAGTCCGATTCTTTTGCTGACTTCACAAACCTTTGCACCTGCAGAAGCTGAAACATGATAAGACTCGTCCAGTGCTTTGGCCTTGATCAGCGCATCTTTGCCCAGTACATATCCTTTGGATAGCATGGTTACAACTACTTCTTGGGCCAGTGTTACTGCTTCTCCAGGGGTTGAAACAAATTGATTTGCATGTGTTGCATGCTAATATGATAGAAGGATCAGATACATATGAAACACGATTAATTTTCAGAAAACACATAGGTACTCAATGAGTTCCATCAAAACAAAATACTCGTGAGTTTGACTATCTTTCAGGAGATAGATTTTTGGACTGAAGTCTTTTTCTCGTTTCATATGGAATTCATATGGAATTCAAATGTTAAGCTTACCGTGTGAGAAACAGTTTCATCATCAATTTTCCAAGTAGGTCTATTCCAAAAATCAAACTGGTCTGTGTACTGAATTCCCCAAGGTGTTATGCATACACGTTGATCTACAATTGTAGCACCCTGAATTCAGATTGAACGTATTAAAGATACAAATAACAGAAAAACACCACAGATGGTAAAATGAAAGATAGGTCTAGCTTACACTGAGCAACACAGCAGTCTCCAGAGAATGTGGATCCTTAAATGTTACATAGGCAGTGCAAGCATATTCCCCAGACCTGTTTTTTCCCAGATATAAACAGAAGTACACAAATTAGAGCAATCAAACATGGTAGTGTATTTTCTAAACGGAAACCGATTCCAAAGTACTGTTAACTTAAAATGTGTCATTTCTTAAAAAAAAAAAAAGACATACTTTTGATCTTCCAAGTACAAAGTTGGACTCCAAACAGGAATGAGAAGATATGTAAGAGAAGTGACAACTCGATCTCTTAAGCAACAGAGTTTCAGGTAGAATAGTTTTTCATGGTTTTCTGAAAGCATCTTCTTCTACCAAAAAAGAAAACTGCCGAAAGTCTGACTTTAAGCCAATCTTTCGTAGTCGCTAAACTGGAAAAACTCATTGACGGAACGACTAGGGGGTGTGTTGCCTCAATGTTGAACATACTCGTATATGATCATTCAAATTGAATTACATCTAGAAATCAACTGAAGTTCTATAGTTGAAAACCAGAATCTAGTTAAACGGTACAGACCAAAAACTTGAACATTGAAACATCTAAAAATTAAAACTTGATACACTCTGGATCCCAAAATATGCTGGGATCCAAATCTAGTGAAAATTGACTGAAGACAGCCCCACGCACTTATAGAACGTAAATGAATGACCAAAGCAAATTTTGGGTGGATAAACAAAGTCCTATTTTTTGTTTAAGATGTTATCTATAACAAAATATGGATGTTGAGTATGGACTTAAAATTTTCAGACTTGAAAGTTCAAATTCAATATAGTTACACCCATAACAAGATGGAAAAATGGAGAAAGGTTTAATATGTATCATCAATTAACAAAATAAGAGTTTTAGTAGTACCTGATTATGTCAACTTGTTCAATTTCGCCGGAGAAAGCAAAGAACTCATACACATCCTTCTCACTAGCATTAGGAGATAAACTAGTAACTTCTACTGTATACGTATACCCACCTGAGTTCATGCTTTTGGTATATCAAGCCTGTAAACCAATAAAATACTTAAAAACACTGGGGGGTTTTTTCTTTGAGAAAATTTCTATCGATAAATCAAAGAATGAATTGTGGAAGATGCATGTATACAAAAGAGAGCTATAAACAGAGTTCTACTGGCAGTATGGGTAGTATTGTCATTCCAAATGCGAGGGTTATTTGGTCATTCTGGAACATTGTAAGAGCCAAATTCATTGACTGACAGATGAGGGTAGAATTTGGATTTTGTAATAAGGATTGAGAAGGCCTCAGTGATTTAAGACAAAAAATTGCATTATCTGATTATCTCTAAGCATTCATTTCAAGAAAACTTCACAAGGAATGTATGGGACTAGTCAGTGCATTCTACCATCCCAAATTGGTATTCGTGCATTTGACATCTACGATTGAAGTTAAATCTAATAACTGTCGACCAATCTATCAGACAAATGATCACTGTCTGCAATTGTAACGTTACAATCAGGATTCGGGGTCATGGCGTCAAATGACAATATAATACAAGATATGGTACAATAGAGATTGGTGAACTTGGTTTAATCAAAAAAGTTAAAGAAAAAATAAGGTACTTATCACTCCCACTTGAAGTAATTTGGTAGAATGTCAAGAAAACCAATACAATACGACTTAGTTTAAGCCAAAAAAGGCTGAATTGTACATTTTGGGTGCCAGGGTGAGTGTTACTTAAGTTAAGCCTACAAAATAAAAAATAAAAACATGGCTTCCATGGTTTTACTAATAACATGATATTTATCTCATACTTAGGGTGAATTCCTAAACTACAGTCTACAGTCACCCTTCACTATTGGTCCTAAAATGACAAAAAAAGATCTAACTAGATAATGCATAAAGAGTCCCAAATATTAAAATAACACACACACATACCCTACAAACACTTTTAAATAATGGAAAAAAAAAACAATTTTGTTTGAATTACAGAAACTCATCAGTGATTTCTCAGTAACTAACCCTAACAATGTTCCAATCAAAACAACCCGAATTGGAATTTCTTTCAAAACCTCTATTATACACAGAGCACTTACAAGGAACAGGAGATACTAATAGCAGTAACACTTTCTAAATAAGCAAACCAAAACAAAACAAAGAAAACCCAAGTAGGATAATTTGACATACACGAAATCATCTATATAAAAAGCTTAAAATTGCCATATTAACAGACAATAGAAAACAAAATTAAGTAAAACCAGAAAAAATATAGTGTAATTCAGTAAATCAATTACCTGGATGTTGTTATCAGGGATAGGAGAATGAGAGAGAGAGTTACACAAACCGAGAAGATGAAGATTACCACAGAGAGAGATAGTGTGTGTGAGAGAGAGAGAGAACCTGTTGTTTTTTCATGTGTACTGGTACCGGTCACTATTATGGTTTTCATTCAGTCTGGGTGTATTGCTTGTTTTTTTGTATTATTACGTAATTGACCTTTAGCGTTGTTGGATACTTGGATTTGATAGGCGGAAAGGAGGAGAATGACCCACTGTTTTCTTGTTAGGTCTAACCGTGCAACTAAATGAGACGGTGAAAAATATGGAAGGATCGGATCACGCCATTTGTCTGGCATATGTGTGCTTCATTTAATTATTATCGTCTAACCTAACAAAACATGCTTATACCTATCAAAAAAAAACGAAAAGTTTAGATACACTTAGGCTTTTTCACCGTGATTTGCACCGACTGAAACATAAGGCGGGCCTCACTTCTAACCCTTACGAATCCAAATGTATAGAACGCTAGGTGCTAGCAGTCGATTCCCTCTCGGGACAAATCGAAGCATAAAACTTCAGTGTGTGTAGACTAAGCTGAGCGTAGGCTAAGCTAGAAAATCTAAATGTGGTGGTTGGAGGAGAAAACAAGCACTATGGGACTACGTCCACTAGGCTATTTGTACATGGTAGAAATTTAGGTTCCCGCCGAGAGGAATTTATATTTACTCAACTATCTCTTGTTCATCTTGGAGTATTATTCGCCCACAAATTTTGTTATCTCAAATTTGTTATTAATATTAGATGAACAAAATTATATCTTGAAATTTTGTCTGCTAAGTCAAGTCTCGGACTATGTATAAAAGTTGGTAGTTGAGTATCAGACATCACCCTCGGAGACTGAAGATCGACGAAGACATGTGGAGATCTTCATCAACAATGTATGTGAAAACTGAACCATTCTATTTACTCACACGCTTTACCATTATATCTATTTGAGACTATGTCGTATGACTTTTAGTAGATTTATTGCAAAGAAGAGATTTTGAGTCAAGCTTGTCTTGTTAAACATCTCGAAATATGATTCAAACAATGAATGTTCCTTTAACCTTAACGATATTAGTTCGAAACAATTTATTGTTCAACAATTAATTCTGTGGATCATTTGAAAATTCCCCAAGCGATTTTATCATTGGGAAGGTTTCAAACATCAAAGAGAGGAATTCATAACTTCTGTAATTTCGGCTCTAGATAAGTTGGCGAACCATCTCGCAAACCATAAATATCGGAGTTTCTAAAATACAAGAAGGAACCAGTTCACAGACCTTAAGTTCAAAATGGGACAGTTCACTAACCCAGTTCATGAACCATAGCGCCATGAGTTCACGAGTCATTAACAGTTGGTGAACCCGATTCACGAACAGTTTCAATGGTTCACGAACTGTTTCAACGGTTCACGAACCGTTTCACCAATGGTCCTAGTGGATTTTTAACAGATGCTTAAAGTCTTATTTTTCTAAATATGTTTAACATTGTTATTACTCTCATAAACACCTTTAAGACATATATGATCACTAAAACACTTTGTGTATGTGCATCAAGATTAACTTCTTAAGTGTATAAATGGGCACGATATTGCTTATTAGTTCGAAAGGAAAACTTGCAAAGAACTATCATTATACACGGTTCACGTGCCCGGACCACTATGTATATTCTTTTATGTGGCTTAAATACAAACTTCTCACATGCTTACTTGAGACCCTAATTAGAGCTTCGTCTAACATAAAAAAGTGTTTGCTTGAATCTCAAGTTATCCTAGCTTAAATTCTAAGCAACCCTTAGTCTTGGACATCTATAAATAGAGAGACTCATTCAACTGGGAAATTCAATTCCTGACACTTCGTGTCCTAGTTGATTGGTAGAGTCATCTAGGTTTCCTCTGAAAAATATAATTAGGTCTACGACTTAAATACTTCACTTGGGGATTCGTGAAGCTAGGTCCGACTATCTTTTTCCTCGATAGTTCGTGTATCATGATCTTGTTTTTTTGTTATCGAGCTTTCGTAATATCTTTCATGCAAGATAGATAGAAATCACAAAGTTCTCTTCGTCCAGACTTTGTGATTACTCAAGATAGATATCTGAAAATTATTCTTAATTGATTAGTTCGTGATTATTCTTGAGAGGTGGTTAAGAATCTAAGCTTCTCATCTAACTGAGTGTAAGTGTTTTGGATTTTATGAGGTTTGCTAGCTTTGTCTATTGCAAACATATTTCCAAGCCTTGATCATTGAACTAAAGATAATACGAATAGGCTTATCAGTTAGAGGCGGATTGGTATCAAAAGTCTTCTCTTAGGTTGAAGCAACTATTAGTCCATAAAGGACATCAGCCGAGGAAAACAATTATGTAGAGCCTTACGAGGTTAAAGAGAAGTAACGAGCGCGACTGTAACTAAATCGCTTGGAGGATGGATTCAGTCTCAGGTACATTCCGGTTCCAAGTCTAATAGTAGGCTAGTGTCTGTAGCGACTTAATACAGTTTCGTGTTCAAGACCGGACGAGATTTGGGGGTTTTCTGCAGTTGCAGCTTCGTCGTTAACATAACTCCGGTGTCTTGTGTTTTTCCTTTTTCGCATTATATTTTTTATCTTTATAATATGACTTACACAAGTAGTGCGTATTCAGTTCTAGTACGTATGTATAATTAAGATCAATTAAGAGACTCGTTTGTAAAATTTGTATCTTGGAAGATAGATAACAAGTTTCATACTTGGCAGAATTTGGATTTGAATATATTGAATACGACTAGATTGATCTTGGATATTGATTTTTGAGATCGTCCAAGTACTCTTGTTAAAGATCAGGTTCACTTTGTCTAGACTTTCTGATTGAGAAGAGATAGTGATATTAACTCTATAAGCAAGTAGGAGCATACACTAATAATAAAATGTAGTAAATTATGCACTTATCAAATTCCCTTACACTTATCTTTGCTAGTCCTCGAGCGAAATACCCAACCTAAACTAAATCACATCTTACTTTCGTAGGAATTAAGGTTGCACTTAGCATGTATAACAAGTCTTTAAATCCCTAGCTAGATGACCCTAGTGGGAGAGTTACAGTCCCGTGAGGATTTACATAAGATATACCCAAAAAATCTACTCAAATTACTAACTATTTAAACACTAAACAACATATTTAATTGTCTATTTGGGCTCTTAAACCGTAAGAATCATTATCTTGCGTAAATCCCGATCACCATACACAAGGTAGTTCTCACATACCACATTCATATAGGGATGTAAAACAAACTCAAATAAGCATCTTATTATACTTGATGCACGTCTTTCAACAAATTATGAACACATTACTCAAAAATCCATTATTACCACAGTCACATAGACAAATAGAATAAATGGGTATTGCAACTAGAGTAACTTCGAATGATTGATCTTCATCCTTTTTCGTAACCCAAGTTTAAACACACAATCCATGAGCATTACTGAAAACGCAGGGGTACCAAAATACACCACCAACTTTTTCTTAGGCAACCTGTATGGACATATTCAAATACAATTCCGAGAATTCAACTTAATGAATCTCAATCAAGGAATAATATTTAGAGTTAAATCTCTTTCTCTCACAATAAGAAAGTTTACAAAGACAAGTCCATGAACCTGATTTGCGTATGAGAGTACTTGGTGATACCAAAGATCAATTTCCAAGTATCAATCAAGTCGTATCCAATAAACAAGGATGGATGTATCTACTTTGATTAATTAACGCACAACCTGTGATATTTCAATTATAAAGATAAACAATATAATGCGGAAAAAAAATAACACAGACACCAAAAGTTTTGTTAACGAGGAAACCGCAAATGCAGAAAAACCCTGGGACCTAGTCTAGATTAAACACCAAACTGTATTAAGCTGTTACAGACACTATCCCACTACCAATTAACTTAGGACTGGAATATAATTGATACCGAATTAAACCCTCACAACAATACAGTTACAGTCGCGCTCCTTATGCCTCTTGAATCCCAGCAGGACTCCGCGCAACTGATTCCCTTAGATGACATCCTCTACAACCTAAGGGTTTCTTCAACTCAGTTGAAGATTTTAAACCAATCTACCTCCCACAGATAAGCCTATATGTGTGATTTCCTTTTTTATCGTAGATCAAGGTGATTGGAAGTCGATAGCAATAGACAAAGTCTATCTAACCTCAAAATCCGGACTTATGCAACCCGAAGTGCAGCCTAGATTATTATTCACCTCACAAGAATTAAACTTGTGGAATCAACAAAGTATGAGACAAAGAGAACTTTGGTGATTTCTATCTATCTTGTTCATGTGAGCAGCTCAACAATCGAACAAGATCAGGATACTCGAGCTATCATATAAACAATAGATGGACCTGGCTTCACGAATCCCTATGAAGTCTTTGTAGTCGCTAAACCCTAAAAGGATTTTAGGAAGAGGACGACTCTAGTTTTGCAACTAGGACACACCAAGAAAAGTAGTGTCGGGTACAAATATCCCAGTTGCTTGAAGTTCCCCTTTTATAGACATTCAAAGTACATGGTGCTTTAGGTTTAAGCTAAAATATCTTTGGAACCAAGAAAACAATATCCACGGTTAGATGAATCTTTGAATATCATTTACATAAAAAGAATCTGGTTAGGATGAACCGTAACCGAACCGTGTATAATACCATGCTTATGAATGTTAGACGAAGCTAGCCAACTGAACTATGAGCTTGAACATTTTCATATGACACTTAACACTTAACTCGAAGCACAATCATGTGATAAAATATGTCTATATTGTTTGTTTTTAGGGATTATTCAAATGTTAATTATCTCGGAGAAATAATTTATGTGAATTTAATCGACATGGTGAGTAGGCGTACAAGGTACAAATACTTAACATGTTCGTGAATAGTTATGTCATGGTACGTATACCGGTATGTAAACCTTAAGAAATAAACCGAGTTTTGGGGTCCACAGAACTTTTTCGGTATGCCTACTGATATGGATACCATTTAACATAATTGAGTTCTGGGGTCCACATAACTTTTCTGGTACGTGTACCGGTATGGATACCAAACCAGTTCCGTAACCAACAATTGTTTCCTAGTGCGTGTACTGGTTTACGTACCAATCCGGATTCACGAGTTCATAGACTTTTAAAGGTGTGCATACTAATATGCGGTACCAAAAATATGTTTGTCGACATATAACTACTCCGTTACGTGTACTGATTACATGCATTACGGCTTCAGACTTATAACAGTTTTCCCAGTCTGTAAGATTGGTATGTACATTGTCTTGTATCTGAATTTGTATTAGTTCTATATTTCTCTCTAAATCAATTTGAAACATTCCAAAATAACATCAACGACACATATCACTGTTCCAGGATATTTTCGAATGATAATTCTTGAATCATGTTTTTGATTGCATACAATAAATTATCCTTAATCGAAATTCATCAAGTATAAACAAATGTTCATTAATAAGCTTAGTCATATTTCGAGAACTAATTACAAGAAGAATCTTGACTCTAAATTCTTGATATGTGTTAGAGCACTGCTCGGTCGAACTCGCATGCGTTGCTATCTCAAGCATGTTTGTCAATATTAGTGATCAAAACTATATGTCTTGATTTCTAGTTTACTTATGACTAAGTCTCGGTCTAGGATAATTAAGTGCAGTTGAGCTTCAGACTCCATGGCGATCATCTTACGAAGACGAAGAACTACTCGAGGAACAAGTGGAACTTCATCCGAATAAAAGGTATGTAGAGACTTGAACTTATCTGTCACTCAAAAGTCTATTCTATCTCCTACTATTGAGACAAAGCCGTATAAGTATGATAGTTTTCATACATACACATTTGCTATTTCGAGCGGAGTTTACTCGCATATCTTTTTCTCGAAATATGTGTTGGTGAGATTTTGCTTTAACCATTTTCATCTTTACCCGTGACGAAATTCATGATGACGTTTCAATCTTGAAAATAGCTTTGATGACGATAGTCGTGAATAACGATTGTTATAACATTATAGAAGAATGTTTCAATGATTGAAATGTAGAGTTGAGATTACCAACTATGGATATAAGCATATATAATGTGTTCACACATTAGTGTATAAATCCATGTGCCGGAAACCAAGTGCATACATATGTGTGCATGCGGTATTGGTGAAGGAGACAGGTTGAGTACGCGTACCTGCGGAAGTTTTCATACCGAAAATTTCTGCTGAGTTTGTAAGTTTGCAAACTAGTAAACAAGTCACCTTAGGTACGCATACCCACGGAAGTTTTCGAACCAAAAATTTCTGCTGAGTTTGTAAACTCAAATCCGGTAGCTAAGGTACGCATACCCGTACGCGTACCCAAGCTGGTTATTTCTCAAATCGGTAGTTCATGAGCTTAAAACATAAATTATAAGGAATGCAATCTTTGCAAACCGTGGCTATATTGTTCATGAATTGATTCAAGTGAATCAAACCGATTTTGTTTCAATTGTGTCTATGAATAAAGACCTAAGCAATTGAACAACTCTTGAACTAGTTCTTATGAGTCATTTGAACTAGTTATGAGAAAGATGAATACGGTTAATATGAAAGTGCTCATATGGTTAACCATTGGTTAACTATTTGTGAACCAAATAAGTGTACACGTTTAGGTACGGTTACTCAAACCTAAATGAATACATTTCATTTGTGTGTGACAAGCTAAGTTTCGATCTAACGGTTGAAAGATATTAGCTTGGAGAAATCAGGTTTTTCATCTAACGGTGAATATTGAATGCTTCGTTACCAATGTAACTTGGATTACAAACCCTGATTTGAAAACTATATAAAGGAGACATCTAGCAACTGGAAAAACTAATCCCCACACCTCCTGTGTGATACTAGTTGGTTTTTCTAGAGTCGATTCTCCTTTAACCTTAGGTTTCTTCTCGAGACCCTGTAGGTTAACGATTGAAAGACTTCATTGGGATTGTGAAGCCAAGTGAAACTACTTTCTTGTAGTTGAGCGATCTGATCTTGTCATTTTCTATCTTACGAGTTCAATTGAATAATTGACTTGAGATTATATCTCCGATAGGGCAAGATAAAAAGAAATAACAAACATCTCCGTCTCATCGTTTGTGATTCCACAATATCTAGTTTCGCTACCATACGATTTAGATTATTGTGAGGTGATTGATAATACTAGGCTGTTCTTCGGGAATATAAGTCTGGGTTATCAATTAGTGCCTGTTCACCTTGATTTATCAAAAGACGGAACAAAAACTCATAGGTTTATCTGTGGGAGACAAATTTATCTATTAGCGTAGACTTTTCTGTGTGATACAAATTTGTTTATTGAAGTCTTCGACTTTGGGTCGTAGCAACTCTTAGTTGTGGGTGAGATCAGCTAAGGGAATCAAGTGCGTAGTATCCTACTGGGATCAGAGACGTAAGGAGCGCAACTGTACCTTGAATCAGTGTGAGACTGATTAGGGTTCAACTACAGTCCCGGCCGAAGTTAGTTTGTAGTAGTCTAGTGTTTGTAGCGGCTTAATACAGTGTCGTGTTCAATCTGGACTAGGTCCCGGGATTTTTCTGCATTTGCGGTTTCCTCGTTAACAAAATTTCTGGTGTTTGTGTTATTTCTATTCCGCATTATATTTTGTTATATAATTGAGATATCACAGTTTGTGCGTTAAGATCAATCAATTAGAATATTCAACCTTTGGTTGTTGATTTACATTGATTGACACTTGGATATTGGTCTTTGGTACCATCCAAGTTTATCTCTCTAGTATTTGATAAAGACTCTCATATTTCCATTTGCTTGAGCAAAGATCAAATCGAGAGATTGAGATATTAACTCCTGGATATACTTTTTATTAAGATTGAGTCTGACTGTCTAGTTGATTCTCTTAAAAGTATATTAGAGTTAGTCCATACAGATTGCTAATCGAAATATTGTGTGAGGTTGTTGTACCCCCGCTTTTTCAATATGATTGTAATAGTCTAATTAGTTATGCGATATCGTCTCATAGATAGAAAGATGAATATAACTTGAGAAATATGTGGTTCAGTCTTCACTTACCTTTTCTTGAAGAAGTTCTCCAAAAGCTTCGGTTGATCTCTGCCTTCAAACGATATAACGCAATTTAAAACACTGGGGGTCCCAAAATACACCACCAACTTTTTCGTAGGCAATCTGTATGGACAAACTCAACACAACTCCGAGAGCTAAAACTCAATAAAGGAAAGTGTCTAGGGTTATATCTCTATCTCTCTTGCGATTAGAACGTTTACAGAATTGAATCCATGAACCTAATCACAAAGAAAGTTCTTGGACGGTACCAAAGACCAATGTTTAAAGATCAATCAAGTCGTATCCAACAAACTAGGTCGGACGTATCTACTTTGATTGATCAATGTACAACCTGTGATATTTCAATTATAAAGATAAACAATATAATGCGGAAAAAGAAATAACATAGAAACCATAAATTTTGTTAACGAGGAAACCGCAAATGCAGAAAAACCCCGGGACCTAGTCCAGATTGAACACCAAACTGTATTAAGCCGCTACAAACACTAGCCTACTACCAATTAACTTCGGCCTGGAATGTAGTTCGGCCCGAACTCAGTCTCCCACCGATTCAGGTACAATCGCGCTCCTTATGCCTATTGAATCCCAGCAGGACTCCGAGCAATTGATTCCCTTAGATGACGTCACACCAACTAAGAGTTACTTCAACTCGATTGAAGAATTTAAACCAAATTTGCCTCACACAGATTAAACATATATAATTGATTTCCTGATTTACGATCTAAACGGATGATCAGATCAAACGAAATATCCAGGTGATGAAAATCGATAACAACTTGACAGAAGTCTGGCTATCCTCAAAATCCAGACTTATGCAACCCGAAGTGCAACCTAGATTATTATTCACCTCACAAGTATAAAACTTACGGAATCACAAAGTTGAGACGAAAAGAACTTTGTGATTACTATCTATCTTGTTCAAGTGATAAATCAACAATCAAACAAGATCAGGATACACAAGCTATCAAAATAAAATATAACTAGACCTGGCTTCACGAATCCCAATGAAGTCTTTGATAGTCGCTAAACCCTAAAAGGATTTCTGGAGAGGACGATTGTAGATACAACTAGGACACACCAAAAAGTAGTGTCAGGATTCAAAATCCCAGTTGCTAATAATTCCCCTTATATAGACTTCAAAGCCTATGTTGCTTTAGGTTTAAGCTAAGATAGCTTTGGAACCAAGCAAACAATATTCACCGTTAGATGAAAGCTTTGAATATTATTCATATAAACAAGATATACACTTTGGTTGGGTAAACCTTAACCGAACCATGTAAAAAGACTATGTTCAACATGGTTAGCTGAAACTAGCCGGTTTGAACTTAAAAGCTTAACACTCATTTCCATGAACACAAGACATTAATCTTGAGTCACAATTATGTGATCAAAGTCTAGTGTTAATTAAAGAATTGATCAAATGCAAATCATCTCGTAGAAATAATTTAATCGTATTTGAACACAATCGACATAGTTTGTAAATGCACAAAGCACAAATACATGAGCCGTTCGTGAATCGAATGAGACCAGTTTGCAAACTTATGAGCAAAACCGAGTTCCGGAGACAGAACTTTTCAGTTCACGTACCAATTTGCAAACTTTGGTGCAAAACTGAGTTCCGGAATTTATAAAACTTTTTCAGTTTGCGAACCGGTTTGGAAACCTTAAGAATTTACCGATTCCGGAGTTCACATAATCTTTTCAGTTTGCGTACCGGTTTGGGTACAAAACTAGTTCTAGAACATAAACTTATTGGTTCGCATACCAGTTTGGATACTGTTAGAGCACTGCTCGGTCGAACTCGCATGCATTGCTATCTCAAGCATGTTTGTCAATGTTAGTGATCAAAACTATAAGTCTTGATTTCTAGCCTATTTATAGATATCTCGAACTAGGACATAGTTTGTGTAGTTGAGCTTAGACTTCACGGCGTTTATCACTTGAAGACGAAGAACTACTAAGGAAAGATTGTGGAACTTCATCGACAAAAGGTATGTGGAGACTTAAACTCATCTATCACTTGGAAAGTCTATTTCTACTTTATCTCATATATTGAGGCATAAGTCGTGCTACGATATAGTTTTCTCTATACACATTTGAGATTTCGAACTGAGTATATCTCGCTTACATATTTCTCAAAATATGTGTTAGTAAGCTTTCACTTTGACCAAGTTCATCTTATATCATGGGAAAATTTCCGAGTAACATCTTACATGGTTTGTGTGATACAATCGTTTGGTGTAAGACTTGTAATGTATCGATATGATTATTTCAATATCTTGAAAATTGCTTTGATGCTAATAGTGTGTGAAAACGACTATAGTCATTATAGAAGAATGTTTCAATGATTGAAATAAAGAGTTTAGAATCTTGTAACCATCTTTGGATATAAGCATAGTATGTTCGCACATTAATGTATAAGTCCAAAACCGGGAGCCTAAAGTATGCATACTTGTGTGTATACAAAAAGGTTGTAGGAGACTGGGTAAGTATGCGTACCCGTATGCATACTGGCGGAAGTTCACGTCCGTGAATTTTTGCTGAGTTTGAAAACCAAAACCAAACTCATCTGGTTACCTAAAGTACGCTTACCCGTATGCATATTGGCGGAAAGTTCACATCCGTGAATTTCTACTGAGTTTGAAAACTAAAACAAACTCAAATCCGGTTACTTAAGTACACATACTTGTACGCATACTTAAGTAGGTTACTTTCTAAAATTGGTTGTACATGAACCTAAAACATTTATTAATAAGGAATTCAATCTTTGCAAACCGTGGCTATAATGTTCATGTATTGATTCGAGTGAATCAAACCGACTTTGCTTCAATTATGTTCTTGTATAAGTCCATGAGTATATAGCAATTGAACAACTCTTTAACTAGTTTCATCTGACTCATTTGAACTAGTTATGGTTAAGATGAATAAGGTTGATATGAGAGTAATCATATGGGTAACCTCGGTTAACTATTTGTGAACCAACATGGTGTACACGTTTGGGTACGGTTACATAAACCTAAATGAGGGTACATTTCATTTGTGTGTAACAATCTAATATAGATCTAACGGTTGAAAGATATTAGCTTGGTTGAATCAGGTTTTTCGTCGAACGGTGAATATTAAATGCTTTGTTACCAAGGTAACTTGGATTGCAAACCCTGATTTGAAAACTATAAAAAGGTGAACTTTAACAACTGGGAAACCTAATCCCACACCTCATGTGTGTTACTAGTTGCATAACTATAGTCGATTCTCCTTTAACCTTAGGTTTCTTCTCGGGACCCTGTAGGTTAACGACTTGAAGACTTCATTGGGATTGTGAAGTCAGACCCAACTATTCTCTTTGTAGTTGCGTGATCTGATCTTGTTGTTTCTATCGTGATTGAGTGCAATTGTAAAACTGGCTTGAGATTTATATCTCCGATAGGCAAGATAGAAAAGTAGTCACAAACACCTTCGTCTCATCGTTTGTGATTCCACAATAACTTGTTTCTCTAGTCGATTAAGTTTATTGTAAGGTGATTGATAATACTAGGTTGTTCTTCGGAATATAAGTCCAGTTTATCAATTGGCTCATGTTCACCTTGATTTATCAAAAGACGGAACAAAAACTCTTGGGTATTTATGTGAGAGACAAATTTATTCAATCATATAGACTTTTCTGTGTGAGACAGATTTGTTTATCAAGTCTTCGACTTTGGGTCGGAGCAACTCTTAGTTGTGGGTGAGATCAACTAAGGGAATCAAGTGCGTAGTATCCTGCTGGGATCAAGTAAACCAATACAAGTAAACGACTGACTAATCAAATACAAGTCTGCTTTGCAGACTCCACGTTCCCGAGACATCAATCACGTCACATGGGGGATATTAATTAGGGTTTTGGTCTGGCGGGCTAAAACAGCAACTGTACTTTGAATCAGTGTGAGATTGATTAAGGTTTAACTACAGTCCAGTCCGAAGTTAATTGGTAGTAGGATAGTGTCTGTAGCGGCTTAATACAGTATGGTGTTCAATCTGGACTAGATCCCGGGGTTTTTCTGCATTTGCAGTTTCCTCGTAACAAAATTTTGGTGTCTGTGTTATTTCTTTTTTGCATTATATTTTGTTATATAATTGAAATATCACAGGTTGTGCGTTAAGATCAATCAATTAGAATATCCAACCTTTGGTTTTTGATTTACATTGATTGACACTTGAACATTGGTCTTTGGTACCGTTCAAGTAATTCCTCTTATATTCAATCGGGCTCGCAGATTTCTATTTGCTGATTGCGAATTGAATTAAGAGTTAGAGATATTAAACTCTTTGATATACTTTATTCTAGATTGAGTCTGACTGTCTAGTTGATTCTCTAGAAAGAGTATTGGAGTAAGTCCTATCAGATTGCCAAACGAATTGTTGGGTGTGGTTGTTAGACCCCCGCATTTTCAGATACTTAAACCGGTTCCCTTACCACAGTTCCAAAACGGTTTGTATATGGATATACATACTTATCCGGATCACGAAACAAAACAGATTCTCCATGAAGTGCATACGAATATGCTTATCACACAAATCTGCAAGTCGATATATAGCTACTTCGCAACATGTACGAATATATATAATACGGCTTCAGACAAATAACAGTTATCCGAATATAGTAGTTCTATATTTTTCTAAATCAATTCGAAACATTCCCAAATAACATCAATGACACATATCACTGTTACAGGCTATTTTCGAATGATAAATTTGAATCAAGATTTTGGTTCCAAACATTAAATTGTTCTCCACCGAAGTTGATCAAGTATGAACAAATGTTCATTAAGCTTAGTTATTATATTTCGAGAAATTCATAAACTAAATAATTAGTTCTCGACTCAAAATTCTTGTCTATGCAAGCTAGTCTAATTAGTTATGCGACAATCGTCTCAAGGATAAAAATATGGATATAACTTGAGAAATAGGTGGTTCAGTATTCACTTACCTTTTGTTGACGAAGTTCTCCAAAAGCTTCGGTTGATCTTCGCCTTCAAACGGTAGAACGCAAATGATGACTGGCTCGTTTCTCAACTACCTCTATCCTAGACCGATACTTAACTAATTGTAGACTAGAAATCAAGATGTAGTTTTGACAACTAAATTTGACAACAAGCTTGATATAGAAACACTTGTGAGTTTGACCGAGTAATGCTCTAAAAATCTCCCCCTTTTTCAATTTTAGTGACAAAACTATTAATACATATGGATAACAAAAATAAAGCTTCGAAAAACTCATCGATCCATCATGTCTTGATTTCCTTGATTTCTTCAACTACTCTTCGTTATTTCAAGTCGCAATGATTCTAAACGTGTCCAACTCAACATCATTGTTGTTGAATATCCATAGCTATAACAACTTTCGTCGTTATATAAAAACATAATATTATTATCTTCTCTCCAAAGTTCAATTGTGTCTCCACTATGAAGTAATACTACGGTGATATGTTTCTCTCCCTTAATGAATACTTACATCTTTTATATAATAGGTGAAACCTATTGCTAAATGATTCACTTCCCCTTACATAATGACCAGTAAACCATATGTATGTAGTATGAAACTACTAAATAATTCTCCCCCTTTTTGTCAATAAAATTAACAAAGGTACGAAAATCGCGGGTTCATAATGAATACAACCAAAAAATATCTCTAGTTTTAAGGAACATGGAGATACTACATAATAACATAGTTAAAATGTAATTGTAAGGACCCTCAAGCTCGTCAACGCTATTAGACTAGTCAAGAGACGAATTAGTCGATAATGACTCGATTAGTTTAACTCGAACGTTAATTAATAGCAATTAATCAAACAACGATTTAGATATGAAACTAGTAGCGTCCGATAGATCTCGAAAGATTACGCGGAATGGACTACTCGAACGTGTCGATCGGATATCGGATGAAGAAGATAATATCAGTTTTGTAAGAAGGGAAAATTAGTCATTTATTTAAACCGCCTGGCTGTCCTTATCGTTTGGATGGGTGCCCTTAGTAAATCTGGTTGGCCTTATCTTCAGCTGAATCGTTCGAGAATTCAGTTTCTCCTTCCTTTCTTCTTTCTCTTTCTTCTTCTCTCTTCTTCTTCCTTCCTCTCTTTCCCCTGTTCTTCTTAGCTCGTGATTTTGTGGGAAGATTATATGATTTTGAGATCAGAAACTTAGGGGAATCAATAATAACTGATTGTGGTGGTGCTGTTGATGTTTATTGAGTCGGGAGAAGAAGAAGTTGATGTTGTGAACAATGGAAGTTAGAGTTTCTAAAGTTAGTTGAGAGATTTTATGAAATTGAATCTCTGATGAGTTCGAGATGTTGGGTTTCCGTTAATGAAAGATAAGAAGAAGATTTAGTAGATGATTCTTGAATTGCAGTGGAGGAAAGAAAGTTTAGGGTTTATGCATGTTGTGTTGGATTCCGAATTGGGAAAGATTGGGAAGATTTAGATAGAATTGTAAGATGGGTTTGTTTAATTAAGGATCTGTGAAGAAATTAGGGTTTCTTGATAAGTTCATAGAAGATGTAGATGAGGCAGATGAGAGTTTAAGGAGAAGATTAGAGATGGGTTTGATCTGAATTATAGTATGAGGCTGACGAGTAGTTTGAAATTGAATGTCAAGGCTTAATTCTGTTTTAATGGAGATTGTTGAGATTTGGCTGTGACGAACTGCTGGATTAGGGATTGATTCAATTGTTGGGGTGAAACCTTTTGAGGTAATTGTCTTCTCAGTAAACTTAGCTAAGTTATGTGATTTCCAATATTGAGTTTATAAGTCTGTTATGAATTTATAATTCTGAAAGATGTCTGGGTTTATATGGGAGCTGTGTAGATACAAGATTACAATGAAATTGGTGTTGCAGGTAATGTTGAGTTTATCCCATTGTCATTAGTAAGGTCAATGCAGAGTTGCAGGTGAACGAATGATGTTAGATGGAGCTGGTTGTGTTGAGATTGAGTTACAGTTGTGGACAATGGTGTTATGCTCAAGAACACTGGCTATGTGTTGTTGTGAGAATTGGATATGTTGCAGAATGGTGGCTGGTGGTGTTGGTGTTGTTGTTCATGGGGTTGGCAGTGATTCCACTGTAATGGATATGGTGGTATTATAGTTATGTTGGCTGATGCAAGTGGTTTTGCTTCAAGGAAATAAATTAGTAATGATGATGTTGTTACAGGAAAGGTGTTGGTGGAGTTTTGTGTTGGTGGATGTTGAATTGAGTTTAGCTGTGATGGTGCTGTAAGATATAAGATAGAGTCATAGTGGTGATGAATTTGTGGAAAGGATGAATGAGAACTGACTGAGAATCTGATGTTAGGTGACTGAGTCATAGGAATGAAGGTTTGATGAGTGTGTGGAGTTGAAACTCTCTTGTAAAAGCTTAGAGCTGCAACTGCAGGTAATTAAGCTGTGATTGTGTTTGTAATTTAATTATGAAGTTCAGTTAAATTGAATATGTTAGTGATGTAATGGTAGTTTGGGTTATTGTTTGCTAGAGTTTGAGTTGAGCTGATCTGAGTTTGGCTTAGAGCCGCAATCGCAGGAAAACTTGGTGTATATTTGTAAATGAAGTTTCTAGTTATTTAAGATTGACTGATTTGATGTTGTAATGTTAAACAAGAAGTTGAGAATGTAAGAAATAGAGTTGAAGCTTGTCTGCAATAGAAGTATGCCTGTTAGTCATCCTAGTCAGTGTAGCTGACTTACCTGACTCAGACCATCTGACTGAGTCGGATCAGATCTTAACTTGCACCTTGTTTGTTTACTCCTGACTCATCTGAGTCGTCTGGATCTGAATCATCTGGATCTGAGTGAAATCACCTGACTCATCTGGATCTGAGTCGATATGTTTGTTTTGAGTCAGATCTGACTCATCTGACTCGGAAATAAGTGAGTCAGTGGTTTGGTCCCATGAGTCAGGGGTATTTTGTTACCTGACTCAAATGAGTCCGAGTCAGGGGTTATGTCTGAGTCATAGGTCGAGTCAGATCTGACTCAAAATGGAAAACAAACGGTCTGACTGCTGACTCGGTCCGAGTCAGGGGTTGACTCAGATTCAGACGCCGAGTCAGCTGCAAACAAACAAGTTCTTAGTTGATTAGACCTGACCAGACCGTAACTGACTCAGTTTGACCGAGTTAGACTTTAACCTTGGACTGTTGACCTGACCTTGACTCCGTTGACTGTAGTCTTGACTTGACCATGACGGACGTTGACTAGTTAGACCAGGCCTTGTGTAATGGGCTTGTTTAGTTGGACTTGGATTTAGGTTTAATGTTCCCATTATGATGATTTGGACCCTTATGGTCCGAATTAGACTTTGCTTTCTTCTACAAAGTTTTAGATATTCATAAGACTTATTTATTGGACCATAGAACCAATCTGATTTAATTAACAAACCTTAGCTATGCTAAAGATAGAGAATGAAAAGGTATAAAACTATAAATGGGCTTAGAACCATTTGATAAACTTATATGATTCTTGTATGAGCCATTTTGTCTAGTTTCTTAGACTTCTTGTGTGATTAACAGTTAGTATATATTAACAACGATCGATTCAAATGATGAACCAGTGGATCGTGGATCTCGAGGTAGGCGTGGCTTGTCATCAAAAGAGGTGGGAATTTACATTTAGCTCTTTTGTGATTATTGTTGTTTTCTTTTGCAAAAGTTTATGTTTAACAAATTCATGCATAGTCTGATTGTGTATTCCATGCGTTGTTTTATTTTAAACTCCGAAAGTACCGTTGATTCTTTTAATCTTTCCATTGTTTGGAAAGGAATTGTAATGCCTTGTTTGTCTTAATGAATTGTTTGGGAAATAAGAATTTCCATTTGATTGTTTGGAAATGAGAATTTCCATCTGTGGTATATAGGGTACTGCTCCTTCATTTACTGGTGCGGGACGAGTCACCATATTATACATTGTTTAGAAGGAGTTAGTTCCATATACATGATTGTTTATCTCTGTGAATTGGTTGTGTTTTTAGTGTTAAGGAAAACATGAATTGTTTTCAAATCATTTCAGTGATTACTTGAAAGTTAAATGTTATTCCTACGGGGCACCCCTTTTAGGGATGATGTGCTCACCCATTCCCACTTTCAGTTTCAGAGACAGATCAGAGTTGCGCGGCGAAAGCTTCAAGGGTTAATTTCGTTAGTTGGTTAACTTTTACTATGTTTATCATATTGCATATTGTATTTGTAAACCAAATGATTATTGTATATGTATCATTTGAGAGAAGTTCTTGTATATATATTTCTGAGCGGGGCTAATTTTGGGTTAAGTTTTGTAACAGTTTTCTTAATTGATTGTTTAAGTAAATGATTTAGATTTTTAGTGCCTCTTATTTGGTTAATCTCTTGGATTAGTCAGCTGCTAGCTTAGGGGGTGCTACAGTAACTCTTCATATAAGCTTATTTAGATGATATCATATAGTAATAAATACTTAGCGCTCATCCTAGGAGATTAAAAAGATACAAGCATCCCCTTTAAAATTCCACAACCACACTCCCCACAAAGATATAACAATGAAGCACAAGTACATTTAAGAACTCTCCCACATTAAATATCATTCCCAAGAGAACAACATGAGTGACCTTGCTTTTGTGAAAAAGAAGGATTTAGGCGGACATTAACAAATCATAAGGACTTGTATCCAAAGTATCGACATAAATTAATCTCAAGGCCAGTTACGATCAATGAGACAATTTTACTCGATTTTACTCAACATAAGAGAATCTTACGGAGTGTATTCAAGAATCAAAACACAAAAGTGTGATCACAAATAAATCAATACTGCGAGAAAAATCTCAAAGAGTTTGTTCTATTTTCCGTTTATAAAAACATAATAGATTTAACTTCTGAGCGTATATGAAATATTAGCTAATTCACGAGAATGTAAAAGCATAAATATTTCATAAGATTTTTGCAATAATTAAACCAATAATGATTACATACTGCAAGTTCATCTTCAAACAACTCTATAATTTAAATAAATAAATCTAAAAACATGCAAGATGAAAAACATTGGAAATAGTTATGTCCAATCACAATATTTGCTATACCAAACCCTAGTTATACTTCTCAAGAAAAAAATCCTCAAAAGAAGTTTCCTAGATAATACAAAAAGAAAACAAAAATAAACTAGATTTTTCTAGACACTTAAACGGTTTTGAGACCCTTGAATTTTTCATCAACTATTGTTGATGGGTTAAAACGCTTTGCTGGTTTTTTAGGAAAGTGGAGACTCGAGAGTGCGGGCGGAGACTCCTCAAATGAGCAAATTGATTAAACCTTTTTCAAACGGATGCACTGCACGGGAGTGCTTTGAGTTCGAGAGATCAATCTGTAGGACTCCGGCCCAAACCAAGAAAATGGTCATTCCAGAGTCAATTCGGTCACAAAGAGGGATAAGGGTCGATCTGTAGGAGGGAAGATGAGAAGTGTGTGAGATCAATGATGATCAAGGATTGTGGATGTGTTGATGTTTTCTGCAAGTTTGTGAACTATTGAGTTCGGACGAGATAGGTTTTGATTGATTGAGCGATAATTTCTCATTGGTCGAAATTGTTGTTGTTCAATCATGGATTCAAAAACTTATTTATATTACAAGAATAATAGATACATTGATCCCAGTAAGTGTGACGGTTGCTGGAGTGAAAGAGTGGGAAAGTGGGAAATCGTGGTTAAACCAGTTCCACGTCGTGCGGAGACTTGGTTGATCGTCCATCCATTACTTAGATAACTCCCTTAACTGCTTGCACGACTTACTCACATTTCTCATCGTGGGTGTACATACGTGCCATAGGTCGCCAGACCAAAACCCTAGTGAATATCCCCCATGTGATGTGATTAACATCTCATGAATGTGGAGTCTTCAAGGAAGACATGTATTTAATTAGTCAGTTGTTAACTTGACTCATGGATGAATGTGGGTATGCTCTGAGACTCATGGATTGAGCATAAGATGTTTGCTGGGACACAATGATGGAAAGACATTGAGTCTTGATGAATTGTGATATATCATTTTACCGGTTGAGGTAATATTGATATTTTTATAATTTGGCTCGAGCGTCCGATGAGATTGCTTGACCAAGGACTTATTTTGATATGTCGAGTATTCGACAAGAAATCAAAAATATTTTTGAATTATACAGAATGCTCTTTTCTGATCTAATATATCATGAATGATCGAATGACAAAGTAGGAATCAGAAATATTGGATGGTGATCCGTTCGAACCATGTTGCTCAGTCGAGCAAAAATGTTGGTAGTAGGACCAAACATTAAATATAAATCAGAATATTAATTGCTGGATCAATAGAATTCTCAAATATTGATAGTTGAATCAATATGAGGAATATTTCTCGAGCGAGCAGTTCATAGTTGAATCAATGAGTTCTGAACCAAGTTGATCATATATTTTTCTAACTTAAGCAATTTAGTGTTGATAGATGAGCAGAATAAATATTGCTAGTTAGAGCAAATATCGCTCGTTAGAGCAAATATCGCTCGTTAGAGCAAATATTGCTCATGCTCGATTCATGAATTATTAGTATCGGGACCAAATAAAATATTAATTAAAAATACGAGTAGCTGGATCGAATATTGTATAATTAATTAGGATGTTGATTGCTAGATCAACATAAAATTATTAGTGTTTGGACTTGCTACAAATTATGGTTTGCAGAGCATTTGGTTTGAAACCCTAATTTTGATCGATTGTTGATTAATTGATGATTTACTGAAAATCAACCAAATGAGTGAGAGAGGGACCAGATACACGAGATGATGGGACAACCATGTAGTGCCCAGGTGCTTGAATGAGCATGAACCAAAGTCCTTTGAAGACCAGTTGATGAAAGGATGATTAAATGCTCGTTTAATCATCATTAAAATAGTGCTCGTCTGAGCATTAGGTGGTAAAACCTAATTATGGAGAGAGAGGGACCGACCAAGGGGTATGAAACCGGCCCTTGGTGGTCGTGGAACCAACTGATGGTCGATTGATCAAATTCCAAGTTGTTTGGAAAGAGTTTGAACTCAATATGAATTATGAAAGATTAATTTGGTTAAAATCATGGTAGAGTGTGGGACCGGATTCTGCAAGCCAAAGGGCAATATTTTGGATTTTCAGAAGAGTTTGATCTTGTCTGAAACTCTCGATTTTGCTTAAATGAGCAAGTAGAACTTTGCCCATGCGACCAATATTTTGAGAATATTAAAATAATTATATTTTAATATTTTCCATGAGAAGCCTGGATGGTCGTGTGACCATTTGACTTTTTGGCTTTTTGGTAGTTTGAGCAATATTTGAGAAATATGGAAAAACCAGGTTTTTTGCTCAAACGAGGGAGTTTCATGAGATGAGAGAAGAAATAATAATAATAATAAAATAAGAAATTAGGGAGGTGTGGGATCGTCCTGCGTGTCCGGTCTCGTGCTTTTCCCTATTTTATATCATTATTTTTCATCATGTGAGGAAATATGGAGAAACTAGGAGTTTTGCTCAAACGAGGAAGTTTGCTCAAACAATGAGTTTTCAAGAGACAAGAAAAATAATAAAATAGGTTAAAAATAAAATAAAGGGAGAGGCAGGATCGGCTACGGCGGCATGGCCGACCGGCAGGTAGGCCCGGTCCCGTGCGCCTCTTGTTTATTTTATTTTATATTATTTTCTTTCCTTATTTTGCGTAGGTTTCCTCGTTCGCCCATATTTTTGAATGCTCGTTTATGCACTTGAGTGCTCGTTCGTGCATTATTGTTAAGTACACTCGCACCATTTTCTCGGGGCTTACTCGGTGCTGGTCTAAATATGTCCGAATAGTGAACATCTATTACTAATTCATGGAATTCAGCTGAGAATAAGCCATGAAACTGAGTAATGAGATAGATTGAATATCCATTACTAATCCATGGAATTCAGCTGAGAATAAGCTATGAAACGGAGTAATGAGATAAAATAGATTATTTTCTAGGAATTCAATTGATGAATGTTGCGATAGAACTAATCTATGAATTTCTCTATACCAGCATGGAATATGTATATGAGCGTTTATTCGAGAATCGAGGTATTAGATGGTAGAGACATCATACTCGTTTTGAGTATTAGTTCTGTATAGTCAGGGAACATTGAGACATCCTGAAGATGTTAGTGCTCTATACTAGCATGAAATATGTTAGGAGCCGTCCAATCATTATCGATTCCTATATAGAAGTATTGATGAAATATGTGAAGTGTCGAAAGCTCAGTTGAGAGGCTTTACGAATCACATATTCATGCATGCTCTAAGAAGGTCTACACTTAGTCAAAGATTGTGAAATGAGCTTTCACGAATCCTAAAATATGAGTTTCACATACGTGTTTGAAGCCGTGTCAGAAATATGATTTTATGATTTTATCCTTTGTCGAAAATCCACCAATCAACAACTGTATCCACGAGCTCTCCAGAGAAAATATCCTCATTGAGTAGTTTACGAACATGAGATTTCATGAGAACAAGGTCGGCAGAAGCCTTTTTTAACTCAATCTTCAATATGTATAAACTTTTTAGCCTTTCAACAAGTTCTAGTTTAACTTCTTCAAATTGTTTAAGGAAATCATAAACAACATCAACAGAAATCATCTTTTCTCGTTCAACATCTTGATGATCATATGCAAAGTAACAATTCACATCAGATGGAATTTCAGATGAATCAAAAACTTCTTCATCGACCAGCGTTCTCTTCTTTCCTCTTGTTTCAATACCATCGCGATTAAGAGCTTTCTCCATGCTTTTAAGAATTCGAGATATAGGAGACATGCTTGGTTGCAGAACCTTGGATGAGAATTTCTTAATCAAAAGTTATGGAATACAAAGGAAAAAATGTGTTATGGGATGGATGACGGTTCACGACCCGATTTAGATATTAGGGTTATGCGCGGTCAACACGAAAGGGTACGTGTACCCCTTGTTAGTTTGGGACCGCTTGATCCTAACGGGTTTCAGAACACAATTTTTGAGGGTAGATAATAGTTGTATTTTTAAAGAGCACACAAAAATTTATCGATACTTCAACAATCCTTTTGATAAATATTCTTCCTTGAATATTAATGTATTCTTAGCTCAACAAACATGAGTTTAGAGCACAAGAGAATTAATATCAACGAGAAAATTTTAGCTTATCATGAAGGGATTGTAATAAGAAAAGATTGTTGCTTATCATAAACAAGTACTACTTGAGACAAATAGTACACCTGTCATGTAGTAATCCTTATCCAGCAGGATTTTCATGGACAAGGTTCCAAAATCTGCACCTAGTTTGCACAAAGGTGAGTTGTACACTCACCACTGGAATAATGCTGCTATTTTCTTTTGCTATTTCTTTTGAAACGTGAAAAATGATCATAGAACTGTCATCAAAATAAGAGATATGATTAGAACTTTTACCCGAAGTTTCTTGTCTTGAAACAGACAGTTTGTCAATAAGATCCTTATATCCTGTAATGGTCAAATTCAGGTTAGCTTGTTGAGTTGTTTCAAAGGTTTCCACCCTTTTTGGAGGTATATAGGTATCCTTTTGAACCCATATTTGTGATGGTTTCACCAGGTTCTTCTTAAACCGATTTTGTCTACTACCCTTTTGGTTTGCTTGAAGATTCGTGGACCATGAAGTGCTGACATTCCTAAAAGAAAATTTTATTGAATGTGGTCTCACCTCAAGAGGTTTAGACATCTGAATATTAGTAACACCTTTCATAATTAAATCCAATGTGTTTTGAAGATGGTCAAACAGAAAGTTTTCCAACCTTAGTTTACACTTTCTTTGAATATGTCCTTTAGTGTTGCAATAGAAGCACACTTTCTGAGTTTCAATGAGGTAACACCCCGAATTTTTAGCAATTTTGTCGCGTTAAGAGGAATATTACCCTAGAGACAATGTTGCATCATCATGGTGCATCGGGTCAGTTGGGTAGATGGACTTGAGCGTTGCTGCGCAATCATTGCGCAATATGCGGGCTATTGGCCTAGAGCGAATGTTGCACAATCACTGTGCATCAAGCCAGACAAGGCTTACCGAGTGAATGTTGCGAAATCATTGTGCAATAGACATAAAGAGTGTTGCACAATCATTGTGCAATATCCAGGACGAGTGTTCCGTAATCATTGTGCAATATCCAGAACGAGCGGTGCGCAATAATTGTGCATTACAAAACATAACTCAGCAATCATTGCTGGTTATTCAAGGATACATGGCAACGACCATGAATAGTGAAGCACGCATATCAATCCTCTCCCCTTCCTAAGTCGTAGAAATGGTAAGTTAACATATATAGGGAGGGGTAGTTGGTTGAAGGTGCATATGCGGACCATGCACCAAGTATGCTTCATAGCTTAGCCGAAATAGTATAAATGAATGTCTAAGACTCATTTATAGCTGCATAGCCTTGTGAATGGAGCATATGATGCGAAGGAATCACTATGCCATGTCGCAGACTCGATAATGCGCAACCTTTGTGCATTTTGAAGGAACGACCTATGCGGATTAGGCCATTACCATTATTGCTAGTCCGCGACCTTGCAAATGAGTTTTCCTAAGTTGCTTGTCCATTCAACGGCGAACTACAGGAAGTGATTGATCCCTTTAGAGTAGGGAAAGGTACGTAGGCAGCCGCAATGAGTTGTAGCATTGCCGGTCTAGTACTTTGTCTCTCATATCATCTAATTGTAAGATGATTGCGACATACTGACCTCTCATATCATCTGGCTCAGTAGCTCGACACAAGAGATGATTGTGGCCAAGCTTGATGAGGCAAGTTGCATTTCTTTCCTTGGATGCTCATGCTCCATATCAAGGCGTTCGACTTAGGCATGTACCAATAGCGCATTGGGCATGGCCTCGAAAGTAAGCTACATCGATATGAAAGTTAGCGGAGCTTGCATAAGCCTAAGGAAAGTACGGCATGATCCTGATAGATGCACCCTTGGGACGAGCAAGACAAGTGCATTCTCTCAGCAATGCCTAAGCTAAGTGAAGAAGGGGTATTTGGCCTGCAATGGCCTATGCGTAAGTTCAATGCATGTTCTATGCCTAAAATGGAGTCGGAAGCCAGCGATGCATGTAAGGTACATCAGCCATAACCTTCAAGGATTTAAACCCTTCGCAGAACAAGGGTAAGTTTGAAAGGTATGGAAGCTAAGTTAGCTGCATCTTGCTACACGAGCATGCTTAGAAGGGAAAATGAACGTGCATTTGCCTAGATTTAAGGCCCGATAAGTAGCATAATAATGGCGCACCTGGGAAGTTACTGCCTGCGCGCCCAGGCGCGCCAGGCGTAATTTTCGGTCTGTCACAGTTGGTATCATAGCAAGTTCCGAGATAACTCTAGGGGTTGTACGTGAATGGATTATCTACGAGTTTTTTCCTTGAATGAAAAACTTAAAGTTGGAGAGTAGGCTAACTTTTGCGCGGAAAGAGTTTGTAATTGCTATGCCAGTTACTATGCGAATCGAGTTGGCTTACTGTGAGTTTGCCTGGCCTAAGTGGCACCCCACTTACGAGTGGATATCCGGATGACCGTTCGCAATGGTATGCATACAACGAGACTGATCATCCCCACACATTGGAAACTGGCCAACGGTGTCACTACACCAAATTCCCGGATTCGTAACAGCAGTTAGTAACGACTTTGTGGCCGTTACAAAATTCCCGTTACAAATGGCCGTTACAAAAAATTCGTAACAGGCTAAAGCCGTTAGTAATTTTTAAAAAATTCGTAACACTGCTAAGCCGTTACGAAATTTTTTATAGGCGTGCCAGTCACACGCTTGGTCACAGTTGGGTCGTAACACCTTTAGAATGTGTGTGTGTCATTCACATGCGTGTTATTGTGTTTCATCTACACCGTTTATGCTTAAACTAATATCTCTACCATTCATTTTATTCCCGAGATGCGTCTTAATCATAAAATTTCTATCGAACCCTAGTCCTATCTCTCGAAGGTCTCGAATGGATTTTCTTTTCTTTTTTCTTCAGAAGAAAAATCTCGAGCCAGATTGGCGAAACACAGAAACCTCTTTCCCTTCTCAGTTTCTTCCGTCGATCTCTAGATCAAACCTCTTTCTCTTCTCTTCTTTTCTGTTTTATCTCCATCTTTTCGAAAATCATAGAGAAAGTAGAAATTAGGGTTTCAATCTTTGTTTTATGACAAATCTGAATCAGTGTCGGTTGATGGATTTCGAAGAAATTAGGATTGGATTTCGGTGAAAAGGGTATTGGTTCCTCTTTACTTCAAGGTATTGATAAATCTAAATAGCTTTTATCTTTTTTCCAAGGCTAGAAATTCGATTTATAGTTTTTTGTTCTTCCTGTTTTGAATCTTAACCATTTAACTGGTTATATGGGCCCCCTGGTACTGGAAAGACCCTTATGGCTCGTCAAATTAGTCAAATGTTAAATGGAAAGGATCCAAAGGTATATAGTTGACTCTCTTGCTTCTTCTTTTATTCTTTTTTTTTTTCGTACTTATATATAGACTTGAAAGATAACATATTTTGTGTGAACTATGTGGAGATTTTAAAATTATTTCTATTATTCTTTGATTCTCAGAAAAAGTATTATGTATAGTTTTTGCGTTTCATTTCAGTGTTAATCTATATGTTAAACCTACAAATCCTTAAATTGATTTTTATGTATACTCTAGATTGTGAACGGGCCTGAAGTGTTAAGCAAATTTGTCGGAGAGACTGAGAAGAACGTTAGGGATTTATTTTGGGGAAATTAGGGGGAGACTCAAAAAAATAATATTTTCGTTCTCAGGCCCACAATTAATTTTGTATACCGTGACACCCATAATTATATGAATTATTATATGAATCAATACATAACTGGTCATGCATACTATCTTTTCAGGCATAACTCGTTATGCATACTATCTTTTTCAGGGGTATAATTGGCAGCGCAACTTGGACATAACATATCTAAAAATCCGCGCCTTAGAATTTTACAAATTTTATATCGTTGGAGATCTTTTTAAAAGAGCTACGCAACGAGTACAAACAAGAATATCAAATTTTTGTTTTTAACGAAAAAATCGGAGGTGATCCTCATTTTAGGGAATTTTTTTGAAAATTTGATACTTAACCATTATGCAGTCACCAAAAACGATGCATAACACATTCTGCAGACGCATAACGAATCATGCAACCATTTTTCGACTGCATAACAAGTTATGTATCTGCATAACAAAGTTATGCATCTATAACAAGTTATGTAACCATTGTTTTGGTTGATTTAGTGCGTACATAAAAAAAAATGATGCATAGTGCAGTATGCATCCATATTTACGGATGCATATCAGGTTATGCATCTATTTTCTCGATGCATAAAAGATTGTGCAACAATTTTCTCGATGCATAATGCATTATGCAACAATATTTTGGATGCATAACAGGTTATGCATCCATTTTCACGACTGCATAACATGTTATGTATATATTATTGTAGGTGCATGACAAGTTATGCAACCTTATTTTTTGTTGGTTTCAATACTAAGAAAAAAGTAGCTGCATAACGTGTTATGCAACCGTTTTTTGGACTGCATAACAAGTTATGCAACAACTTCTATGGATGCATAACAGGTTATGCAACCATTATCATAGCTGCCCAATAGATTATTCAACTACTTCAACATGTTTTGGTGCAACTCAAACATTCGTGTGCTTTTCGAGAGAGATTAAGCTCACCTACTTTTCAGTGTTGTCTGACCAAGAAAAGGTCAGTGTTGTCTAACCAAGAAAAGGTTAAATAACCTTTAAGATAATTGAGGAGATTGGGGTTAGCCCTCATCGGACTAACCCATACCGCCACCATAACTCAGCCACTGATTACACCATTCGGCTGCAATTGAACGACAGCAGTTCATTCCTTCACTATCTCCTCATAACTATCTCCCACAACCTGACTTCTAGGTCAATCTGAGCTCCATTCGCTAGCTGTTTTTACTGGCTCAAATTCCTTGTTACAGGGTCTAGAAAATATGGCAGACTAACCCATCATTCTTCCCTGACTTTCCGATATGAACTGAACTCCAAATATCTTGCTAACTCTAGTTCAGGAATTTTGTCAAGCACTATACGTGCGTATTGCAATCTGATGAGGGCTATGCATGACAAGTCATGCAACCTTATTTTCTGTTGGTTTCAATACTAAGAAAAAAGTAGCTGCATAACCGTTTTCTGGACTGCATAAAAAGTCATGCAAAAAAAAAAAACTGCAGAACGTGTTATGCAACCAATTTTGGGAATGCATAACAAGTTATGCAATAAAATTTGTAGGTGCATAACCTGTTATGCATCACTATTCACACCTCCATTTTCTTCACCGACGTTGCAGATCCGTTCAATCTAATATCAAGACAGACTGGTACCCAAATATCCACATCTTGTAGGCTTATAAATCAGGTGAAAACTGCTGCCGAAAACCCCTTATACAAATCCCAAAATATCACTGCTAATCAGTCTACACAAACTCTTCTTTTACTGAACAGCACACCAACAAACTCCCAACTGCAGTCCCATTCTCTTGGCTCCCCTGAATTCGAGACGCACTCATGTTACTTCTTTGTTTCATCTTGAAAACCCTCTCCTAATCTGCCAAGAACAACCAACATAACTTCACCACCATTCATCCACAAAACAGGACAGAATGCAACCCAAATCATCCCAAGAATCTTCATAAGCTCAACCCAATACTCGACCCAAACTCCATTCATAAATCTTGTACCGCCAGCTCCATCTCTTTCCATAGCTGCCATTGTTTCAATTTCAAACCATGTATGCCTCGTACTTTGAAGCTTCAATTATCTCTCAAAACCCATTGAAAGCTTCCCCCAAAATCAATCACGTAACAGCTGAACTTCTCTCAGCCGTTTCGTCAAACAGTTGTTATGCACAATTTGATGTTGTGTTGCATCTAGGAATCATTTTCTGTGGCTCTCCAATTTTTGCAACAAATTCAAATACGATGCAAACCCATAACTACTAATCATTCATAAACACCAAAACAGGTCAGTTTCTCCTCCAATCAACACCAACAGACCCAAAATTGAGCTAACAGACTGACCATATCTCATGCCTTCGTACTACCTATTTCTTGTTGTATTCAAGCTCAAGAACCCTTGCTTAATCCTGTGAGAATCATCCCACCAGAAACCATCATTTCAACAACACAAAACCCCTTTCGTCCAACTGGTTTACGTCTTGAAACGCAACCTAATTCAGCCATCACCCCGAGCTCCATCTGCCACACCAATTCGAACCAAATACCCCCATTCAACAACCAGAAATCTTCCATGTAATTCTCATCTCATTCATCTGCAAACGCAAGAAGAAATGTAGCCTCATGACTTGAACTGATGAAAAACTATACCACCTATTGGAAATAAGAAAAACGAAAACATAATTTCTCAAAATTATGGGCCTGTGCATAATTTTATCACCGAGAATGGGTGCGCGCCTGAGAATTTCTGAGCGTGGGTTTCACAGTGGGAAGAATCTGTAAAATGGGTTTGCCTGTAGTTTACACATTTATTTTCTGATACTGAGAATAACCAAAGGACTCTAGGTGAGAAAGGAATTATATATAGCAACTGTACTTAAAGTTTGTCTGTGACAGTGAATAATTCTTCACTTTCTGCTTTCAGGGGATCAAAGTGAGCTGCATGTTATCATATTTGATGAATCGATGCTATCTGTAAGGTACGGAGCTCACAAACCTGTAAATTGTCTTTTCTTTCTGTTACTTATACATGACTTGTCACCTTAAGGCAAACTTGATAGCAGCAGATCCTCTAACTTTAGGCCACTTGTTTTCTGCATTTGGTATATGCATTATGCAGTTGATTGGCTTCTCAGTCTAGTTAATTAAATAAGCAAATTTGGGTGAAACTAAGCATATCATATGCCTTTGGTAAATTCATTATGAACTTGAAGGTGTTGTTAAAAGTGTCATATCATATGCCTTGAACATGCAACTAAGCCTATAAGATCTTACTAAGACATTGGATGAGGAGAGTATAAAAGTAACTATGGATGACTTTCTGCATGATCTTCAGTAAATCATTCCTGCTCTCAAGGCGTGCACTCTCAAAGTATCTCAGGAAAACTGTAGCAGTGGGATGATGCTCTCAAGGAGTGCACTGTCAAAGTATCTCATGAAGCCAGTATCTATGTCAGTTTGGATGTTACATGGCATTCTTACCCTACCGGTCACCGTTCGAGATCGTATCATTTTCTTCTTTTATTTTGATGTTGAACTTAACTATTTTCCTTACAGGTCAATGATGGTCGATTAAGGATAACTGGTGAGGCTTCTCCAAGGAGTACTAAGAAAGATTGGGCATAGTGGATGAGGCATTTGGTTATTGAGCTCCTTAAAGAATCCCCATCTCCATCTTTTTTTCCTTGCATTGTGCGAGGCTTGCGCAATTGTAGGTGGTACCTAAATGTTTTATAAAATTTCTTTTGGTCATGAGAATTGACTTTGTAATTGCAGACTCTGTGAGTTGCTGGGCTCAACTGACGATAATTTTTTATGAGAAGCTTCTCATACCCGGTCTCAAAATGGATGTGAGAAAGTGAGAATCGATTCTTTAAGTGGCCAGCGCGGGGAAGGAAATGAGAGTGAAGCTTCTCGATGGATCAAAACAGAACTTCTTGTACAGATGCAGGTATTTGTGATGCTAATTTGTGAAATATTAACTCCTTCCTAGTTTAATATACGAGTATGTGATTGTTGGGCCTGACCTAATTATGTTGCTGTTAACGATTTAGAATTTGAATTTTTGTTGAAGATGCTATACATTTGTTGGTTGCAGTTCCACTTGAAGATGTGGTACTTGATTATGTACATTGATGTCTTCAATGGCGAAAACGTCTGAGGTCCAGTTTTTGTAAGAAACTTGTTAGACATTGGGCATTTTCGTTTTTGAAGACATCATTGTAAATGATTTTTTTTTGTAATAAGTTGCCGGAAAGTGACAACATCATGCTGCAAGCCTGCAAGGATAAATTCATAACTTGTTGTGTTACAGAAATTTTGTGTTCAACGACGAAATTTTGTGTTCAAGAATAAATTCATTACTTCCAACATCTAAGTTTACTTGTCATAATAATGCATCATGTTATATTTTGCAGGATTTCCTACATCGAGTTTTCTGATGCCCAAGCTTTTAACAAAAGCAAGCCTGCAAAGGATATAAAGCTTAGTTGCGGTTATTTGAATGATGCTCTATTTCATCAGAAAAGGTGGAGAACAAAGCAACTAAGATTTGTAAGTTCCATGATTCAAGTTTTGTAGGCATTTAGTAAGTTTCTATGTGTTCCCTTAGAGATTTGGAACCTTCCATGTATTCCCTTAGAAATTTGATACTTAACAAAAAAAAAGTTTGGTACTTAGAGAAATTTCAGTTCTTTTGTAATTTATATCTGTTCAGTTCTTTTGTAATATAAATCTGATATAAATTGAATGAATGTGATATGAATAGATTCAAGAAATTGTTGTTGAGTGTGGATGAGGAATGTATGCAGGTATTGAATTTAGAATTCCGGCTTATTTCCGGCAGAAAAAGAACTGCCAGTCAGCCTTGATCTGGTCAAAATTGGTCAATATTGACCAATTTTGACCAGGTCAAGGTTGATTGGCAGTAATTTTTTTTTTCTGTTACGGAAAAATTCGAACGGCTAGGAACCGTTTCAATTTTCCACGTAGTAACGGCTCTAGCACGTTACTAATATGCCACGTAGTAACGGCTCCAGGATGTTACGACCATGTTGTTACAAAAAATTCGTAACGATCCTAGCTGTTACTACGTGTCATTTCGTAACGGCCCTATAGATGGTGGATTTTCGACAAGGGCTAAAATCGTAAACTCATAATTATACGAAGCTCTGATCCAGCAATCAGACGTGAGTATAGAGACATGGGTCTCTCATCGAATTCTCAACGGAGAGTACTTTCTCTCAGAGTACATGTAGATATGTAGTCTCACGACTGGACAAAGACATATCTCATGAATACTGAACACTTTCAGTGATTATTTCTATATAGTATCACGAGATGGACGTCTCCTAGACAGCTTGCTCTGCTAGTATAGAGCGATAAAGTCTTCAGGAACAAACAACGAGTTTACCCTGACTATATAAAGGATATGACTTACCGACAAACTCATATCATGATAATTAATGCTCCTAGACAGCTTGCTCTGCCAGTATAGAGCCACAAAGTTAATTATTCCTAATTAAGATTAATTCTGCCGTGACACTCACTACTGAATTCCCAGAATAATCTATTATTGCTCCTATTCCATGGTCGAATCCATGACTGGTCCCATGGAATGGCAATAACAATTGCTCCTATTCCATGGTCGAATCCACGACTGGTCCCATGGAATGGCAATAAACAATTGTTCTGATTATATGATCGAATCCACGGCTTGATCTAATAGAATAGCAATAACTATATTATCTCATTACTCCAATTTCATGATCGAATCCACAACTGGTCTCACAAATGGTAATAGTTAAAACTTAATTACTCCCATTCTATGGCCGAATCTATGATCCCATGGAATGGTAATGCTCACTTCATTATTCTGAATTCGTAGTCGAATCCTCAGCTGATCCTATGAATTAATAATAAACATCTTATTACTCAGTTTTGTGAATTATTCTCCACTTAATTCCACAATTAGTAATAAATAATCAACAACCGGGCATCTGAGCTACCTCTAAGTAAGTCCCGATTCAAATGGTGAAAGTGTATTCAACGACGATACACTAACAGTCACCACACGAACAAGATTTCAAAATACAACGAAACGATGAACCTATGCGAAATAGGGAAGAAAATAATAAATAATTAAAAATATTGACCAGGGTGCTGGGAGCACGGACACACGACCGACCGACCGTGTCGTGGTCAATCCTACGCCAGTTTTATATTTTTAGTGCATTTTTATTATTTTCCATGATTTGATGAAAATTCTCTCATTTTATCAAATCTCCTTCATCTCGAGGAAACTCCTCGGTTTCATGGTATTTTCATAAATTCGTAAAAAATAATATAAAATTAAGGAAAGAAGTGTGGGGCGTGACCATTGGCCAACCGGCCATGCCTTGGTCCCATCCGGCCCCACACCTCACGGTTCCTCATTATTTTATTATTATTATTATTTCTCTAATTTCATGAAAAAACTCCTTGATTTCATGGTATTTTGCACAAATCATCAAATAATAAATAAAATTATGAAAACTTGTGGGACCGGGCCACTAGCCGGCCGGCCATGCCCTAGCCGGTCCCACACGCCCCTTGTTTTATTATTTTATTTTTCCTTGAATTTATCAAATTCGTTGATTTCATGGTATTTCTCTCAAATTGGGAAAAATTACCTCAAATCATGAAAAATACTTAAAAAATATAAAAAATTATGAAAACTCGTGGGACCGGGCCCCTTGCCGGCCGGCCACGCCCACATGGTCCCCCAAGCCCGTGTTTTTATTATTTTAATATTTTTTGCTTCCTTGAACTCATGAAAACTCCTTCAATTCATGGAAACTCCCTAAATTCATCAAATTTCTTAAAATTCACGAATTCTTCATAAAATCATCAAAAATATTGTAAAATTAAGGAAAATGGCACCACGGGACCGTGGTCATGACCGGACGACCATGAATTGGCCTCGGAGGTCCCACGCCTCCTTATTCCTTATTTTATAATTATTTTTCCATCATCTCATGGTGTTTTCCTCAGTTTCGTCGAAACCCTAATTTTGGCACATTTTCTCGAATGGATGCTCAATTGCACGCCAGAAAATATCAAAATTCTCAGGACTGAGACGCGGACGCCTTGGGGACACGAGCACGCTATCTTGACCGACTAATATTGGCTCTTTGGCTTACAGAAGCCGGTCCCATCAAGTTTCACAGTTTTGACCTAATTTGCCCAATTGCACGTATTAGGTCCAAGACTCTTCCAAACACTTTGGATTTTCATGAAGTGATCATTATGCGGTCACGTGACTACCCAGGGACGGTTTCATGACCCCATGGTCGGTCCCTCACTCCGTCGTAATTAATCAGGTTTTCTCACCTAAGGCTCAGACGAGCATTTTCGAATAAATGATTAAACCAACATTTAATCATTCTTTCACCAACAAATCGTCAACTCTTCAGGATTTCTTTGTATTTTCTCACGTGAGCATATGGACACTACATGGTTGATCCACGGTCCCATGTATTCGCTCCCTCCTTCGTCCCATGGTTAAACTTCTGACGAACCATGAATTGATCATCAATTGATCAAATTAGGGTTTCTGAATCCAAGGATCATCATTCCAGATTCCAACCTTAATAATTTTACGACGACCTCATGGTCATTAATTTTATTAATTATGCTCGGTTCAACGACCAGTATTCTAATTAATATTTTTGGTACGCTGCCAATAATCCATCAGATGAGCAACACATGCTCAGACGATCAAATATTCAACAATTCATCACATGAGAAACACTTGCTCAGATGATAAATATTTGCTCAAACCAAGGAATATTGGTTCAACAATCAATATTCAACGATCCATCGAATGAGCAATACTTGATCACTTCATCATAAGAACTATACCTCTGTCTCATGACATGTTCAATTCATGAGTTTCATAACATCATGTTCAACTCAGCAACTACATGGACTCATCGTACCATCAAACCACGAAGTCATCAATTGACTAACATACCACGAGACGTCAATCGTGTCACTTTGGGGGGATATCACTTAGGGTTTTGGTCTGGAGGTCCACGGCACGTGTGTTCAAACACACGATGGAATGTGAGCAAGTCGTGCAATCAGTTGAAGGAATTCACGAGGTAGTGGGTGGAAAATCGACCGAGTCTCCACACGTTGACCAACTGCTTTCAAACATGATCTCCACTTCCCCACTCCTTGATTCCATCAACTGTCACACTTCATGGGGTCATGGTGTCTAAAATTCCAGCAATATAAATAAGTCTCTGAATCATGATTGAGGGATCATCATCAAAAGTATCATAAATCTCACGTCTCATCGACAACACGAGATCATCTACTCATCAATTGAGCAACTACTCTCAATTGAGCAATTCCAATCATTCAGAGCTTATCATATTCAGAATTCACACACCCACAATCTTTGATTACCATTGATTCCATACATTTCCCAGCTTCCCTCCTACAGATCAACCCATCCTCTCTTGTGACCGAATTTACTCTGGAACGGTCATTGTCTTGATTTAGGCCGGAGTACTACAAATTGATCTCTCGAATCTAAAGCACCCCCTTTGCAGCGGTGCATCTGTGTGAGGTTTAACATTTCGATCGGTTCGAGGAGTCTCCTCCGTACGGTCGTCTCCTCAATTCCTTAAAAACCAGCAAATCGTTTTTTCCCATCTACAGATTAGCGAACACAGTGGGAGATCATTCTCTCGGTTGCAATCTCACAATTTCACAAGATGGTTGATCTCAGGTCAGGTTCAGTTAGAATCCTAACACAAACCGTGCTAGCACTAGCAACAACAACAATCATAATATACCGATGACAATTCCGACCCCAACATTGATGGTGGTGACATTACTCCTCCTTATGTCGAAGGTATTCCACTGTCCGAACGACACCCTGAAGAAGTCAGAGGAGATCCACCACCTACATTGCTGATCTTATCAAAGCGCAGGAGGCTCTTGCAAATAATACAGAGGAACATGTCTCTCGTTTTCTCGAATACCTGGGAGAACATGAATATAATCATGTCGTTTGTCTCAAGGAATTATCAAAGTCTCTGAAAGGCAGAGCATACACCTGGTATAACAACATCGCACCAGGGACTATCAACAATTGGGGAGAAATGTTTAACGCATTCTACAGGAAATACTTCTTCGTGTCAGAACAAGTCACCCTCTCCGACCTTGGAAGAATGTTTCAGAGGGTCAGTGAAAATCTCAATGATTATGTTAAAAGGTTCAGAGTCCAAGCCCTGGATTGTCATGACCCAAACGTCACGGAGCAACAACTGGTGGACTTGGGCATCAATGGCATGCTCCCGGTATACAAGGCCTTGGTGGAGAACCTTCGATTCCGGACTTTCTCAGAGCTTCACGAAGCTGCGAAGAGGTTGTCAACCACTGCACCCGATCTTTTGAAAAGAGCAAAGTCTACAAAGATTGAGGATTCAAAAGACACTCGAGGAAGCAGGCGTTTGATCAACAAGCAGTACAACCTGCAACCTTCAAAGAAAAGGGAGTAAGCGGAAAGCAGAACCACAGCACAAGCAGACTTCCTCCACCCCTTCAAAGGCACACAAGAAGGAGAATTCGAAAGTCCCTCCTCAGCATACGGAAGATCCAGAAGCACCTGATTTTCCCTGTTCGATGGAAGAAGTTAATGAACTACTCGATGCATGGATCCAAGATGGTGCAATAAAATTGCCTTATGTCAAGAAGGAACCAATTAAAGAAGCCATGGAAAATCCTCGGTATTGCCGCTTCCATAGATACGTCAGCCATCCCACAAGTGATTGCAAAATTTTGAAGCGCATATTCAAAGAAAAGGTCGAATCAGGAGAGCTCAACCTGGGGACTGAGGGAGTACACAAAAAACCCCTCCTAGTCAGAACTTTTACCATCTCTAAACCTCCTGTCAAGGATGCGGTCCAATCTCTGATCGAACATGTCTGCGAGTTGTTGTATCTTCCGAAAGCTCAAAGGAAAGACATGTTTGCTGCACTGAACCACATCGTGTCCGGAAAACATCTGCTGATCCAAGAGACCACCACCGAACCTTCAACCACCGACAAAGAAATGTATGACTGAGGACTGCTCACCAAAGTGCACATTAAAGGAAATGAGTTCAAGAGGGCGTTCGTCGATGTTGGTACCACTGTCAACATCATCCCTTTGAAAAACTCTCAAAGCTGCTGGTATTACTCGACAGAAAGCCACCCACACTCCCATTAGCAATCAGGGACCACGAAGGAATCTCCAGAGACGCATACGGCTTTATCACTCTCAAAGTTACGGAAAGACTGATCTGCACTGAGGCCAAGTTTTTCATAATCCGGGAAGACCCTGGATACGACATGGTCCTTGGAAGAACTTGGATTCATGATGGAAGGATAACGATGCCTTCAACACATCCTGTCATCGACAAGGATTCCGAGTCGGAAGACGAAGCAGATGACGCACCACTGTTTGAGCATCTGGAAGAAGTAAAAACTCTGATGGGACTTACGCAGGAACTTGGAGAAAATACGCACACTTTTGTCAGAAGGTTTCGAGCTCAGGAAAGTCTTATCCCTCCTCATGCTCCAATATTACCAATGTTCAATACGCTACTATGGTCCAGGGACTTCTCCCCATGAACAATTTAGCAGTCATCAAAAGCTATGAGTGGGTAACTTTACCTCAGCAATATTACACCCAATGGTTGGGTTCAGAACTTCTTCAAATCGGTCACTCCATCGAGAGGTTTATTGTTGAAGACCTGGCTAAGCATGATCAACACTATGCTGGATACTCTCTTCCGCGCGAGTGTCCATATGTGCCACAATCATGGAATTCCGTCAAACAGGGAATTCCGAATCAGCGGAAGATATTCAAGGCACGATCGACCAAGCCTAACAAGTTTCATGAAGGGACCTGGTTCTCAAAGCAGTTCAGCGCGGTCTTCATTCTACAAGGAACTCCAATTGGGAAGGACCATTCATGGTCGCTAAGTCCGTGGCCGGAGGATACTACAAATTGATCAACACAGATGACAGAACCCTGCCAGTAATTCACGAAAATTGGCTCAAGGCGTTTATCTGAAATTATTGGACATTTGAGGTATTGGGCGTTCGAAGCATTCATGGCGTTTGGATTTAACATTTAGGATTTTCTTTCATTTGTATTTCAATTCCTCCAAAACGTTTGCAATACTTGCAATTAGTATTTGAATTCAGCAATTTATCAAAATTCAGTTCATATTTCGTAAAAGAAAATCTCTATCAAATCTACAAGAAAATCCTTAACCATCAGTCAATCCAAAACCATCTAAATATCAAAACCCAAGTATAAACCTCACTCTCACATTCAGAAGTTCAAGAGATAATCAAAGGAAATCAGCAAGAAAAGGCTTTCGCTCATCAGCATCCTTCAAGATTTGCAAAGCCGCCCTCTCCTTGTTCAACTCCTCGGTCAGCTTGGAAATTTCCTCCTTCTCCTTCACACATCATTGGGAAAGGGTATGTTCTTCTCACATGAATCCTTGATAACGTTTATTTTCTTGCGAAGCCATTTCACGTTGAGGCCAAGTCTCTCTGAATTCTCCAAGTTAAACTCCCAATCAAAGAGTATATCTGGAGTCACAGTATTCCTAGGTCTGGCACGCATATCACTCACGACACGCAAGATAACGCCTACTTGCATGGTTAAAGCATAAGCACGCCCAGGATTCCTGTCAACGATCATGTGGCCAAACTTCTTCCATATTGTCTCGTACAAGCGTGCATATCCAATGGGAACGTTGAATCCACCGATCAGTTCATGATATGGGAGTGAAGTGTCAAATGGAGGATCGAAAGCAACTCCTGCAGTTGGATATTCATACACTATTATACGGTTCTCAGTCACTGGAGCGGCTTCCACAACCAAAGCAATAATTCCTTCGGTATTCTCCGCTGCTGTCTCGGTTTCTTCTATCACTGAGGCAACAACCATCTGGGTTTCCATAACATCAGTAGACCTTCTCATGGCCTTGAAGTGCAGGGATGGTTGTCTCTTCATCAATAACTCCAGAATGGTTAGAGTTATCATCGTTGGCTCCAGTATCCTCAACTTCGGTATTTAGCACCTAATACGAAGATTACATGAGGTTAGAGTCACGAATCCAAAGGAGATTATGAAACACAGTATACCAGCAAGGCAACATCATCAAGGTTCATCATAATACATTCAAGGCACGAGCAAATAACATAAAAGTCATGAAAACACGTTTTACGATGAGTCCGTCTGAAGAAACTGAACTCTGCTCTGTACTAAGACGAACTGGGAGAATCTACAAGGAATTTGAGGATGGTCATATACCATTCTCTTCGTATGGATGTCCTCTACGACATGTCAAAATTTCATGACAATCCGATGAACGAGCAAGTAGATGTGGCCAAACAAGTGATGCGCAATCTGAAAAAGTCCTGGAAGTCTCCTGGAAGTTTACTATTTCGCCTTTTTCAGGCTCTGAACGTGCTCAAAACTTAAAAAGCTTCTTTAAAGCTTGGAAATTTTCCGGGCTTGAATTTGCACATGCAGATCATCAAAATCCGATTCCGGACGAAGATTCTACGGCATTTTACTAAAAAGCTGGGTTCCGAATTTTCTGACGACGAAATTTGACTAAGTTTTCATATACGCACATGGATTCACATTCATTCATTCAAAAATCAGCACTTTTATACTTCTATGAAGAAGGTACAGGTATATGCTTACTTGAGGGTATCCAAAGCGTTCAAGGAGTTGGGATTGTCCGTGTCAACGATGGGAGGATCATTACTTTCATTCGGCTCCAAATCCTTGGCACCGCCTGTGTCTCTATTCTCAAGACGGTCGAGTAGCACTCTCCATTTCCATAACGACATCCTCCTGGACATATTCTCAAACAATTAGCGTTTCATCAATAAAGCATCATAATCGAACATGTGAAGAGATACTTACAACTTCTTCTTCATCGCTCAAGTCAGGAATTGCTTGCTCAAGGCGGAGAACCGAAGACCATCAATACTTGATGGAGCAAAATCTGCAACGGAATAACAATATCGGTTTCAGATCCTAATAATATGGGCGAGAAAGAGTCACAACAGAAAATATGGAAACTCACCAAAGCACCAACTGGGGACTTTACGGTATTAGGTAACAGCTTATAACCTTTATGCCTGCCTTCTCCGCCATGAATAACCGCCTCAGTCTCTGAGAAATCTACACCGATTCGAGGTCGTATATTACGACCGTCCTGTGGTGAAATCCAGTAATATAATCAGAATACAGTTCTTATAATTTCGTGAATTATATGAAGAAACATACCTGAGAGCATCCTGGAGACGACTTTCGTTTATCACCAGAAAGATACTTCAATCTTGGTCGACTGGAAATCATCTCAGCCGAAGGAAGATCCTTGAATGGAGGTCTGGGAAATCTTACAAAGCCACGCAAACCCAAGTTGTTGATCCCAGAATTCTACATAACCTGGGGTTACATAGGCGAATCTATCGAACCAGGAAACCAGTAGCTACTCCCTTCCACGTGAGTATGATCCAAATGAGTCCTGAGTTGCTCAACTGATGGCTTCCTTCTCCGTATGGTTGGAACACACTGATCCATACCATTTGTCGAGCTGCCTATCAATATTATACTCCTCCACTGAAAGCTCTCCAAACGTGGCTGATAGCAAATGACCAGGGGTGCAACTCAACATGAAAGATCTTTCGCCATCACTCAGATGCGCACCAGATCAAACTCGTGCTTTCTCCAGTATTGAAAGTCATCGGCTGAGAAACATAATCAGGGACTGACACCCACGGCGAAAATTGAACTCAGATTCTTCATCTAACACATCAATGAAGCGTATTTTAGAACGAGGCTTCTTTGTGGACCAACGCATGATCCTAGCATTATCTTTCTCAGGGAAAGTATGGCGCGCATCAGTATTCGGTCCTTGCAGAACATTACGTGGAATAGGCATAATTCTTAAAGTGCTCCCACATCAAAGCTTGAAGAAACATCGTGTTGGCATAACACTCAATCTTCATAGAGCCGTTCGACACACTGGAGTCTATAATCAAGGAGTCCAGGTTGTAATACAAGGAGCCTAAGAATAAACTACCTATCGGAAGTTGCTCACCTTGAGCCATCTTAATAGCAAAGGGAATCACAAAAGGCTTCAACAAGTTTCCACTGTCTTCAAAAACGTCTCTGGACAACCATAAACATAAGAAAGCAGCAATGGGTAACATACCGTCGATGGGTTTATCAGAAACCTCGTCTTTGGGCCACCAGTGTGTCAACCAGGAAGCATAGCATCCTTTACTACCCAGCCTTATTCGCTTTCTCCATTGCAGCTGTCAAGACATGAGAAACGGCGGTCTCCTCATCTGAAAGATCCCCAGGAAGATTGCCCGTGATTGGGAGATGCATCAGAGCTGCCACGTCTTCCAAGGTAATGGTAAACTCTCCCCATCTACATATGAAAGTGTGAGTGGGAATGCACCAGCGAGAAACAGAGCCACAATACCACTTGCGTCATGAAAATGAACAACTCTCCAGAAGCTTGAATAGCTCTCGTCACCTGCGCCTGGTCGAGCATAGTCCTCACATGAGGAAAACCCAACATATGCCTCGCCCAGCCGCAAATTTCTCCAAAGGTCGTCGAGAAAGCTTAAACTCTATGATTGATGAGGTGAAGATCCCTCGTTCAAACAAAATCGAATCACTGTCTTAGGAGTCACCAATTTCTTCTGAGTAACAGTTCTGGGATTTATCAAAAGACGATACCTGGGATTTCAAATGTTGCTCAGCTCCTGGAATATCTTTTTAAAGAATGCATCATCTATGTTCGGGACATTCTTAATCCCAGGGGTTTCGTCTTCGTCTTCCCCAACATAAGTTTCATCCATGCATGTCTCATCTCTAGAGATATCATCATCAACGCACATCTCTTCCCTTGAGGCGTCGTCAGCTTGGGAATTGGTCATCTTTGTTGAGTAGCTGAAAAGGTTCACACTACATTCTACTTCAGTATGCCTTCCAGATATAAATCAAGGAAATACAAGCAAAAATGGATTTCCTTATTGGGCCCGTCCCGCGAATCCTAACCGACCACGGACTCGTCGTCCAAACCGGCGGTTCAACACCAATTTATGCTCATCAAACGACGCTCCAATCATGACATTGAAGCCTTCATCAAGTCGTGGTTTTCTCATGCTCTCTAAATCCGGTAACGTCTCAACTTACGACTAAGTTCAATTACTGGTATTATTATTTATGGCCGGAAAATCACCATTTAATGCTGACTAAGGAACACAACTTTCCTCAGTAAGCAGGGGACTTAATGTAGATGGTGGATTTTCGACAAGGGCTAAAATCGTAAACTCATAATTATATGAAGCTCTGATCCAGCAATCAGACGTGAGTATTGAGACACGGGTCTCTCATTGAATTCTCAACGGAGAGTACTTTCTCTTAGAGTACATGTAGATATGTAGTCTCACGACTGGACAACGGCATATCTCATGAATACTGAACACTTTCAGTGATTATTTCTATATAGTATCACGAGATGGACGGCTCCTAGACAGCTTGCTCTGCTAGTATAGAGCGATAACGTCTTCAGGAACAAACAACGAGTTTACCCTGACTATATAAAGGATATGACTTACCGACAAGCTCATATCGGGATAATTAATGCTCCTAGACAGCTTGCTCTGCTAGTATAGAGCCACAAAGTTAATTATTCCTAATTAAGATTAATTCTACCGTGACATTCACTACTGAATTCCCAGAATAATCTATTATTGCTCCTATTCCATGGTCGAATCCACGACTGGTCCCATGGAATGGCAATAACAATTGCTCCTATTCCATGGTCGAATCCACGATTGGTCCCATGGAATGGCAATAAAAATTGTTCTGATTCTATGATCGAATCCACGGCTTGATCTCATAGAATAACAATAACTATACTATCTCATTACTCCGACTTCATGATCGAATCCACAACTGGTCTCATAAATGGTAATAGATAAAACTTAATTACTCCGATTCTATGGTCGAATCTACGATCCCATGGAATGGTAATGCTCACTTCCTTATTCTGAATTCGTAGTCGAATCCTCAGCCGATCCTATGAATTAATAATAAACATCTTATTACCCAGTTTTGTGAATTATTCTCCACTGAATTCCACAATTAGTAATAAATAATCAACAATCGGGCATCTGAGCTACCTCTAAGTAAGTCCCGATTCAAATGGTGAAAGTGTATTCAACGACGATACACTAACAGTCACCGCACGAACGAGTATTTCAAAATACAACGAAACGATGAACCTATGCAAAATAGGGAATAAAATAATAAATAATTAAAAATATTGACGAGGGTGCTGGGAGCACGGACACACGATCGATCGACCATGTCGTGGTCAATCCCACGCCAGTTTTATATTTTTAATGCATTTTTATTATTTTCCATGATTTGATGAAAATTCTCTCATTTTATCAAATCTCCTTCATCTCGAGGAAACTCCTCGGTTTCATGGTATTTTCATAAATTCGTAAAAAATAATATAAAATTAAGGAAAGAAGTGTGAGGCGTGACCGTTGGTCAACCGGCCATGCCTTGGTCCCAGCCGGCCCCACACCTCACGGTTCCTCATTATTTTATTATTATTATTATTATTATTTTTCTAATTTCATGAAAAATCTCCTTGATTTCATGGTATTTTGCACAAATCATCAAATAATAAATAAAATTATGAAAACTTGTGGGACCGGGCCTCTAGCCGGCCGGCCATGCCCTAGCCGGTCCCAGACGCCCTTGTTTTATTATTTTATTTTATTTTTCCTTGAATTCATCAAATTCCTTGATTTCATGGTATTTCTCTCAAATTAGGAAAAATTCCCTCAAATCATGAAAAATACTTAAAACATATAAAAAATTATGAAAACTCGT